>NC_085970.1:20108126-20751459 GCF_910591565.1 Cydia splendana
AAAAAAATACATGAGTTAAATCGTAAAATTTTCTTAATGATCTAAGCATAGGTATTGGTTTGTCCCGACGTTTCGAAAGTGACATTAATGCTCTTGGTCGCAGGTGGACTGGCAAGCAATGTTAACAACAATATAACAAAAGTAAGTAAGTAGGTCATTTTAAGAATGCTGTGCGAATGGCAATTGTACCACTAAAGGGGCCCACAGATTACCAGTTCCCTGTTACCTTTTGCGATTAACTGACAGGCTGATATCGTCCGGCGAACTGGTAATCTGTGGGCCCCTTAAAGCCACATGTGGATTTCAAGACGCGTCCTATTAGCGATGTGATTTTTTTTTCGCATAATCGCGTGACCTATCAATCGTTTGGGCAAACATCTCCGACGCACTACAGTACACCATCTAGGTAGTCCCAGCAGTAAGTACCTATTCTAAATCCTCTTATTATTGCAATCTTTTGAATAAATACTTACTAATTGCGAAAAAGATGTTGCTTCACCGTATTCCGGTTCTTCTTCTCTGAAAACAATAAAAATAGTTACAATTACACCAGAAGACTGGACTATATATGACCCAGAGAGAGACCGGAAACTTTTGGAAGCTTTCGAAATATGGTGTTGCAAGCGTATGGAAGGTATAAAATGGACGGAGAAGATAACGAACGAAGAGGTATTACGTAGACGGAAAGAAAAGAGGATGATACTGAACACCATCAACAACAGACGGGGAAAAATTATTGGACATTTGATACGGTACGACAACTCCTTTAAAACCATCATAGAAGGCAAGATAAAAGAAAAGAGAGACAGGAGCAGACCAAGGCGTAGCTATGTAGACCAAATAAAAGAAAAAGCTGGTGTCGTATCAAGAGGTCAGGGATATGGCATACGAGAGGGAGAAATGGACCGACAAGAGGATGCCTCTTAAATTGAAGAAGAAGACAGGATGACACCAAACAAAAAACAGTAAAATGAAGAGTGAGACTGGTGTATTCTCTGTTTTCTGTAGTATTTTCCTTGATAGAGGTTTATACTCGTATAATATTGTATTGTATTGTGATTATAACGAGTGCTCAATGTGAAATAAATGCGCGAAACGTGTGCGAACGATGCTATTAAGCTTAGAATAAACCCTCTCCCTCCTCTTCCTCTGTTACTCACTGTAGCTTTTCAGTCAAGTAAGCGTTCTGCTGGGCGAGAGCACTGATAGTAAGCGAGTTCTGTCGCCAGCCGCTGCCGAGTGCGGGCCCCTGCGCGCTCGTCCGCCGCTGGCCCGAGTATCGTCTGATGCTCCTTAAAGAATCATCGCGTTTCATTCTCGGGTCAACCGCTCTGTAACAATACGCAATTTTAGTCACTGTCATTAGCCGGGTCCACACAGAGCGAGCATACGCGCGAGTAGGGTTACCAGATACAAATTCGGGATCATTTAATTTGGTTGGGGTTTATATAATAAAGGAAAATTTTTAACATCTGGTAACCCTACAAGGAAATTGCGCACAAAACAGCCACGTGCCTCGGCCGAGGCGGCGCGCGCGAGGCGTCTATTTACACTGGCCATTTTGTACGCGAGGAAATTGCCTCGCGCGCGTGTGCTCGCTCTGTGTGGACCCGGCTATTGAGCGGACATTTCCATGGCTGATTTTTATTTTGCTGTCGATTTTATTTTCGATAGAATTTGGTGTTCGAGTTCCTTATTCTATGTATGAAAGTCGGTGACCCAAGGTAGCCCTATTTTCTTTCTGCATGATACAGAGTGGCCAAAAAATAAGCGCATTCCCGTTGCCAGGGAGGTTTTGGGATTACACTGAGCAACCTTTACTATGGGACCAACGCCGAAATCACCAAAAAAAAAAATTTCCTTCCCATAGAAAATGGACCAGCCAATAGGTATGTATGAAAAGCCAAATTTTTTTCTACGATTTCGGGGTTGGTCCCATAGTAAAACTTGCTCAGTATAATCCCAAAACCTCCCTGGCAACGGGAACGCACTTATTTGTTGGCCACCCTGTATAAGTGTATAGTAGGTACCTAATATATTATGTAAAGTACATACGATATGATGGTCTTTCCAACAAAAAATATTCTATGCTGGTTTCCTACACCTTGTCCTTAACGTGTTTATAATATGGGTATTGTAGCCTGACCCAAAAATATAAATAAATAAAGGCGTAGGTACCTTAACGGGTTTTCCTAGGATACCTAGTAAATATGATAAATCCTTTTCAATGCATTTGCTATTCTGCTGTATCTCATAACTAATAATGCAAACATTCAAGATTAAATTACCACCAATACTGAGCATGTTTTAGTTTTGATATTGATGCGGCATGACAACAATATTGATGACAGATTATTTGACAGCTGCTGAAAGGTATTTACTTAGAGAGTTGGTATATAGGTAGTAAAGAGTTACTGTTGTAGAAGAGAAGTAGAGCATAGATTAGATATAATATATGTTATAGAGTCAGACCCGTAGTCTGCAGCGGATTTGATAGCCCACGCAGTGCAAGTGTTATATTAAACGTCAAACTTCTATGAAATTATGACGTATAAATGACACTTGCACTGCGTGGACTATCAAATCCGCTGCAGACTTTTTTTGGTCCGACTCTAAGTAGAGTCTGTGTGAAAAGAAAAGAGTCGTGGAATATATGCTCAATATATGGGAACCAATATATTATTTGGCCTTCGCCATTTTGTGACGATGATGATGATGCTAACACGGATGTGCAGTCAGCAAAACTGTTAGCTTACTGTCACTTTTTTTGCTAATCAAAATTGACCCTTATCAGCGTTATCACCGAACAGGGTAGTTGAAGCTGATCGTAGAATTTTAAAGCCTGACCAGTAATATATGATCATTGATCACGAGCCATGTTGCGGAATTTCATTGGAACAAAATTTTTCATACTATACCGAACTGTCACCCTATACATGAGAATAACAACGCCCTCTTGACTTCGAGCAACACGGAAGGGAGGCGGCATTCGCACTATTTCCCCTCTGCCGAGGTACAAGATTAGCGCGTCAATCTAATCTAGCGCGGGTAATAAAACTAGTTGCACTTGGATTTTTCACTAGACCGAGTCCAGACGCGCGCGTGAACACTGCTGCACGAAAATGCCTGTTTGCTCGGTTTTTTGTTATAAAAAGAGGTCGGGGACATCAAATTTACAAAAAGAAAGTGTTACATTTCACATGTATTTTTTTTTACATATCATACGTTTAATTACATTCAAACACAATTATTATATTTTAGTCTCATGTAATTGTTGGATTTATCGATTTTGCTCGCTCAGTACAAATTGCGGATCGGTCGAGCGACAAATCCGACTTCTCATCTCTCAGAATACAATAACATACTTCAACGAAAATGTGTTAGTGTGCGTGTTGTGACACTTGTCACTCGTCCGTACACAAAAAGAGATCGAGGTTTGCAAGATTTGTCTTTGACGTGTGTCATTTTCTATGTATTTGTGTCGTCATTACAGATTGGATTTTGTATGTAAGTGTGTGAGAAGTGCGACTGTGTGCACCTTTCCCCCCGCGAAAAATGGCAGAAAGATTTGTACGGTGAGATATCGCTTGGGCCCCTCCCTTCCGATGTGTCGGAAGCCGGTGTTGCTCGAAGCTTCTTGACAATGATCATATATTACTGGTCAGGCTTTAAATACACTGAAAGAGAGGAATCAAACTAGAGGACTGTATCTCATTCGCACTAGTTACCGGCTAGGTCCGTGCTTTCGACTGATGTGATGATGATTAAATAAATTTGTGTTTTGTCATGTAAAGCCCTACAACGTGTATTAAAGGGTTAATATCCGAGTTAATTGCCAGTTCGATGAAACAGCAATTTTATTCAGACATGCCGCCGTTTCTAACCCTCCCTTATATTATGTACCCCAGTCAATCAGGTTACAATATCACAGTACTCTTTAAACCAATGAGTTTTTATATAATATATCGGCTTACGGTCCTGACCCCTAGACCACCCGACCATGGCGGCTCCCGTTCCAAATTCTCGAGTATTTAAGGCTAGGATAGGCACCTTTGACCAAGTCTAAGAAAGGGCGAGCAGTATTAGGTACTATGGTTGCACCTCCTATACGAATCCTTTACGGGATAAGGATGGCAGTATCATATCTCTCGCTAAAATAATTTGATTTGTTCCCTATTTGAGTTGTTGATTGTAAAAAACCAGCCAAGTGCGAGTCAGACTCCGGCACGAAGGGTTCCGTACCATTAGGCAAAAAACGGCAAAAAAATCACATTTATTGTATGGGAGCCCCACTAAATTTTTTACGCTATTTTAGGTGCGAGGGAAATGAAGTTTTCGCGTGTTTTTAATTTTTATTTAATAGATCATTAGGTTTAGCTAAATTCCACCTTTCACCTTTTAAAAATAACCACTTGTAAAAAAATATAATTTTAACGCTTGATGCGGGCTCGGACACCAAATCGGCACGAAACGGTAGAACGACCCTCTTACACTCGTCTGTCGTACAAAATATCCATAAAATCGAATATTTAGTACTCAAGAATATTTTTAGACAAGCGAAATTGAAGACAAAAAAGAAAAATCTTTGAATGCAGTTTTGTTTCTTTTTAAAAATAATATGCCAGTGTCAAATGTGACGTTTCTTCGAACAAAAACGTCACTTTTTACACTGACACATCTAATCCATATCGTTTCTAGATCTATTAACTGACGTATCTTAAAGTTCGAATCGGGCAAGAAGCCTGTTGCGGATACATATTAACTCACATTTATAGACGGGTCTAACGCGAATTTTATTCAATTACCTTGATTTACCTACGTTTCGACACAGGTTTCACTGGTCTGGTCTGGTCTGGTCTGTTGCGGATAATTAATTAGTTACTCACCCCATTGATCGGGCTAAGTGGTGAAGTAATACATCGATTATTAAAGTGCGCCTCATACGTCCGCATTGCGGTCGGGACATTCAACGCGAGAATGCGTAAAACTTCTATGAAATTATGACGTCAAAATAACACTTGCACTGCGTCGGCTATCAAAATCGCTGCAGACTTTTCTTGGTCTAAATCTATACTGTGCACCGACTCGAACAAAACAAAATTAAACGTTACTAGCGACCCGCCCCGGCTTCGCACGGGTTACACAAAACCTACAAATTGTACACCTAAACCGACCCCCATTGTACATTCTGCACCAAGGTCTCGAAGGGGAAGTAAGAACAAATACCGAGTTTAATAATAAACTGACGTATATTTGCCTGGCTCACACAAATCACACTTAATACAAATTTCAATAAATATCTTAAGAAATCCACGGTATACAAGCGTTAGCTAGTTTCCGAAATGAAAGGCGACATCTACCGGGAAATTGAGACAACATCGTAAATAAGGCGTTTTATACATACCGCCCACCAAGGACGACATGTCCTTCATCATAACCGCCCACCATGAAGTGACCAAGGAATCAAAAGTGAACTGAATACAAATCAAAGGTGGGCTCAGTTTTCTTTAACACATTTGCATAAACACAACATAAACTTTTAATCTTCACACCATAACATAAACTCTTAGTAAGTAACAATAATAATGCACCTTAAAATCTACATTATCTAATTGTCTAATAACTTCTTAGAATTGTAACTGCGAAGACACAGTTTTGAACTAAAGTTAACAAACTTAAGGACTCAACTCATATTGTTTTAAACAACACTGATCTAAACAGAAATATTTTGAATAATTCTGCCGAAAAACCACGCTTCATAAAAAACAAAAAAAGATTGAGGCAGATTATTCCCTTTCTTCAAAAGACATCTTCAACTCCAGTTTTTTCTAGGAATAATAATCTGATCTCACGAGAACTAAAAATTTAAAATATCCCCAGTTACTACTAATTCACCTTACATTTACTTATAAGGTTTTGACAACTACGTTGTGATCTAATTTAAACTGAAGATTACTAGAAGAACTGAAGATACGATCATCTGGGATACAAGATTCTATTAGAGAAGACAACCGATCATGGTAAGTAAAATATTTCTAAATATAAACAATACTTGAAATGCATAAAAATAGTTGTACTTCGCTTTATACATAGCATTGCTGTTCTAGCTTGTGATATACATATTTGGATACTATTTTTTTTTTCTTTTATTACAGGCAGCGATAACAACGGCGGTTTCACCGAGTGCTGAAATTCCTTTTTTGATGAATTCTAGGTAAGTACTACATTATTTATTAAGTATACCATCCACTTTTATTTTCAGGAGCAGCTCGTCTGCTGATAACTGCGGAATGTGGTAAGTAGAAAGTTTCTTTTAGCTTGTATGTAGATCCAGTTATGTGCTTTAAAGGCTTTCTTTCTAAATTGTGTGACCTTTTAACTTTTATATCATTTGCATTGTTGCAGGTTTGATCGGCAAGGAGAGGCGATTTCACCATGTTCCTGTTCTTCTTTTCTCTCTGTGACTTGAATTTGGATACAATACGATCCTTGCACTCTCGTATTCCTGCATTCAGCTGTTTGGAGTGAACTAAAGGTTCTTTTTTATCTTGGAGAAATACTTCTTCTCTTCAAGTACCTGCGTGTGTAAGACGGTAACATTCTCCGTTTCCTTTACGTTCACCGAACCTAGTGGGCCCGACAAAATCCACCCGAGCGTGGTGCGCTGAGCTAGTGGAAACCCATTTGGACCTTTCAGTAGTCCATCCATAATTATATGGCAATAAACCGTGCCTCCCAACAGAACATCTACTTCGTTGGGTGAACTATACGTTGGATCGGCCAACTTGATCTGCTTTAACACCGCCCACTCTGGAGCTACTACCTTCTCGCTTGGGAGGTAAGTAGTGATCTTCTTTATAACATACGCCTTCACTGCAATACTGAAGGTGGGATTGGTGAGCGATTGAACTTTCAACTCTACTGCATATTTAGGGACCGCAGAGGTCTGTTCGCCACCTAATCCTGTGATTGAACTTTTAATAGGAAATTTCTTTATCCCTAATGCCTTCACAACAGCTTCAGTAACAAATGAAGCCTGTGAGCATTGATCTATCAACGCGCGTGTCACCTGATCTGCCCTCCTAACGAAAAGTGCAATAACTAGAGTCAAGCTACTTTCGAGAAAAACGCGGTAAAAGATTTTAAATTTGTTTAGTTGATATCTCCAATATTACACATCCTATTGACTTGAAACTTTGACCAAAAAATAGATAATATTTTTGAGTTTATTTGTACGTACCTAATAATTATTTATTTATTTATTTATACTATAAAAAATGAGCAAACGCACTTATGCTTAGGATGGTCCAATACAGACATGATATAATTACAAGCCATAACTGCAATAAGTAGTCTACTTATTGCACTTATCGTTAGTAATTCAAGATATTACGATTATTTTAAGCAATTATAGTATGCTGCTGTACTGTATGCTTGAATCTTAAGTACAATAAGTAGTTTACTTATTGCAGTTTTAATTAGTAAGACGATGTGTTTAATTTTTTTTTCTATTATAGTTGTTGCAAAAGTGTATTTTTAACCGACTTCCAAATCTAAAAGGAGGAGGTTATCAATTCGGTTGTATGTTTTTTTATGTTTTTTATCTTTTTTACTCCATACCTCCGTCATTACAGGACCGATTTTGAAAATTCTTTTTTTAATTGGATGTACAGATTGGTCCCGTGTTTGGCAAAACCCAGTTCTGATGATGGGATCCATGAGGAATTGAGGGAACTCCTCAAATCAAGCATATACATTAAGAAAGGTGACATTTGATGAAGTGGAACTGCTGATGATGATCAGAACAGAACTCTTCAACGACGCATAGTTCACGTGTGGTGATTTGTCCTCTTCGTTATGTTTATTGAGCAAGTTATGTTTTTAAGCCACATTTATGTCAAGCTCGAGTTCTGAACATGGGATCCATGAGGTCGAGGGAACTCCTCAAATCTTAAAGGCATGGCGGTAAAAAAATACGTATAGAGATTTTTGTATTTTCAACAGAAAATCAAGCGTTTACATTAAAAACTGTCGCATTTGATGAAGTGGAACTGCTGATGATGATTAGAACAGAACTCTTCAACGATGCATAGTTTGGCGATTTCGATTTTGTGGGTTAGGTTAGGATAGAACTGCGACCCTTAGAGAAACGAAGTGCTACTAGAAAAGTGGGTAAGGTTAGGTTAGAACTGCGACCCTTACAGAAACGAAATATGCTACGAGAAAAAGGTGACGAAGTGGATTACTATATCAGTTAAATACCAGCCAATAATGTATATATGGCATTTCAAACTATTTTGAGAAGTCGGTTTTTTTCTATTAAAGATTATATTACAATAACACAAGTAATAAAAAAAATAAACATTTATTTTTAGAGTCCTACTTCTGGTAAATAATACTAGTTTTTCATGTCTCACTATTGCAATTATATTTTTTTTTATTAGCCTATTTGAGTGTCCCACTGCTGGGCAAAGGCCTCTCCCCTTAATTTCCACGACTCCCGATTTGGTGCTTCCTCCGGCCAGTTGTTCCGGAAGCTGTCCAGGTCATCTCGCCATTTCCGTTTGGGCTTACCGCGGCCACGTCCCTCTACCGGCATCCACCTGGTGGCTAAGCTAGCCCACCTCTCCGGATGCATGCGGTAGACGTGACCGGCCCAGTCCCATTTGAGCCTAGCGGTTTTTTCGCCTACGTCAGCAATGCGGGTTTTAGAGCGCAGCGTGGTGTTTCTTATGCGATCAGTTACTTTGACAATTATATTATTCGGTAAAAAAATCTAACAAAAAAGGCGACTGATGGATGCTCATGGCACAAAATCGAAACTTATTCCGTACCCTTCGCCCCGCAGTGAACATTTTACTACTCATAAATGCGACAACTTGCCATCATATTGCACCTTTATTGGTAAAACTATACTGTCTGTGCCCCATCGTCCTAAACATAAATGCAATAACTTAGTTGTATTGCCTTGTTATTAAATAAACTGATCATTAAAATTTTGACAATCCTAAACATAAGTGTAACAACTTCACTTATTGCGTTTATGATTAGTTATTGGACTAACATTTGTTATCACAATTTTACTAAGCATAAGAGCGATAACTACAGTTATGTCGTTCTTCATAAGTAAATCACAAGTCATTGCTTCAGATATTGCAGTTTTGATTAATAAAAAACATGTTTACGTTACAGATACCTTAAAACTGTCTAAGAAGAAAATATAGAACTCGTTATGCTCAACGCGAATATGTATATAACTCAACTTGACCCAAAACTCGAGTTATTGCACTTTTCGTTAGGAGGGCAGTGATAATCACCTGTCTGCGACTCAGCCTTTATCAGGGCTGTGGGTAACAACGTTTCTTCTTTAGCAATCTCTGTCGCATGGCAGTTGACTATCGGCTTGATCTCTGTTTGTTTGTTCTCTGGAGTGACGTGTGTGGCTTCCTCCGAAACACCTTCAGCTACCTGACCTACATTCCCTAAATTGGCAGCTAAAGTTGGGACCTCCCTTGAATGAAGCAAGGAATGGTGCTTTCTATGACAAATTCGACAGCTAGTGGTTTTTTGGCAAAATCTAACAGTGTGATTACTCCCTAAACAATTGTAACATATTTTATTTTTTGTTACAAACTCACGTTTCTTAACAAAGTCCTGGTTTGCAAACTTCTTGCAAAAACACAGTTTGTGAGGCTCTCTACAAAATTCGCACGCTAACACAGGTGCGCTAGCAATGTGAAATACATTTTGTTTGCTTGAACTACTCGAATGTTTCTCGTAAGCACTGGTGACCTTATTGAAGTTTCTAGGCTCAATGAACTCTAAAGCTCTGTACCGGCTGGTCAAGAACTCTTTGAACTGATCAAAGGTAGGCAATGCATCTGAAGCCGAGTTAGCTGCTACATTAAGCTCCCATTGCTTACGTGACTCTGGATCTAATTTCAGTGACAACAGATGTATAACTATGGTGTCCCATGTGGAAACATCAATGTCTAAATTAGACAATGCACTCAAACAATCTGTTGACGTGTCTAATAGATCTTTTAGGAAGGCAGGAGATTCAGAAGCTGCGTTCTTTTGACTCAGTAACCGTGTAAGGATGCAATGTGACAGATACTTTTTGTTATTGTATCGTTGTTCTAACAAACTCCAGCATCGATCATAGTTTGAGTCTGATACAGGTATGTTGCGCAGCAATTGCTCTGCTTCTCCTGTCAAATAACTTTTTAGATATTGTAATTTTTGCACGCTATCTAAAGAGTTGTTGTTGTGGATCATTGATACGAATAAATCCCTAAATGTTGTCCACTCTTGATATTTGCCAGAAAAGTTAGGAATTGTTAATTTAGGCAGTTTAACAGAATTTGTCCTAGTGAAAGAATTTTCATCATTGGTGACCTTTGACTGACTTGAATGAAAACTTATAAAGTCAGCCAAACCATCTTTCAATTCACACCTGTAATCTGTGTATTCATCCTCTGTTTTGTCATAAGTCTCCTCAACAGTATAGCTTTTTGCTTTCAAAAGTGCCAAATCATATGTACGCATCAACTCTTTATGACCTTGTCTGAATTCTGACCAAAGCTGCTCTAGGGTGTCTAGCCGACTCTCTATGAAATGCTCCGTTATGCGTGCCTTAGGAGACTTTTTGAAATTAACTCGCGCCTTGAATATACGACTAGACAAGTCATTTTGAAAGTTAAGTAATGAATCCATGATGTTTACAAATGAATAGCTTTAGGCAAAACAGAGTTTGAATTTGAAATTTATAGCACTGTAAAAATACTATGAAATAAACACTTAAAAAAAACATAAAATATTTGAAAATTTTACAAGTGTTTGAACTTTAATACACTTTGAGGAAAATCGGGCGTGGATTCTCCGTTCCAACAGGATTTTCCGAATTATTCTAAGTGTCTACTCTACTAAATTATTCTAAGTTAATATTCCATATAAACTACAGCCAAATATTTTCTATGTCCATGTAAACAATCGAATTCTTCAAAATAAATATCTTCTTGTAAATAAAGTTCAAAATTCCATAGCAAAATAAACTGATATCACAAAATAAACTATCGTTCACAAGGTTGAAAATCTCTTGAAATAAATTTTAAAGTACTCACGATTCACACTTGACACAACTCACTGAACTGATGTGACGTCACACTTCGCTGAACTTCTTTTCCAGTTGCTGGTACTAGATGGCGCCACTTGACCTCTAAACTGCTGCCACTCGTATCCGCTTCCGTGTTTAGCTTCGGCTACTCGTCGCTAGATGGCGCTAGTAATCCCAGGTAGCTGGAAACTTTACCCGTCTAACCACGGGACGAAGTGAGTCCGCACTGGACTGAACTTCCAAAAAGCCGCTCGCTTATCCGATCGAGGGACCATGTACATTCTGCACCAAGGTCTCGAAGGGGAAGTAAGAACAAATACCGAGTTTAATAATAAACTGACGTATATTTGCCTGGCTCACACAAATCACACTTAATACAAATTTCAATAAATATCTTAAGAAATCCACGGTATACAAGCGTTAGCTAGTTTCCGAAATGAAAGGCGACATCTACCGGGAAATTGAGACAACATCGTAAATAAGGCGTTTTATACACCCATTTAATTTCCTTTCGACCTTGTGGCCCATCCACAAGGTCGAAAGGAAATTAAATGTCAATATCAATGTTCCTTTTGGTTTACTCCGAGTTTTTTCTTCCATTTATAAACATACCTTGCCTTAGAACTACAAAAATACAGTAAAAGACAGTATCTGAACGAAAAAAAATAATAATTTTGGACCATAGTTGGGAGCTTAGGAGTCTTAGGACTATACAGTATGTATCTGAACGAAAAGCAGCAACTTTTACTATGGGACCAACCCCGAAAACGCGGAAAAAACATTGGATTTTTCATACATTTTGCTGGTCTGATGTTGAAATTTCCTATGGGCGAATTATATTTTTTTCGCGATTTCGGGGTTGGTCCCATACCATGGTATAATAATATACTCCGCCTGGTACTCCATTCCCGTCTTTTCTAGGTCACCTAACTGACACGGGCTTACGTCATCATGCGACAGCGCTATATGATAATATGCGATAGCGCTATATATAGCGGCCATGTTGTTGTGACGTAGCCCCGTGTCACTCTGGGAATGGAAGACCATGTTTTATTAGACTATGGTCCCATACTTAGTAAAAGTTGCTCAGTATGACCTAAACATTAACGGGTTTGAGTAATTGAAGGGATGTTTACAAAAACAACATAACTGACTACACTGTTTGATATACCTGAAACGATTAACAATGTTCTTAAAAAAGTGTCAACCGCTCTAAGCAGTTATGTTGTTTTTGTAAACATCCCTTCAATTGCTTTTCGTTCAGATACATACTGTAGTTGGGAGGTTTTACGTAGTGATATGTGTTCATAGAAATACATCAATTGCATAATTAATGGTGACATTATCACACTATTTCATTGCAAATGCACAGCAGAGTCGGCTTGGTCTGACTCTTACGCTCGGTTATTGTGCGCAAAGGTTAAAGGTCACTCAGTTCTGTGAATGCAGCGGTATTCCGCACAAAAGGAAGGCTTTCAATAGGAAATGAGAAATTTAAAAAACTGGGGCCGAGATTCACAACAGAAAACGCCAATTGAAACATTTGAAACCTTAAATAATGTATGGAAATGATCACGTGACTTTTCTTCGCATCTGTCATCCCGATACATAATCGCTCCTTGAGAAACACAGTGTCATTAAGCGAAAAACGTGTTTTTTGGGTACAGAGCTTTAAAATTTTCGAAATCTTCAAACGTCTAAAACTGCCGTACTAGAGATAAAAGAAAGAGTTTTTTGCTATATTTTGTTAGATTTTAAACTAATCTTGTGAGTCATTTGAGTAAACTGTGTTTTTTTTGTTTAATTTCTAAGATAATTCAATTAAAAGAAAATTGTAATGTCACTATTCCGTTTAGTTTTGCTTAATGTCACATGACGACTTCGCAATATTGATTCAATTTATGGAACAGTGACACTATATCCAGTTATTTGATATAACTTAACGTTTATTTCAAAGAAAAAGCGCAAATAGAATCATTTTACATGGATGTTAATTAATATTTACTAAAGTAAGCGGCTTTCAGTCTTCAAAAATTAGCAAATAAGACTAGTTTTTCTTTAAAACTAGAGTATTCTTAGCTTGTTTTGTTTGGCTATATTTTTACGATCAAAAATTACCAAAGTAAATAAACAAAGGGGAGGATAATAATTGGGGGATGCGATGTAAGGGGCCCGAATGTCATGTAACGGACCCCAAACCAGCCTCTCCTGCACGTGGTCACCCTGTGGAATACCAAACAAGCCTCTGGCGTTCCACCAACCCGCACTGAACCAGCATGGTGGGCTTATGGCCCAATCTCATTTGACATGTACGACTCCTCGTTACGGCGCTAAGTACCCTGTAAAAGTGGTGCCAAGAATCCTCGGGCGGAAGATACCCACGTCATCATCATCCTGCTAGGCCTTGTTGTCATTTACTTGGGGTCGGCCTTCCCTGTTCTTTTCCTCCATTCTGCACGATTGAGTGCAACGTCGGCGTCTATATTGAGGTCTTTCAGGTTTCGCTGAACCATCGTCAGCCAGGTGGCAGGTGGCCTTCGTCGTTGAAATATCGAGCGCTACCTTAACCATGTAGTCTACAGGACGCCTCTGTACATGACCGTACCACCTCAGACGTTTTTCCGTTAGTTTTTCTGTTATTGGCGCTACTTTGAAACTACCCGGCGGAAGATACCCACACGATTTCTCGTCAAAAAGAAGTGGCAGGACAACATTGTCGGATTATCAAATTACTCCGACAAGGTGGCTGTGTTGACGTTAAGCATATCCCAAATCCCAAAGCTATATACCTACCTTAACCGCAATCAAAGCCTACGCATCAACATCTACACATTCCGATGATAAGATTGAAGAGTATTACGAGATTATGACCCTCTAAATAAATCTACTGATGAAAAGCAGAAAACATGGACCATTGTCCTTGGTGAAGTCAGATCAAGCACACATACATAGTTGGACCACATATGGCCTTGGCAGCAGAAACGACCGTAGTTCTAGGTCTATTCCATTTGCCTTTGGTCGAAACATGAACGTAGATAAGTAATTCCTTCTTTCTCAAAAAAACTTCAAAGTCGCTGGACCTGGACTTCGCCTGGCGGAATATCACACACGAAATTGACTACTTATATAATAATATTTTCATCTGACAAAAGTTTAATTAGATATTTATTTATGTAGGTATTAGGTACATCAATAGGTTTAAATTTAGTTCCGATCACAGACCCGTGAGAGCAAAAATAAAGTTTAAGACTTAAATCCACCGCAAGCAATTAATTCATAAATAGGCAAAACACCTAAACAGAAACACACTCTTATTTGTAACCACGATCAGTTTAACTTAGAATTACGAAGTAATTTTGACACCTTACAAGAAGAGATACCACAAATACACATTCAGAAGTTCAAATTCAAAATAACAACATTATAAATACTTTAGAAACAGCCAGTAGCAAAATTAAACCAACCCGGAAAAACAACAAAAAACTCACAAGCGACACATTACGTTATTAGAACTAGCTCTTCTGAAGGAGGTACGAATTCTTCATCATCATAAGTATTAACTTTATTAACAGTTTCAACTAAAACAGTAGTATTAACTTTATTTAAATAGCTTTAAACTTTTTTGTCATTCAAGACACATTGAGACATTTTCTACTGTAAGAGAACAATAGTTTTATGGGTAATTAATAGGTAAGTACCTACCTAGTGATAATAATAATTAATGTGTGTTTTGTGTCACCTTGTCAGAAATAAAATTGGAACATAACAGACATCACAAAAATAACTTGCTAATTTTGATGAATGAAAAAGTATCACACAACACATAAATAATATTATATTATAATTAATAAATATGGGAATCTTACACATACCAACCTAGTTCCACAGTTAGATCAATAGGGCTCGTAATGTGGCTATATCTATCTAATTATAAATAATCGTCTAGTAGGTACCCATAATACAACTCTATTAGAACCTTATAGAAAAATACAACACAGTGACATTAAACAACGAGTGACATTCATTAACCACACCGTTATAAGCGTTCTGTACCAGTTGTAGTGGCTTTAAGCTTAAAACGACATTTTTCACTTAAGCATGCCAACTGTCGCTATGGTAAACTAAGCTAGCATATTGACACTACACAGATAATGACGATCGACCTGCTAAAACTTCTGTCAGCTTCTTAAAATCACAATGTCACTTAAAGTAAAAGAACAGTACGTTTTTATTTTTAGTCAGCACTATGGCTTTAAGTTTTAAGCAAAACCGTCATTATAGGTATAATGTCACTTTACTTATTTCAAAACGTTATTCTATTCTATTAAATTCAAAAATACAAGTGTCCTTAAAGGGAAAAGTACGATATTGCTTTAAATTGAGTTTTTATTTTGATAGCATATTATAAGTTTAAAGTGACATAGTACGTATAGATACACTATTTCTTATGTAAATTGACGTACTTACCATTGAATCTCATAGAAAACCGTCACTAAGCAAAAAAATACAATTTACTTCCCTTTAATGACATTGTTCCTATGAGACAGGCACCTATTCCCTCTATTCGCCATAACGACATTAGCGCCCTCTGGCGGTTCTAATAGAGCTAGGGCGATACGTGTCTTCGTATTGCGTGCGTTACGATCATACGAGCTAGATGGCGTTATTAACTCAAAAACCCCATTTTTTGGATAATGACGTTATGTTTCTCAAGGAGCGAATTATATTATGTTTACTTATCGATTATTGGTGTGATATAATAGCTAATTATGTACTTAATTCGAATATAACATTGCCAGGCGCTTTGATTGGGGGAAAAGAAGTGCCAGGTGACGTCCAAGATGCGCGAAAAAGTGCCAAGTCGTCTCATTTACTGGGTCAAATTTTATCGTATTTCGTCACCCAAAGGGTGAAAACGGGGCCTTATTAGTCCCCTCTATAAATTGCACACCTTCAATTATTTTTACAACCCCTTTGTTGCCCAACCACTATCACACCCACCGCTGAACAGCTGCCAGGCGCCCGAATTAATTAATAATGATAGTATGGCACACTAACTAGAGGGATTTCGTTGCTCTATAAATTGCAAACCTATTTCCGTAGCTAGCTCTCCGTCTATGAATCCCTAGCATAAATTACATTCGATAGCGTGACGTATAGATAAAATTCTTTCAACTGAGCTTGTTCACTTACCTGTACTAACAATGGCATTGTTCTATTACAATCCTATTATCTGCTTTTGTTCTCGTAGGCGCCAACCAATTTACTTACAAAATAAGTTAGAAGTACATTGCATGTATATTGAATTCTAAACCTTATTTCTTGTTGAATGGGGGTTAAAATGGTCTAAAAAGATAATATCATATTCAATCTTTTGGAAAGTCACATGCATCTTAGCCACGACAGGTGTCGATGGTTGTTAAATGCAAAAAAAGTCGGGTTAGCCATTATTTAGTTAGTGTATTTTGTAGTCTATTGTTTAAAGAAATAGAGTCGTTAATCTATACTAACATTTCAAGGCGGTTATAATCTGCTTTTACTACGAGGGGATTATCCTAATTTGTGGTTTACCACTCAATGGTATTGTATTCTTGAGACTCTTTGAGTAAACTAGCTCAGATCGCTTGATTCACACTATACCTACGCGTTTGCGTTAAATCTCACTTTGTATGGATTTTGAGTTTCCAAAACGACCCGCTTGGCGCGCTGTTCAAAATCCCATACACGCTATTGAATTTTATCTTATACCTTAAACAAGCAATTCTTGTATATATCGGCTCTAACAACTTCGATGACATTTGCTATATGGGGGTTTTCGGGGGCGATAAATCGATCTAGCTAGGACTTATCTCTGGGAAAACGCACATTTTTGAGTTTTTACATGTTTCCCGAGCAAAGCTCGGTCTCCCAGATGTTGAAATTTACACTAGCCAAAAAATCATGGCACCATATAGCGCCATCTATATCAAAATTGTTAAACTCTCAATAAGTCCTTGATTTTGTACAGAAGCTTAGTTTTTGAAAGTCGGTTAAAAAAGTAGCCTATACGTTTACAAAGATGATGGATGAAGGATAGTTATAAGTAATTTTGTACAATGAAATACCTAAGTAGGTACCAATACGTTAAGTAGGTCTTAATCTTAAGGATAGTCACATTTAGCACAATGTTTACTAATCCTTATCAGTCAGGTGTTTGTACCTCTATCCAAACGGGAAAATACTAACCGGTATTACCACTTCGCTGTTTAGATTAATAAAAGCAACTTATTAGTAGACATCTTAAAATTTTATAGCATTTTTGGTGCAGCGGAGTGGTGTTAACGGAATTGGAATATACCGGGTGTAGCCTGTAATATGCGCAAAAAATTTAACTGTAGGCTGGTGTACAACAACACAAAAAAATAGCTTGACGTAACTGGTGACCGAAGAGCTGGCGGCTACCTCGCACAACGTATCAGCATTGCGATACAGCGAGGAAATGCCGCCAGCATCCTTGGTACAATGCCTCAGGGGCCTATTTTAGATTTAAGCTAGTTAATAATTTCGTTTAGTAGTACCACTGTATATATATTGTATGTAAATAAATGATTTAACTGTAAGGCTGTACTCCTCATACTGACCAACATTTGTTCAGCGACTTTTAAAAATAATTTGTGGTTTGATTTTTAATACACTTTAAAGTTTATTCTAAGACGCAATGTATTGCGAATTTTGTTATGTTTAAGGGCTACAAATATAATGACCACCAAAAAATACTTTAGTACCCTAAATAAAAAAATCATGCTTACCAAAAAAAATTACTGAACACCAAAAAAATAAGGCCTAAAAATACAAAAGTACCACCTTTTTAATTACGACTGCACTTCAAATTATATTCAAATACCAAATATATTGAATGATCACCAAAAATCATTAATGATCACCAAATCTTGAAGACCAAATTAATGCGATATTTTCACCTAAATAAACCACCATGATTACCAAATGTATACATATTACCAAATAAAGTAAACTGATGCCAAAATTACTAGCCCCTCCCGCTCAACCCCCCGTAGCTCGCACCGCATACCTACCTAACCTAATCTACTTTTCTAGTAGCATTTCGTTATGCTACTAGAAAAGCAAGTTAAACTGCTATCAGTTAAGTGGGTTAGGTTAGGTTAGCACTGCGACCCTTACAGAAACGAAATGGTACTAGAAAAGTAGATTAGGTTAAGTTTCAACTGCTACCCATACAGATACGAAACGCTACTAGAAAAGTGGGTTAGGTTAGGTTTGAACTGCGACCCTTACAGAAAAGAAATGCTACTAGAAAAGTGGGTTAGGTTAGGTTTGAACTGCGACCCATACAGAAACGAAATGCTACTAGAAAAGTGGGTTAGGTTAGGTTTGAACTGCGACCCTTGCAGAAAAGAAATGCTACTAGAAAAGTGGGTTAGGTTAGGTTTGAACTGCGACCCTTACAGAAACAAAATGCTACTAGAAAAGTGGGTTAGGTTAGGTTAGAACTGCGACTGTTACAGAAATAAAATGCTACTAGAAAAAGGTGACGAAGTGGATTAATTAATTTAATAGGATAACGATATATTAAATATTTGCACATTTTTAATTAAAATGTGGTTACAATTTTTGTGATCATTTACAATTTTTGCGTTAACAATGATTATTTTGGAGTCATTTGCTTTAGTAGGATAGCAAGATTTAAAAATTTGGTTATCATTTTACATTATAATAGAGTTTTAATTTTGGTGGTCATTTACTATTTTTGGGTTTACAATGATTATTTTGGTGTCATTTTCTTTAATAGGATAGCAAGATGTAAAAATTTGGTTATCATTTCACATTAAAATGGGGTTTGAAATTTGGTAATCATTGACTATTTTTGGGTTAATAATGATTAGTTTGGTGTCATTTCCTTTAAAAGGATAGTGAAATGTAATAAAATTGGTAATCATTTCACATTAAAATGGTGTTATAATTTTGGTGATCATTCATGATTTTAGGGTGGTAAAATAGATTTTTTTGGTATTAAATTTTACTAAATCTGGTGATCAGTTAAATAGCAGCCATGTTTAAGGCGTGACAAGCAACGTCAATCACAGTGATATGGCGTGGCGATGGCGTCCATTGAAGATACTATTTATTTTGTATGAAAAATAGATAGTCTAAATACTTCATAATTTTTAAAAGTTGTTGAGCAAAATTGTCACCGTTTGAGGAGTACAATCTATGTTTTAATTATTTGCTCGTGTTACAGGCCACACCCGGTATAATTCTAACAGAAATGGTAAATTAAGGTTAATATTAACGTAATTTACGCTAATTAATCATTAGGGTTGGAATTGTTTATACCAATTCCGTTAACACCACTCCGCTGCACCGAAAATGCTATAAAATTTACGATGTCTGCTTATTAGCACTATAAAGGCACTGAAGAAAAGTCAGAAAAACTTCAGAAAAAATTATTGCACAAGGAAAATACAAACGTGAAAAGGCGGACTTAATGCTACAAGGCATTCTCTACCAGTCAACCTTCGGGCAAAGCAGATAATTTGTAGGCGCATTGTTAATATTCCGACGGAAAAATAGAAAGAAAGTAAGTTAAAAGTTTAATAAAATGGGACGGACGGGTTAAACCTTACCCAATTGTTAGCAAAGTAAAGTAATTAATGTGTGAACCTTACGTCTAATTATACAAATTTCCAAAATTAGGTTATAGGAAGAGATCCCTTAAAGGGAATAAGTTCGGATCGCCTTTGTAGTAATGTGTGTGTTTTCCTGTTTTTTTTTATTACAAGCTTTTTATTAACTTGCAATGTAGGTACCTAACTATGTACGTACATTCGACGTCAAAGATATGTTTACACTTTTGCACCTTACTTCTTTGTAATAACGCGAAAAACATAAACATATCTTTGACGTCGACTGTACCTATAGGTACTTTTATGGTCAAATATTGCAAGTTAAATTTGACCCACTTTCCGACTTAGATTGAAGCTGAAAATTTGCATACATATACTGTAAATCGGGTGACAATGCAATATTTTATGATACCATCGAGCTGATCTGATGATGGAGACAGGAAGTGGCCATAGGAACTCTGTGATATAACAACGCAACCTAATTGTGTTTGGGGTTTTTAGAATTGTCTCGATGAGATTGCTTGTGGAAAGGAAAGTACATGGTCAGCGATAAAAGCTTGTACCAAAAAATTTTTTTTTGCCAAAAACTTATTTGTACAATAAAGTGTTTTACTAGTTCTAGAAATAAGAAGAGCATTAGGTAGGTAAGTTTTTTACCTCGTTCTTGTTCATTCGTCATTCGTTCCATTCGCGTCTGCGAATCTATTTCTGTAATCGTAATGATTAGAAGAAATATAAATGTCACTTCCATCCGCTGTCCGCTGTGAGCAATAGAAGGACCCTTATCACATGGCCGATAAGAATTAGTTTCCTCAATCATAGATCCATCGTACCTACAGTACACGGAGATCTAGGCGATAGCAACAAAAAATACATACTATATGTGTATGTGCGCAGCCCTAAGATGGCCGATTTTAATTTTGTTGTAGAATTGTTTGTCAAATTCGATAAAATTTGTTGGATAGAGCGGTCCCTATAGCACAATCGGATTAGGACTAACCTCGAAATCTCTAGATCGGTCCTGAAATTTGGTATGTACTTATGTTAATTACTGGGTCACTTTTTCATCTTTCTCATGTCCATGCCATTTGACATTTGGGGACCTCGAGTAACCGCCACCATCTTGGAAAATGTGTAGAGTCTGTGCGGAAAGAGAAGAGTCGTGGAATGTATGGGCCCCAATACATTCCACGACTCTTCTCTTTCCGAACAGACTCTACAAGCTTGGAGAAATTTGCATTTTACTCGGAATCTATTCTTAATTCTATACAACATAAGCGCAATTTCAGCGTATGTCCTAAAAATCTTCCTATGTGTTAAACTTTCACGATTATTAAACATTATCAAAACTACACAATGGGACTTAATCGCGTATTTAAGTTTTAAGATTTACCTCCGACGTTTCGAGGACGGCGTTGTCCCCGTGGTCTCGGAGAAGACTGGCTCAAGTTGACATCAACATCATGGTCTAATAAAACATGGTCTTCCATTCCCAGAGTGACACGCGATTACGTCACAATAACATTGCCACTTTATTTCAACATAACATGTTACATGGGTACATTATACCTATGGTTAAGAAGTTAAAATATTTCTTTATAATTTTATAATTTTTATTTATATGCATTTTAGCTTAAATTTTACAATAACACGTCATTTTTAATTACTCGTTAGCAATATCTTCCGATTCACGAAAGAAATTTCAGACTTTCGGGTAATTCTGTTTATACTACTGGCAACACAGGATAGCGCTGTGGACATTTGACAATTCGGATCTAGATAACTTCATGCCCTGACCGTCATCCTTGTCGAACGCGTGTTAATTGTTATTTCCTTCTCGCTCAGTGTCAGCAGTCGCAGTATTTTCCAAACTTTTCACGTCGTAAGCTTGGTAATTAATGTGTAACTGTGAATTAGTTTTTTAAACGTTTGTCTTGTATAGATAAATAAAGTTTAATTTAATACATGAATAACTTAAAATTAATGCCGTTAAAATAATTTTCACCGTTGGTTAAAATTCTCCCACATTTCAAAGTTTGAGAACCTGTAAACAGCATGATGACGTAGGCGCGTGTCAGTTAGGTCATACGCGAATCTCGGAATGGAGTACCAGGCGGAGTATATTATTATACCATGATCAACATCTACTAGCCGCGCGAGTTTTTCGAACTACCCGCACTTGGTCTTATTTATCAGTTTGAACGTTTTGCGCACTAGGGATGTTACTCGGTCGACACACAACACTAACGATATTCGATTTATCGACTGTCGATATTCGTTTCCGCTTACATTTACTAATGACTGGATTCCATGTGGATGAGATCTTAAAACCCTCGTCCCGATTAAAATTGCAATGTTTTTTGATTTCAATGGCTTCCCGCACTTTTCTACTGTAGAAATGGCGATCCGTGGAAAGGATTTTAGGGTTATGCAGCTCAATCCAGTGGTTTGGTCCTGACTCCAGCAAATGCTCAGCCACGGCGTCGGAGGTAAATCTTAAAACTTAAATACGCGATTAGGTCCCGTTGTGTAGTTTTGATAATCTTCCTATGTGTTACCAAAACATATGGTACATGGGAAGCGGTTACAAAAAACAAAACTAATAGCTGCCACCGTAACGAACGCTGTACAATGAATATATGCGTGGCTGATTACTCCGATTTCTTCATTAACTTCGGATAAACTCAAATAGGCGTCTGCGTACAGAGTTGAGTGTCGTGGACCATTAAGGATGACTCACGCTAGACCGGTACTTCGTAACAACCCGGCCAGAAGGAGATGCTCTTTAAATGAGTAAAATTTAATCCCGAACTAACGATATTCCACAAATAATCTATATACCTATCTATATATTATTATATACAAATGAATTCCTATTTCCCTTGCGGCATCACGCATGAACAGCTGAACCAATTTCGCAGATTATTTTTGTGTTGTATTTGTTATTGTCAGGAGAAGGTTTTTAAGAAAGGAAAAATTAAGAAGTGCAAAAAGATAGATAGATCGCCGGATCATCTAGTAAATTATATATTTGGATAAAATCGAAACAAAAAAGGTTTAGGTAGAAGAGAAGGTGTGAGAGGGGGGTTAGAAGGGATTTTAAGCCTACTGCTACAAAAATAATGTATTCCAATTTAAAATGGGGCTATAGTAATACGCATAATAAAAAAAAATCGATCCAACAATCTTCCAAAATCACCTTTGTATGAAAAACCCTCTCACCCCAAATACGAGGCACTACGGGGTGAGGTGGGTTTTCCTCTTTATCCTCAAAGTTATGAAATGGAACTACCCAAAATAAAATACAAACTAAAATACAAACGTCCGAACTACTTATGACATATACATATACACCATTCAGTTTTCACATGTAAAAATAAAATTTTATCGAGGTTTGAAAGTCAAATTTCACCCAACTCACCCCATTTTACGGTAATGAAAACGGGCTTTAAAACACGTGGTTCAGAGCATTTACTCGAACACAAGTTAATCTTACGCAAAAAAGTGCCACTTTTACCTCCCATCGCGATAGCACTTTATAGTTTAGTCCACTCAATAAATCCTTAACGTTTCTTTGTAATAACAAATAAACCGTCCTTATAAAGGAGATTTTTAATTCGTCTGAATTATTTTAAAAACAACATTAGAATTAAGTAATTTAAAATGTATCAATTTAACTTTTATTAATAAAGTAACACATAATCTAAACATAAAACTAATTAAAAACTAAACTTAAATATAAATATAAACTAAATATGTATAAAATAAACTACCTGCTGAAGCCCGTGCCGACGCAAAGGTGCCCATCACGAATATTTAAAATTAAATAATTTAGTACCTACCTATAAATACAGTATAAAAATCTAATTAAAGATTGTATATCTTTCTCTTCTTATGTCAGTATAATAGGTATACTAAGATATTATTCTGAGTTTAGGGATACTAAAATATTATTTTGAGTTTAGGTAAACTAAAAGTCTTCGTTGAGAAGAATTTCGTAATATTTTCTTCATAATTTCCTTGAATAGCGCTGGTGGCCTAGCGGTAAGAGCGTGCGACTTTCAATCCAGAGGTCGCGGATTCAATACCCCGGCTTGTTACCAATAAGTTTTTCGGAACTTACCTATGTACGAAATGATTGATATTTACCAGTTGCTTTTCGGCGAAGGAAAACATCGTGAGGAAACCGGTCTAATTCCAATAAGATAAGATAAGAGTTTGGGTTGGAAGGTCAGATGGCAGTCGCATTCGTAAGAACTATTGCCTACGTCAATTCTTGGGATTAGTGTTCAAGCGGACCCCAGGCTCCCATGAGCCGTGGCAAAATGCCGGGATAACGCGAGGAAGAAGATAAATGTCTTCGTTGGTTGGGCTACCTATCAGTGACTCATATACGCATTGAATGTACAGTAATTGCGGTACTCAATCTTATTCCTTACATTTGCTATATTTCATAATCCGAGCGGCACGTTTACTTTAAAATCTGATATTGATTTGATTTGGCACGAAATGCATCTTGCTCGTAGGTATCTACAGTCGCCAAGGTGTTCAACATCTGAACATCCATTTTAAAGTCATGATAATAGAGGCTTGGCTTTGTTCATATATTTGTGAACAGCTTGGCCGCTATGATATATCTGATGACGACTGTACCTACTAGCATATTGATAAGCGTGCATTGATACTCGAATATCTTAAGTGATAATATATCACATCGAAAGAGCGCCGTATATTGCATATTCTCGAGAAATTTGGACTGATAGAGTCTGTGCGGAAAGAGAAGAGTCGTGGAATGAATGGGAACCAATACACCGCCAATCGCCACCAATCCCAATCTCCCACTACAGTACCGTCTTTACCATAAGAGCACACGGGGCCCGTCCGCCCCATCCTCAGGGGGCCCCGAAGGGCAGACAGTAAGAGTATATTTGATTACCCATAATAAATAGAAGATCATAGTAGAAAAATGTTAGGTTAATTAACTTTCTTTACTTTCCAAAAGGGCCCCAAATTCTTATGTGCCCAAGGGCCCCAGCATAGTTTAAGACGGCCCTGTCCCACCGCCATTCTTTGAGACTCTCCCGCCGTAACCAGGGTGGTCTAGTGTTTAAGGCGTCTGCCGTGGTTGTAGAAACCGCTAGTTCGATCCCAGCCTTATAGTTCGTTTTTTTTAGCATTAGAAAAAAGGTAAACAATCTTGACGTGTATTTTTATTGAAAAACACTTTTTAAAAATAAGTTACGACAAATATGTAACAATTATGAATCATATACGATTATTTACATTATTTTGCTTTCATAAGTAATAGTTACTGATTTTTAAATAGCGTTTTCCAATTAAACGACACGTCAAGATCGCGTAGTCTTTATCAAATGCTAAAAAAAACTATAGGCACTGGCACAGAATAAATAATAGTACTGGAGACGTGGCATCTATCCTTTGATATCAAGTCATTATCCGATTCGTAAAGTTCGAATACCGCTTTTTACAAGTTCACAAAGTTGTTGCCAAAGTACAAAACTTGTATTACCTGTATCAAGTGCCATTTTAAAAAGCAAAATACAGGGAGAAGGGTGTCAGTTGATCGTTATGGATGTCATGGGCAATATGGGTTTCGTAACTCGTGTGATTGATAATGATAATGACCGAACCTGCACCTACAGGTATTCGAGTAATTTTAATCATTTCTTGGTGCAGCTTCTCACCTGTGCTCTCACTCTAAAGGATGACGCTTCCACACGTTATGTCTTTCCTGTAGACATACACAAGAGTTAAGGGCTATAAAGGTTAATTTTCTTATTAAACCCTTATCCACGTGAAAAGGTCCTCCTTTTATTTAGACAACTATGATAAAATCATTGCTTACATGCCCACAAGCTGTTAACTATTGCCCACAGGAGAGAAAACTAGTGTGTTATCGCGAACAGCACATTTTTCTCTCCTGTGGGCTATAGTTAACAGCTTGTGGGCGTGTAAGCAATGATTTTATCATAGTTCTCTAAATAAAAGGAGGACCTTTTCACGTGGATAAAGGTTAAATAAGAAAATTAACCTTTATAGCCCTTAACTATTGTGTATGTCTACAGGAAAGACATAACACAGTGATCTGTTTGACCCTAAAATGAACCTACACATACAGGTATTCGTTTAAAATTTTAATCATTTCATGGTGCAGCTTCTCACCTGTGCTCTCACTCTAAAGACGCTTCCACACATGTTCCACACAGTCTCCCATTGTAGAAAGGACACTGCTGTCAGCTACGCATATTATTGGGGATTCCTTGTCCAATGCTACCCCTCCTATCCCCAGTTACCCCACTTGACGTCCCATTTTTAGGGTTCCGTACCCAAAGGGTAAACACAGGACCCTCTTACTAAGACTCCGCTGTCCGTCTGTCTGTCTGTCACCAGGCTGTAACTCAAGAACCGTGGTAGCCAGACAGTTGAAATTTTCACAGATGATTTATTTCTGTTGCCGCTATAACAACAAATACTAAAAACAAAATAAAATATATATTTAAGTGGGGCTCCCATACAACTAACGTGATTTTTTGCCGTTTTTTGCGTAATGGTACGGAGCTCTTCGTGCGCGACAGCGCGAGTCCGACTCGCACTTGGCCGGTTTTTAAGCTGCAGTTGGCGTGCAGTTCCCATAAAAATTGCAGTCGGGTTGCGGGTTACAGTCCCTCTGTATTGGTCCTTATAGTTAATCAAATAGTTATTAATGAATCCAGACATCACCAGATCTAGATCAAGGGCCCAGACTGAATCGCGAGCTATAATGGGACATTGTCATTAGCCAAGACCAACTGCCAGACGTCTATTCTTGTAATTAAACATTCGACAATCAACCTTATGTTATAACCTGGCCCGACTATAAAAACACCACATTTTATATCCATTCACATTGCAATTTGAGTCTTAAAACTGTGTAACAGAGTTCATTTTACAACTCCAAACGATCCTTCTCAAACCCTTTTGGGTTTTAGACTATGTATTTCTTTCAATCTCAGTTGCGGTCGTGTTCGCTCTTATTACTTCACATTAGAGTATGCTTTCGTTAAGCCGGGGTGTAGTAGGAAGTGTCCATTGATATGTTGTGTGTCAGGTGCATTGTTATGTAACGTCCGTTCACGTTCAGGCAAGTCACGTGGGTTGCGTAACACAAGGGTGGGAGTGGGAGGAATAAGCTTCGTTTAAGGTATTTTTGGGTCGTACACATTTTATAGTACCTATACTTAACTCTTTCGCGTCTTTCCTATACACATGAAAAAGTTAAGGGAATCTAAAGCAAGTTTTTACGCTGCACTCGTACAGGCGGGATACATTATTTCAGTACTTGAGACCCAAATAAGAAAAAGGGGTATGTCATGTAAGGTCATGTATGTGTATGTGTACCAGAATCGTTAACTTTTAATGTATTTTCCACAGAAGTAGCATTTTTCTAAAATTTAAATTAGATAATTATTTTATAGCTACCGGAAATCTACTGATTTTAACCATAAATTAGGCTTCAGGCGGCTTAGCACGGTCGCGTTTTTATCCCTTGTCACCGTGCCTGTCACGTTCTAACAAGTATGTAAGTGCGAAAGGGACGCGCATAGTGATAGTCGATAAAAATGGAACCGTGCTGAGCCCGCAGGTCTGTGTAAGATTATAACTATATCCATCCATTTTATTTATCATTACCTACATTTGAATTTATTATTCATATTCCTATAAACGTCTCAGCTAGTTAACAGTCTGTAAGCTGGTATTAGTTTATAAGTATGTACCTACTCGTATATACGCCACCTAGTTTAGCCCCGAGTGTCTCGACACTTAATTTCGTCGTAAATCTCGAGGAGCGACAAGACGTCGCCATCATGCGTCGATGGGGTACATCAGCTGTTTATTACATGCCTATTTAATGCCTATTGGTTAGTTGAACATATTTTTTTATTCCGCAAATTTGGTATAACTGTGAATAATACAGGGACCGCAAAACCCGGAAGCAGTAGGACTATATACCTACTAGCCTAGGAAATACATGAAAAGCCACTAGGTTTTTCATGTATTTCCCCACATGAAGGTACGGACAAGTACGGAGAAATTCTCCGAACCTTCATACGATTTAAAAAGCCATACCAGCACACGGGCGTTTCTAGCACTTACGTCCTTTTAATAAAAAGAGAAATTTATTTGAAAAAAAAAAAAACAGAGTTATTGGTGGGATAGGGGGTGAACCGATTATGTTCAAAATAATGGGAAAATACCTATTTATAAAGTTTTATTTTCTTGATTTTTTTCATATTTTTCATACGGCCGGTTCAAAAGATAGAAAGGATTTTTAATTTTATCTCCTAAACTTAGTAGCCACTCACAATAACATCTACGAGTATGTTCCAAATTTGACTCAAATATACCTTATAGTTTTTGAGATAAAATGGCTGTGACATATGGACAGACGGACTGACTGACAGACGGACGAACAGACGGACATGACAAACTATATGGGTGTCTTTTTACCATTTTGGCTACGGAACCCTAAAAAACGAATTAGAAAATTACTGACGTTAAAGTTTTGCTGGAAGTTACAATAGTTATTTGTACAACAAGAGATCAAAGTTTGATATTTCTTCGAGTGCTTATTTTGAGTCCCGTGCAAGAGAAAGATTCTATAATTTAGAATCTTGCGTAGTAAGGGACTCAAAAGCGCACGAGATGTAAATAACTTTGATCTCGTGTAGTACACAAAATTTTTCACCTGAACAGTGAGAACATACCTATTAGACAACTTGAAAAATGTAAAATCCTTCTTCATCACTTAATACCTGCACTAGGGCTTCCAAATACCGGACTTCTCACAATACCGGTATTAATACCGAAACTGTCTTCATCAATACCGGGATCCCGGGATCCCGGTATTGAATATGAATCGATTAAAAAAATATAGTTTTATTAAAAAGGGGAATTAAAAAGCGTTACTGTAACACCAGATATGTCCTAAAAGCTTTTAGAACAATAAACAATCAATGTCGCCATCTGCATTAATTTTATTTCACACTCCAGGTTGGGAATAATTTTATCCAACTTGTTGACTTCACCAGTCACATTTTTAGTCCAACAATCCACCAGCCAACTTTTTTTCAAATTTCCGCCTAAATTAGTTTGCCATACTACAGTTCCTTGTTCCTTGCTCTTTTCTTTAAAGTTTTTGATAAAATTTTAAGAACTAACTATATTAATCTCACTGTCAGAATTCATCCACCACCAAATATTTATCTGACGTTCAGGCAACTATCTTATTTCAATAATAAAATAAGGGCTAGATGCAAGTTAGATGCGTCTGACGTGTAGTAAGCTTCTTAATACAGCCAAATATGACCATTATAATGGATATAAATGGTTTATACTGCAAATTTTCCTTGTTTTTAAAATACCGGGATCCCGGTATTGCATTTAAAAATACCGGTATTGAAAAATACGTTTAAAAAGACGGGATCCCGGTATTTCGGGATCCCGGGATCCCGGTATTGGAAGCCCTAACCTGCACTCATGTTTTCTTAAGATATACAAACAATTAAGTTTAATTACCGCAATCGAACACAAAAACGAAACGTAATAATACATTTCAGTAACATCATATGGAAATAACGAACATCAACTGACACTTCAATCGACAACTTTTTTTTTGTAAAAAAAAATGTAAGATACGGTCCGAATTACGGATACGTACTTACTATTTGTCAACTATGGTAGAAATTCTTAAAAGTAAAATAATTAATTTTGCGTGATGTCCGTGTATTTTTTGAGTTCAATTTTTTAATTGTACAATAAAATACCTAAAATATAGTATTTTATCAGTTTTTATCAAATCTTAAACTTTATTTTTATTTATTAATTATTAAGAATTCATACTCGTACGTGGTTTGGAACGATGCGGTCTGAAGTTTTCGGGGGTCTATTATAAACCCTCAATATACCGTTGAATGTCGTTTTAACTTTTTTTGTCTGTTTCTTTTTGCTAATAGTGTGAAAGGGACAGAGATAATAGAACCCAAGTATTGTATTTGAATCGAACTTGTATTAGACCCCGCATGTTGAAATGACATTTGACTATGAAAGGTCATTTTGTCTCACTCAGTGAGCAAAATGCGATTTTGCTCACTGTTTTTAAGAAGCAAAGTACCCTTGTTCGAGCTTCTGAAGTGAAAAAACAAAATAACAAGCAATTCTTGTATCTTATCTCATACTTATCTATAAACGAGCAATTCGTGTATATTTATGTGCTTCGGGGATCTCGGAAACGGCTGTAACGATTTCGATAAAATTTGCTATATGAGGGTTTTCGGGGGCGAAAAATCGACCTGGGAAAACGCGGTCTCCTAGATATTGACATTTATAATCGATCTGACTTAACTACTGTATGCCATATAAGTGCCAGATGAAGCTTCGTTGCCAACTGCCGAGTCATAGTTCGGAAAATCTAAGCGATTACTTCTAAACGCTTTGAATGCTACGCGAGGCCTACGGCGTAGAAGCGGCTACGGCTTCCTGGGCTACGAAAAAAAATTGAACCAAATCCAACTATTCCAGTGACGTGCGCGTCTGCGTTAAGTTTCATTTTCGCATGAGATTTTGAGTTTCCAAAACGCCCCGCTTGGCGCGCTGTTCAAAATTACATACAAACAGTGGCGTATCGCGTGAACGAAGTGGGCCATCGTCCACGGCCTCGCACTTATGGGGGCCTCGCGGAAGCCAACTTTTTTATTATCTTGGGAATACACATTGAAAGAAAAGGGCCTCGCAGATGCGACTTCGCCCATGGCTAGATTAGTTCACGCTACGCCTCTGCATACAAAAATAGATAGACATAACGCAAACGCGAACGGTCGTCACGTAATCGAATCGAAATGTACACTAGTGGTTATGGTACCAGTTGAAATGTTTAGTTCTTTAGGTGACCGTTAGTGGCACTGTGCAATAACTCCGTACATTTTCCTTAACTTTCTCACTATCGACTGTCATTAACGGAACTCATGGTAGAGTTACGGACAACTTTAATGGTAACGAAAATGTTCATGCCAAATTTTATAAGTATAATTCAAGCATGTCGTTTTTAGGGTTCCGTACCCAAAGGGTAAAACGAGACCCTATTACTAAGACTCCGCTGTCCGTCCGTCCGTCCGTCCGTCGGCTGTATCTCATGAACCGTGATAGCTAGACAGCTGAAATTTTCACAGATGATGTATTTCTGTTGCCGCTATAACAACAAATCCTAAAAACAGAATAAAATAAAGATTTAAGTGGGGCTCCCATACAACAAACGAGATTTTTGACCGAAGTTAAGCAACGTCGGGCGGGGTCAGTACTTGGATGGGTGACCGTTTTAATAGATAATGGTACGGAACCCTTCGTGTGCGAGTCCGACTCGCACTTGGCCGGTTTTTTAACTTCGTTTTGTATGGGAGCGGCATTTCGGCGGCGGGTCCGTGAACTCTTTAAGTTATATCGGATCGTCCCAGTAAAATCCTACATTTTTATTTATGTCGCTATGTCGCTAACCCCTTCGCTGCCAAAACTGGTAAAACCTAAAGGGAGGAATGTTGGCTCCGTGCCAGCCCGGCGGTTGTCATCCAAGTAGTGACGTCAGGAAAGGGTGAATGAATTTACTTAATGATATATTTACGGCTTGGTACTTGTTAACAGCTGTTTAAGGGTGATAGAGTTAGACCAAGAAAAGTCTGCAGCGATATTGATAGCCCACGCAGTGCAAGTGTTATTTATACGTCATATTTTTATTTACTTATTTAAGAAACAAACAGTCTTTTATAGTTATATATAACACTGGAACTTTTTCTTAAAACTATACTTACAGGTTTCCTTACAGTTTTCTTAGATTTTGACGTTTAAAATAACACTTGCACTGCGTGGGCTATCAAAATCGCTGCAGACTTTTCTCGGTCTAACTCTACACACACGTAGAAAATAAATATATTTCTTACTTTCCTTAAACGTCTTTACGTAGTTTTGGACCATACAGGATGATAGACAAAAAGGCAAATCCAAATCAGGATCTTTCGAATCAAAAACGGTTAAATCAAAATTTTAGGTTACCTTTTATTGTATAGTTTGATTTTAATTATGTTTATGGTTTTAAATAAAAGTATATTGAGTAAATGTTAAACGTATAATGTATGACATGACACAAAAGTGGATATGTCACACTTTTGTGATAATTTTCTGTTGACAGAGTGTAATTATCCTATAGTAAATTGCGGATATGGCAAAAAAAAACCGGTTATATGTATAGGTACAGTCGACGTCTAAGATTGTTTACACTTTTGCACCTTACTCCTTTTTAATAAGGCGAAAAATGTCAACGTATATCTTTGACGTCGACTGTACTCGTAATAACAAAAAAAAACACTTTTGTTATGCACGATAAAAGCATTTTACAACAACGACTTGACAACTTTCAAAATTCCCTATTATTAGGCCTTGTTAAGTTAGTTTATATATATATATATTTTTATAGGGGACATCTTACACAGATCAACCTAGCCCCAAACTAAGCAAAGCTTATACTGTGGGTGCTAGGCGACGATATACATACTTATATAGATAAATACATACTTATATACATAGAAAACAGCCATGACTCAGGAACAAATATTAGTGTTCATCACACAAATAAATGCCCTTACTGGGATTCGAACCCAGGACCATCGGCTTCGCAGGCAGGGTCACTATCCACTAGGCCAGACCGGTCGTCTAATATAGGTACAATTTTCTACCCTAAGTACTTTAGTATACTTTTCTATGCATGTTATATAATATTTTGACTGAAATAAATATCCGTATAACCCCAATTCGTTTATTTAATTATAATAGGTAAGTATACATGTAGGTATGTATAATAAGTTAATAAGTACCAATAAGACAAAATACATAATAGAGATCTTTATTTGCAATGACCAGTATAATTATTATGTATAGTCGATATACAATAAATAAACACTTAAACACGAGTAGTTACGATCAAAATAAAATACACACGGCACGATACGTCTATTGATAATTTAACAATTTGATACGCAGCCAATAGGTACCTACATAAATCATTATTTAACTACTGTAAGGCCTGAGCAGTAATAGGTATATGATGACGCGCCATGTAGCGGAATTTCATTGGAACTAATTTTTAGGGTTCCGTACCTGAAAAGGGAAAAAACGGAACCCTTATAGGATCACTCATGCGTCTGTCTGTCTGTCCGTCTGTCACAGCCTATTTTCTCGGAAACTGCTGGACCAATTAAGTTGAAATTTGGTACACGTATGTAAATTAGTGACCCAAAGATGGACATGTTTTTTTTATAATTTTAAAATACATAGGTTCGAAATTATTTAAGAAAATAGCCAAAAAATTACCATTCCCCCCCCCCCCCCTTATCTCCGAAACTACTGAGTCTAAAATTTTGAAAAAAAATACGCACAATAGTTCTCTACATATAGATGACAGGAAAACCTATTAGAAATGTGCAGTCAAGCGTGAGTCGGACTTATGTACGGAACCCTAGAAACGCGAGTCCGACTCGCACTTGGCCGGTTTTTTTTTTCATACTAATACCAGCTAATACTGAACCGTCACCATATACCTACTTGACATTGACAAAGACCATATCTAATACCTTTAACCCGAGCCTTTAACCGAGCAATTCTTGTATATTTATATATATTTCAGGGATCTTGGAAACGGCTCTAACGATTTTGATGAAATTCGGTAAATGGGGGTTTTCGGGAGCAATAAATCGATCTAGCTAGGTCTTATCTCTGGGAAATCGCGCGTTTTTGAGTTTTTATATGTTTTCCGAGCAAAGCTCGGTCACCCAGATATTATTACTGGTCAGGTTTTAATTATGGTTGACTAGTGTCGTTTATGGTTTAGCTTATGTGTGACAGCTTTCTCAATAAGTAAACCTTAATTTTTTTACTATGTAGGTCTAGATTTAGTCCCAGAGCAAGCTACCCTCTGTTAGAAAACCCAAGTTACCTACCACTTAGGTAGCGGGCTTCCCACAGGTTATCTGGGAGAGATCGCTCTTCAACGACAAGACCGAGGGTTGTCTGTTTCCCTTTTTATAATGTGTTCTGTATTGTCTCCTTTTCTAGGAATGCAAGTGCAAAAATTAATACCTACCTATATGTAGGGTTCTAAAATAAAACAGTCCCCCGCCGCGTCTGTCTGTTTGTGTTATGTATGTTCACGATAAACTCGAAAACTACAGAACGGATTATCATGCGGGTTTCTTCCTATCAATAGAGTGATTCTTGAGGAAGGTTTAAGTGTTCATTTGTTAAGGTTTTGTGTAACCCGTGCGAAGCCGGGGCGGGTTGCTAGTTAATTAACTAATACCTTTAAACTTTTTAATTCTTGTTTATTTATAAATATTATAGATCTCGGAAACGGCTCTAACGATTTCGATGAAATTTGCTATATGGAGGTTTTCGGGGGCGATAAATCTAGCTAGGTCTTATCTCTGGGAAAACGCGCATTTTTGAGTTTTTATGTTTTCCGAGCAAAGCTCGGTCTCCCAGATATTATATATTTGTATGTATATTTCGGGGATCGCGGAAACGGCTCTAACGATTTTGATGAAATTTGCTATATGGGGGTTTTCGGGGGCAATAAATCGATCTAGATCTTATCTCTGAGAAAACACGCATTTTTGAGCTTTTTATATATGTTTTCCGAGCAAAGTTCTGTCTCCCAGATATTAAATTATAAGGTATACTTATTTTACCAACTTACCTAATATTCTATAGAAATTATTATCCCGATAACACTTGTAACACGTAGGTACACAATCGTCCACCTCCGTCATAAGGACGTGTATTCGAACGGCCCGCTAAAGCGCGGGGGACAACCGCCAGACAACCGCGACAACCTCGGGCAGTCGTTGGCAACGAACTGAGGGAGTTTTGGCACGGTCGGCGGCCGTACACTGCAGTATGCAGTTATGTGCATTGTGAAGGTTCCGTAGTTGAAGAAAAGGTGGCTTGAAAAATCATTTTTGGTATGAATATTGTCTGAAATGATCGCTACAAAAAAGTTTGCTATTCTTTTCAAAAACCTAGCTAAATAACAGCATATAAAAAAGTCATAGTACTTTCTGACAATAAATAATTTGTATTTAGTATCAATTTGATTTTATATTAAATAAATGTAATTAATATTATGCTTAACATAAGCAAATTAGCTCTTACGATACACTAATGTGATCTCATATGTATAATGTTATGTAAGAAGAAACTACTGTAGTACTTAGTTTGTTATTTATTTATAAGATTGCTGCGCCCTTGCAGGGTCCATATTATGTATAGGTACCTACCTAATGTTATGTAATATGTTTGCAATAAATGCTTTTGATTTTGATTTTGATTTTCTACCTTGTCACAGTGATAGTATGAGATCCCTGGCAACTTTCATATTGTTTGTCACTGTGACAAGGTACGAAATGGTACTGAAATTAAATTATTTGACTGTACTTAGTAGGTACAGGTACTAAACAAAACTAACCTATTTACGTGTACTTAACCGGTTCGTTGCGCCTTCCATTTTCGAAAACTTTTGGCTGTGGCGGGGAACAATTATTTCACATGACACTACAGGCGTGCGTTACGCCATAGAATATGATGGCACGCCTGTCGTGTCATACGCCACACGTTAAAAACATTGATGACACGCCTCGCCTGTCGTGTCATCCGCACCGAAACGGAAAATATGTAGGTACGTAACTACAGCATCTCAGGTGGTAAAGAAATTCATGTTTTATAACTACTTTTATTTATATGTATGTATGTATAAACCGTGGACCCATAAAACCCGACAGATATTCATATCATACCTATGACAGTCGCTTTTGTAAAGTCGTCGATTCTTTGGATTATCCAACCCGACTTCGGCCACTACCGATTTTAACCGGTTTGTTGCGTCTTCCATTTTCGAAAACTTTTGGCAGTGGCGGCGAACAATTATTTCATGACACCACAGGCGTGCCTTACGCCATAGAATATGATGGCACGCCTGTTGTGTCGTACGCCACACGTTAAAAACATTGATGACACGCCTGTCGTGCCATCCGCACCGAAACGGTTAAGGAGAGGGAAAGAGAAACAAAATAATGAAATAAACCGTTTTATTCAAAGTGGATACCAACACTGTAACAATACAAAACGAAGCGTGTCACAGAGAGGAATATGTACAAGAGCTTCGAACTACGCTATACGCTAACCACAAATTGACATCAAATATTTAATGGTAAAATTGTGTGCGAACTGAGACACTAAAGCCGGCTTTATATATGTATATATATTCGAATTTGACAGCTGATGTAAATGGCGCTTTATATTATCCGGTAGGTAAATCTAGTTGTCAAAAGATGACGTTTGATAATTCAATCAACGCAAAACGACCATAGTTCTGTAGAAAGCGACCAACTTTTTATTTTTGTCAAAGTCACTTACACCATAAGGCTAGGTTCACACGGCAACGTCCTGCATGTTTTTTCACGTATTCGATTTTAAACGTACAACGAGTCGGGTGTTCACACGGTAGATTTTCATTCGTTTAAAATCCGTTTTCACGCCGAATAGTGACAGTTTTCACGCAGTTGTCGCAGTGGGCAGAAATCTGAGATGGATCCACGCTTCATCGTACTTTTATTTTGGTATTGATGGCGATAACGCTTTCGCCGCCGACAAAATAGAAGGTTTTGGGTACATCCTATATATAAAAAATCAGTACATTCGTCTATTGAAAGTTTTGTTCCACTAAATTAATTAATACTTCGTTATGTATAGAAGAATCATCAACAATTTTGAAATAACCACGAAATTACAAACAACATACCTGCGATCCCTCCAAAAAACGCTCGGGTACATAGACGCATGTTCGATAATAAAACGTGTAAAATCGTGCCGTGTGAATCAAACAGAACTATACTATTCGCCACTGCAAACCGAATACATTAAAGTTCATTCGATTTGCTTGACAAGTCCGGTGAGTATCCGTTTAAACGTATAAACAATGTACCTACGTTTTTTTTGCAGTACAAACGCCGTGTGAATGGTTCTATGCCCAAAGTATGTGCCACTATTTATCCGTTAAGACGTATACTGCAAAAAAACGTGCAGGAGAAAGCCGTGTGAACGAAGCCTAACTCAGTGGATTTGGTCGCTTTCTGCATTGGAAAAAAAATGAAGTTGGTCGTTTTCTGCATAACTACGGTCGTAATTATAACGCCATGTGGCGCTATTTCTTCGGTCATAAAACTAGGGAGCACAATTTTTTAGTTTATTTTTCTTTTTATTTCATGTCTGGCAATTATGAGCACGTTTACTGGGTACAACTACAAGTATTTATGGTACAAGTTACATTTCTGAGATGTTTTTACAATAACGACTTTATTCATACTTTATTACCTTAGTATCTCAGTTCAACACATGGGAACTGGTCTAAGTATTTTAGAAATTAATTCATAATAAAAATTAACACTGGATTCACTGCAACGCACTCCCAAGATATAAGGTACGTCCACACCAGTCCGCTTTATCAACTAAAAGCTGAAGAAGTTGTGGACGAAAACGCATAGTGTGGACGTACAATCAGCAAAACTGGTTAGCACTCCTGTATACATAATGTGCAAGTACTTAGGGGTGCTAAGTTAATAGTTTTACTGACGCTACCTACACAAGTACACAGGGTGTAAATACAGCGTACAGTCACCTGCAATAATACGTTACTCTTTGAAGGCCGCAAAAATATCTGTCACGATCTTATTTGTAGAGCCATAGGAGCGTGTCACATATTTTTGCGGCCTTCAAAGAGTAACGTATTATTGCAGGTGACTGTACCTTCCAGCGTCCACAACCTCGTCCACGTGGTTTACGAACTGCAAGTTAACAATGTGGACAATGCTACAGTCGCATTGGGTCGCAACGGATAAAAAATCCTTTTCAATTCTCTCAAATGTACAGTCACCTGCAATAATATGTTACGCAACGAAGGTCGCAAAAATATCCGGCACGATCTTATTTGTAGAGTCATAAGAGCGTGTCACATATTTTTGCGGACTTCGAAGCGTAACATATATTGCAGGTGGTACTGCTAAATTGCATGGATACATTATGAATAGAATTCATTCACAAAGTGGCCATGCACTTTTGCAGCTCGCTGTAAGTGTGTGAAAAGGCGTATTCGCCCAAACTAGGGTGTAGAATCTTGACAGTGCCTTGCAGTGTGAATCAATATTCCAAATATTATATAAAATAATAATATAATGCCAATTTACATTTTCATTTAGCTATCTTTTTTACAATAATATCTGAGCACAAAGTATTTTAATTAGATGATAATTTATGTCAGATATTCTTAGGAGCTTTTGTAGTCGCATATTATTCTAAACTGAATTAAATAATAATATAATTCGTTTAAAAATAAATTGTTTTCACCCTTTTATTCTAAAACTAAATAAATCTTAACTTACATTTACATAAGCAATATTTATATTATAATAGTGAACTAGACATTATTGCACTAAAAATATTGAATTTAAAACTCATATACGTAGGCAAAGAGAGTTTGAAATAGGGGGTTACTGTCATGGTCAATTATGTAGCTACAGTACATTTACTGCCATCTTTCGACAGACGATTAAAACTGTTAGAACGCCATTTGACTTTGATCACTATTCTTTCACTGATATGTGTTAACCTATTAAATATTAATATTAACGCCATCTACTCGAGAGTAGGCTGAAGGTTACGGCGCCATCGCTCGAAAAGATTGCACCATACCTTTGGCGTAGTGTCGAGTAGATGGCGTTCATATTAATATTTAATAAGTTAACACATATCAGTGAAAGAATAAGGATCAAAGTCAAATGGCGTTCTAACAGTTTTAATATTCTGTCGAAAGATGACAGTAAATTTACAGTGGCTACATAATTTACTTTGGCAATCCGCCTCTATATTCTCTTTGGCCTAGGCCACATACTCGAAGTGACTTAGGAAGTAGGCAGAGACGTAGTGTGGCCGCGCTACTCGCCGTCGGCCGCCATACTGCCCTGCATACTTCCCACACTACTTCCCATACCACTCGTCGAGTGTGTGGCCTAGGTAATATAGGGTCATTGCGTCACTTTACCGTCCAGTGCCTGTTTCCGTCCACTTGGCTACAGAATTGCGTATCATTTGAATATATAGACATATATTCAAATCATACGCAATTCTGTAGCCACTACGCCAAGTGGACGGAAACAGGCACTGGACGGTAAACTGACACAATTACCCTATTCACAATCTAGCAAGTTTGGTGCTTAGTTTAAAACCTTAGTTTTACTTGAGTTTCATGAGTACTAAGAGCAACCCAATTCTAAACTGGATTTTAAAAATATCAACAACAGAATTTACTAAAACATTCAATGTCTTTTTAAATTGAAAGTGTATAATATATATTACTATATACATAATGAATAAAAAGATATAACCAAAACAAATGTAGGACAGGAATATTTCATGATAAACATTATATTTAAATAATAGCCAATAAATATATACAATACTTTTCGTAAAAAAAACGGTTTAGCATATCATACTGAAAAAATCTTCTAGTTAGTCTCAACCGCCATCGACAGATGTCGCATTACAAAACTCATTATCACACTGCGTTTAAAAACCAAGCAAATTCCAGTACAGTCACCGGCAATAATTTGTTACACAAGACACGATCTTATTTGTAGAGCCATAAGAGTGTGTCTCATATTTTTGCGGACTTCGAAGAGTAACGTATTATTGCAGGTGACTGTACCTTTCAGCGTCCACAACCTCGTCCACGAGGTTTACGAACTGCAAGTTAACAATGTGGACAATGCTACAGTCGCATTGGGTCGCAACGGATAAAAAATCCTTTTCAATTCTCTCAAATGTACAGTCACCTGCAATAATATGTTACGCAACGAAGGTCGCAAAAATATCCGGCACGATCTTATTTGTAAAGTCATAAGAGCGTGTCACATATTTTTGCGGACTTCGAAGCGTAACATATTATTGCAGGTGACTGTACATTTCATAATAATGCTTGTCCCATTTGAAAAAGCCAGTAAGCGATTGACGTAGTCTATAGACGCAATCGTTTGAAACCAGCCAATTAATTCGGTACTTATTATTTATAAAGTTATTATCGTGTTTACAGTTCTATCACCACAAAATAGGATGTGGGAAACTCCCGTATGACGGAATAAGCTAAATTTTATAAACAGTAAAAACCCGGTGCCAGCAAAAACATGTTTTGCAATATAAAAATAACTCTCTTATAACTAATTGCTAAATTTGTATCGACAAACAATGCAAGATTCACAATATTAAGAAGAAGATAAATATTATTGAAGTGAAAGGAAATTACTTAACTATACGTACAGTCGCCATAATATATAGGGTGGCTAAAATATAAGTGCATTCCTATTGCCAGGGAGGTTTTGGGATTATACTGAGCAATTTTTACTATGGGACCAATCCCGAAATAGTGAAAAAAAATTTGGCTGTTTAATACATTTTGGCTGGTCCATTTTCTATGGGAGGGTAAATTTTTGAAGTGAAAACTTCTTTAGCGGCGCTGTGCACTTTTTGTGATGGGGAAAAAATGTTAAACTCGCGACCGGTCACGTGACCGACAGACTCGACAGATTGAAAATTCGTAAGACGGACACGTGACCTGATCGAAAAACTGTTACAATGTCATTGAGTTTTCAGTTCTGCCGGCACTCCCGGAGTGCACCCCGTTGTTTTTTTTTTTCGAGATTTCGAGGTTGGTCCCATAATAAAAGTTGTTTAGTATAATCCCAAAAACTACCTGGCAACGGGTATGCAGTTATTTTTTAGCCACCCTGTATATCGGAGCGGCCAGTGTTCAAAATATCTGAACATGCAATTCTTGTGCAAATGCAAAGTCTTGACAGTAGAGAGACTTTGTTCAGATATTTGTGACAACCTTGGCTGCTCTGATATATTACATGGCGACTCTACACTTGAGATTTTATATTTTCTGTCATAGATTTTAAATGGAATGAAAATGTGTTTGTAATTATGTCAAAAAAACAATCGTTCAAGAGATTTTAGACTACGAGTACGAGTCATTTAGTAGAGATAAATGGCGTTATTCGTAAAACTAGTGCCTTCGCCAATTCTTGGGACTAGTTACCAAGCGGACCCCAGGCTCCCATGAGCCGTGGCAAAAATGCCGGGACAACGCGAGGAAGATGATTTATAAACGCGTTACTGGCCTGAATTAGCTAATAATCTTTTGTCTTTATCCGTCAAGTTGACATATGTATTTGGCAGAAAGGGATAAAACATAATTTAACTAAATCAGGCCCATAAAGTTTTATAAGGGGAAAAACTTTGCAGACACTATTTGAAATGAACAATCACTTAATACATCGAGATCGAAACATCACGATACTGCTATCCTTTTCTAACTTACCATAGAATGTGATGCATATCAACAACATATTTTTGTCAAAGAGATAAGTGTATAGACATATATTCACAGTTAAACCACACCTTAGCCTTACCGCAATAGAGTTCAAAATTGAATACACTCAATTTGTACATACATCCTTGGTTCATTTTACATACTGGCCTACATTACAACAATAGCACGAAGATTGAACCATTTTTATTGATCAATAATTATTGACGGAATATATTGACAATCATTAATTATTAAGAGAAAAGTGGACGACTTCTACATAAAATCATAGGCCCCATTTTCCTCTCTGACATTATGAAAAATATTTAACACAATTTGATGTATATTAACCATAGCTATGCCCATTCGTTTGAATTTTTTCGTTTTTTTTTTTTCATTTCAGAAGCGGTAAAAAAATGCGACCATATTTTTAGTATCTCCAGGGGGGTGCCACTACGCAGTTTAGGTACATTTGGCCGACGCACCTCCCGGGCAGGGCAGGCGTATGGCAGTGCAGGCCGCTCGACCGCACGATAGTCGTGTCACGTGGCGCTCGCGCAAAGAAGATTCACCGTTCGTGCGCGGTTATAAGTTTCAATTTTGTTGCAGGCGGCGAGTATAGGTATAATTTTATCCCTAAATCTGACTTTTGTGAAGGAGTGAATTTTCTGTACGGTAGTACTATTAGTTATTCTGTGGTATCTCCTTACTTTTTTCGTCCCCTTTCCTCTTAAATATTATGGTCAGTTAAGTGGATATCGTCGCTGGAAAGCAATAATGATGTAACCCGCACTACAATTGTATTGAGAGTTACAGCATTATTGCTTTCCAGCGAGGAGTCATTATAAACTACACTGAAAAGTACCATTCACTAGAACCTATCTCTGTAGGGGTCGAATGTTGGGTGTGTCGACAATAGGTTACTTTTGACCAATCTGACCCAATTTTTGTAACAAAAGTCTGCCGTAGCCATATTATAGAAAGAATCATACTCTCATCCTTAGGGCTCATTTAGACGATGCGAGAACTCGCATGCGAGTTTCATTACATTGCGGTTTTTGTTTGTTGGTTGAATTGGACGTAACCAACAGTCCGCAATGTAACTAAAATCGCATGCGAGTTCACGCGCCGTCTAAATCAGCCCTTACACTAGTAAGAAAGATATGTTCAAAATGATCACTATGGTTTTTAAGACATTTTTAATTTCAAAAAGTAGTTGATAAAATGTATTTGCAACCAGGGCCATGTTGCATAACAAACTACAACTAATATTACAAGCGGAACTCCTTTTCTATATTCACTAATTAAAAAAGGAGTTCCGCTTGTAATATTAGTTGTAGTTTGTTATGCAACATGGCCCAGGAAAACACTTAAAAGCAAAGCAATTCCTGGGGACCATTTCTCTAACTTTATTTGAGAGTACGCTAGTAGAAGATTAATCACACCGTGTGAAAATTTGAGTGCATCCAGTCATATACCTATCTCTTTTCCGTACATACAGACGTCAGTGGGCGTGAATTTTTTCTCATGCACACTCCAAGGACCAACCAACAAAACAATGTACAGCCGTCTCTCTTCCGCATAGTAGGTGCGAGGAATAATAGAAGAGGAAAAAACGCTCTTACTCTAGTTAGATGTAGTCCAAACAGCAACAACTATAACCGTCTCCCTTCCACATGAAAAGATCTATAATAAAAGTGCTGATGCGGAAGTTGGTTAACCGTATCCGTCTCTTTCTCGCATGTAGTGGTAAGCGGATGTGAGCGAGATCAGTAGAAGTGGAGATTGCTCTGTTCCAGAGTCGACGCTAACCAATAATAATATAACCAACAATAATAGCCTAGTAAAGGCTAACTGACCATAGTCGTCTCCCTCTCGCATATGTAGTCGTAAGCGGGTGTGAAGGAGATCAGTAGAAGAATAGGAGACGTTCTTGAGCCGTGCCGGAGAGTAGACGCCAACCGCGTTTAATGTTCAGGTATTGGATGATGGCGCGCACGCAGATTAGGATACCTGGAAATAATAAAAAAAAACATTTATTTGTAGGTATTTTATTAAGTAAAGAAAGAGTGGTAACTCCATACATTAATTTTCTTACCAAATCGCGCGTTATTTCGTAGTCGACATCTAACGTCAAGTAGTGGAACTATCAGTACCGCTACTTGACACCAGATGGCACAAGTGTAGCTACTGACGAATAAAAAACCGGACAAGTGCGAGTCGGACTCGCCCACCGAGGGTTCCGTACTTTTTAGTATTTGTTGTTATAGCGGCAACAGAAATACATTATCTGTGAAAATTTCAACTGTCTAGCTGTCACGGTTCGTGAGATACTGCCTGGTGACAGACGGACGGACGGACGGACGGACGGACGGACGGACGGACAGCGGAGTCTTAGTAGTAGCAAGTAATAGGGTCCCGTTTTACCCTTTGGGTACGGAACCCTAAAAATGTACTGCTAAAACAATTTACAACTAATATTAGAAGCAGAAGGAGTTGAAAATAGAGTTTCGAGTAATCCGGTTATAATATTAGCTGAAAATTGTTGAGCATTAGAGTTTTTGTTCGCCGCGACATCTAATGTCGACTAGCAGTACTAATATATTCCACTACTTGACGCTAGATGTCGACTACGAAATAACGCGCGTTTTGGTAAGAAAACTGATCTATGGAGTTACCACTCTTTCTTTACTTATATTACTCTATGATACCTTACAGACTTTTAATACTAATAATCGTAACTAAAAAAACATTAGGCTGTTAACATTTTTTGCGGCGTCAACTTTTTTTATTCAACACAGCAGCGATCGCAAAGGCCGAAGTCGAACTCCGTGTCCGAACACGAAAATCTTAAATAAATAAATAAATATTATAGGACATTCTTACACAGATTGACCAAGTCCCCCAGTAAGCTCAAGAAGGCTTGTGTTGAGGGTACTTAGACAACGATATATATATATAATATATAGATACTTAAATACATAGAAAACAACCATGACTCTGGAACAAATATCTGTGTCATCACACAAATAAATGCCCTTACTGGGATTCGAACCCAGGACCATCGGCTTCACAGGCAGGGTCACTACCCACTAGGCCAGACCGGTCGTCGAATCTTACTGTGCCTATCTATCTATCTATCTAATACTTTTAAACGAGCAATTCTTGTTGTATATATTTCGGGGATCTCGGAAACGGCTCTAACGAATTCGATGAAATTTGCTATATGGGGGTTTTCGGGGGCGAAAAATTGATCTAGCTAGGTCTTACCTCTGGGAAAACGCGCATTTTTGAGTTTTTACATGTTTTCCGAGCAAAGCTCGGTTTCCCAGATATTTGTCTTAATAAGCAAACCGGAGCGAAAGCTTCGAATCCCTGACTTTACCAAAAGCCGAAATTGCCCGAAGGTTATTAGAATATGTCAGTATATTCGGATCGTTTGCCTGTGCACTTTCCGTCTGTCTATCTATCTTACCGAAGGCCATGATGAGCCACCACAGCCAAGAGTTCTCGTGGCTGGCGAGCTCGGTGGAGTGTTTCACGATCAGCGTCCACTTGGCCAGCGACAGGCCGAAGCTGGCCAGCGCGCCGTAGAGGCACACCTCAGGACATCATCATATCTTACCAAAGGCCATTATGAGCCACCACAGCCAAAAGTTCTCGTGGCTGGCGAGCTCGGTGGAGTGTTTAACGATCAGCGTCCACTTGGCCTGCGTGAGACCGAAGCCGGCCAGCGCGCCGTAGCGGGACACCTCAGAACATCATCATATCTTACCGAAGGCCATGATGAGCCACCACAGCCAAGAGTTCTCGTGGCTGGCGAGCTCGGTGGAGTGTTTCACAATCAGCGTCCACTTGGCCAGCGACAGCCCGAAGCCGGCCAGAGCGCCGTAGCGGGACACCTCAGAACATCATCATATCTTACCGAAGGCCATGATGAGCCACCAGAGCCAAGAGTTCTCGTGGCTGGCGAGCTCGGTGGAGTGTTTCACGATCAGCGTCCACTTGGCCAGCGACAGGCCGAAGACGGCCAGCGCGCCGTAGCGGGACACCTCAGAACATCATCATATCTTACCGAAGGCCATGATGAGCCACCACAGCCAAGAGTTCTCGTGGCTGGCGAGCTCGGTGGAGTGTTTCACGATCAGCGTCCACTTGGCCAGCGACAGGCCGAAGCCGGCCAGCGCGCCGTAGCGGGACGCCACCGTGTGGCAGAAGCACATCAGCAGTAGGAACCCGATCCAGTTGAATAGGAATGCCACTGAAATAAATAAAACGTATTTTTTAAATAAAACCCTCGTTTTGGTCGATATACCGAGTGGGGCCTGTAACGCGAGTAAATAATTAAAACATTGTAGTCTTTAGACTTCCTATTTCATCATCATTGTATTGCTTGTCACGATTTAAACATAGTTAACAAATTCGCATAACATTAAAGTACCTATATACTAAAAATCTAAACACAAGTTATTTTTAAAAGTCGTTGAACAAAACATTGAATCTAATACCTTTCTGGGAGTACTGGATTAGCCTACATGTTTATAGAAGTTAAATAAAGCACATAACATAGATAGTCACTAACATAGGTTAAGAGTAATAATAATAAGCTACTAATATATTATGGAAATTTAATTTCTGAAATAAATAATTATTTAATTTAATTTAATTTTAAACAAGCAATTCTTGTTTATTTATACATATATTTCGGGGATCTTGGAAACGGCTCTAACGATTTCGATGAAATTTGCTTTATGGTGGTTTTGCGGGGGCGATAGATCGATCTAGGTCTTATCTCTGGGTAAACGCGCATTTTTGAGTTTTTATATGTTTTCCAAGCAATGTTCGTACATGTTTTGTGAATGTCACGAATAAATATCTTTTATCTTTATCTTTATCTTCAAAGCTCGGTCTCCCAGAAATTGTTCTTAATACGAATATTTGCACTTTACATTGCCAATTTACCAGCTATATTGTTTTAAGTGGTTTGAGTAACATTCGCTAAAACTAACCATTATAATTTATTTCCAACCTTATGAGTGATTACATTAGGGTTGATATTCATGAAGAATGTGTAGTTTCTTGACAATTTAAAGCATGAGATTATAAAAAGTAACAGCTGTTAGTATAAACTAAAAGTTTGTTTATACAATTGGTTTCATACAAATAGAACATAGCATAGGTTTAATACAAACAGAAAAGATCAACTCACATTTGTTTTTAATCGTAGTTCGTTTTACTTTACGTTACTATAGATTTACAAAATAGCTAAAAACGCCAACGCATTGCGCCATATTTTTTTAACAAGTGTTAGGAATCACTAGCTTTACGAAGGTAAAAACTCACGAAAACAAATATTTGGCTGTTGATCCATCATTTTGCTTCGTGTTCGGGTGGTTGGTGTTCTTCAAACCACCAACGCAGCGGCAGCTGACGTACACAAGTCTTCATTTTACACCTTTAACTACTACAAATCTTCGCCCGAAATTGTGACTAATAACATTAACCATAGCCAGGGTCTTAGTACTTAAACAAAAGTTGTTACACTCTTCCTAAGGGAATATAAATGAATCGCTGACTCACCGAAGAACGAAGTGAGGAACATGACATCAGTGCCAAGCAGGCTGTTCTCTGGGTCCAGCTGTTCACCGGTGCCCTCTGCAGGCTCCACTGTGACGAATGCCGCGAATGTAGGGAGGGGGGGCGGTAGGGGGCCTTGGATCTGCGAGACAACATTAAGTTATTATCAATTCAAGACTTGTTGCTGACCTTAACCAGTGCCATAGAGAACAATAGATGTAGCACCGACCGGAAAATCTAATGCTCAACAACATAACACTTTCCGGTCGGTGCTAAATCTAATGTCATTTGACAGTACTACTACTACTATTTAAAGTACTGATAATTCCGCTACTCGATGCTAGACGTCGACTATAAAAATACTAATCTTTTTGGTACCAAAACTGATGTATGGAGTGAACACTCTTGTCTTACTATATTTATCTATGCCAGTGCATACAATCAAGGGTCAATGTGGAGAACATCGTCTACAAGGGAAGACTGTTTACAAGATCTTTCGTCGCTTTTGACTCTTGCGTTTGCACACTTACTCCACCTACAGAAGGTCGGTAGAACAAGAGGAGTGAAGGGGCGGTGCAGACTCTATATGGAGGCAGAGGAGACGCCCTTGCACATCCTCACAGAGTGCCCTTGCCTAATGCGTACTCGTGACTTAATCCTGGGCGGACACATATTGCGCCCGGAGGAGTTAAAGTCTCTCAAGATCAAAAGGATTCTGCAGCTGTTTGAAGTTTGAAGTTTGGATCGAGAGTTGGAGTAGGTGGCGATCACAATAGATCAGGAATGGTTGCAGTGATAGATAGGCTTTGGAGCCTTATATAGCCCCTAACATGAAGAAGAAGAAGAAGAAGAGGAGTGAAGCTCTTCCTTCCTGTCTGAGCGACATACGAGTATGTATACAAATACGGGAATTCTTGCCCAATGACGGTCGGTCTTCTCCACATTGACCTTAGACTCGTAAGTCCTCGTGTACTTGTACAGTAATCAGCAATAGTATGTTACACAACTAGGGCCGCAAAAATATATGACGCGCTCTTATTGCGCTCCAAATAAGAACGTGTCACATATTTTTGCGGCCCTAGTTGTGTAGCATACTATTGCTGATGACTGTACAAAACGTACAAGTTAAATTCGAGTTTTGAACTCTTATAGACATAAGAGAAAGGGTTCCAAATTCAAAAGCGCAAAATATTCGGATATCGCCGGAGGTCTAGCGGAGGAGACGAGGGGCATATATTGTTTGCAAAATATGATCCCACCTGCCGACGCCCATGACACTGTCAATGATCATATATTGTCAGGTGACAAGCAGAACTCACTAATTATTAAAAAAAATTTAAACAAAAATCGACCTTCTTTTAGTACTAATATGGTTCACTATGGCTATGAACTTGCGGTGGTACTTAGTGATGTTTGCTTGTCACCCGACGATATACAGTAACGCATACCTGTGGTAACCCTTCCCCTTCCATCTGCTTCTCTCTCTGCACCTCCTCATAAGTGGGCAGCTTCGAGTTGGCGGCGACATCGTATGGCGGTGGCGCCGAAAAATCGGCCTGCGGCGGGGGTATGTCTTGTGTGTTGTCTGAAATGAATATAACTCTAAGACTGGTGCAAGGTAATGAGCACCAGTGGGGCTACCACCGGTTTGGCATGAGTAGCCAGCTCTTCGGTCACCAGTTACGTCAACCAGATGTGTTTCTTCTTCTTCCTCGCATTATCCCAGCATTTTGCCACAGCTCATGGGAGCCTGGGGTCCACTTGACAACTAATCCCATGATTTGATGTAGGCACTAGTTTTTACGACAGCGACTGCCATCTGACCTTCCAACCCAGAGGGGAAACAAGGCCTTATTGGGATTAATCCGGTTTCCTCACAATGTTTTCCTTCACTAAAAAGAAACTGGTAAATATCAAATAATATTTGGTACATAAGTTCCGAAAAACTCATTGGTACGAGCCAGGGTTTGAACCTGCGACCTCCGGTTTGAAAGTCGCACGTTCTTACCGCTAGGCCACCAGCATGTCAACCAGATGTGTTTATTTATACTTTATTGTCAATATAACTCTTATAACTGCAAAGATGATGGGTTGGTGCCCTAACATAAGTATCCACTTTTCTATACAACTAGTATTGCAATATGGGGACAAGCAAGTTGGGCTACTGTACAGTCACCATCAGATATATTGGAGCGGTCAAGGTGCTCACAAACATCTAAACACGCCTATATTGTCAAGGCATTAGAGTGTGTGTACAGATATTATTGAGCACCTCAGCCGCTCCGATATATCTGATGACAACTGTACAACAGATAAAAGTGTCCAACCTTGGAGCCCTTAAGTGTAGTTATCTTCAGCAACCATTTAAATAGAAACAATTATTTAAATACTTGAATTTTCTGAGTTGTGCATGATAATGTTATGTAAAGTAAAACAATAATATTTTTTCTCAAGCCATAACTCCATCTGAATTACAACCTTAATAAACAGGCACAAGGTCGCTTTTTGAACGTAAATCTACTAAACGTTGTTTTATTTTACGCTACTGTCTGTAGAATTGAATTGTTCTTCATCATGAAAGAGACAATGTTTACTAAACACAGTGATTCATATTTAATGCATATCTTAAACGTATCTCGTGGAAAATCTATTACAAGCATTATCAACTCAAGTACTAAATAAAACACTGATAAGAAAAACATAAAACAAATTCGTAAATACTTACTCATATCGATGAAATGTGGTTGCATATTGGAGTCTATTGAAGCTGGTAATATGACTCTTAGATGCGCCGGCGGGCATATATTATCCCCTTGAGGATGGTTCTGTAAAATATTAACCATTTCACGTCACATAATGCACGCTAATAAGTTACATAAATAAACTAGTACACACAATCAGACAATCACAATCGTCACCAATGGTCACGTACCATTTTGTTATCGTCGAACATGCGGCAAATCGGTTATTACTGTAAAACTAGAACAATACTTCGAGCTAGTATACTTAAAAGTAGATTTGTATGAATTATTTTAGAAGTTAAAGGACTTTAATATTTTAATCAATCACAAAACGACGTAAAATAATCGGCCAAACACCTCAATGTACTCTGTGTACCTGTGTACTCAGAGAAGTGCCAATGGAAGTGCCGTTCAAATTGTAAGTCGAGAAATTTTTCAACACGCTACTAGTGAAAGTAACTTTAGTATATTTTTCAAAAGGATCTAATATTATGAAGATTAAAGATATAGTAATTAATTTTAATTTGATCATCATAGAATTTACATATTTTTAAAAATACATTTTATTATTTAATGCTTCTATTTATTTAAAAATCTTTGATCCAGTAAAGCAGTAAGAAGTTTTAGAACGTGCAAAGCAAAATGTCAATATTGTTTTCGTGTTGCTACCTCAAATAAACTGGAATGCTTGCTACAACACTATAAGAAAACCATTCACTATCTTATCTTGGACCACGCGTTACTCAAAGATTTGGTACGACTACAAGGTTGCTGATGTCCATGATTCTTTCTAAACTTGCAGATTATATAGATAAAACGTTTTTTTAATAAATTACATTTAAAACAGTAATATGGCGTTTTTGCAAAAAAGAACAAGTGGGATAGTGAATGTTTCCCATTATCAAGGATGTCAAAATTGCAGTGTTGCCAGATGGTCACAAAAGTCACATTTTTCGTGACTTTTCGCCTTCTCGTGTGACATGTGCGTGACTTACGATCTTGAGGCAATTTTTGTGACTTTTGAAGTTAGTCGAATTTTGGACAATTTTAGTTCTGCAATTCGTATTATTTAGGAACCCAAGTTGACACTTGCACTGACACCTTGACGTTACATCCACCATCATGTTTATTATAATAGTCGTGGCAAAATGAGACTTGTTACCTTGATATGACGGTGTCATTTAGTTTGATAGTAGTAGTTATTTTTTTTAGTGTAATGATTCATTTCTTTTAGTCTGTATCTATACTACTCATTGCACGGCATCAGTTATTTTGAGATTTTTGAGCGCTTAAAAAACATTACTGTGCTATTTTTATCCAGGGGTAAATTATTTACGCATATACTTTTTTATTTTCTTTTGATTAAGTTTAATGAATAACCGCAAGTTGAGTACGGTCTTGCAGTCGCGCGAGCGGTGAACAATGTAAACTGTGACTGGGTCCGGCTATTTCACGCTTCGCGCTTTTATTTATTTACCTGTGAAGTTAACAGTGTTTTATCCGAATTCGTTTACGATTCGATAGATAGGTAAGTAAACTTTGTTAGGGTTCCGTACCTCAAAAAAGGAAAAAACGGAACCCTTATAGGATCACTCGTGCGTCTGTCTGTCTGTCCGTCTGTTACAGCCTATTTTCTCGGAAACTACTGGAACAATTAAGTTGAAATTTGGTACACATATGTAAATTAGTGACCCAAATATGTTTATGTTTTTTTTATAATTTTAAAATATATAGGTTCAAGTTATTTAAGAAAATAGCCAAAAAATGACCATTCCCCCCCCCCCCCTTAATCTCCGAAACTACTGGGTCTAAAATTTTGAATAAAATACACAAAATAGTTTTTTACCTATTGACTACGACTCACGCTTGACTTCACATTTATAATGTTTTCCTGTCATCTATATGTAAAGAACTATTTTGTGTATTAGAAAAAAAAAATATTTTTATGGTGGCTGCCCTACATTAAAGTGGGGATGATTTTTTTTCGCTTCCAGCCTATAGTGTGGGGTGTCGTTAGATATGTCTTTTAAAACGAATACGGGTCTTCACGAACCATTTTTTGATCAACTTAATATTTTCGGAAATAATCGATCTGAAAGAAAAAAAGTTTTGTTTTCCCCTTTAGTTCCCCTAACTTTTGAACCATGGGTCCAAAAAATATGAAAAAAAAACATAAAAACATAGCATAGTAAAGACATTCAAGGAAAAATATCTTTTTCTTTCCCTGTTCCCTTTATTTGGGGTCGGGCCTCCTCACTCTTCTGCGCCAAGCTACTCTGTTTTGGGTTGTCTCTTTTGACATCTGGAATAGTTTGAGGTCTTTGTCTACGTTTGACCATGGTCACCGGGAGGCGGCCTGGGCTCTTAATTTCAGATGTTGTTTGCCCGCTAAATGGGCACTTTAAATACTCGGTTTACTTCGGCTAACTCTAAGACCGTATGTTTCCAATGAATGCGTCCACGTTCAAGGAAAAATATAGCGAACCTAATCGGTATAGCTGTTTTTGAGTTTTTGCAAATAGTCTATTTTGACAGACGGGTAACTACGGAACCCTACACTGAGCATGGCCCGACATTCTCTTGGCCGGTTTTTTTTTATATTTTATCGACAGGTCGCTTAGCTTGCTTACTCACTAATTTTTTTATTTATGATGAACAATTACGTATAAACGAAGTTTTCTTAAATCGTCTATTTTTTATCTCTTATTTAACTTTAACAGCCTGAAGCTCCTAAAGTATTGATCGTTTTACTCTAAAAATAAACATAACCAAATTTGTAGGAAATTTTATGATAAAACTTTTGTCTGAAGTAATTATAATGCTATTGGTATCTTAGATATTCGAGATATGAGCAAAAATATGAAAAAGGTACCTTCAACCCCCCTGCACCCTCAGCACACCCCCTACCCTCAAGGGCTTTCAGTATGTTTATCTGGACACCATAAGGTATACCTGTACCAATTTTCAAAACTACACGAATTATTTCCGCAGATTTTTCTAATTTGCTTAGGTTATGGAAAAACTTTATTTTTTAACTTTCTCATTGATCCCCCAAAAGTAGCCCCCATGCTTAAAATTCATTTGTTTACGTTACATGACTTACATGTCCGTCTTTGGGTCACTAATTTACATATGTGTAATACCAAATTTCAACTTAATTGGTCCAGTAGTTTCCGTCAAAATAGGCTGTGACAGACGGACAGACAGACAGACAGACGCACGAGTGATCCTATAAGGGTTCCGTTTTATCCTTTTGAGGAACGGAACCCTAAAAATCATATATAAGGTTAGTAGATTTTTTGTGAAATGTATTATTTTCTGAATTTCTTCTAACAAAATCGATTTACCTACAATAATATAATGTGACTTGGGCAGCAAAAACGTGACTTTTAGGGAAACGAAACGTAACTTATGACTCCAGAGCCCTGGCAACACTGCAAAATTGTCAAAATCAAATGATGGCGGATCTAATTTGATCGGCATATTTTGGTGATCAGATCATCAATGTGGGAGATAGTTTTATAAATTAATACATAATGAAATCTGTATTAATGGTGGCTGAAAAGCCATCGTTGGCTCAGAACTTAGCCAATATATTGAGTAATGGAAAATGTACCACTAATAAAGGTATGGGTCTCTATTTGTACGCTCACGCCCGACTAGTCCAGCAATTTACTAATAAAATCTTATTTTCTAGGATCAAATTCTGCATGTGCTGTTCACGATTGGAATGGCACATTTAAAAATGAGCCGGTGCATTATAAAATGACCTCTGTATGTGGTCATGTGATGAGTTTGGACTTCACGGGGAAATACAATAATTGGGACAAGGTGGACCCGGTGGAACTGTTCAGCTGCACCACGGAGAAAAAAGAAGCGATGCCGCGTTTGCGGATTCCGGCGTTTTTAGCCCAGGAGTCCAGGGGCTGCGACTACCTGGTGTTATGGCTGGATTGCGATAAGGAGGGGGAGAATATTTGTTTTGAGGTTTGTTTTAATTTTTAAGACTGATTAATTAATAAAAATATATAACAATTATTTGGTACTGTTGAAACCTTTCCAGAATTCATCTTAAATTCCTCAAAAAAATATTAAAATGGTTCAAGTAGAAAGTTGGCAGCATGCATGTAAAAATTCTGTACTTTTAGGTTTTCATAGGCTATAGTAACTGCTTACTTTGGTAAGCAGTACAAAAAGATATGAAAGAAAACAATTTAATATATACCTTGTCTATTTTACATGTGTTATGGTTTACGAAAGAGCTGGCAGCTTCCTGCTCAGCGTATTAGTTTAACAATCCAGCAAAGAAATGCTGCCAGTGTGTTCAGTAGTATGCCGCAGGGGCCTTGTATAGATTTATCACTTTCAGTGCCAACCACCCCATTTCCAATACAAAATGAACCCACGCAGTAGGCTTTTGGCACTGAATGTGTTAATACTGTGTATATTAGTTTTATTTTAGATTTATTCAGTCTTATTTTAATTTTAGTAGTTTTTAATTATAGTTATATTCATACCTTTACTTTTCCAATAAAGTTATGGTTTCCCATGTGTTCACCTCCTTTAATTCTTTTGCTTAAAATTTCTAACTAGAATCTAGTATTAATAAACACGTTTTTTTTCATTTCAGGTCATGAGTTGTGTACAACCATACATGAAAGGAGACATCTGTTCCCCAAGCGTGACCTACCGAGCCCGGTTCTCCGCCATTACAGATAAAGACATTAAAGCAGCCATGTTGAATCTGGTGCGGCCTAATGAGAATGAGTCCCGCAGTGTTGACGCTCGACAGGAGCTTGATCTACGTATCGGATGTGCTTTCACTCGGTTTCAGACTAAATACTTTCAAGGTAAGACAATGTTTTTGAGTCATATGTATTGTGGCTGTGACAAGGCGCAAAGTGGCACAGATAACAAATTCCTTGACTTTACAGTTGCCATCAGATATATCGGAGCAACCAAGTTGTTCACAATATCTAAACATACACTCTAACACCCTGACAATAGAATGACTTTTGTGTGAATGGTCTGATCTATTTTTAGAACGAAAAAGCACCCAGTGCCCCAAAAATAGGACATAGTAAACAATGTTTCATGTTTTGAATCCAGGTCTGATTGATTGAAAATGTTGGACCATTATATGACTACGTTTTTTTTTTCTTTAACCTTTAAGTCCGTAGCGGCAACATACTTAAATAAATAATAATAATAAATAAATAAATATTAAGGACATTTTTACACAAATTGACTAAGCCCCACGGTAAGCTCAAGAAAGCTTGTGCTGTGGGTACTCAGACAACGATATATATAATATATAAATATACTTAAATACATAGAAAACAACCATGACTCAGGAACAAATATCTGTATCATCATACAAATAAATGCCCTTACCAGGACTCGAACCCGGGACCATTGGCTTCATAGGCAGGGTCACTACCCACTAGGTTGTCAAATAAATACTTGCCATCATACTTGAAACAAAAACGCATCTTCTACAAACACTCTCACTCTCAAACAATAACAATTACAGTTTGGAATCAAATGACTAAAAAAGAATGTTGATTAGTTAAAAAGGAAACCAGACCTCATGGGGTTAATAATATTATTCTGTGAAATTTATTCTGATGCTTTACCTGTTCTCCTACAAACTTTGTGAAAACTAAGCCTGCCAGACCTGCTAGCATGAGTTGCGTTTTTCGCGCGTGACTCCATAGTATACATCTAGCGCGACTTCAAGTATGGACTCGCGCGCGAGAACGCAACTTATGCTAGACCGCCCTATGGTAAGGAGCTATAGTTTGAATAATCTCAGGTGAATTTTTCGGGCTCGGACCCTAATCTGTTAAACAAAAGATATTGTTTCCTTTATGCAGTGGTTACAATGCTTACTGCTAATAGCCCCGACGTAAGTAACGGGAACAAACCCATTTAAAAAGCAAATTTACCATTCTAATTATATGGTTCAAATTCTTGAATCAGCTCATTCGGAGATAACACGTTTTTGCTATCTCTAAAAACAAGACCACCCTAATTGTTCTCTGAACAAGCTGTCATATGAATTTGAACCTTAATACTATCACGATAGTTGCTTTTTAAACGACATGGTTGCTTCGGCACGTGGCTGTAGACCGCTCTTAAAAGAAACAAATGCTTTTGTTTAACGGATTAGCACCCGAACTCGAAAAATTCACCTGAGATTATTCAAACTATACCACTAAAGATGTATGAACACTTTGGATTCCATGCACACTACGCAACCCATTAGAAAACTGCACACTCTTAGTAGGTATAAATACAGAATGAACTAGAACTATTTCTATATTACAGGTAGATATGGTGACTTAGACGCCTCCCTAATATCGTACGGGCCATGCCAGACCCCAACCCTCGGCTTCTGCGTCCAGCGCCACGATGAAATCCAGACGTTTAAGCCAGAAACATACTGGGTGCTGCGAGTGACTGCCTCGACCTCTGAAGGGAGAGAACTGCCACTGGAATGGAAGAGAGTGAGGAGTTTCGATAAGGACATTGCTAACATGTTCTTGTCGGGGATCAAGGAGATAAAGGAAGCTCAGTAAGTTTAGTTTCCATAAGAGTTCCGTTCCTAAATCTGTATTGTAGCCGGTTACTGTCAATGGTCCACACAGAACAAGCTCACCTAACAACAAGTTACAGGTGTATTGCATAATTATATCCCATCGTATTTTCACGTGCCTATGGGGCTGTCCATAAATTACATCATCGATTTTTGACATTTTTGGACCCCCCCTAAAATCATCCAAAAATCATGCTTCGAATGATCCCGTTTCCTCCTACGTCGTGCTACCGTCATCCGATGTCCAGACCCACTTATGAATAGCCCCTATGTCGAAAATTTAAAGGGCCATATGTACTGTAAAACGTTGTACAATACACGTGCGAAAAGGTAATGCCCTTCCGTCGTGTTTCAACTTATCGCCACTCGTTGCAAATTTCCTACTTTACGCACTTGTATCGTATAGTACACACGCCACACGTTTTATGTCTGTGACGTTATATTATCTTAATTTTTAGAGTAATACACGTCCAGGCTAAAGAAAAAGTGAAAGCACGACCAACAGCTCTGAACACCGTCGAGCTTATGCGAGTAGCCAGCGCTGGCTTGGGGATGTCGCCGCATCAAGCCATGCAGGTTAACATTTAAAGATTAATGAGAAAATCAATAGGGAATATTACGCAAAACTCTGCGTAGGGGGCGCCACTTCCACTATCCATCACAATCTGGGGTTCTACCGCGAAACAATAAAATCGAAATTTCGTATCTAACCTTTCTATCACTCTTGCATATTCGAGCGATAAATAGGCAAATAACTAAATTTAAATTTTCTCGTTTCCCGGTAGGCCCTTTAAAACCGCTTTGATGCATCAATGTCATTTCATTGTCTGTGAAAACTTGTCAAAAAACAGTTTAAGGCACAGTATGTATAAGTTACTCTATGGTTTACTAGCTAGCTTAGTGCTGCACTCTGGCGGCAGAACATTGCAGTAATACCCCCTATTGAACATTATCACTATTTTGACTTGAAAATGTGTGTTTATATTTATTTATTTATTTTAAACTTTATTGCACAAGAACAAGTAAAAAGTACAAAAGGCGGACTTAATGCCTTAAGGCATTCTCTACCAGTCAACCACTGGGCAAAACAGAAAATAATGTAATTATGTTGGTGAATTAAGAATTATGTCAGCGAATTAAGAACTATGGGAAATATTTGTGAGTAAATTGTATGCACCCATATTTTTACACTTGATGATATAATGATATAATATAAGTATGTGATACCTAATACTTGTCGACCATTTAGTTTAAGTTTTGTTTTTCTTTGCCCACAGATTGCTGAGCGTTTATACACGCAAGGTTACATCTCGTACCCGCGTACTGAAACCACGAGCTATCCTGAAAACTTCGATTTGATGTATGTTCGGCATAAAATTCTAATTTTCACTCAGTTCACTCCGCATTTCTTTTACTTAGCCGTAAATTCTTGTGAGATACATTGTTTGATTTGATCTTGTCATAATGGTGTTATTTATGTATGGAAATGTAATAAACTAGTGCCTCTGTGAGCTGTAGACCTCGCGAACCCCAATGCCATGGCATGGCTCCGCCATTTCGAACAATTTCCGAAAACTGAATTGACAAAAAGATTACATTTAATAGGGTATTTTCCTACTAGTCAAATCAGTTACTTTTTTAGAGCTGTCAAAACGATTTGCTAATATGGAATTTATATGAAACATTACATCGTGACGTCACGGTCAACTCACCTACTTTTTATATTTCTATCCGATTTATTAAATAGAACTTGTGTTTAAAAATAACTTCTATTTGTGTAAGTTTCATGCATGGTGTAAAATAATTTATTTTAAATACAGGATAATACCCTATTCTTCAACCTGCTCACAAAACCTGATATTTGAAGTTTTGAACATAACACACACTCGAATAGCAGTCTCATCTGTATTGAAATTTGCGTGTTACACCATATTTTGTTGACAGGGGTACATTACGACAGCAGCAGAACTCCAACAAATGGGGGGCCGAAGTGCGCGCATTAGTAGCAGCCGGCATCAACAAGCCCAAGAAGGGCCACGACGCCGGCGACCACCCGCCCATCACACCCATGCGGCCCGCTTGTGAGTATTTATTTATTTCAAAACAAGTTTAACAGCATAACAGTAAAAATACCAAACCACTGCTAACTTACACAGAAAATTTAATAAAAAGAATACAATATGTATACAATTCATCACAAGTTACAATACCTATCTAAACATAAATTAACACATTTTAAACAGTAGAAGGACATGCATCCATCTTCTCACAAAACCTCAAACATTCATCATAACACTATACCTTATAAAACAAAGTCCCCCGCCGCGTCTGTCTGTTTGTGTGTATGTATGTTCGCGATAAACTCAAAAACTACTCAACGGATTTTCATGCGGTTTTCACCTATCGATAGAGTGATTCTTGAGGAAGGTTTGTGTATAATTTGTTAACACGTGCGAAGCCAAGGCGGGTCGCTAGTTCTGTATATTACCCCAGAGAACATTGCTAAATTTCATGCTAGTTAAAAGGCGCTACCCACAATTTCTCCTGTTTCTATCTCTATTGCACGCGCATAGTTATTTTGCTGTGTGAGCTTGACAGCAATATAATAATAGAGACAGTAACAGGCGGGTCGATGTACGAAAATCTATGTGGAAAGCGTCTCTTATTTAGTTGGTTCTATTAATTCACACTAACTGCAAACTTCAAAATTATCGAATGATGGTCCCTATGACAGTTCCCTCAAGTATCTTTTGCTTGGGATTAATTAAAAAAAATTGCATGAATGTGTTTTTACCGTATTTTCATTACTTTAACTAGCGACCCGTCCCGGCTCGCACGGGTTACACAAAACCTTAACAAATTTTATATAAACCGCATGAAAATCCGTTCAGTAGTTTTTGAGTTTATCGCGTACATACAAACACACAAACAGACACACGCGGCGGGGGACTTTGTTTTATAAAGTGTAGTGATGTTACATTTTTAAATAAATGTGCCAAACATCCAAAAAATTACTACAAATATTTTACGTGACAGCTACTCCATATAAAAATGCACTGTCACAGAAACCATCATTCGACGCGAGAGGTATAGTGATTAAAGGACTATGCGTCAAAATGGCCCCAAAACCAACAGAGTTGAGAGTTAGGTCATTAGATAGGTATTTCTCTGTACTTCATTTCGTTCTATGGGCACCAAGCGGAATTCCATTGCAGAACTGAGATATTGGTATTTTAGTCAAAATGTCGTCACCCTTATTACCTAGGCAATAGAGTCCACCGCCGGGCGAGCGCGGCAAATCATTCAGTGTGCTCGCCCGGCGGTGCGCGAACATCTGCCCTGCAGCAATTAATTTACTTACTTGGACTCTATTGCCTAGGTAATAAGGGTGACGACATTTTGACTAAAATACCAATTACTCAGTTCTGCAATGGAATTCCGCTTGGTGCCCATAGAACGAAATAAAGTACATAGAAATACCTATCTAATGACCTTACTCTCATTTCTGTTGGCGTTGGGTCCAGGCTCCATACAAAGTTGCCCGTGGTCCTTTAACTTTTTTCCACAGCCGAGTCGGAGCTGGATGGCGACATGTGGCGCATCTACGACTATATCACACGACATTTTATCGCGACTTTATCGCGCGACTGCAAGTACCTCAGCACCACCATCACCTTCAAGATAGGCACCGAGACGTTCAGCTACACTGGCAACACGTTGGTGGACGCTGGCTACACCGAGATCATGCATTGGCAGGTTAGTTATCCTTGGTACCGCCATTTTGAAAAAAAAATCATGGAAATCGGTTGATAAATGCGGTCTTTACAGGAGAACAGTCGGACATGCATACGAAAAGTTTTTTTTTTAAACGGAAACAGACTTATCGCTCTCGCTCACACGGTCTTTTTTTTTTCTTTATTCTGTACCTACCACATTTTCGGCAAATTTATTTCTATTTATAAATTTGTAAAGATTTTTTTTTTTCATTTCTGAACAGTTCTCATATGAGCCAAAATGCAAACATTCAATAGCAGTAGCGGTGCATCCATATAACTCGATTCCCACCGGCGTACCTAATTGGACTTTATTCAAACAAGTTTTAAAGCAAAAGCAGTGTTCTAATGTGTTCACAAATATCTGAACAAAACCTCTTATCATCAAGACTTTAAAGTTAATGTTCAGATATTTTTGAGCCCCTTGGCCGCTCCGATATATCCGATGGCGACTGTAGCACAATGAATTACCTACATATAAACCTAATCCTTGTGTTTACAGGCTTTCGGCAAAGACGAGTTCGTGCCTCTGCTGTCAGTGGACGACATGTTGCGCGCGCACGAGCACCGCCTCGTCGAGTGCCAGACCTCGCCACCTGACTACCTCACCGAGTCTGAGGTAAGTTTCACCTCCACCTGACTACCTCACCGAGTCTGAGGTAAGTTTCACTTCCGCCTGACTACCTCATAAGTCCAAGGTACGTCCTTTTCATACCTACAAGACTACTGGACCTAAATGAATAACTTTATTTCACTCAAGATTTCTGTTTATTTCCCGACAATTGCATTAATTCAATATTCATTTTCACGTCTCAGGTGATCACTCTAATGGAAAAACACGGGATCGGCACGGACGCGTCCATCCCCGTGCACATCAACAACATCTGCCAGAGGAACTACGTGACCGTCGGCAGCGGCCGTCGGCTGGTGCCCACTAATCTGGGCATTGTGCTCGTCCACGGCTATCAGAAGGTAAATCGTTTATAACATTAGTTTCATTTGCGGCTTTTCTAGTGCCCTTACCTAGACTGGTCTATATGAAGCTTTTGATCACTACATCTTATTAAACAAAGTCCCCCGCCGCGTCTGTCTGTGTCTGTATGTATGTTCGCGATAAACTCAAAAACTACTGAACGAATTTTCATGCGGTTTTCACCTATCAATAGAGTGATTCTTGAACAAGGTTTAGGTGTATAATTTGTTAAGCACACACCACACAGCTACAGCTGGTGCAACTCAGCTGAAACGTCGGAATTTAAGGTAAAAACAATGAAATTATATCGTTGTAGACCCGTTTCATGCTGCATTCTTCTGCGTGGGATGATGATGAATTGATGATATATATAAAAAATACCCTATGTCTTTCCTCGGGCCTCAACCTATAAACATACCAAATTTCATCTAAATCGTGAAGAGGTGAATTTAAACGTGATGAGGTGACGGACAGAAACAGAGTTATTTTCGCATTTTATTTTTTTTATTATTTTACGGATGAGTTTTTTTCTACCACCTACATCAGTTGACTGGGGACTAACTAAGAATGATTGACTTTTTATTTCCCTTTCCATTTCAGATCGACCCAGAACTCGTCCTGCCAACCATGCGTTCAGCCGTCGAAGAGCAGCTCAGCCTCATCGCACTCGGTCGAGCCGATTTCCAAGCAGTACTCTCCCACACCACCGAGATATTCAGAAGAAAGTTCCAGTATTTCGTCCGCTCCATTGAGGGCATGGATCAACTGTTTGAAGTAAATTTTTCATCGCTAAAAGCGAGTGGGAAAGCCCTGAGTAGATGTGGAAAGTGTCGGCGTTATATGAGATATATACAGGTGAGTTGTGAGTCTTATTTGTATGCTTTTAGAGGCTACTTTTATATCGCACCCAATGAAAGAAAGTTCCAGTACATTTTAGTCTGCTCTCATCATCTTCCACGCGTCCGGCTTTTGCCACGGCTCATGGGAGCCTGGGGTCCGCTTGACAACTAATCCCGAGAGTTGGCGTACTAGTTTTTACTTATTAGTCTGCTCTATCGACGGAAAACCATTTAGCCATATATGAAAAGTATAGGTGGTATTTGACATAAATAAAGGTAAGTTTTGAGTCTTATATACTCGTTTTTTTCTTAAATCTACCTCTCTACTACAATCAAAAAACGTCGCTAAACTAAAAAAATATACCTACCTACGGGTGGGTCAATACACCTAGTGACAAAAAACTAAGTCATTTATTATTCTGAATTAAGTAAGGTTGCTATTCCTCCTGTCCAATTTCATGGTCCAACGTGCATTGCGTCTCACCCTCGCACTAAGCAAAATGTGAGACGCAAATACACTTTGGACAGATGGAATACCACCCTAAGGTGTGTGAAGCGTTTTAAAACAATCAAATCTCACATTCCAGGCAAAACCCACCCGCCTCCACTGCTCTCACTGCGACGACACGTACGGCCTCCCGCAGAACGGCACCGTCCGCATTTACCGCGAGCTCAAGTGTCCGCTGGACGACTTCGAGCTGCTGTCCTGGTCTACCGGCACCAAGGGCAAGAGCTTCCCGCTCTGCCCCTACTGCTACAACCACCCTCCCTTCAGGTTAGTATGACACTGCTCGCACTGCGACACGTACGGCCTCCCCCAGAACGGCACCGTCCGCATCTACCGCGAGCTAAGGTGTCCGCTGGACGACTTCGAGCTACTGTCCTGGTCTACCGGCACCAAGGGCAAGAGCTTCCCGCTCTGTCCCTACTGCTACAACCACCCTCCCTTCAGGTTAGTATGACACTGCTCGCACTGCGACACGTACGGCCTCCCCCAGAACGGCACCGTCCGCATCTACCGCGAGCTCAAGTGTCCGCTGGACGACTTCGAGCTACTGTCCTGGTCTACCGGCACCAAGGGCAAGAGCTTCCCGCTCTGCCCCTACTGCTACAACCACCCGCCCTTCAGGTTAGTATGACACTGCTCGCACTGCGACACGTACGGCCTCCCCCAGACCAGCACCGTCCGCATCTACCGCGAGCTCAAGTGTCCGCTGGACGACTTCGAGCTACTGTCCTGGTCTACCGGCACCAAGGGCAAGAGCTTCCCGCTCTGCCCCTACTGCTACAACCACCCGCCCTTCAGGTTAGTATGACACTGCTCGCACTGCGACACGTACGGCCTCCCCCAGACCAGCACCGTCCGCATCTACCGCGAGCTCAAGTGTCCGCTGGACGACCTCGAGCTGCTGTCCTGGTCTACCGGCACCAAGGGCAAGAGCTTCCCGCTCTGCCCCTACTGCTACAACCACCCGCCCTTCAGGTTAGTATGACACTGCTCGCACTGCGACACGTACGGCCTCCCCCAGACCAGCACCGTCCGCATCTACCGCGAGCTCAAGTGTCCGCTGGACGACTTCGAGCTACTGTCCTGGTCTACCGGCACCAAGGGCAAGAGCTTCCCGCTCTGCCCCTACTGCTACAACCACCCGCCCTTCAGGTTAGTATGACACTGCTCGCACTGCGACACGTACGGCCTCCCCCAGACCAGCACCGTCCGCATCTACCGCGAGCTCAAGTGTCCGCTGGACGACCTCGAGCTGCTGTCCTGGTCTACCGGCACCAAGGGCAAGAGCTTCCCGCTCTGCCCCTACTGCTACAACCACCCGCCCTTCAGGTTAGTATGACACTGCTCGCACTGCGACACGTACGGCCTCCCCCAGACCAGCACCGTCCGCATCTACCGCGAGCTCAAGTGTCCGCTGGACGACTTCGAGCTACTGTCCTGGTCTACCGGCACCAAGGGCAAGAGCTTCCCGCTCTGCCCCTACTGCTACAACCACCCTCCCTTCAGGTTAGCATACCCAATGTATGGCCAAAACTGTGAAATTATTAGGGATTGAAATGGAAAACGGTGAAGAAAACGGAAGATGGATCTTTATTAGGCATCTTAAATAGTGTACCAATAGGGAATATTAGGCAAAGCTCTGCGTAGGTGGCACCTTTGTGGCACATACAGTAAACAAACCACATTGACACATGGCCTACCGCGAAACAAGAAAATCGAAATTTCGTTATCTAATCTCTCTATCACTCTTGCATATTCGAGCGATAAAGAGGCAGATAACTAAATTTCGATTTACGCGTTGACCGATAGGCCCTTGTTAACAAACCGCCTTGATGCATCAATGTCATATTTTATTGTCTGTGAAAACTTGTCAAAAAACAGTCAAAGGCACAGTATGTATAAGTTCTTTTATGAATTTACTGAGTCGGTAGTGCTGCACTCTGGCGGTGGAACATTGCAGTAATATCCCCTATAGTAAAAAATCTAAAAATTATACAATGTCAATAGAAAAAATTAATCAGTTTCAGTACTACAAAGTACAAATCATAGAAAATAATGTAAATTAAAAATAAATACTAAGTCTAAAAAATAACAAGGATTCCTAGTTGACCTAGGAACCCTAAAAAATTACATTTTTACCGAACGACTCTTTTTCCTTAACTTTAAAATGATACCAGGTAGATCGCTTCACCCGAGCCACGCGCAAAGTAGGCGCGCAGCTCAAGGGGACGACCTTTGCCCTTCAAAAACTGTTCCGCCCGGTGGGCATAGCCGAGATGTCATCAAGGCCCAATAATTTCCTTACTCATTAGATTGAGGCACGAGGAGCGCGGCGCGCGAGCGGGTGGTCGTGAAACCACGACGGCACGACGATAGCGCCATCTAACTGACGCGCAGAGACATCTAGCGGGGGATTGGGGAAACTTTATACTGTTGCTAAACATGTGTTTTCGTTTCAAAGTTCACCCGTGCTGTAAAGGCCGGTACAGACGGACTGAAACTTGGGAACTGCACGCCGACGTTGCAGTTGGCGTGCAGTCGGCGTGCAGTTCTCATACAAATTGCAGTCCCTCTGTATCGGCCCTAACACTGATCCTTCGTTGTTGCCTTTCGTATTGTAGGACAAGTCATTTACGCTAAAGTGTTTTTTACCCGAAAGCGCGACGTAAAGAAGGGTAATGTGTTTGTTAAATAACGGGAATTAATCTACAGTTATATGCGAACGAGAATAATACTGAAATTAGAATTGGATTAATTGGTCAAAAGTATTTTCCATATTAATGGTTTTTAGTTTTTCCTTTTATTTGCTCTGCTAAAGGTTGTCTGGAAGACACTGGTTATAGCGGCACAACACCGGTAGTTTATATTATAGTAATATGATCTTGTGTTTAGTTTTTGAGGTGTGCAATAACGTTATTTAATCTACACCCAGCCGCAAAATTGCATGGTCACTTTATGAATTAATTTGTGGCCATACAATTTGGCAGCTGGCTATATATCGTAGCTATAAGCCCCTTTTACTTTACCACAACGGATTAAAAATACTTTTTTTTATCGAAAAATGATTTTTTTTAGTTTCTTAGCACCTTTGAAATATTGTCATTATCAATGTTTTTTTCAACTGGTCACTTTTTGTTACAGGGACATGAAGAAAGGATTCGGCTGTAACTCGTGCACGCACCCAACGTGCGCTTACGGCGTCAACTCAACCGGCGTGTCGGGTTGTGTCGAGTGCGACAACGGCGTGCTAGTGCTCGACCCGGCCGCGCCCAAGTGGAAGCTCGCTTGCAATAGGTGCGTTTTACCAAAGAGAATTTGAAATAGAGAGTTACTGTCATGGTAAATTATGTAGCTACAGTACATTTACTGCCATCTTTCGACAGAGGATAAAACTGTTAGAACGCCATTTGACTTTGATCATTATTCTTTCACTGGTATGTGTTAACATAAATTACTTGGCAATCCGCCTCTATACACTCTATTCTCTTTGGTTTTACCATTGCGTTTTCCCCCACCAAGCACTAAACGGGACTTGCAAATTTCAGAAACTGCATTCAACTATGTAGTTCGATAAAAAAAAGGATTTATGTAATTAGCAGAATACACTTGCAAAATATATTGTAATTTCGTCTAATTTGCTAAAATCCTTCTGTAAATAATATATATCATATCCATCCAACCAGCCATTAGAATACCATCTAAACTGCAAAACGTAATTCAAGAGAAATCAATAATCATGGCATAAAAACTATTTTCGAGCGTATTAACGAAGTAATGTGTGATATTGAAAGTGAAGAATCGTATAATGACGAAAGTCTAGTTGAAGATGACAGAGACCTGAATGAATCCATAACAACAGATAGTCCGCAGAAGTTTTTTCGTGAATAACTATACAAATATTTTACATCAGAATATTGCTGGTCTTATAAATAAGTCGGACATGCTTACAATTCGATTGAGCGAACTAGAAACAGATAATGTGAATATCGACATTATATGCATAACTGAGCACTTCATAATGACCGGCCACGAAGAGTTTTTGTCGATACCAAGTTATCAACTAGCAGCATGTTTTTCGCGGAAAAACAAACGTGGTGGGACTTGCATTCTGGTGAAACTAGGACATAATTTCAAGGAACTACCAGATATCGCAAAACATTCCATCCCAGGAATTTTTGAATGCTGTGCCATTGAATTGACTGCTCAAAAAACTATTATTGTGTGTGTGTATAGAACTCCCAGTTTTAGCAATTTAAGTATATTTTATGAAAAACTTGAAATTATTCTTAGAAAAGTATGTAATAATAGTAATAAAAAAATTATTATTTGCGGAGATTTTAATATTGACATTATGAAAAAAAATTACATATCATTATAATTTGAATATTTTCTTTTAGGATTTAATTTAGAGTTAGAAATAAGACAACCAACAAGACTGTCCAGCAATACATGTATAGATAATTTTGCTCATAATTTGAAACAAGGTCAAAGTAGTGCTGTTTATGACTTTGGTTTGTCCGATCACACAGCGCAAGTTCTTAAATGCCCAGGTAATATGAAAAGTAACATAAAGAATTGGCGTGTTGAAAAGCGAATTTACTCTCGCGAAAATTTAAAAATGTTTAAAAAACATCTAAAGTGTCTGTCTTTCGCGAGCATATACAGTACCGAAGACCCTAATTCTGCATACAATAGTTTCCTTGATGATTTTCAGTTTCTGTATGATTTATGCTTTCCCATTAAGATAATGACCATAAAGGTCAATAAAAAAATTAAGTGGATGTCTAGAGGCATACGAGCATGTAGCAAAAGGCAAAGGCAAATTCTTTGGCAATATAGACGCTCACCTACAGCAGTAAACAAAAGCCTTTTATTAAGTTACTCCATTAGATATAAAAAAATTGTAAAGTTAACACAGAAAGCTCAAAACGACCATAAAATTGTCTCTGCAGAAAATAAATCTAAATAGCCACTTGGCAAATAATAAATTCTACCAAAGCTTACTCCAAGAACGATGATATTCTTAAATTAAAAACCGACCAAGATATTGTAACGAATCCCACAGATATAGCAAATACCTTAAATGCGTATTTCATTGAATGTATTAAAGATTTGCCAAAGAATGATGCTTTACAATGTAAAATTACCAATAATACCCAGTCCATGTTTATGCCGCCATCCACAGCACATGACATAAAATTGATAATTCAGTCTTTAAGAAACACTAGAAGTGTAGGCTTTGACAAAATTTGTACAATTGTAATTAAATATGTAAGTGATATAATAGCCCATCCTCTAAGTCAGGCCTCCGTCACACGCTCAAGGCCACGCGCTATATGCCTACCGCTCGGCGTATCGTCGACGATACAACCGACAGAGGGCCGCCGAATGCCCGCCTCAGCGCTCGCACCGCATTGCACCGCGCGTTTCCCGCGCTTATGCTTCGAAATGCCGAAAGCACGTAATTATTGTGCAGTAGATGGGTGAAAAAGTCAAAAAAACAAAGGAAAAAGCCTATAATAAAAATTCATCTTTTTATGGCGGGCTAAAGGTCCCACCTGAAAGTTTAATAATTATATTGAAGGGTTAGAAAAAGTACTTTTAAATAACTTTGACGACGTAATAATTAATCGGCCTGGTAGCACCGTATTACAACTTTTAAAAACCGTTGATTGTCCGTTGCTTTGCTCCTGAATATTTATTAAAATTATTTACGCGATTTAGGATATTTTCAACTACTTATTAAATTTTAATAACAGAGAATTCCGAGAAGTGATAAAATTATAAATCATTATATTAAAACTAAAACATATTTGATTCGCAACATTCGTTTTATTACAATAATCATCATAGGTAGGGTAGCTACAACCCTAGCGCATTCTTACGATGACGCGTTGGCACGTGGCTCGAACGGCGGGCAACACAGTCTCGACTCTTTGTGCGCGTAATTATGGTACATTTCTTCTTGTCCTGAGCAGCAGGTATTATTATTAAGGCGCGGTGTGTAGTAAAATGCACTTTTTTGTCACCATACTTACAGACTTTTACAAGGATTTCATGCATTATTTTCTAGTATGTATAACTTCAGTCCTTGAACTACGTTACTGCTTGTCAGAAACACGACGGCTCATTATTTTCTCGATAGAATCTTAAGTTGAAAACATGCCTAACACTGTCTTTATTTCCTTATGTTAGAAGTACTAGGACGAAAATGTATATGAAACTTACTTCAGTCGATAGCTTTTAAGTAAATCTTCATTATTGCTTGTCCTTTTATCGATACGTTAATTTTTTCATTCATCATTTGATGAATTCAACATTTTGCCTACTAAATTACACCCTACGCGGCAATACCTTGCGTCTATTCCTCACGCCAGTACGCCCGTGACCACTGTCAGCGTCGGACCTGTGCTAGTTTAGCGGACGTTTCATAAAATGGGTAATCACAGTATAAATATGTTATACACACAATGTTTTTCAACATACTTACGAAGAAAAGCAAAATAATTCTTAAATACGGTGACATTTCAGACATTCGTCCGTCATATTGTCATTTTATAACAAGTTGGGCAGCAAAGGCACACACCCATCTAACCAATCCGGAATTCAGTCACGATTGATAAATTGTGTAAACATATTTTAAAAGGCTATAAAATTAATCAAATTGAATAATTTAGACTGGTCACATTTTTGTAAAAATCGATTTCTACTGGCAAAACATATTACTTTTTGGCAACCGGGTTTTTTAACCTAATTAGAACCCGCTGAATCCGAATTTGCCGGTTGCTTGATCGAATTCTTGACTGGAAGTGAGATATTTGATATTAAAGGTCTCTTTTTTTAGGTTTTCGTAAATAACTCGTAAACGGTGGGCAATATAAAAAAAATGAACTAATAATCTACACAAAATTTTCAATAAAAAAGATTCAGTACATTTTTAGCAGGGATCAATATTTAAAAAGATAATAAAGAGGGAAAATTAATTATAATAAATTCTAAGGTTCCTTGTTTTTATTTTTTCGTTAATAATTTGAAAAGTATGACGCATAGCAAAAACAAATCTTACACATAAATAATAAACATAAAATTTCCTACAAGAAACATGTAGAACACTTTTCGTTAGGATCAATATTTAAAAAGACAAAGCAGCCGGTAAGTTAATTACAATCAATTTTAAAGTCCCTTTTAGGGTTCCGTACCCAAAAACGGGACCCTATTACTAAGACTCCGCTGTCTGTCCGTCCGTCCGTCCATCCGTCCGTCCGTCCGTCCGTCCGTCCGTCCGTCTGTCTGTCTGTCACCAGGCTGTATCTCACGAACCGTGATAGCTAGACAGTTGAAATTTTCACAGATGATGTATTTCTGTTGCCGCTATAACAACAAATACTAAAAACAGAATAAAATAAAGATTTAAGTGGGGCTCCCATACAACAAACGTGATTTTTGACCGAAGTTAAGCAACGTCGGGCGGGGTCAGTACTTGGATGGGTGACCGTTTTTTTATTTTGCCGTTTTTTGCATTATGGTACGGAACCCTTCGTGCGCGAGTCCGACTCGCACTTGCCCGGTTTTAGTTTTTTGTAAATAACTCGTAAACGGTGTCCCATAGCAAAATAGGTTTTTATGAATAAATAATCTACTTACATACAATTTCCTGCAAAAACATTTGAACACTTTTCTCTAGGATCAATATTTAAAACGATATTAAAGGAAGAAAGTTCATTACAATCAATTCACATGTCACTTTTTTTAGTTTTTAGGGTCCCGTACCTCAAAAGGAAAAAAAGGAACCCTTATAGGATCACTCGTGCGACTGTCTGTCTGTCTGTCCGTCTGTCACAGCCCATTTTATTCAAAAGTACTGGACCAATTAAGTAGAAATTTGGTACACACATGTAAATTCGTGACCCAAAGACGGACATCTTACGTAAACAAAAGAATTTTAAACATGGAGGCCACTTTTTAGCCAAGGGGGGTTAATTAACATTAAGAACCTATTTTGCTCTGGGCCACCGTTTACGAGTCATTTACGAAAAACTTAAAATAGGGACCTGGAAATTGATTATAATTAACTTACCACCCCCTTTAATACCTCATTAAATATTGATCGTAGCGAAAAAGTGTACAAAACCTTTTTTGTGGACAATTTTATGTTCAATATTTATGTATACTTAATATTTTTTTGCAACGGGGGCACCGTTTACGAGTTATTTACGAAAAAAAGCGACCTGTGAACTGATTGTGATTAACTTTCTTCCTTTAATATCGTTTTAAATATTGATCCTAGAGAAAAGTGTTCAGATGGTTTTTGCAGAAAATTTTATGGAGATTATTTATTCATAAAAACCTATTTTGCTATGGGACACCGTTTACGAGTTATTTACAAAAAACTAAAAAGGGACTTTAAAATTTATTATAATTGACTTACCGGCTGCTTTATCTTTTTAAATATTGATCCTAGCGAAAAGTGTTCTACATGTTTCTTGTAGGAAATTTTATGTTTATTATTTGTGTAAAATTTGTTTTTGCTATGAGTCATACTTTTCAAATTATTAACGAAAAAATAAAAACAAGGAACCTTAGAATTTATTATAATTAACTTTCCCTATTTATTATCTTTTTAAATATTGATCCCTGCTAAAAATGTACTGAATCTTTTTTTATTGAAAATTTTGTGTTGATTATTAACGTTTAACAATTTTTTTTTATATTGGCCACCGTTTACGAGTTATTTACGAAAAACTAAAAAAGAGACCTTCAAAAAGTGATTTAATTAACTTTCCCGCCTTAATATCTCTTTGAATATTGATCCTACCGAAAAATTGTACGGAATCTTTCTTGTAGGCAATTTTATGCAGATTACTTATGTTAATTCTTAAGAAAATTTTTTGCTATGCGCCACCGTTTAAGAGTTATTTACGAAAAACTAAAAAAAGGGACCTTTAATATCAACTATCTCACTTCCAGTCAAGAATTCGATCAAGCAACCGGCAATTTCGGATTCAGCGGGGTCTAATTAGGTTAAAAAACCCGGTTGCCAAAAAATTATATGTTTTGCCAGTCGAAATCGATTTTTACAAAAACATGATCAGTCAAGTATACACTCATATTGTATATAATTAATAATTATTTAGGTACACTCACCGACCTCACCGTCTTACCTACCATTTTTAGGGTTCCCTACCCAAAGGGTAAAACGGAACCGTATTAGTAAGACTCCGCTGTCCGTCCGTTCGTCCGTCCGTCTGTCACCAGGCTGTATCTCACGAACCGTGATAGCTAGACAGTTGAAATTTTCACAGATGATGTATTTCTGTTGCCGCTATAACAACAAATACTAAAAAGTACGGAACCCTCGGTGGGCTCAGTGGGCGAGTCCGACTCGCGCTTGTCCGGTTTTTAATTTCATTAAGTACTCATCAAAATTCGAATTTACTAATAAATCTTATTCAATATTAATTGCCGAACTAAAAATCCCGGAACTGACAATTCAGAATACCGATGTCGTCAGAATAAGGACGTAGACGTGCTGCGCGGGAATGGTGCGGTGCGCCGCGCGGGGCGCCCGCCTGTCCGTTCTACCACGCGTCTGCTTCACCCCCTTGAAAACGTAAAACTCGAGTATAAGAGCGCCTTAAGGTTCTGTAGGCTATTATAGCGTAGGTATTTTTGCTTTTGTTTGGGAATGAAGTATCTGTTACGTAGTAACTATTTATTAATCTGTGTCTAAGTCACATAATTAACCTGTGTATTAACAAAGGTATCTACCCTGATAAGTTGAAAGTCTCCATTATTAAGCCTTTACACAAAAAAGGTGATAAGGATAACCCTCAGAATTACCGGCCCATAGCTCTCATTCCAGTATTTTCCAAAATATTCGAGAAGTTTATATACCAGTCGCTATATAACTATATGGATACTTTTAACTTATTCTGTACGGAACAGAAAGGATTCAGGAAAAATATTAGTATAAACATGGCTTTGTATAATTTTCTAGATATAGTAATGGAAAATGTTGATAATAAAATACCTATATGTGCTCTTTTTACTGACATGACCAAAGCCTTCGATCATGTAGATCATGAAATACTACTAGGTAAACTTAACAGATATGGTATTCGAGGGAATGTATTAGAACTCATACAATCATACCTCACAAAAAGACTGCAATATACTGAAATTACTAGAAGGTGTGTTAAAAGGAAAACAGACGTAGTGTACATATCGGATGCAAGATTTATAAGACATGGTGTGCCTCAGGGAAGTGTACTTGGCCCCTTGCTTTTTTTAATTTATATAAATGACCTGCCCAAGGCCATTCCCCATCCTATGATCTTATTTGCTGATGATAGCACCTCTATTATAAAATGCAGTAACCAGACAAATTATGAAAACGATATAAATAATGTAATAACTGACATAATAATGTGGCTTAGTAATAATAATTTAGTAATTAATTTGACCAAAATGAATATCATGCATTTCTACCAGCGAATTGAACCAAATGAGTTTAATATTAATTATAATGGAAATATAATAGAGACTATCGGAGTGACTAAATTCCTAGGATTATTCATTGACAGCCAACTTACTTGGAAATACCATATAAATGAAGTGTGTAAAAAATTAAGTAAGTCAGCATTTGCTCTTCATAAACTTTCCAAGGTAGTAAATAATGAAGCTTTACTTGTTGCATATCATGGACTTGTTGCATCGGTACTACGATATGGAGTCATCTTTTGGGGCAATGCAACTGATAAAGATGCCGTACTTAAAGCCCAAAAAAGATGTGTACGATGTATGTGTGGTCTAAAAATTATGGATAGTGTTATTCCATACTTTAAATCACTAATCACAAATATCCTAACTCTGCCCTGCCTAGGGCTTGCAATATCGGATGGTTTCCAATTCCGGAACTGATTTTCGATATTGGATTCCAATTCCGGAATTCCGGAACTGGTTCCGGAATTAGGGTTTATCACATTTTTATTCTATTTTTTAGTAAAAAACAACAAAAAATGTGAAATTCTCATACTTTACGTTTATTAAAATTAGTATTGTTTATCAGAAATTTAATTTGACGTAGGTATGTTTTTTTACCACCTTATTAAAATGGTTACTTTTATTCACTTCAATGATACGGGGTATTTATTTGGGGAAACTATAGTTGCTAGCAAACCATTCGATGCATAATTTTATAAAATAGTTAAATATAATAGTTTCCTACTCTTCCTAACCTAGTAGGTAGTGGTGTTGTTTAAGAAGTTGAAGGTCTAAGTTTGGCTCTTTCCTTCCTAGTTCCTAATTATGATTCAGAATATCATATATGATGTGCTTCTACAGGATTCGAAATCGTTAATAGAGAAAACCTCTTTTTCTCTGAATTCAATTCAAGATAAAAAGTCCAAATATTATTAAATTTCAATTCTACAAATTCGCTTATGTAGGATTCAGACTATTCTGACTATTCTAAGCAAGTAAATCGCTCTGCTTTATTGTTTTTTTATGTTTTTATTATCAGCCCATTTTGTCCCACTGCTTTAGCAAACGGAAAAGTAAAATATACCTATACTATAGCTCACTGAATGACTAAGAAGCACTTAATAACGACAAAAAACACCCGTACAGTGTAGTTTCTTAACAATTTTTAAAAATAAAGGTATTAAAACCTACAAAAAGTACTTAAATCCAATTCCGGAATTTTCGATATTGAGTGGTATCAATTCCGGAATTGTAATATCGGAAAATTTGTCCGAGATTCCGGAATTTCGAAATTCCGGAATTCCGGAATGCAAGCCCTAGCCCCTGCCTATATATCTTGGAAATTTCTATGTTTGTAAAATGTAATCCAAACCTTTTTGATAAAATTGCTGACACACGAAAGCTCCCTGTACGATCTCAATATAAAAATGAATCGTGCCATAAAGTATGTAAAACAGCCATGATGTGCAAAAGTGTGCTAGGAATGGCACCTCAAATATATAATAAAATTCCGAACACTATAAAAGAATTAAATATTGTACATTTTAAGAAGACTTTAAAATCACTGCTAATCAAGAAATGTTACTATAGTGTACAGCAGTTCTTGAATGATAATGATTTATAGCTCGTTTTCTATTTTTGAATTTTTTTTCTATTTTTGTAGTTTTTTTTTTTTTGTTTGAAATTTTCACTGTTGACATTCTTTAATATTTATAGTTTTAAATTATTATTGTGAATTTTCTTATTTGGATTAGGATGAATATAGTTCGACAAGAAATTGTAGTAAATCATTGAGGGCGCCACTTCCTACGTGACTGTCACATTTTTTGACGTAAAATCCTTGAACATGGCAGCAATTTGGTATGCAAATTTTTTTAGTTCCATTTTATTTAATTTCTACTATTTTATACCTTGGACTTGTGCATGTTTGAACTTAGTATATATATATATATATATATAGTATAGGTAAACAAATTCGTACGCCTAGCGGCAAAACATAGCGTTCGCAATTATGCTTTAACTATAAGACCAATACAATGTACCTATGTTATAACGAATAAATGCATTCTGATTCTGATTCTGACCAAAAAAAGTAAGACAATGTTGCCACTGCAATAATTAGTTTGTAAAATAGTAAATTCCTTTTGATAAATAATTACGCTAAGATAATTTATGTATTACTAATTTTACACCTACGATTTAAAAAAGTACTTTTATTTACTTATTTTTACATAAATACAAGACGCGCTAGTAAAAAGTGGCAACATTTTCTTACTTTTTTTGGTCTTGAATTACGTTTTGCAGTATAGATATAGATCACAGAACACATAGAAAACTAAATTTAATGTCCATTAAATTTAGTGTTAATCGAATTTGTCAAATTGAATCGTAAGGTAACATCTCTATTTAACATTGTTGAATGAAAATTATTTTTCACGTTCACTTGTTTTCCAGATGCGACGTAATAATAAACGTTTTCGAAGACGCAATCCGCGTGTCTGTCTGCGAGCAGCAATGCTCTCTGTGCGGCGCGCAACTGGTCACAGCCGAGTATAGGCCAGAGAGGACGCCCTTGCCGGCCGCTCTTACTGAGATGACTGGCTGTCTTTACTGCGAGCCCGCGTTCAGTTCACAGGTACGTAGAATAAACGTGTGTGATGTGTGAGCAACAATGCTCTCTATGCGGCGCGCAACTGGTCACAGCCGAGTATAGGCCAGAAAGGACGCCCTTGCCGGCCGCTCTTACTGAGATGACTGGATGTCTTTACTGCGAGCCCGCGTTCAGTTCACAGGTACGTAGAATAAACGTGTGTGATGTGTGAGCAACAATGCTCTCTGTGTGGCGCGCAACTGGTCACAGCCGAGTATAGGCCAGAGAAGACGCCTTTGCCGGCCGCTCTTACGGAGATGACTGGCTGTCTTTACTGCGAGCCCGCGTTCAGTTCACAGGTACGTAGAATAAACGTGTGTGATGTGTGAGCAACAATGCTCTCTGTGTGGCGCGCAACTGGTCACAGCCGAGTATAGGCCAGAGAGGACGCCCTTGCCGGCCGCTCTTACGGAGATGACTGGATGTCTTTACTGCGAGCCCGCGTTCAGTTCACAGGTACGTAGAATAAACGTGTGTGATGTGTGAGCAACAATGCTTTCTGTGCGGCGCTCAACTGGTCACAGCCGAGTATAGGCCAGAAAGGACGCCCTTGCCGGCCGCTCTTACGGAGATGACTGGATGTCTTTACTGCGAGCCCGCGTTCAGTTCACAGGTACGTAGAATATACGTACATATATAAATAAATACATGAAGTGTGTAATATTATATGTGTGTTCGATGCCGCGTTGTATGCGAGCAGTATTCTGAGTCAATTGGTCACAGTTGAGTATTTTTAAAAGGTGCCCTTGTCGGTGGACCGCGTTTATTAAGATGATTCTCAGTTTGTATTGCGAGAGACCCCGAGACAGGTCGAGAACGAGTGTGTACATGTTGCTCCCTTCTCGTCTCGCTCTTCCTTGTCTCGTCTCGCGCTTCTCCGATTGAATCGGAGCGGGGCCGAGTCTCGGCGAGAGGCTTTCGACGAGTGTGCGCAGCTGACATTAGATTGTAATGGGTTCTTTGTTGTATAGTTGGAGAAGCACCGCGCGGTGGCGGCGCGCGCGCCGGCGGGGCGCGGGCGGGCGGGGCGCGGCGGCGCGCGCGGCAAGCACCGCTCCAAGCCGCCCAAGGACAAGATGGCGCAGCTCGCCGCGTACTTCGTATAGCACCATCACCATCGCCATCATAACACTACTATAGGGTAATTCGCCAGTAACTGGCCACCTGTTAGTAAATAACTGGCCACCTGTTAGTACCTACCTAACTTTCCACCTGTTAGTACCTAACGGGCCATCTGTTAGTAAGTAACTGGCCACCCTAAACTAAAAATGAATTCTATTCACCTATAAACAGAATTCATTTTAGTATAAGGTGGCTAGTTATTGAAGGTTGGCCAGTTATTGAAACCTTATTACTATAATGAGTTCTGTTTATAGGTGAAAAGAATTCGTTTTTAATTTAGGGTGGCCAGCTATTGGCCGGTGGTCAGTTCCTGGCGAACTACCCTACTCTGTATCTTTAGGTACTTACTTAAAAGTAAACAAACAGTTTGTATATTTTCGGGTAGTTATAACATTTATTGGTTAACCGACCAAATACAAAACCTCGATCTGTCACTGAACATCTACCCTCTACTGGCTTTATTTACTTTTATTTAAATACCTACAGATACAGAGTATAATAACAGAAAGTTCACTCTAACAAAACACGTATATTACGAGTTACGACAGATATGGCCGCTAGATGGCACACGTGCGAGCGGGCGTCCGTTCCGTAGCGGCCGCGGCGACGCGTACTGCTCGCGCTTGCGGGGGCGGGCCCGCAGCCCTCCGCGCCTCATGACTCGACGCGGCGGTCCGTCACCGTCAACGCGAGCTCCTGATGATACTTCTCGGTACGGAGTGAAACTTGTCGACCGTTTTTCGACTTAAAATACGTGAGTGAATTCTTAATATATTTAATATGTCTGTGTCTCACGGAAGTTTTGCTATTAAAAAATAGAATTTTACAAAATCAATTACTGGCATATAACATAACAATATTTGTTATTAACTGATTAATTCTGATCTAGGCTAATAAGTCTCATATTAACTCTTAATACCGCAGCTTATTATAGGTATGTGTCATTATGTACGCTTAAGTTATTTAAGTTTCATGTTTTTATGAAACAAATTGTTTAAGAGCGCTCTTACAAGAAAAGTCGAAATAATGCAAAATTGATGATACTAGTCGACGAAATTCAGGACTTTGCGCTCATTATTAGAAACAATGAGTACTTGTTCCAGTAAAAGCGTCTTCTTATCTTTATAAATATCGTTGTAAATATTAGAAAAAGGACTTATTAAATTAGTAATGATTTTTTTTCTGATGGTCGTTTCCGAAAAACCCCGTGAAGCACTGAATGGCGAGCTCTTATTTGGAAATGTTGAGAATTTTACTTTGCTAAACCTGGCTATTTTGTATTACTAATACCCTGTACTTTAGGCATATCAAACTATATTTTTCCTACATACCTTTGAGAAAGAGAAAATCAAAGTAAAACGAACTCGATTTTCTCTCCGAAACAAGTGTCAATTCCTACGAAAATCTACTTAATATCGAAGTCATTTTCATACTCAAGCAATCTGCAACGTTTGCTTATACAGTTGGTATACATTAGTGTTTATGAAATTCTACTATATTTTTTTGGCAATTTTTTGAAAACTACTCTATATTACCGATGACGCGCGCTGCGCCAGCTCAGTGCCGCGGCAGAGCTTGTAGAGGCAGGACGTGTGTCGGTCGGCTCCGCACATTTTCAACGGCGACGACGAGGTTTTTTATCATTGTGTGCGGCGGGCGCCGTGTAAAACGCTATACTGTGTGCGTGTAAACCGCAACGAGAGACTTTGATCCTAGCACTGTTTTTATAGTATTATAATTTATAATGGTACAGTTTAATAAACTACCGGACAGGATTAAAAATATTTGAAACGACCTGACATTCTATATGTATTTATTTGACTCAAGATAGTGGGTACTCAGGGTCTGATGATGGAGCCGGAAGGTGGTCACCGGTACCAATCAACCATGCAACTAAACCACTTCGTGTTTAGGCTCGTTTTATTCATCTCAACAAGATCTTTGACACAAGATAGTACTCAGGGTCTGATGATGGAGCCGGAAGGTGGTCACCGGTACCAATCAACCATGCAACTAAACCACTTCGTGTTTGGGCTCGTTTGATTCGGCTCAACAAGATCTTTGACTTAAGATAGTACTCAGGGTCTGATGATGGAGCCGGAAGGTGGTCACCAGTACCAATCAACAATGCAACTAAACCACTTCGTGTTTAGGCTCGTTTTATTCGTCTCAACAAGATCTTTGACTTAAGATAGTACTCAGGGTCTGATGATGGAGCCGGAAGGTGGTCACCGGTACCAATCAACCATGCAACTAAACCACTTCGTGTTTGGGCTCGTTTGATTCGGCTCAACAAGATCTTTGACTTAAGATAGTACTCAGGGTCTGATGATGGAGCCGGAAGGTGGTCACCAGTACCAATCAACAATGCAACTAAACCACTTCGTGTTTAGGCTCGTTTTATTCGTCTCAACAAGATCTTTGACTTAAGATAGTACTCAGGGTCTGATGATGGAGCCGGAAGGTGGTCACCGGTACCAATCAACCATGCAACTAAACCACTTCGTGTTTGGGCTCGTTTGATTCGTCTCAACAAGATCTTTGGCACAAGATAATACTCAGGGTCTGATGATGGAGCCGGAAGGTGGTCACCGGTACCAATCAACCATGCAACTAAACTACTTCGTGTTTAGGCTCGTTTGATTCGTCTCAACAAGATCTTTGACACAAGATAGTACTCAGGGTCTGATGATGGAGCCGGCAGGTGGTCACCGGTACCAATCAACCATGCCACTAAACCACTTCGTGTTTAGGCTCGTTTTATTCGTTTCTATAAGATCTTTGACACAAGATAGTACTCAGGGTCTGATGTTGGAGCCGGAAGGTGGCCACGGGTACCATTCTACCATGTAACTGAACCACTTCGTGTTTGGGCTCGTTTGATTTGTCGCAACAAGATCTTTGACACAAGGTAGTACTGAGGGTCTGATGATGGATCCGGAAGGTGGTGACCGGTACCAATCAACCATGCAACTAAACCACTTCGTGTTTGGCTTCGTTCGATTCGTCGCAACAAGATCTTTGACACAAGTTAGTACTCAGGGTCTGATGATGGAGCTGATGATGATAGACAGGTACCCGTCGCCACCTTCGCGCTCCATCATCAGACCCTGAGTACTACCTTGTGTCAAAGATCTTGTTGAGATGAATAAAACGTGCCTAAATACGAAGTGGTTTAGTTGCATGGTTGATTGGTACCGGTGACCACCTTCCGGCTCCAACATCAGACCCTGAGTACTATCTTGTGTCAAAGATCTTGTTGAAACGAATAAAACGAGCCTAAACACGAAGTGGTTTAGTTGCATGATTGATTGGTACCGGTGACCACCTTCCAGCTCCATCATCAGACTCTGAGTATCACCTAGTGTCAAAGATCTTGTTGAGACGAATCAAACGAGCCCAAACACGAAGTTGTTTAGTTACATGATAGACTGGTACCCGTGGCCACCTTCTAGCTCCATCATCAGACCCTGTGTATCTTCAGTGTCAAAGATCTTGTTGAGACGAATCAAACGAGCCTAATCATGTTACTACATGGTTGATTGGTATCCGTGACCACCTTAATCATCATCAGATCCTCAGTACCAGTTCGTTTTTAAACCCTCTTGATACAAACTTTACAACCTATAGGTACCAAATGCAATGACGAAACATGTAAATAAGCGAGTAGGTACCTATAATTTCTTTCGAGTAATATACCTTCATAAGTACGAGTATGGGGCTATTCATAAATTACGTCGTTTCAAATGGGAGGAGTGGGGGGGGGGGGGTCTGGACATCGGATGATGGTAACATGACGTAGGAGGAAACAGATTCATCCGAAGCTTGATTTTTGGATGATTTGAGGGGTGGGGGGGGGGGGGGGTCAAAAATCGTCAAAAATAGATGACGTAATTTATGAACAGCCCCTATGTACATTTGCACTGCATTTAGTATTTTCGTACTTACCAAATAACAGTTTTAGAACTTTAAAAGTTAAGTACAGTTAGTGTTGTTATGGTTGATTTCAATATGCTTCGCGAAGGATCAAGAATGTTTAATCCATCATTGTAGTGCGAGTGTGGTAGAAGGGATCGGCATACTGAGCTCGCACGGCCTGCCGCAGCGCGTAAAATACCTAAACTCGCTCAACGCCGAAATGTAATAGCGCTCTTAAGTATCAACTCTTATCCCATTCGGCCTAGTTTTGATCCTAATCAAGGACCTTTCATTAAAATTAAACTCTCCGCCTAAGGTGGAATACACCTGTCCAATTTCTTTGTCCAATGTCATTGCGTCTCACCCTCTCATTAAGCAAAATGCGAGATGCAAATAACCATTGGACTAAGAAATAGGATAGATGAAAATACCAGCCTTAGACAGAACAGAAATTCATCATTCTCTTGCCCTTGTCCCATTCACTTGGGGTCGGCGCAGCATGTCTTTCTCTTCCACACCTCTCTGTCGCCTGTCTGTGTCTTAGACAGAACAGAAATTACTAGCATAAAACCCAATGTCAATGTCAGGAGAATAAAGGAAATGTAATAGAGTTATACCAAGAAAAGTCTGCAGCGATTTTGATAGCACACGCAGTGTAAATGTTATTTATACGTCATGATTTCATAGAAGTTTGACGTTTAAAATAACACTTGCACTGAGAGGGCTATCAAAATCGCTGCAGACTTTTCTTGGTCTAACTCTAATGAATTTTCAATAAAGTCAAAAGGTTGATTTTATTTACCTTAGATACATTTTGTATTTATTTTATATTAGTTTAATAAGTTAAATAAAGATGTTTCTAACTTTTACGTTCGTTTCTTTTTATCTCCATTCCGTATCAACAGTAATTAAGTACGGTTGTCTATTGTTTGTCCGAACATTATATAACATAATACTCATATGCCCGAATTTTATTTGCCCGAATTTCATTTCCCGAATTGTTTGTTTACCATAAAAATAGTGAATAGAATCAGGCGTTACTTTGCGGAAATCCATACTAATTAAAACCAAAATATTACTTTGCTAATCCGCGAAAAGATAACGTGCTAGTCAATCAGTGCTAACCCGTTATACTTACTTGCGTATTTTTACATGCAATTAATATTCCCACCCTCCCACCGCAAAAATAAATACGCAAATAAATATAACAAACCACCACCAAAAGAATAAACCTCGACACGTGTTTCGCCTCTCTACGAGGCATCCTCAGGAGTTGTTGACGGTCTGACGCCCGGCAACGGAATGACCTGTCTAGAATGGTCGGCCATATTTATACCTTGACCACTCCCCCTACCGTGCAAGTGTGAGTGAGATGGAAAAATTCGTAATAACGGCGATGACGCAACATTCAATTGTTCGTTAAGAATCATGCCCCTATTGTTGTACCTAATTATTTCCAGTTGTTCCAGAACACCCAAACGCAATCCCTTTTCGCAAACATGTAAAATATCAAAAGAATGATTCTCAGATAAAGTGTGACCTGTATCTAATAAGTGCTTTGCAAAATTGGACTTCTCTGGATGGTTATGTCTATATGACGCAACATGCTCTTTATACCTAGTAGTGAAACTACGGCCCGTTTGCCCCACATACACTTTATTGCAATCGTCACAGGTAAGCTTATAAACTCCAGACTTTTTCCCATTCTCGATCTTATCTTTGCCATTGCAAAGCTTCGAGTGCAAAGTATTATTTGTCTTAAAGGCCACAGGAATGTCGTTAGACTTCAAAATTTTGTAAATTGCATCAGACAACTTGCCAACATAAGTTATGCTCGCTTTATATTTCTTAATCGGTTCAGAGGATCGTGCCGCATACAACATAGTGTTGACCATACTATTCCGCTTTTTCCTGATGATACCACCCACAACAGACTTATCGTAACCATTCGAAACTGCTAAGTGATAAATATTATTTAATTCAATCTGATAGTGTTCATCAGAAAGAGGCACAGTCAACATTCTATGCACATAACAATGAAAAGCAGCCAACTTATGCTGCCACGGATGCGTGGAAGAAGCCGGGATAACTGTATCGGTATGTGTAGGCTTACGGTAAATTTTGAACTGATGCCTGTTGTTTACTTTAGTGATTGTTAAATCTAGAAAATTCAATGAGTTGTCTTGCTCTAGTTCCTTTTTAAACTTAATTTTTGGATGCTTACCATTAATTTCAGCAATAAATGCATCCAGCAGGCCCATACTACCCGTCCAACAAATAATCAAATCATCCACGTATCTAAAATAGTATAATATATTGTTGCCCACAATATGCTGGTTCTCAAAATGGTCCATAAAAATATCAGCCGTCAAAGGACTTAGTGGTGAATCCATAGCCAAACCATCACTTTGCAAATAATACTGTCCCCCAAATCTGAAATAATTTTGTTTCATACAAATCGCTGTTAGATCTATCAATTCATCTACTTCCCCTGGATGTAAACGTTGCCTTTCAAAAAGACCCTTAATAATCTCCAAAGTCTCTCCATATGCACATTTGTAAACAAACTGTCTACATCCAATGAAAGAAGAACAGCATTATCTGGTATGTTAATGTCCTGGATCTTTTCTATTAACTGCAAGCTATTTTTCAAGCAATATTTCGGCTGGAACTGGGACTTGTCTCTTATAATGGAATTCAACCTTTTTGCCAGATTATAAGTTGGCGCACCCAAATATGAGACCACTGGACGAACTGGGATATTATCCTTATGAATTTTGGGAAGTCCATAAAGAATAGGAGCTCGTGGATTCATAGGCACAACCATACTCTTCTGATGTTCGGTTTCAAAAACAAATGAAGAATTCTTAACTGCTTGTCTAAGATCTTTCTGGAACCCTGGAGTTGGGTCTCTTTGCAATCTCGAAAATCCGTCACCTTGAATAAGGTCTAGTACTTTCTGATTATACTGTCCCTTCTCCATAATCACAATGCAGTTGCCTTTATCTGCCTTTGAAACCACCAAATCACTGTCTTGCACTTTCTGTTGTATAGATCTTAGCAGCAAAACATCAGAATCAACACACGCACTCTGTGCTGGACTAGTACTCTTGATAACATTAGCCACCATGGTCTTTGTATCTACATCACCACGGCCCCGCACTATTGCAACCTCAGAATCCACTGCCAAATTTTCTAATGTTCTATGAGTAATTTTTGTCTGGAAATTATACTTCAAACCTTTATCTAAAAGCCCAATTTCATTTTCTGAGAACTCCACATTAGTTAAATTCTTGACTCGAGGATGGAAAACATGGTGAGTTGTTACTTGCACATCCCTTCTCCTTAAAAATGAACCAGAACTCGACTCTGTTAACCTATGCAATTTGTTAAGCTGGGTAGTATACATCTGGTGTGCAAGTTCAGAAGCAAAGTATCTCGCCTTCTGGTCCAGAATATCGAATTCGAGATTATGCAACTTATGGACCAGTTAAAGTTATATTATTTCACTCAACGGCGCATTTATAATAAAAGTTTTATCTAGAAATATTGAATACGTCTTATTTTGGCGTTTTACTTGTTTTTATAAATGTGGGCATCTCATAGTAGGATGATAAAATCTAGTCAATTAAGTGGATTTCTGCAAAATATCATTAGTTTTAGCAATATGTGAAATAAGCTTTTGAATAAAACGATAATAAACCGATTTCTCGTTCTTAATGAACTTAATGGTAAGCATCCAAAAATTAAGTTTAAAAAGGAACTAGAGCAAGACAACTCATTGAATTTTCTAGATTTAACAATCACTAAAGTAAACAACAGGCATCAGTTCAAAATTTACCGTAAGCCTACACATACCGATACAGTTATCCCGGCTTCTTCCACGCATCCGTGGCAGCATAAGTTGGCTGCTTTTCATTGTTATGTGCATAGAATGTTGACTGTGCCTCTTTCTGATGAACACTATCAGATTGAATTAAATAATATTTATCACTTAGCAGTTTCGAATGGTTACGATAAGTCTGTTGTGGGTGGTATCATCAGGAAAAAGCGGAATAGTATGGTCAACACTATGTTGTATGCGGCACGATCCTCTGAACCGATTAAGAAATATAAAGCGAGCATAACTTATGTTGGCAAGTTGTCTGATGCAATTTACAAAATTTTGAAGTCTAACGACATTCCTGTGGCCTTTAAGACAAATAATACTTTGCACTCGAAGCTTTGCAATGGCAAAGATAAGATCGAGAATGGGAAAAAGTCTGGAGTTTATAAGCTTACCTGTGACGATTGCAATAAAGTGTATGTGGGGCAAACGGGCCGTAGTTTCACTACTAGGTATAAAGAGCATGTTGCGTCATATAGACATAACCATCCAGAGAAGTCCAATTTTGCAAAGCACTTATTAGATACAGGTCACACTTTATCTGAGAATCATTCTTTTGATATTTTACATGTTTGCGAAAAGGGATTGCGTTTGGGTGTTCTGGAACAACTGGAAATAATTAGGTACAACAATAGGGGCATGATTCTTAACGAACAATTGAATGTTGCGTCATCGCCGTTATTACGAATTTTTCCATCTCACTCACACTTGCACGGTAGGGGGAGTGGTCAAGGTATAAATATGGCCGACCATTCTAGACAGGTCATTCCGTTGCCGGGCGTCAGACCGTCAACAACTCCTGAGGATGCCTCGTAGAGAGGCGAAACACGTGTCGAGGTTTATTCTTTTGGTGGTGGTTTGTTATATTTATTTGCGTATTTATTTTTGCGGTGGGAGGGTGGGAATATTAATTGCATGTAAAAATACGCAAGTAAGTATAACGGGTTAGCACTGATTGACTAGCACGTTATCTTTTCGCGGATTAGCAAAGTAATATTTTGGTTTTAATTACCATAAAAATGATGTGACATACTCTTTGTTTACCCGATTATTAGATTCCAGAAAGTACGAGTGCCATACGTGTTGTTGTCCATATTATTAATTGTAATAATATTATTTAATAGAATATTTAACCTCACCTAACCCACTTTTCCAGTAGTATTTCTTTTCTGTAAGGGTCGCAGTTCAAACCTAACTTAACCCATTTTTCTAGTAGCATTTGATTTCTGTAAGGGTCGCAATTCAAACCTAACCTAACTCACTTTTCTGATAGCATTTCTTTTCTGTAAGGGTCGCAGTTCAAACCTAAGCTAACCCACTTTTCCAGTAGCATTTCTTTTCTGTAAGGGTCGCAGTTCAAACCTAACCTAACCCACTTTTCCAGTAGCATTTCTTTTCTGTAAGGGTCGCAGTTCAAACCTAACCTAACCCACTTTTCCAGTAGCATTACTTTTCTGTAAGGGTCGCAGTTCAAACCTAACCTAACCCATTTTTCTAGTAGCATTTGGTTTCTGTAAAAAAAATTATATTATGGCTAGTGATAATTATGGCTTACAATGATGATGACAAATGATATTATTGAAATTGATTTTATGGGAAACAAAGTTTCTGGCACGTGACTAATATAGTAAACAATAAGTATTGCATATGTAATTACGGGAAACAATATAATGGCTGTTGACTATTATGGCAAATGAAATCATGGCAAGTGGGTGTATACCAATATGTTACACAACGAATGCAGCAAAAATATCTGATACGATCTCATTATTTTGAGCCATAAGAGCCGCTCACAGTATTTTTGCGGCCTTCGAAGAGTAACATATTATTGCAGGTGACTGTACACATCGAAGGCCGCAAAAAAAAACCAGACGCGCTCTTATTGCGCTGCTAATAATATCGTGTCAGATTTTTTTGCGGCCTTCGATGCGTAACATATTATTGCTGGTGACTGTAGCTTTATATGTCTATCACTTAAGGGTTCCCCCAAATATGTCGACGCGGAATCGGCAAAACCCGATAGGAAAAAGCTTTATGTCTACGCAATAAGAGCGAAAAAGTCGTTGTTCGGCCGGCACCTGCCGACGTGTCGACGGCTTTTTCGCGCTTATTGCGCGGACATAAAGCTGTTTCCTATCGGATTTTGCCGAATGCGCGTCGATATATCTGGGGAGACCCTAACTCGGACAGTTATTGAAAAAGTTCAAGGTTACTTTAACCCTTTTCCAAACATAGTACGATTTATCGACCACATACGCGCCAACAGAATTTCAACTTTAGCATTCCGATTTAAGGTTCAAACTAGATTGCATTTTCGGGAAATGTGACTTGTATTCAAATGGATCATCAAAGCTGGATTAATTGGAATATATTTGGATTTTTTTTTGGGAAAACTTGTAGATTGGTGCGGCCTGGAAAAGGGTTAAGATTGAAAGTATGCGATAGGCAGACACTCATATTGGCACGTCTGTGCATATTGAGTGATCAGCACATTTAATGTAGATCTTGCGCCTCCACAAGATAAGGGATTTCCTCTTCTGTCACGTAGAATAATTATATATAATGATAGAATAGCAAGTATTGGGGAGATTGTGTACAAGCTGGGGAACATTACATCTGTTAACCTATATACTGTGTTTGGTGACACAACCCTTCCACTCCGGCGCTCCGCCTATTATTATTCTCAATTAGTAAAAATTACTTCACAAGATCTAGTTCTAAATTAGGGTGGTATTGGTATTCCACCTATCCAATTTCTTTGTCCAATGTGTGTTGTGTCTCACATTTTGCTTAATGAGAGAGTGAGACGCAATGACATTGGACACGTGGAATACCACCCTTAGCTACGTTTGACAAGGAAACGTTTGCGCTATCTCACCACCCTGTCTGAAATTACAGTGTAGACGCACTATGAAGACATTTTTACCAATTGGACTGAATGCCACTTGAAGAATCTTTACATATTAAAAAAGTTAACATTGAATAATTTATTTACAAAACATCAAAAAAAAACACCATACTCATATACACCATATAAAAATATACGTCAAAAAATATCCACTTTCAAACCATAAATATGAAAAATACAATTCATGTTACAGTAAATTTTGAGAGGTTCAGTCGGTGACTGAACTCATGTGGTGACATGGAAATGTTAAGTAATTTAGGGTCCTAGCTAAATTGGACATTCCATAGCGCAAATATCGAACAAGCAATTTAGCTAGGACCCTAAATGGCGCAACAATCGCGGAGCGTGATGGTACATTGCCAACGACCAATTTTTAAAAGTTTTCATATAAATATTGACTGGACTACATCTCCGAAAATTTTATAAGTATTTTATGTATAAGTCACCCAACACATGTTCTTCTTCTTGGTTCCTCGAGATATTTCACATAGAGATCTGTGTATAGCTCTTTTACGTCTGGAACGGGGGCCGTTTCGGCAGCTTTCTTTGCTTCTGCACATAGTTTCTTCGCTTTCTTGTTAATTTCCTGGAGAGAAATGGAGAAATAAAGTTATCAGGGATTGGAGGCACTATACACATCAGCTCTCATGAATTACATATCTATTAAATTCTATGACCATTACGTCGCTTAGTAATATTAAGGTGCAGGGGGGCAATTTAGACTGCGGGGTATTTAAACTAATCGAAATATCTTACATGTTTTACATTATTAACTATAGAGTGTGAGCTGTGCTCGGGGTTTCTCTGAAGGATAGGATTCGTAACGAATACATCCGACAGAGAACCAAAGTTACCGACATAGCTCAAAGAATTAGCAAGCTGAAGTGGCAGTGGGCTGGCCATATCTCAAGAAGAACCGACAACCGCTGGGGTAAACGTGTTCTTGAGTGGAGATCGCGACTCGGCAAACGTAGTGTAGGACGCCCTCCGACCAGGTGGGATGTGGGATGACGATCTGCGAAAGACTGCAGGCAGATGCTGGATGCGGCAAGCTGAAGACAGGGCGCTTTGGCGCTCTTTAGGGGAGGGCTATGTCCAGCAGTGGACTAATATAGCCTGATGATGATGATGATGATGATGAACTATAGAGTGTCGTATATGTCCAGATAGCGAAAAAGTGTGTTGTGTGTGACTCTAGGTAATAATGTAAAACATGGAAGATTACCACTTTCACTAACATTAACACGATGCATGGACGATTACTTTGAATTACCCCGCAGTCTAAATTGTCCCCCTGCGCCTTAATATTAAATTGAAACGTCGCATTCACGGGAACAGTGAAGTGAACCCTGTATTTCTTAAGGCTATTAAAACATCTATACCTCAATCTCTTCATCAGTTGCGAGTTGTGTGTCCGTGAGCGTGTCCTTGAGATGGTTTAAGGGGTCCCTAGACTGCCGGACCTGTTGCACCTCCTCGCGCGTTCTGTAACTCGTGCCCGGATCCGACATGGAGTGTCCGTAGTAGCGGTAACATTCGAATTGGAGGAGTATTGGGCCGTTGCCGGCGCGGCTGTAGTCGCTCGCTACCTTGGCTATCTCCTGGAAATAAATAATAAAGCGGTGTCACAGCTACACAGCGATGTACTTTAAATATACCTACAGTATGTAACTGGACGTAAAGCAATTACTCAAACCCGTTAATGTACACTCCATACATCAAAAATCATTTGCGTTTATATGTGTGCGCGGCACGTCTGTAGTTCTGTACACGCGTCATTGTGTATGTGTGGCTAAGTCGCTTTACTGAGAGGACGCCAGAAGAAGTTCGCCAGATTCATGTCGCGGCCAGTCGCGGGGGGTATCTAATGCGAGTCGGGGCGGGGCGGTCCGTGGCCGTTCTGTATTATAATACTATTACTTATTCTGTGGTCATACTGAGCAATTTTTACTATGGGACTTAGCCCCGAAATCTCGAAAAAAAAATTGACTCTACCATAAGAAATTTCAACATCATACCAGCATAATGTATGAAAGCTAGCTGGATGAAGACCTCTTGGCCGCGGTGCCCATGCCGTATAGATTATTCCCACATAGCTCTAAGAGGGATCTAAGGGGCTAGAATGAACTGGTCAGAGGTCATAATACCCTGGTAGTGATCACGTCCATGCCATCGGCCTTGATCCCGGGGATGACCCTGCCAGCCTTGTAGTACTCCAGACTGGATGAAGACCTCTTGGCCGCGGTGCCCATGCCATACAAGTTGTTCTCGCATATGAATACAACTGGTAGTTTGAGTAGCGCCGCCATATTAAACGACTCGTATACCTGATGGATAACACCATAGAGAAATAGATACAAGTAAAGAAAGAGTGGCATCCATGACATCAGTTTTCTTACCAAAAAGTTATTTCGTAGTCGACATCTAGCGTCAAGTAGCGGAATTTATCAGTACTGCTAGTTGACAATAGATGTCGCAACCAGCGAAAAGTCTAATGCTCAACAATTTTCAGGTAATATTATAACCGGATTAACCGGAACTCTATTTTCAACTGACTACTCCTTCTGTTTGTAATATTAGTTGTAGATAAATTGTTTTAGTATAGTACCTAAATTTTTCGTCAATAGCGACACTTCACTTGTGACATCTGGTGTCAAGTAGCAGTACTGATAAACTATTACCACTACTTGACGCTAGATGTCGACTACGAAACAACTCGCGTATTGGTAAGAAAACTGATGTATGGAGTTACCACTCTTTCCTAAATAAATCTTTCCTTACGTCTTATATTTCTCTATGATAAGACGCATAGTTTTTTTGACAAGTTTATAAAGAAATAATTCGTCGACATCGTGGCAGTAGTAATGTGAAGTATTGTGGACCCAAATCGTGATTTTATGTGGCATTTCAACTATGATATAAATAATGTGTCACATAGCTGACATACTTATAGCTGCCATTTGTAGTGTCATGAAATGAAAGCCATGCACTAACGCAATTAATGTACCTACCATAAATGTACAGGGCCGGAGGCCTTGTGGGCCTAGGGAGAAATCCGAAAGGTTAGGGTCCCACAGGCAACCTAGCAAAGGTTTTGAGATGGGAATAAGGGGGCTCCCTAAATTCTAAGTGCCATACCAAGTGCCTAGGGGCCCTTGAGCTCTTAATCCGGGCCTGTAAATGTACAGCAAGCTGCAAAATTGCATGGATTCATTAACAGTCAGGAACACTTTGGCTCGAATAATGCTCTTTATTTTATGAGGCTGAAGAGTATTCAGGTTCACCTGTCCTTGATTGGAGGCCCCGTCGCCGTACAGGGCGAAGGCTACGCCCCCGTCATCGGTATACATATGGCCAAAACCCAGTCCGATGCCGAGTGGTACCTAGAGACAAGACAAACGCACCCATAATTCTTCCAAAAAAAGTTTCAGCCTGGCATAAAAAATTGCGATCTTGGATTTGATAAAAAATGGATTGCTAAGGATTATATAGTATAGATCAAGAAAAAGTAGAAGAAAACGCGACTATTTTTGTTACACCTTGTATGTTATATAGGTATTCATGGAGGCGCTTTTGATGACTTATACTAAGACGTAGGTCTGGCAGTCTTGGGCTATTAGTAAGATGTTGTGTGAACAACAAGTTTTGCTACACCCTTTCCAGGATCCATATGTATGTAATATACTGGTATTCAAATAAAGATCTCTAACTTCGACTAGCCGGCCGGAATTTGGAAAACAGTTTAGCCCAGATTTTGGGGAAGAATAGGTACCTACCAACAACTAGTCGACCCAGACAGAATTTTGATGACGAGACAACGAAATTTTAGGTAATGTCAAATGTCCGTACCACATTTTGAGTATTTATTTAGGGACGAAATGTAAAGGAGACTTTTGGTAGGTATGTCTCACATATTTTCGTCGTCCAATATCTGAGCACGCCTCTATTGTCAAGGCGTTAGAGTGCTTGTTCAGATATTGTGAACACCTTGGCCGCTCCGGTATATCTGATGGCGACAGTACCTGTCCGCCCACTATTCCCTGGCCGCCATAGAAGTATGGCGGCACGTAGATATGCATGGAACCTCCCTTGCCGGCCGATATTCCGTCGGCTTTGCCCGCAAGCTCTGACATCACGGTATACGGTCCGTTCTTCTTCTGCCTGTTTTGGAACATCATGGCGAAAGCTGTAATGCAACGTTGATACTTAAGAATAAATTGCGTAAAAAATAACTAAAACTAGCTAAACCATTTTTTACAATATTTCACTGCTATACCGATACCTGTTGGTACACAATTCTGTCCTAAGCAATTACTTTACTGATGCCAGACTATCCCAACCCAGAATATCTTGAGAGACGATTGTACCTACTGCACCGTGTGCGACATGTACCCTATAGCCCGACCCCTGAGTCGGCAAACTGCGGCTCTTTGGAAATAGAATTGCAGCTGAAATAAATGTCATATACTAAGAAAAGCACCCAGTCTGGGGCACTGCGCACTGGAGGTCTTGGTCACTTTTTCTTAGTATATGTCATTTATTTCAGTTTATAATTTATATGGTAGTGTTTCTACTTAAAATAAAAAAAAAATTCTGAAAATAATTTAATTTGTTCTAATACTTCTAATAGTATAGAATTGCAGCTCTCCATCAAGTCACTCAGTAACTTTACCAAGTCAAAAACGTTTGCGGCTCTTTCAGAATCCTAAAACTGGCGATTGCCACTGCATTTCGATCTTCTCAAGTTTGAACCCTGACCTAGCGCTATCGACATGGAAATTCATAGAAAACTTTGTCTATCGACTTTTTAAGAATCGTTGAAAAAGTCGATATTATTGACTTACCATGGCATCTGTACGAAGTAATAAGATTATCAACCGGTTTCATATTCGAGACTATGCCGGTACCCACTGCCTCCGTGCCCACATACAGATGGCAGAACCCATACACCTTCTTTTCTTTGTACAGACTGGCTATCTCAGTCTCCATGCGCCGTATGAGGACCATGTTCTCGTATAATTCTAGAGCTTCTGCCTTTGTGATTTTAACTTCGGTTGGAATTTTGCTTGCGTCGAAACAATGGACTTCTGGGGGCTGTAATAATTTTTGAAGTCTAGTAGAATATCTACGAATAATAGCGATCAATGCTTAACCAGAACTATCAGAAACGCGCCTTAAGCTACCTTTACCTATAATAGATTAATTTATGTTAGATGTAGTTTTATGTGCAGTCGCGTTCCTCTGATTCAGCGCCATCTATTGATCGGGAGTTAAGTTACCTACCTATATTAACCAAAGGCCTAAACGGCGAACAAAATGGATGGAACTGATGAGACCTGCTGCGCTGCGTTAGTGACGCCATCTGCTTATACTCGTACTAATATTCTACCAATAGCAGGGGTGCGAAACTCCTGACTTCGGTCAAACTCGGCTCCGCTCGGCTCAGTATTGCTCCGAGCAATTATTAGGGTTGGCACCACTTGACTTCCTTTTGCGTGCACGACCACAGATAAGATAATCACTTGATTTTTGACAACCCTAAATAGCCGAAAGGGATAGTGCCATATATTAGAAACGGACAGCATGATTCGACCCTGAACCGCTGTCAAACTTCGTTTTTGTAGGAAGTTTCCTTTCTGTACGGTAGTACTATTAATTATTCTGTGCCAATAGTATGAATATTGAGAAACGCGATTTTGTATAGACATCGGTTTTATTGTTTCGAAAGATATGAAACTTTACATACTGAAATCGGTATCGTGGCTTCAGCAGCATATTGTCGGATCGGTTTCTGTAACAAATCAATTTCAGTTAAAAATGAGAAATTGTATTGAGTAAACAAATAGCACATTCTGTAGGTAAAACAGGTATCAAAATAATCTACTCGTACTCAACACCCGTATTAGTTATAACTATGCTGTTTTTATATACCAGATACTATAACAATCGTTCGAGTGACGAGTGACCAATTTACTATAGTGTGTATCTTTAGGTATTTAAATAAAAGTAAACAAAATCTACCCTCAAATGGCTCCTTAAGCCAGTTGAGGATAGATGAAAACATTACACGAACAAATAATGTAGGTTAAAGTCAGGGTTGATACGGTTGTTCAGTGACTGATCCAGGTAGTTTTGTATTTGGTTGGTTAACCAATAAATGTTTTAACTAAGTACCCGAAAAAGTACAAATTGTTTGTTTACTTTTATTTGAATAGGTACAGTCAGCAGCAGAAGTTGCTAAGCGGGTCAGGTGTTCACAATGATCTTGACGCGACTTTATTATTAAGCGAATAAGAGCGTGTCAAGGTAATTGTGAACATCTCGCCCGCTTAGCAACTTCTGCTGCTGACTGTACCTAAAGATACAGACTATTAGCCAATCATACCTACTGTGTTTGTAGGTACCTACTCAAATGACACATTGGTCGTATCGAACTATCATTTAAGTAAGAAGATACATTTTTACCAACCTGTGTCTCAAGGCCACTTAACAAACGCGTATTAAAATACGCACCTATATTACTTATACATTTTTCTTTCTGCAAAAAATAAACAAAATAAGAAATAAATACCTATATTTTTCTATAAGTCCCAGGCCTCAACACACAACCGGCTGAGCGGCGATACGATGTTCGGATCGTCTATGGCTCTTGGTTGATTGATGGCTTTACGGGGACAAGGTTGATGGCCAGGGCTGGCTAGATATACGGATATCAGCTCCATGAAGCGCTGGACACGAGGCGAGCGCGTCGGGAACGATTTCTAGTCGTAAAAAAGAATAAAATAAACGCGATTGTTTCTAGTATTTTCAAGTTCATTAGTCAGTGGAGAATAGGTAGAGAATCATACTGACTTTGTAATTGCACTATTATTATTCTCCTTATTTATTTCTCCTCTTAAGTTAGGTTATTTATAATATGAATATAAAAGTAAAATATAAAAACACTTACAAAACAATAAAAAACATATAAACACATTATAAAAAACCTAACCTAGATTGCCGCCGGCAGCGGGGCTTGGCCCAAGCTGCCGGTGGTCAGGGCCGCAGAGTGAGGAACCAACGTACTATACGCGCCGTGTCCAAAATTACCGCCTTCTGCATCTGACCCTTTTTCCAACCACCCAGCGAGAGTCTCTCTAGGTGTTGGTCGAGACTCTTCGCTATGAGACCGTTCGCTGACACAACTATCGGAACAATGATCGTCGAGTCAACATCCCACATGGCGGTAATCTCGTGAGCTAAGTCTAGGTACTTGCTGGACTTGTCCTTCTCGGCCTTCACGAGATTCTCATCATGGGGGATGGTGAGAATTGCACTATAATTATTAACGCATAGAACTGGCACAGAGAACCAGTATTTTGCGCCATGAACCATAGAAGCGGGGCGTGAGTCTCGCGACCTAAACGCCGACGCCTGGCCACGACATTGCGCGACTGGCTTCGGCTAAGGCGACAACCATAGGTGGGAACAAAAGGTCCGATCGCGTGTCTCGCTTCCAACCTATGGTTGGAAGCCAGTCGCGCAATGTCGTGGCCAGCACGTAAGCGCCATGAATTTTACAGCGCTTGCGTTTTGGTCGCGTGGTACAGGTTGCGACTCCGACAATTTCATTGATTGTTATAGCTTCTCTATAGTAATAATACTAATAATAATTCAATGGACTTTGTATTGTAATAATAACTAAGCCTAGGTAGGGTCATTGCGCTAGTTTTCGTCCGGCTCTAGTTTTCGTCCATGCACATGACGAAATTTCAATATAAACCTTCATTGCTGCACAAATTTGGACTTATTGCAATCCTTAATATCTAAACAATTTATTTATCTACATAAAAATTATATTTTGCAAGTAGCAAATTATAAATGAAATGTATTATTTGGTAATCCGTCAAGTGGACACACCGACTGACTGACGCAATTACAATAATAGGTACTTTCCTACTTTAGGTCTGTTCGTTCTCACCATCCATTTATAGGGCTTGTCTCTTCTCTAGCCGCATGACCAACTAAACTAAATTGATCTGCTGATTTACTGTGTGTTTCCGATGGTAATAAAGTATATACATACAAATATAACTTTATACTCACCAAAACATATTTTACTAAATCTTTGAACTTGTTATGAAACTGTTTGCTGAACCTACCTAACATTTTATCTGAAATTTAGATTTAAATTAATTTGCAATAAACTATAAAATAAACTGTTTGAAGTGTTATGAAAGTGTCAATTTAATGTCATTCATTTTAGTCAATGAAAAAAAAACCAAAAACACACTGAGGTCTCTTGCGCTGCATTAGAACCTCATTGTGACAATTGTATTGGAACGAAACCGAATTCTTAAACCGGAATTAACCGGTTTATATAAAACCGGTTCAGAGCCTTTGTAAAGGTACACCTAATTGTATGAAAATAAATGATGGCTGAACTCTATACAGTTGGAAAACGCTAAGTTTTCATGCCAAACGCTACGTCACGTCAACGGTGCCTATGCATTGTCGATGTCAAGTCAGTGAAATTTTAGCGTGGTCCATGATTGGCATATTATACGAGAACTGATAATAAAATTACAAAGTTATTTATACTTTTTTATTAATAATTTAATTACCCTTACAGACATATCAACACGTGCAACATAATAAATAATCATGTGCGTTTCCTTTGATATTTGATTATACGTTTTGGCAGTTAATCTTACGGTTACAATCATAAAAATGCTATTGTCCTATTCACCATAAAGATTACGTAGGAAACAATAAAATAATGTAGGCTATGTTTAATAATTCGTTGATTATTTAACTACATATTTCTAATTACGGTAACCCAGAGTAATGTTTTAATGTAGCACAGAATGTTAGATCTTCAATCCCAACTAAATATACATATGGATTTATACATATATACAATAACATAAGATAACTATATACGGTATTCATCACTTACTCATCACATTTGCTATAAAAAAATTCTACAAATAATGCTTTGTACAATAAAGTGCCATCAAAAAGTAACTGCGTAGCTAAAAAGCCGATATTTCTTTACGATTTTGTTTGATATATTTTTACCACAATTATATTTTAAGCGTGTGCTAAACTTCGCAGTAACCATAAAAGAAAAAATAAAAAGGTGAATAAAAATTGTAGAAATTTTCTTTAAAAATGGTATCGTATGACTCTTTAAGAGTAGGTATAAAAAATTCGGCGAACATAATTTTCATTACGCTCAAGATTTGAATTCGTTGAAATCTAACTCGGCTTTGTACGGAGGCGATATTTCTAATGACAATGACATGCTAAACGTCTGTTGCTTCAAAAATTTACCGGTTCAAAACCGGTTAACCTTAAAGTGTCCAATGTAAAATAGAAATTAAAAACAACAGTTCGTTATACAATTGTACTAACCGGTTAATATTAAACCATTTTTAAGGAGGCCAACTTTGAAGCATCCTACCTTTAGTGAGTCTGCCATTTTAAATGGTCAGTTGGAGCATGTGCCATGGCGTATGCTACGGCATATTAGTCCCTTGCCCCGTGCGTTTTCTAAAATAAATATTGAAAACCTGATTCTTACAAATCTGAACATTCTTGGGCTCGTTCTATTCAGAATCGACAGCATTCTCCATCCTACCATTAAAAAAAGATGTCCCAAAATGTCCGTTCCATTACGTCACCTGTATGTACATGACGTAGTAGAAACTACAATTCTCATACCAATTTTTGGGACTTTTTTTAGCATCAGTATTGAATATGCTAATGACTCTGAGTTGACAGAACCAAAAAACACCAGAATCTGTCTCACAGGACTTCTATATTTTTTTAAAAAAAGCTCCCCAGCTGATACGTATTTGAAGGTTTAATTGCGCATCCTAGGCATGACCTCGACGTGCCTGAGCGGCGCGTCGGGGTGCAGGCCCCTGATGAAGGGCTCCGCGTTGTTGTAGTAGATGTCGCCGGACAACTCCTCGACGCCGATCTCGGGCTCCGACTTGGCCTGCTTCGTCGCTTCGTCCACTTCTGTCCGGACTTTGGCGTCGATTTCCTAAAACATTATGATATAAAATTAATCCCTTAGTGTTGATAATCATTTTAAACCGTCTGAGACTGGATATGTTATATTATAGACCGGGTGTTTCATTTGTTGATGAAAAAAGAAACTGGTGGTTTGACATTGTAAATATAACCAACCTTTAAATTTTACGTTAAACCTTTAGTAGAGTTAAACATAAATTACTCTATAGGTCAAATGCTGTCAAATTTAATCAAATTATATTTTAGCTCGATATTGCTGCTGCTTATTAAGTATTAATACGTTTAATAATTTTATTCCTTTTTTACCATGGACTCATTCCTTTGCTACAGTTAGTAATTGAACCGGATTGGCAAAAATAACCGGTTTTCGGTAACCTTGCGTGGTTAGCACATATTGATGTGAGTCCAAACGCCGCTCCGGTGTGTGAGCAAGTAAGCGCTATACATATTTTTATGCAGGGGGTATAGCGATGTACCACTCGCACACCGGAACGACGTGTGGATCCGCATCCAATGTAAATACCACCTTAGCCTGATAAAAGCATACCTTAAGCTGATCGGGTGTGACAAGCTCGTTGGTGATAATCTTCTCCTTAAACGACGTGATAGGGTCGCGGGTCTGACGGACCTCTTGGACCTCGTCGCGGGTGCGGTACGACGTGCCCGGGTCGGACATGGAGTGACCCGAGTAGCGGTATGTCTCCATTTCCATTACTAGCGGACCTGGACAAAACATATTTGATTTTACAGATGTAGTGCATAATTGTTTTCGTATTTGTCATGCTACTTCAGGCAACCTCAGTACTTTTTGTACCGAGACTGACTGAAATAGCAAGACACGTTCGTACGTTTCCGTGACAATAGGATGGCAAATACACTACATCTGATAGTTTAGTAGGCAGTACGAGAAATATTAAGACGCGTAAACTGTGTGAAATATTAAACCGCAAATTGATTGTTAGGAATTCTTATACCTAAGCCACATACTCGATAAGTGGCATGGGTAGTAGGCAGAGACGTAGTGTGGCCGCGCTGCATACTGCCCTGCATATTTCCCTCACTTCCCATACCACTCGTCGAGTGTGTGGCCGGGGTATTAACTTTCAAATGATTACGCGGCATTACAAGAGACGTGTTAAGCTGAATACTACGCCGGAACATACGACGCAAAGAAGCCACGTCATTGTGTTTAGTGTATATAGAATCTATGGGCCTTAACCCTTTGAACGCCACGCCTATCGTGAACCTCGTTCATATGCACGAAAGTTGATATTGGGTTGATTCCACGCGTGAATTTTCCGGTCAAAGTGTTACATGCCTGAAAATATAAAAATTTTACCTTCCAATAAAATTGATATTATGTTTCCTTCTACGTCAGAGATGTTCATTGAGAGAGTAACGCGATCGGTGACCGACAGATGCCGCTAGCGTCTTTGTAGTCGCTCCGCCCCACGCCGTGACGTTGTTCCGCTTCCCTTCCCTGCAAACCGTTGCTCGCTTCCCGCGACTCGCCGCCACCATGACATTGTTGAGGAGAAGTACCGTCGGCATAAAAGTAGCCTAGTAGCCTGCCAGGAAGGCATTACTCACATCTCTGACGTAGAAGGAAACATAATATCAATTTTATTGGAAGGTAAAATTTTTATATTATGTGTTCCGTACTCTACGTCAGAGATGTTCATTGAGACCTGTTTATTATCTCCTGGTGGCGAGTCAGCGGGCGCGCAAGCGTTAGGGCTACACCTACTGTCATAGAACTCAGAGAAAGAATAAATATATACGCCTTATTGCAACCCATGAAATCATTAGTGACTCGTTATAATGATGCATTACAGGAAATTGTGAATTTAAATTGTAATCCCAGGTTCGAATCTGACGTTAAACTGGTTTGAGAGATTTCTCATTCGAAATCGCATCCGATCCGCAGAATCTCGGCGATAGAATGGTCTAAAGGAGAGTCATGTTCCCAATTAACTTAAGCCAAAATATCGCTAATTGGATAGATTTCCAGCCAATTTAGTGATCAAGTACATCGTGGATCGAAAGAAATCTTAAGCGAGGTCGGCTTGGATGAGACTGTGGCTGAAAGCGCGGTGTCCCCTAACATTTTGTGTAATTCTCACAAGTTGACGTACCCAGACTACCTACTTACTGGGTCTATACTTTATTCCGGAGCTTCTAAGAGTCCAATCGGTAAGACACGATATCTGGTTTAGAGCCGAATTTCGGACATAAAATAATAGCGTGAACGTTATCTATGTAATTGCCCGGGCTACAGTATAGTAGACTATAAGGTCATTGACCCTGCGGCCTGATGCTAACAGTAAAAATGTGGCAGCTCTTCTATATAGGTACGTTGTAGGGCTATTCAAATTAGGGCAAGTAGATTTCTCGCGTCCCAAGCTGGTGGTTTGGGAGGCGCTGGTCTCGCTATTAATGGCGTTGGAAGAAGGCATAGTGTCCGATAGTGGTTCACATACAGCGCTTGTTACAGGCTTATGAACAAGTCTCGTTCTGAAAGCTAACATGGGCAATATAAATATATGTCTGAGATAGTTCGCTACTTCACTGGATATTAGAGGTACCTGGCAGTCGATCTTATTTTTGATGCACCATGAAGACCATTTCTACATTGTGGGCGTACAGGTGGCCTAGAGAGTTGCGTTTCGTTCGCTACGTAGCGTTAGCCCTTGGCATGTTGCATGCATGCGCCAGTCACGCCAGTAGGTACATCACAGCGGACGTCACTTCTGATCCCGCCAGCTCGGTGTTGGAGCGTCCTATCTGACAGGATCTACGCCTCATTCTTAAGGTCGTTGACTCTTAAGGGAGGGCGGTCTGACGCTTTGTTCACTAGGACCGCCAGTAAATTGCAAGCTTACCACAGCTGCGTGAAGACTCTCCTTATCACGCCGTCACAGGTAACAGACTAGGCTGGGAGGTGGAGACATCCATACCAAGTCGTATCACCGGCAGCTGCCAGAAGCGAAGTGGTAGCAGTTCAAAGAGTCTGTTAAGAAATACCGTGACACAGTGCGAAGGCTCTCGAAATCGGAGGCTGGCCAACAAGGCGCCTATCAGGCGCAGATAGTCTCGGCGGCTTCTGGGCGTAGCTGCCACTCGGGCGCGCAGTGACTTCTTGATAAACCGTCGCCCTCGGGGGTTGTACCGACCTAGTAAGTAGCAAGGAACCAGCGCGACCTGTAGACGATCTGCTGGCATCAGCAGTTTTTGCGACAGCCGTGGTAACGGAGGGGATGTAGTGTCGCCGTCGTTTTATGTATACTGTAGTGGTCCGGTTGTATGTTTACACTTCTGTCGTCAGCGCTGCAGATGTGGCCCGTTAACGGTTACTCTTCACTGTAAGGGCCTTACCTCGTACATTGTCTACCAATATTGGAGGTTGTAACGGACTGCTTGCATAAGATGAGGAAGGAAGTGGCGCGAGGCTTTCGGCAGCTTCGTGTTGCTGTGGACTGCGAAGGTGTCACCTTCCTCCATGAACTAAAGTTTGCGAGTTTGAGACTGAACAGGAGGCATTGAGTCTCATTTCTGCGAGAAACTCGGCAGCAAGGCAGGCCTGTATGTCGCGAAAAAGAAAACTATCAATCGGGGTGTTGTGCCGCGTGTCCCACGTGATGTCTAGGAGCGTGATAGTCTAATTCGCTTTACCCGAAGAAACACCCTATATCGAGCTAGTATAGGGGTATGGTAGCATGCTTTTAAGGAAATCGAACTAATGAAATCAAGTCTAAAATCGATTTTGGCGCTTGCGTAACAAAACTGTTTCGATAAAGTCGAAGACAGACAGATGGAAACTGCTGGAGTCCTCCTGGCCCCTCTCTCTTAGCACCGGAAACTCAAGCTTGTTCAGGCGCAGCGGGTTTATTTGTCCCATTTTGTTTATTAGGGGCTTGGCGCACGAGTTCGTCTTTGTAAGACGGAACTTAAGCTGGAGAGCGCGGGCAAGCAGAGATAATTATGTGAAGTCTGCAGACCTTTTCGATGCCTTTCACCTCGGTTTTGAGCGGTCGCACAGGGCCTTGTCGCTAGCTGTTCTTCGGTTGGATCACTCCATGGCCTCGAGAAGTCGTAGGAACCTCGAAGCGGCACGGCCCCACGTCGATCAGCACCTTTATGAAGCCCGGGAACACGACGTATTTTCCTCTGAGTATCGACATATCTTACCGCTTTCAACTCCGGGCAGTCGAGCCACGCTAGGACGAGGCTCCTTACGACCTTGTCTGCCGTCGCCGGAGGATTCCTTAACCGAAACCAAGAGCTTAGCGGTCTGTTCGTGCTATAGCTATAGGCGCCTGCGTACCTCAATGGGACCATCGTGGACAGGACAAAACTGATACTGTGGCGCCCAGCGCAGCTTGGTGGGCAGCATCGGCGGCAGGTAAGTTCGCGGTGGTATTCTTGCGAACAGAACATGGGCGCCATTGCAAGGGACGACATCGTCGTGGTTGCAGCATCGGTGGACAGCATCGACGTGATTGTCGGTGCCATCATGGCAACCACCGCCGCTCAGGAGGCGCCGGTGCGTGAAGCTAGAGGCGCCATCGTGGCGGCCGGCTCGGGAGGCACCGGTGCGTGAGACCGGGCGGCGCTATCATGGCGGCCGCCACTGGTTCGGGAGGCGCTGGTGCGTGAGGCAAGGACCCATCGTGGCGGCCCGCTCTAGAGGCGCTGTCGCGTAAGGCGGGCGGCTCCATCGTGGCGGCCGCCGCCGCCGGCTCGGGAGGCGCCGGTGCGTGAGGCGAGACGCGCCATCGTGGCGGCCAGCTCGGGAGGCACCGGTGCGTGAGGCGGCCGCCGCCTGGCTCGGGAGGCACTGGTGTGAGGCGAGAGGCGCCATCGTGGCGGCCAGCTCGAGAAGCGCCAGTGCGCGAGGCGGTGGTGCCATCGTGGCGGGCGGCGCCGTTGCGGCGGCCGCCGTCGCCGGCTTGGGAGGCATCGGTGCGTGATGCGAGAGGCGTCATCGTGGCGGCCAGCTCGGTAGGCACTGGTGCGTCGTGAGGCGGGCGGTGCCGTCGTGGCGGGCGGAGTCCTCGAGCGGGCGGCGCCATCGTGGCGGCCACCGTCGCCAGGCTCAGGTGCGTGAGGCGAGAGGCGCCGTCGTGGCGGCCAGCTCGACAGGCGCCGGTGCGCGTGACGGACGTTACCGGCACGGGAGGCGCCGATGGCTGGCTCGTAGTTGCACGCATCATCACGGCGACACTGCTGCCCTCGGCGGCGCCATCGTGGTGGCCACCACCGGCGCGTAGGTAACCAGCGACGCTCATGACGGACGGCAACCAACGCGGCGATCGTCGCTGTACTCGTAGCGTTTCCACTGCTTCCACGTAACTTACCTTCCTTCCATTCGAGCAGTCGGGACGCAGAAGCGGTCCGCCTTCACCTTGGCGCCAGGACGGGATCGAGAGGTCCGCGATCCACCCGCGCCGCGACCGCAGCAACAGGAGTGGGCGTGTGCCTCTCGGAGTCCCGCGGACTGGAAGCGCCCGCAGCCACAGGAGCGGGCGTGTGACGTCTCTCGGAGTCCCGCGGACTGGAAGCGTCCGCACCGCGACTGCAGCAACAGGAGCGGGCGCGGCCTGGCAGCGTCCGCACCGCGACTGCTCTCGCGGACTAGAAGCGTCCGCACCGCGTCTGCAGCAACAGGAGCGGGCGTGGCCTGGAAGCGTCCGCACTGCGACTGCTCTCGCGGACTGGAAGCGTCCGCACCGCGACTGCAGCAACAGGAGCGGGCGCGGGACAGGACCGGGCGCGTACTGAAAGCGCTCGCACCGCGACTGCTCTCGCGGACTGGAAGCGTCCGCATCGCGACTGCAGCAACAGGAGTGGGCGTCCCGCGGACCCCGCACCGCGACACCTCGGGCTCCGGCCCGCAGCGTCGCGGCGTCTCGGGGTCACCTTGGACGACAGCAGAAGAAAGTCGACGGCGCGCGGGGGCCGGGGCCCGGGCGGGCGCCGGGCGGGGCAGGGGAGCCCCCGTCGCGTCGCAACTAACGACACGAGGTACTGATCCCAGGTTAATATGACCTGCCCGAGAACCGTCCTTTAGTGTCGAAGTAACTTCTGAACGCCAATAGAACTCATTAAACTGGCTCACCGGATGGTTCGTGACAATCCAAACCTCCTTATCGGCGAAGCGCGGCACCCGGCAGCGGCGCGCGCAGGCTGCCCGCCTCCGCGCCGCCCGGGCGCCGCCCCCGCCGCCGCCGGCACGATGACCGCACGTTCCCTCTCCGATGCGGAGCGACTGCGTTACCACTTGTTAACGAAAACTACTGACGCACTTCCTACTTCGATCTCGAAAATGCGAGTTAACGGTAACGATTTTAGCAGCATGGAATGTGAAAATTAATTTAGCAAGAAAAAGTGGGTAGAATCGAAAAGCACCGTTCGATGACTTCGATCGCGAGACCGCCAAAAGACTAATATGTAGTAGCGATCTCTGCTATATTGTTAAAACACCATGCTGCAAAAATATACGCAAAAAAATATTTGCGGACCATCGGTCAGACGGTCGACGAAACAATGTCATGGTGGCGGCGAGTCGCGGGAAGCGAGCAACGGTTTGCAGGGAAGGGAAGCGGAACAACGTCACGGCGTGGGGCGGAGCGACTACAAAGACGCTAGCGGCATCTGTCGGTCACCGATCGCGTTACTCTCTCAATGAACATCTCTGACGTAGAGTACGGAACACATAATAAATGTATTTAGTTTTTTTTTGTATGTTGTTTGTATGAATCAGTAGCCTATCTTACCCTTCCCACTGGTGCAGTAGTCGATAGCGTATTTCGTAGCCTCCCTAGCGGCCAGTACATCCATGCCATCGACCCAGATGCCGGGAACGTAGTCGCCGCGGGTGTAGTACTCCGTGCTCGCCGAGGACCTATCCACGCTCGTGCCCATGCCTGAGGAACAAAAAGAAAAAAAAAACGCATAAAAATATGGTAACATACGTAGAACAGAATAGGGACATTTGGAAATGTACTGCGACTTTTTACAAACCATGTCTTTTTGTAATTATTTATTTTATTTCATTTATGGTAACATACGTAGAGATCGCTTTTTAGCGATAAGACCTCATGTTGTTTAACCTCTTATTTTCTGTAATTTTTTTAGGGTAAAACTGTTGATACTCATCAAAAAATGTACCTAGTTATACTTCTTATACCTACACAGTTTTCACAATAAATATTTCTGATTCTGTTCTTATTGTTTTCTGTAATGAGGTGTGCAATAAAAAGTATTTGTATTATTCGACGACCGGTCTGGCCTAGTGGGTAGTGACCCTGCCTGTGAAGCCGATGGTCCTGGGTTCGAATCCCAGTAAGGGCATTTATTTGTGTGATGGCACAGATATTTGTTCCCACAACACAAGCCTTCTTGAGCTTACTGTGGGACTTAGTCAATCTGTGTAAGAATGTCCTATAATATTTATTTATTTATTTATTGTACGTAGATGTTACAATAAATCCTGTTGTAACATCTCCTGCATTCAAATTGAAATAACCGGGTATAGTACAACGTATATTTAACCGGTTTTTTACTTTGCTTATAAAAACTGATACATTTCGGCTCATTTGACCGGTTAAAGATGTATAAATATCATTATGTAAGATTCATTAAAATTACTAATTATTAGAAACAGATTTAATGAAATAAGAGTTGAATAATCATTGGTAATCTATAATTTAATAAATTTAAAAGTAACGTGATTGATAGTTGACCTTTGTAAATAGAAGGTAGTTGGAAGAAAGAATAAAAGACGACTGGCATGGCGGTTAACGGGCATTCGGTTACGGGCAGAGGTGAAGGGAGGACGATTGTGAAGTAAGGTGATTGGAGATTGAACTGTAACGGAATATTGTGATCAGGAAATATATTGCTGTTATGGAAGAAGGAATTTTTATTACAGATCAGAAGTGGTAAGTACCTACAAGTCAGTATGGTATTCCTGAATGTATTATATTATGTAGGTATTAATATTAGAACTGATTGAGTTAAATCTTAATTGCCCAATTAAGTTGTTACAATAGTAACAGTGGTGTAAAATTATTATAATTATATACCTATACACATATTAGTAACACTTATATTGGTTGTTGTTTAGTTGAAATTAATTATCATTTCGTATATCCTATGTTAGGAAGTTTATGTTTAACGGGCGCTTAGAAACAAAGACACCGTTAATTTTATCAAGAACAAAATAATTGGGTAAACCCATTTCGGCCTAGTCGTTCACTCGAGAGCATTATACTGCAAGTTTTCTCTTCAAGACCAACAGTTAGGTTTTTTTTAGTGTTTGCTGTAATGACTATCCATAATATAATTAAAGCATTCATTACATCGCGGGTAGCGTGAAACCTTTGGAACACCGTTTTATTTTGAATAGTTCGGATACCTTTATCATTATTTACAGGTGTAGATCGGATTCTTTTAGTCTATGTATGTACCGCTTATTTGGTTACAACTTTTACCATATTTTCAATATATTACTTATCAATACGTCAGTATTATATAGCGGGGTTAAGTGTTATCGAAATTATAAACTACTCAGACTGTAAATAAGTAGGAATGATACTTTTACTGGTAGTTACCGACCCGCCGACCTAGCCGGAGTTACAATCGCTGTCGCTTCGACAACGAAAAGCATTATGTATCTATATCACTCTTCCATATTAGCGCGACAGTGACAGTTGCGTTCCGATCGCTACGGAGCGTAAGCGATTGGCATCTTGGCTACGCGGCCCGTTTCGTATTCCGGATCCCGTTTCGAATATCGGATCCATCTCGCGTTCCTGGATTTGGGTCCGTGCCGGATACTGGAACCGTGCCGGATGCATACCTGATTTGTGCCGGATGAGTTCCGGATCCATGCCGGATTCGTACCGGATCCGTCCCGGACTGGTGCCGGATCCGTGCCGGATTGGTACCGGATCTGTGCCGGATTAATACCGCATGTATATCATTTGCCGGATTCGTGCCGGATCTGAACCGGACGCGTGCCGGATTGGTATCGGATCAGTGCCGGATCCCAAATTTGTTCTAGATTCCGTTTCTGTACCAGTTTTAGAATTCTCTTGTTTCGAAAAGCCTGTGTTCCGGATCCGTACCGGGATACGGATCTGTTTTCGATTTAAGATCTGTTTTAAACGTCCCGCATTCTACCCCGGAAGCAGTAACGTAAATTAAATAAATAAATAAAACAGTTGAATTTAGCTTAATAAGAACAATTTATATTTGTCTACTATTAACAATCCAAAGATTTAGAACTCTTCCATTGCTGGTGTTGTTTTCGAGTTCCAGACTATGGACCATGAGAAAAAAAACATCCAGGCGGCGCTTGAAAACTCCTGAGCGTGACCGAAAATCGAAATCTGATGATGGACAAGAACGTCGAAGCCGAAGTCGCAACCGCCGCCAGTCCCCGAGGAACAACAGACGGAGTCGCAACCGGCGAAGCCGCAGCAGCGGCAGACACGGCCGAGGCAATGAGAGGTGGCTTCGAAGATCAACACGGAAGGACAACACGGCCAGGATCGCTTTCACGTGGAAGCCGCACAGGACAGGAACGGATGGCTTGTATATCTTTGTCGTCTTCAGTTGTACATTTTAATAGATGTTGTTTATTGCTTAAACTGCGAATATTTTGGTACAGTACCTTAAAGTTATTTCTATTGACGAAAGTTGTCTCGAGGTACGGGTTCACAGATTATGGGGGTGGAATCGTTGTCCAGGCAATGCTGTGGTGTCCTGTAGTTCGCTCAAGTTAGTTGTATGGGGCTCGTTAGCCTAATTTATAAGTTTTGATCTTGGTTGTTTCCTCTTTTGGCAAAATGTGACGTTAACGCTGGTAAAGGAAAGACTAAGTTACGTTTCTTCAGTATTTGTTCATAATTTAGTATATTAAAAAAAAAAAACAATAACGATCGATGCGCTATACGCTATACACCGATATTAGTACCTACCTACGTAATAATGGGTTGAGCTAGGGCAATATAGGTTGATTGGCGCTGTGGTATATCCATGATATTTCGAAGATATTTAAATGAGTGTTAGGTTATTTCCTGACACTATTTAACTGTGGTTTGAATGTACGCTGTAAAGTTGAGTTTCTCATCTTCCTCTGTCGGTTGTCAGTCTGCTCATCCAGAATAACACCTAAGTACTTTATAGACGAAGTTTTTCTATTGTTTTACAATTACATGACGTCTGGTAGGTACCAGTGGTAACTAATATATGAATAAACTTTTGACACATTTAGAGACCACGAGGCGGAAGCAGCTGTTTTATACAAGCACACATATCTCGTTTAGTCTGCGTTTAGAGTTACAAATTGTATTGAAGCCTGTTCGTCACCAAAGCTAGACCGCTTTCTGTGAAGGCGCTTACGGCATCCCAGGAAGCACCGTGAAATAGTATTGCCGTGTCATCTGCGTAGCACAACGTCTGCATTGGTCAGATCCAAGAAAGTCAAGTCGTTAATGTAGATTAGAAACAAAGTTAGTCCAAGTATATGTAAAGTTGTTTGGTTAAAATTACCGACTTGTTCTTTAACCCTAACACAAGTGTGCGGCCTAACAGGACAGTTCCGCGTATCCGGGAAATCTACAATTTTCTAATTATTATTAGAATAATAAGAGAAACTGACGGGAATTTTTTTTCAATCTTATAAATCTTATAATGTTGGCGGGATCATTTTGGCTGGTGTTGATTGAATAACCAAGGTTGGGCCTACACTAGTAAAGTATTCATTATAACCCTGTATTGATTCGCTTTCAGTATCCTTGGTTTTAAGAAGTTCGTTGCATTTAAATATTTTAGCTTGGTTATTGTAGCAAGCAAAGCTCTGCTGATTGCTGTTGATCAATTCGTCAATTGTGGTTGGTGCAACTGACGCTTTAAGAGCCCTTATTCCTTAGAGCGTTCACCGATTTTGCGAAATAACACTCGATAGATGGCGTTAGCGCTCGGTACGCGAGCGCCGGCAAAGCTAAGCGCGTTTCAACGCAGACAAGAATAATTTTGATACTTTTCAATTTAATTTGCAAGTAAATTTATTTTAACGTTATATTGGCACTCTGTATTTTATTTTATAAGCATGGTAGTAGTCAATAGAGTATATGTGATGAGATAATATATAACCAACGACGAGTAAAAAATAATGATTGTTTACCTCTGTATGTCATGGAATTATTGTGACAAGTTCATCCACGAAGTCAAGTAACTTATTCAAGTCAGTTCACCAAGGAAGTTGAATAATTAAATGTTTTAAAGATAAGGTTATATTAAATAATAATATATACAGGGTGGCCAAAAATAAGTGCATTCCCGTTGCCAGGGAGGTTTAGGGATTATACTGAACTAAGCAACCGCGAACCGCGATGGGACCAACCCCGAAATCGCGAAAAAAAAATTTGGCTGTTTCATACATTTTGTCTAGTCCATTTTCTATGGGAGGGTAATTTTTTTTCCAGCAACCATTTTCTTGCCAGCAGCGGAAAAGCACTTATTTTATGGCCACCCTGTATAATGACAATAAATTCGAGAGTACCTGCAAGTAACAACTACTGAACTCTCTGAAGTTCGATTTTATGTCTAAAACAGAAGTATCTCCGTTTTTAGGGTTCCGTACCCAAAGGGTAAAACGGGACCCTATTACTAAGACTCCGCTGTCCGTCCGTCCGTCCGTCCGTCAATCACCAGGCTGTATCTCACGAATCGAGATAGCTAGACAGTTGAAATTTTCACAGATGATGTATTTCTGTTGCCGCTATAACAACAAATACTAAAACAGAATAAAATAAAGATTTAAGTGGGGCTCCCATACTGTTGTAAACGTGATTTTTGATAGAAGTTAAGCAACGTCGGGCTCGGGCGGGGTCAGTACTTGGATGGGTGACCGTTTTTATAGATAATGGTACGGAACCCTTCGTGTGCGAGTCCGACTCGCACTTGGCCGGTTTTTATTTAGAACGAAGTTGATTTATAAGGTTTACTTGATCCTTGTGGGAAGCAAATGAAGCTTTATTTGTAAGTATGTATGTAAAATAAAATAATATTAATAATCTATCAACCGCATCTAGATCGATAGTGCTCGTCAAGGAAAATCTATTGAGCCCAAACACGATGGAGTTATGATGAGTAGATTAGGAGTTCTGGTGACCAACTCCTGACTCCATCATGAAAACCTGGACTTCATCTAGATTCTAGATCGATGGTGCTTGTCGGGGCAAATCTATTGATCCCAAACACGATGGAGTTATGATGAATAGATTAGGACTTCTGGGGACCAACTCCTGACCCCATCTCGTAATGGAGTCAGGAGTTGGTCACCAGAAGAGTCTCATGACTCTGGACCTCATCTAGATAGATGGTGCTCGTCAGGGCAAATCTAATGAGCCCAATCACGATAGAGTGATAATGAGTAGATTAGGATTTCTGGTGACCAACTCCTGACTCCATCATGAGAACCTGGACTTCATCTAGATCAATGGTGCTCGTCGGGGCAAATCTATTGAGCCCAAACACGATGGAGTTATGATGAGTAGATTAGAACATCTGGTGACCATCTCATGATGGAGTCAGGAGCTGGTCACCAGAAGGGTCTCATGACCCTGGACCTCATCTAGATAGATGGTGCTCGTCGAGGAAAATCTATTGAGCCCAAACACGATGGAGTTATGATGAGTAGATTAGGAGTTCTGGTGACCAACTCCTGACTCCATCATGAAAACCTGGACTTCATCTAGATTCTAGATCGATGGTGCTTGTCGGGGCAAATCTATTGATCCCAAACACGATGGAGTTATGATGAATAGATTAGGACTTCTGGGGACCAACTCCTGACCCCATCTCGTAATGGAGTCAGGAGTTGGTCACCAGAAGAGTCTCATGACTCTGGACCTCATCTAGATAGATGGTGCTCGTCAGGGCAAATCTAATGAGCCCAATCACGATAGAGTGATAATGAGTAGATTAGGATTTCTGGTGACCAACTCCTGACTCCATCATGAGAACCTGGACTTCATCTAGATCAATGGTGCTCGTCGGGGCAAATCTATTGAGCCCAAACACGATGGAGTTATGATGAGTAGATTAGAACATCTGGTGACCATCTCATGATGGAGTCAGGAGCTGGTCACCAGAAGGGTCTCATGACCCTGGACCTCATCTAGATAGATGGTGCTCGTCGAGGCAAATCGATTGAGCCCAAACACGATGGAGTGATAATGAGTAGATTAGGAGTTCTGGTGACCAACTCCTGACTCCATCATGAGAACCTGGACCTCATCTAGATCGATGGTGTTCGTCAAGGAAAATCTATTGAGCCCAAACAGGATGGAGTTATGATGAGTAGATTAGGAGTTCGGTGACCATTACTGACTCCATCATGAGAACCTGGACTTCATCTAGATCGATGGTGCTCGTCGGGGCAAATCTATTGAGCCCAAACACGATGGAGTTATTATGAGTAGATTAGAACATCTGGTGACCATCTCATGATGGAGTCAGGAGTTGGTCACCAGAAGGGTCTCATGACCCTGGACCTCATCTAGATAGATGGTGCTCGTCGAGGCAAATCGATTGAGCCCAAACACGATGGACTTATGATGAGTAAATTAGGACTTCTGGTGACCATCTCATGATGGAGTCAGAAGTTGGTCACCAGAAGGGTCTCATGACCCTGGACCTTATCTAGATAGATGGTGCTCGTCAGGGCAAATCATTTGAACCCAAACACGATGGAGTGTTAATGAGTAGATTAGGAGTTCTGGTGACCAACTCCTGACTCCATCATGAGAACCTGGACCTCATCTAGATCGATGGTGTTCGTCAAGGAAAATCTATTGAGCCCAAACACGATGGAGTTATGATGAGTAGATTAGGAGTTCGGTGACCATTCCTGACTCCATCATGAGAACCTGGACATCATCCAGGTCGTCCGGGTATAATAAAAATGCAAACCCTAACCAGAATTCAAGTAACACTGAAAATCTATCACATAAGCGAGAGTCGGTTGTTAAAATTAAATATGGTGTAAAAAATGTACACCCTTGGATCAAGATTTTCTAATCATAGTATACAGCACTTCTCGGAACTCTCTCGATGGTTACGAAAGCAACGAACGCCTGACGGTCGAGCACAGGTCCGTCCCCTAAGCGCACTCGGCGGAGACTGAGCGCGCGGTGTCGGTGCAGCGTGATTTATACGTCTTTAAAAAAATATAGATTTACGGCTAGGTAGGTCCTATAGTTATGATTTTTTTTTTATGAGTAGACATAAAGTTACAATTTGATAAAATATTATTTTTGGGGCAAAATATAAGTCCAATTTGCGATAAAAAAATGTAATGTAACCCTGTTTTCACCAAAAAAATGAAGAAAACTCGGAAGGTTTTTTATCAATTTTTTAAAATGAATCTTCGATTTTCAAGCATGTCAGCCCCTCGTACAAGATATGGTGAGTTGAATTGTAATCATTCATGTACCAAATGATTCTTGTTTACTGCAAAATTGAGAACCGAAACGACCCTTCTCACTGCAAAATTTGAAAAAGACTCCTAAGAAAACTCATTTATTTTAGGTTCAAAAAGAGTAAATGAAAATTTGAACGTTTTCAGCCCCTAGTTTAAGAAATGATTATTTAAGTACGTTATCAGTTTTTGAATAAATACTAATAGTTACGTCGTAATCTTAAATGAAAAAGGAAGCATTTTGCAAAATACGCTCGTCTGTAGGAGTAAGGACTCTTAAGTGGCAAGTAATATAACGATATGATGATAATATCTACATATGATGATAAGTATAATATTATCGAATTATAAAATTGCTGGATTATTTTAATTAATGAGTTACGGATTAATGAGTTACGGATTGATGAGTTACGTATTAATGAGTTACGTATTAATGAGTTACGTATTAATGAGTTACGTATTAATGAGTTACGTATTAATGAGTTACGTATTAATGAGTTACGTATTAATGAGTTACGTATTAATGAGTTACGTATTAATGAGTTACGTATTAATGAGTTACGTATTAATGAGTTACGTATTAATGAGTTACGTATTAATGAGTTACGTATTAAAGAGTTACGGATTGATGAGTTACGGATTGATGAGTTACGGATTGATGAGTTACGGATTAATGAGTTACGGATTAATGAGTTACTGGATTAGTGATTACAGGATTAATGAGTTACTGGATTGATGAGTTACTGGATTGATGAGTTACTGGATTGATGAGTTACTGGATTGATCAGTTACTGGATTGTTCAGTTACTGGATTGATCAGTTACTGGATTGATCAGTTACTGGATTGACCAGTTACTGGATTGGTCAGTTACTGGATTGATCAGTTACTGGATTGATCTGGTACTGGATTACTGGATTAATCAGTTAATGAATTATTGAGTTATTGGATTATAGAGTTATTGGATTATAGAGTTAGGATTATAGAGTTATTGGATTATAGAGTTATTGGATTATAGAGTTATTGGTTTATAGAGTTATAGGTTAGAGTTATCGGATTATAGAGTTATCGGATTATAGAGTTATCGGATTATAGAGTTATCGGATTATAGAGTTATCGGATTATAGAGTTATCGGATTATAGAGTTATCGGATTATAGAGTTATCGGATTATAGAGTTATCGGATTATAGAGTTATCGGATTATAGAGTTATCGGATTATAGAGTTATCGGATTATAGAGTTATCGGATTATAGAGTTATCGGATTATAGAGTTATCGGATTATAGAGTTATTGGATTATAGAGTTATTGGATTATAGAGTTATTGGATTATAGAGTTATTGGATGATAGAGTTATTGGATGATAGAGTTATTGGATTATAGAGTTATTGGATTATAGAGTTATTGGATTATCGCGTTATTGGATTATCGAGTTATTGGATTATCGAATTATTGGATTATCGAGTTATTGGATTATCGAGTGACTGGATTATTGAGTTGAGTTTATGGGATTATTGAGTTGAGTTTATTGGATTATTGAGTTGAGTTTATTGGATTATTGAGATGAGCTTTTTGGATTATCGAGATGAGTTTATTGGATTATTGAGTAGAGTATTGGATTATTGAGTAGAGTTTATTGGATTATTGAGTTGATTTATTGGATTATTGAGTTGAATTATTGGATTATTGAGTTGAATTACTGGATTATTGAGTTGAATTACTGGATTATTGAGTTGAATTATTGGATTATTGAGTTGAGTTTATTGGATTATTGAGTTGAGTTTATTGGATTATTGAGTTGAGTTTATTGGATTATTGAGATGAGTTTATTGGATTATTGAGATGAGTTTATTGTATTATTGAGATGAGTTTATTTAATTATTGAGTAGAGTATTGGATTATTGAGTAGAGTTTATTGGATTATTGAGTTGATTTCATGGATTATTGAGTTGATTTCATGGATTATTGAGTTGAATTATTGGATTATTGAGTTGAGTTATTGGATTATTGAGTTGAGTTATTGGATTATTGAGTTGAGTTATTGGATTATTGAGTTGAGTTATTGGATTAATTAGTTGAGTTATTGGATTAATTAGTTGAGTTATTGGATTATTGAGTTGAGTTATTGGATTATTGAGTTGAGTTATTGGATTATTGAGTTGAGTCATTGGATTATTGGATTATTGGATTATTGGTAGTGTCCGACCGAAACATGTTTTTTTGCCGAAACCGAAACCGAAACCGAATGTTCGGCTTTGGCTCTAGTTTCGGCCGAAACCGAAACCGAAACTTTTGTAGACTTGTTAAAATCGTTGAAAATTTTTAATAAAACCGCTTTTACACACATATTATGGGGCTGTCAACACCCAATATCCTTGAAATTGATGTTACTTAAGCAGTTTTGTAAGAAAATTACTAGAGTTAGACCAAGATAATTCTGCAACGATTTTGATAACACACGCAGTGCAAGTGTTATTTGAAACGTCAACACTTCTATGAAATTATGACGTATAAATAACATTTGCACTAGTTGCACTGCGTATGCTATCAAAATCATTGCAGAATTTTCTTGGTCTAACTCTATTCATTCACCAGTCAAGCTAACATGTCGATACAGGGTCAACCAAAAACGCGAGCGCAGCGAGCCCTAATTTTTTGTTGACAATATCGCAAGGCCGGGTACCGATCTTCACCTGGGCCTAAAAGTCCGAAGTGCCCCATTGAGGCGAACTTTCATGCGAAGTCAAAGCCTTGCATCAGGCTTCAGGATATGTAGTTGAGCACAGACTCCAACCAATGTCCATTGTATCAAAAAGCGAGACCGCAGGCCGAGCATGGCGCAGCGAGGCCAAAGGCTAAGCTAAGCTGAAGCAGAGGCCATGTGGTACACAAACCAATGATAAATTGAGTTAAAAAGGGGACACTTTTAAGGGGTTTTTCTTCTTTTAATCAATAGTCAGCTGTTCAGCCTCACAAAATATTAACTATTGAGAAAATCAACTTTGCGGCACTAAGTAACATCGTGAGGAAGCCGGACTAGTCCTGATAACGCCTGGTTTACTCTCTGGGTTAGAAGGTCAGTCTAATGGCAGTCGCTTTCGTAAAAACTAGTGCCTACGCCAATTCTTGGAATTAGTTGTCAATTGGACCCCAGGCTCCCATGAGCCGTCGCAAAAATTCCGGGATTACGCGAGGAAGATGATGAGTTTTCTTATTATTCTCTTGCCCAGGGCCCAGTAACATGCGACAGTGCTATCTCATTCACTCCGATACAATTAGACAGTGTGCGCCTTATAGGTATTGACAGCATCTTAAGACTGCGTCGACCGTTCAGTGGCGCCCTCAGTGGAATTGTGTTTTAAAATAAACCAATTTATTTCTGTTCCTATAAGTACATGAATCAGTATATGTAGGTATTAATATTGTTGTCCTACTTATTCCCCAGCTTTTGGTCTTTGTCACATAGTTTAGTTTCATAGTACGAAGTACCATTTCATAAGTTTCGGCCCGGCCGAAAGGTTCGGCCGTTTTTTGGCCGAAACCGAAACTACAGCCGAAACATGATTTTTTGGCCGAAACTGGCCGAAACCGAAACCGAACCTTCGGTCGGACACTAATTATTGGATTATTGGATTATTGGATTATTGGATTATTGGATTATTGGATTATTGGATTATTGGATTATTGGATTATTGGATTATTGGATTATTGGATTATTGGATTATTGGATTATTAGATTATTGGATTATTAAATTATTGGATTATTGGATGAAAAAAAGACGGAAATAGAGAATGTTATGTTGTGATGAGACACGTTTGTGTCATGAGAGTGATTCAGTAAGTAGCACATTAAAAAAATAAAAATGGAATAAAAAAACAAGAGAAATAATGTGCTACACGTAAAATTTGATTAAAAAAATGGTATGTTGTGAGACACGTTTGTGTCATGAGAGTGATTAAAAAAAAAACAAACGGAATCAAAAAAAAAAGACGAGAAATAATGAGTGAAAAAAAAACAGCAATCGAATATGTTAAGTAATGTACTTTATATGTATTGATGCATAAAAATTATTGTATATTGTTGTATAATTATTGAATACAAACTTAAAAGATATAGATTAATTCAATAAATAATATGAAAAATGTATATAGACAGACAAAGAAATTGTATTAAATGGGTAATGAAGGATTAATAATTTTCTTACTGAATGCCCGATGATTTGACATGCCGAGTGTAAGATTAGATGACAGACGCGATTAGTATGACTGTGCATGAGGACATGCACAATGTCAGGATGGGCGAGTGTAAGATTCATTAAAATTACTAATTATTAGAAACAGATTTAATGAAATAAGAGTTGAATAATCATTGGTAATCTATAATTTAATAAATTTAAAAGTAACGTGATTGATAGTTGACCTTTGTAAATAGAAGGTAGTTGGAAGAAAGAATAAAAGACGACTGGCATGGCGGTTAACGGGCATTCGGTTACGGGCAGAGGTGAAGGGAGGACGATTGTGAAGTAAGGTGATTGGAGATTGAACTGTAACGGAATATTGTGATCAGGAAATATATTGCTGTTATGGAAGAAGGAATTTTTATTACAATTACATCACTAAAAGATCGCTGTTTAGCGATAAGTCCGCCTATTGTTACATATACATATTTATCCCTGTTCATACTTATGTAGGTACCTACTTTTTTTTGTAGTGTGCAATAAAGCATTTTATTATTGTTATTATAACCGGTTATGATAACATCCTAAAGTTATCCATTTATCGGGTACAATGTATTGAATGTATATTGTAATCCAAAAATTGTGTATATATTTTTTTTTACCTAATGCCGTATTTTTCTTGTTAAGTAGTGTTAACTTAACCGGTTTCTTACCGTATCCGTTGTTCTCGCAGACGAACACGCACGGCAGGTCCCACAGCTTGGCGATGTTGTACACCTCGAACAGCTGGCCCTGGTTGGCGGCACCGTCGCCGTAAAGGGCGAAACAGACGCCACCGTCGCCTTTGTATTTGTGTGCGAACGCCACGCCCGCGCCTAGGGGGCCCTGGGCAAAAGATTGTAATGCTTGAAAGAGTTGTAGATCAATCTCCAATGTGTAACACTAGTATTTCTCAAACAGCTTGGGTACGGTGACAGATATTACATCAATAGGTACTTAAATTTTTTTCTAAATTGTATGGAGATGACATGTGTCACCGTAACCAAGCTGTTTGAAAAATACTATTATAAAGCAACAAAAATATAGTCAGTTGTGCAATCCCTAAGTGTCGAACGCTGCACTTTTATTTGTCTAAGAATGCTATCTTTTCTTTTAATTATACAGACTTCCAAGAATACTTAGTCAAGCTTTACAACCAGTCAATCATAAAAGTTTAAAAAGTCCGATAACCGGTTAATTTTTTAAACCGGTTTCGAGCAATCAGTATAATTTATTGCGGTCAACAAAAATATTTGCAACCACTATTTATTATTTGTTTTAACAACGCACCAATTTTTTAAAGGATATGATAGATGCATTGCAGTGTACTGACCTGAGCTCCCACGATTCCGTTTCCACCATAGAAGTTTCTTCCGTAAAGATGCATAGAACCACCCTTGAAGACAAAAAAGATATTAAATATTGTACATAATACAAAATGTACAAAGACTTACTCAAATAAGAAAATAAAACAACTTCGCAAAACAGTATGCCATCATTTTGAAGTCTTCATCAGCAATATCACGTCATCAATAGTTATTTGTACAACAAGAGATCAAAGTTTGATATTTCTTCGAGTGCTTATTTTGAGTCCCGTGCAAGCGAAAGATTCTATAATAGATTCACGAGCGTAGCGAGTGAATCTATTATAGAATCTTGAGCGTAGTAAGGGATTCAAAAGCGCACGAGATGTAAATAACTTTGATCTCGTGTAGTACACAAAATTTTTCACCCTAAGCAGTGAGAACATACCTAGAGGGACAGAGATAATAGAACCCAAGTATAAGACCCCGCATGTTGAAATGACCATAAAGGTCACTTGAATGTCATTTTGTCTCACTCAGTGAGCAAAATCGCATTCTGCTCACTGAGTGACCCACAATCAGTGAGCAAAATGCGATTTTGCTCACTGAGTGAGACAAAATGACTCAGTGAGCAAAATCGCATTTTGCTCACTGTTTTTAAGAAGCAAAGTACCCTTGTTCGAGCTGCTGAGGTGAAAATGTCATTTTCCTAGAGAAACTACACGACTTAGTAACATTAAAGATACACAAATCACTCTCAAGTACCTATAAAAGAAGAGTACCCTCGATTTCTTCAAGGACTAACTGTGAAAAAAAATCTGAAGTTGATTACAGATGTAGTGAATAATCCTTTCCCATTACGTTCGCGGAAACGTAACGTAACGTCAGTCTCAGTACAAAAAGTAATACGAAATTATGAACGTTTCGGATAGAATTATTCCGTTTGGGAAAGAATAATTAACTACTTATACCTGTAATATGGTTTAGACACATACCTTGCCGCGCGAGCAACCAGTGCGGCGGCCCGTCAGCTCGGACAGCACGCCCAGCACGCTGACGCCCATGAGGTGCGTCCAGCCGTGGCAGCGGTACGCCGTGATGACCGAGTCCACGTCACGCATGGCCTGACGCATGCCCACCGCTACCGCTTCTTGGCCTGAGGGTTCAAAACATATTTTTATTGTTGATTTATTTATTTCTTTAAACTTTATTGCACAGTAAAAATTGTACAAAGGCGAGCTTAATGCCAGAAGGTCTCTACCAGTTAACACGTGAGCCAAGCAGAGAACAAACAGTAATAGATGCAAGAAATATTTACGAAGTACGAAAAATTGAATATTAATTGATTGTCTAAACAGTATTTTTGATTTTCTACTAAGTTTAACTACAGCTCAATGTGTATCAACTTTCAAGCATTCCGTCCGTGGTTCACAATGACGCGTCGCGCACGATACGCATGGCGTTCACAGGGTTAAATGAAACATGTACTCACAGAGTAATTTATGACGCGCGCTATTATTTTACTTATTTTAGACTATTCTTAACCCTAAGGTTCACAGTCCTAACTATAGTCTTTATTAAATTCAATGAAATTTAAATCATATTCAATTGGAACAGAGTTGCATTTGTTTTGATTTGTTCCATTTTAATACAAAACCAACTCTATTTCCTACACTATAGGTTCAAATTTCACTGGCAAATTTTGGATTTTTTACTTGTATGGCTGGGGCTTAAGAGGTTAATTTATCTTTACCCACCTGAGTACAAATGGCAGAAGCCACGGATGATCTTCTCTTTATACAGGTTTCCGGAGGCAGTCTCAATTCTCCGCAGCGTGGCAAGTTGCGCGTAAATCTTGAGGGCATCTTCTGACGTAAGGGTGGCCGATTGAGCTGGGCCCTTGTCCAATTTGTGGAGTTTGTAGGGCTGGAGAATGCAAGTCAAATATAAGAAACTGCATAGTTTAGAGAATTCTATTCAGCCTTTTTGGCAATACATTTTTTTCCATCATCATGTGGCTTCAATCAGAATTAATAGTTTGATAGGTACTGATAATTCTGCTGTGGACTTCCCCTACAATTCATACATGTTTTCCATTATATGGTTTAGGATAAAAATTAAGTATGTCCCATCATAGGATGTGACAAAGTAATAATGTTCTTCCCTGTAATATTAGCAACAGCCTTTTTTTCACTAATAATAAGAGTAAAACAGGAATGCTTGAGAGCATTTAGCAGATTAAAGATTATGATCATGGAAAAATTTACCAAGTTAATTTATTTAAAAAAGGAAACAATGTTTTAACAACAAAGTAGACACAATGTGGAGCTCGTGATAGTATAGCATTTGGAATGTCATATCCATATCTAGTGCATCAGACATCAGACATGTGATACATAGAGATAATGTCAAGTTCAAAATAAATAATTTTGAAGGTTAGGTTACATAAGTAAGAAAATGGGTAATTAAAGTGAAAGTAACTTTAACTTAAGCTGCAATTTACTTCAATAATACAAACTTTGACCTTGACACAACACAGTAAGTTCATTTAATTCGTATCAATACATCAATAACTGTTTTTTAAGCTTACCTTAATCTCAAACGTAGCTTCACTTTTCGTGCTGTATTTTGCTTTCGTAGTCGTTACAACCGGGGTGGCCGCTTTCTACAATATAACACCATAGTGAGATCAACAATATCAACATTTACCGAGTATTCACTGATCATGTTAGCAAAAAGGAAAGCCGAAAATTCGTAATGAAAAAAAGTACTTACTGTGATTGTGTTTCCGGACAAAAGTTTAGCGGCAGAGGGAATTAGCTTACTCATTTTGGTCACTAAATCTTTGATAAAGCCCAGTATAAATCAGTGATCCACGATTAGGACCACTTTTATTCAATTTAATTGATATTAATTCTTAAAACACAGGCCGACCCCCGACGTATTTGATCGTGAAGACTTGACAGATGTCACAGATGTCATTCAGGACAAAAAGGTCACACATTTGTGACACGTATTTCACCGCTAATTTTTATGAGTTTTGAATAAAATAATAATTTAACTTTGAAATGCTGTTTTTAAAGAACAAGATAAATGAGTTTGTGTACGATTACAATTTTTCTGATATTTGATACTTGGTGCAGGATTTAATGAGTAATTAAATTCTATCAGTTTAAAAATAAACCTTGAATATGTCTGTGTCAATGTCAAGCGAAATTGTCACTTGTCACACTGACACACTGTAACTAGAGCTAGCTATTGAAAAAATATTTTAATGTTTTAATGATTACTTTTGATTTGATTACCGCATGGAAAAATAGTTGGTTAAGTTTTGTTGTAAATGATAAGCCCGGCCCGATAAGGTGAATATAATTTCAATATCAAAATATAGTTTATCTTTTTATGATAACATCTAGAAAAAGTGCTGACAGTCATGTGCCAGTCAAAGCTACCTTCATAAACTAGAATTCTTTGAAAATGATGCGAAAATGTCGTTTCATTGAGAAATGATGTGATGACGAATTCATTATCATTGAACGTATATATTCGTTTTGCAACGCGAAGCACTGTTTATTCCTCGTAGAAGCGTCAGAGTGGTCTTTACGTGTTTGTGAATTGTGAAGTGTTGTAGTTAAAACAATTATAATGGAGTTTCCACACCTAGGACGAAATTGTGCTTTTAGCACCTGTAATAGACTGGGTAAGTGATAACAATATGTTAAAGTTAAGGCATCTTCTTGGCAGTATAAATAAGTGTACCGTACTTCTAGAAGTTACTGTAACTTACTATGCGTGATTTGCAACATTTCTACTTATTTCTTTAAAAACTTAACTTGTTTACATTATGTTATAAGGATATTCTGAATTTACAGATTTCTTGCCCATGAAATGTGGAGCGTGTCTAGAGTCATTCTGGTAAGTTATTAACTAGTTTAAAATAACAGCATTCCTTTCCAATATGTACTTAATTCTTTTTTTGGTAGTTTCAAGGTTACACTTACTTCATTTTGCATCATGTTGCATTTTTAGAACAAATTAATGACTGCGCTTTAACTTCGCAATCGGGAAATTGTAGTTTTTGAAGTAATCATATGTTGCAAAACAATAAAGTAATTGTTACATGCTACATACTAAAACTTTCATACCCTCGTGACGCCCACCATACAAAATTATAGCTATTTTCAATTGGGTTGAATTTCGTTTGTTCGAAAATTTTACGATACAAATGAAATGCTACCTTCTTTGTTTTTAATGAAGGTTGACATTCCATCGAAACTGAGTATACATCCAAATGTATATTGGGCAGCACGAGGATAAACCTCAATATAATATAGCCAACAGCTGCAACCAATGTGTATGAAGACACACATTTGTTCATGAAATCCATGATGGCTGCTTAATATCAGGCAGACTTGTTTGCTACTATCGTTCATCATTTGCTTGCCCTTGTCCCATTCACATGTGGTTGGCGCTGAATGTCTTTTTCTTCCATACCTTTCTGTCGCCCATCATCTCATCATTCACTTGTTTGCTACTATCATAGTAATAAAAAAAATGTTCATCAATCACTGTGTCAATGAGGAATTTTTTTTTTGCTGATTCATTATTATTATTATTATCTCTTACACCGACTTAGTCACTTTGAACATAAATTAAACCATTAAAGACCCCATGAGACTTATAACTTTATAGAATTGTGTATGTGTAACTACATATTCTTAAAGTTAAATTTCAACAAGTTTCATAAATATGAGGGTTATTTCATAGGTTGAGGACACCAACAACTATAGATAATTAATAAAGGAGGCTGTGGAGGGTGATTAACCTTTCTAGTTCCATGTACATAATATTTAATTATTGAGTGGGCACATTCCATTTGTCACACTGGCTAATAATTATTTATACTAGTAAATATTTGAGTTCCCAGAATTTTAAAATTCCCCATTTTAAATAAAAAATAAAATGTGTTAACATTTTTATCATTATGATAAAAACTTCACACTGGTTTTTACTGCCAGATAACAAAACAAACATTTAATTCAATCCATAATTTTATGACCTTGGATACACTTGCATAAATAAACACATGTTTTTCCAATGATATGATTTATCATTATAATTGTCTGAAAACATGTTTTTATGACACAGCTTCTTGATAATCAATATTATAAATAATTTATTTAATCAGGTGTTGCTTTGCGACATTAAAATAATATTGCTTTGCATGGTAAAAAACATGCAAGTAATATGATGATTTGGCACTAATTGACCAACTTGTTATTATATTCATTTGTTACTTTTTTAATTTTAAGTTTTTATTTTAATTCTAAGTATGTTTCAAAGCTTTTATGAGCCATGTATGTTGCTTGATTTAAATAAATAAAATACAATATATCACAGGACAGGTTAAAATAAAACCCACACATAAGTGGTTCCATTCTAAAGGGGCCCACTGATTACCAGTTCACCGGACGATATCGGCCAGTCAGTTAAAAGCAAAATTTGACAGCTCTGAACAACTGACAGGCCGGTATCGTCCAGCAAACTGGTAATCTGTGGGCCTCTTAACTGTCAGCAATGGAAAAAAGCTCTCTGTAATGACAATAACATGTTTTTTCTTTAATAATAGTGTCACATTTTTAATAACTGTTGTCTTTGCACATTCATCCTCATTAATGTTATGTATTTCCAGCTCAGACCACTTTGCCTACATAAACCATGATTGTCCCGCGCCAAACACCAGAGATGTCCAAGTACCTGAATGTCCGCTCTGCGGGGCCCCAGTGCCGGGGAAGCGCGGGGAACGACCAGATGTGGCCGTTAGCGAACACATAGACAACCAATGTCAGTCTGACCCGGCTAAAGAGAGGAGAAAAAAGGTAATTTTTTTTATTGAGAATAATTATTTATAAGCACACTAATAATAAAAGCCTTTTATGTCTGGGGTCACAAAACTTAATCTTGGGTTTTAACTTAATAAACTCACTAAATGAATTTCTACAACTCTTGCTGTTCTTCTGCCGCGATTCTCACTCGATTCTCATGAAATTTTGTGAGCAAGACTATGTGTAAGATTATGTGGACTTTTTGTGACAATTCTTTTTTTTTTTCAAAAAGGTGGATTTCTCGGAGGTCTACAGCTCACAGAACCAATTTTCATCTTTCTTTTAGGTGTACACAAACCGCTGCGCGTACAAAGGTTGTAAGACGAAAGAAATGATACCAGTAGTTTGCGGCGAGTGTACCTTTAATTACTGCCTGAAGCATCGACATACCACGGACCACGCCTGCGAGGGCCCGCTGGCGGCTAAGAGAAAACGTGCGACGTAAGTACACTTGGTTTAAAACTTTATTAAAAAAACTCAATGACATTGTAACAGTTTTTCGATCAGGTCACGTGTCCGTCTTACGAAGCGTCTTACGTCTTACGCTGTCGCGAGTTTAACATTTTTCCCCATCACAAAAAGCGCACAGTGCCGCTAAAGAAGTTTTTACTTTTAAAGAGTTGATTTTAATTTTTAACAAGCAGAAACGTCTACGAACAATGCTATTAATTAAGTTTACAATAAATTTAAAAGTGGAAAAATTACTGTATAGTGTGAGACTTGAACTCCAGAAACCATCCAGAAGAATCCAGAGGCCGTGAGTTCAAGTCTCACCCAAGACAGTATTTTTTCTTCTTAAAAAAAAATGATTGTCAGCCTAACCAATTATTAACTAGGAACTAAATCGTTATAGATTTTAAAAATTAATCGAAAATGAAATTGTTCAGTCAAGTGTAAAAATATGGGTGCACACATCACACTCAAAAATATGTCCCATAGCTCTTATGTCAGCGAATTAAAAACTGTGGGACATATTTTTGAATAATTTGGTGCTTTATTTCATGCAAGGTGTAAAATAATTTATTTTAAATACAGTCAAATACCCTATTACCATTTTAAATTTATTTTTATTTTGTCAACAGTGAGGCAGCCATGACGAGGTTACAAATTGGTCAAACGAATAAGATGCAGTTCCAAACACCTATCACGACCAACCCGGGCCGCACTCGCGTCGCCACTCTACAAGACTTGCAAGCGGTGCAAGGCAATATGGTAAATACATTGACGTATATCTCAGGACTGGCCTTACGGCCAATAAGAATGGGGCATGAATGGGGTCAGTACATCGGTATGATATCGCTACAACGCGATTGGTTGATGAGTTCGCATCACGCGCGGGATTGGTCGCAACTAGTTGCGTTAGACTGCACGATTGGCTCGAATTCGTGAGTGACACCGCAGAAGGTATCGTCTTGGGTCGTCCCATTCGTTTTTCGTCAAGTTCTTAAATTAGTCCTATTCAGCTTTCGTCACCCATTCTACATTCGTCACAATCGTCGGTGGCTTTCAATGTAGAATGCGTGACGAAAGCAGAATAGGACTACTTTAAGAACTTGACGAAAAACGAATGGGACGACCCAAGACGCCTGTTAAATGTCGTCTTACCAAGGGCTGTTATATTTGCCAGTAGTTTATTAATAACTCCATTGTAGGTCTACTGAGGCGATCGGTAAGAAATTATTTTATTGATAACTTTATTTATTGTTTATTCCAGTCGGAAGATGAGGCCCTGGCCCGGGCGCTGTCCCTGTCCCTGCAGAGCTCGTCGCTGGGCGCCGCGGCCGGGGACGTGGCCGTGGCGCGCGCGCTGGCCCGCCGCGTCGGAGGTGAGCAGAACTCGCGCTGTACCCTCTCCTAGGAGGCCTAATGTATCTCCAAGACCCCTGGACTTAACTTGCTTATATTAATGTGGGATGGCTTCATGGAATAGAACGAACGTACTGAGAGAGTATTGTCGTGCTGTTTGATAGGAATCTCCAAGGGATTAAATTGCTTAAGTGAGACTTTCTATTAATGTGGGATGGGGTAGATTCAGGCTAAGCTAACTCTGCAGCGATTTTGATACCACAGACTGTGCAAGTGTTACTTTAAATTAAACGTCAAACTTCTATGAAATTATAACGTTTAATATAAGACTTGCATGGTATGTGTTATCAAACTCGCTGCAGAGTTAGCTTGGTATGACTCTAAGAGCTTTGAGAGCATAATTCCTGCTATACCGTCTCATTGGAGGCCTAATACATCCCCTACGGTCCTCAAATTAACTTGCTCTTTGAGACAATAAGGCGAAGATTGGTTAAGAAACCTTGAGCGATATTTGAAAGATTCGTGCTGTAGTCTTTTAAGGGGTCGAAACGGCCTCCAAGATGTAGGATTAGAAAAGCTTGTATGTGACTGTCATAAGCATCAGTGATCTAGCCGGGTGATTACAATAATGACAGTGAATTTCTTTGTAATAAACGTGATTAAATTGACCAGTCTCTCATGAGATATTATCTGTATTGCCTGTTCATTCGCCAGTTTCGAATCGCATGTTCAACTATTGTTAATATTACGTTATTGTCACAAATACCTATATATTTATGTAATAAATTATTAATAGAGCTTATAAGATATCAAATTGCTTATAAAATATAACTGGTACGTTTTTAAATGACGCCAATTTACGTCATATTGTATGATTTTATTTTCACGAAATAATAGCGAATAGGGGCGCGCTTATACTATTAAACTTACAATATATTATCTATTCCAAATTGTTATGATTATTATTATGTATTCCGATATGTACAATAGTGACTGAGAATATCTTATATAAGACCATATTTAAATTGTATCCTAAATATGAATGCTTAATTTTCAACCATATTTATATACTATTGATCTATATTGCTATGTTCGAAGAGGTACGCCACAAAACTATGTTTTTTTTTATTCGATCACACAGATCTATCATTGATTGGTCGATTGTTGCGTTGCGTATCTTAGGAGATCGAAAAGGGCCCTAATGCTTAGCTTTGCCTGTTCCTTAACACATTTCTTTCAATAATTAAAGCAACGTCCAGTGATAAAAACTACTAACCTATCATACCACAGAAAAAAAATGTTTACAAAATTTTACACGTTATTTAATTCTAATTTATAGGAGCAAATCATACTCAGACATTTTATAATTTAGTTATTAAATTCACCATGGTCCTGAACCTGATCCATTTGACAACGGATTCTTATTACTTGCTACATACCTATACCTGGACCGACTAAGTAGACCAAGCGTTCCCAACCTGTCACTTTTTACCAACAACACTTATCTTTTGATGCGAAAAAGGATGGTGACCCATGAATGTTCGCCACAATATACTAAAACTGGATTGTATTGCTAACAGCTTTGGGCAGTCAAAGTCAAGCTAGGGACCCGAATCGACCTCCACGTCGCGACGAAACACGAGACCCAATCGACCCCCAACCCAATAGAAATCTCTGCGACATTTTAATGATTGTTGGTGCTGTACTTTTAACTATATATGTTCTTGCTGGCTTGAAGTATATGTTTTATAATACCGGTGCCCGTTCTGAATCCTCGTCATATAGAAGGAACACGTATGATGATGACGATATGTATAATTATTTAGATTTTTGATTGTTAACACCCTATAACAATCGTAAATTCCCATTCCATGGTAGATAAAGTCAAATCACGCCCAGCGTGGCAAAAAAAATGTTCTCTCTCAATTGTCATATAGCGCCCCTGTCGCCATTGTCAAATTGCTTAATTCCTAAGCTTAAGAGCTGTTTCCCACTGGACGTCAGTTTCTTGCGGGTACGGTTTTTAGCAGGATCCAGTTTCCTGTAGTATGCATGCAGGATCCCGCAAACAGAATCCTCGCGTGAAAGTTACTATATTAGCACCTATACTACTAAAACGGAATCCTGCAACAAAACCGTACCCGCAAAAACCGGGACGTCAGTGGGAAACAGCTCTAAGTCCAAGATTATCAGGAATTTACTATAGTAGATTGTTAACCAAGGGTTGAAAGGCACTCATTTCTGTCGAGGTAGTTTGGCGCTCGAACGCAGTGATATATGAAAAATGGATAAGCTGATATTTTAGCGTAATATTAATATGTACATTTTATCCTCTAGCCCAGCGATCGGCAACCTTTTAGCAACCAAGGGCCACATAGTAGTTAAAGAAGTTGACGCGGGCCGCACTTTGTTAATATGTGTGAAGTTACCTGACATTGTTGTTTGACAATATTACATACAAAATAGCCAGGGGGTCTCGCGGGCCGCAAGTGAGAGGTTCGCGGGCCGCCTGTCGCCGACCGCTGCGGCTAGCCGCCCAGAGGCCTATAAATAGATCTCTCGTTCCATTCTAATTTGAATCTTATTTTGACAAATCAAAATTGCATTTGTATTGACATGTTTTGATGTCTGGGCTAGAGGATAAATAGTATGGTGTAGAAATAAAAAATATACGATTATGAGGAATCGCCCTTATTGACAACTGATAAAGTGGGCCCTTTTCCCCTGCATCAACGCATTATAATATATATCTCCTAATTGTAAAAGGAAGTATGTACTGTGTTTGTGAGTTTTCTCGTTCTAAAATAAGACAATAGAACGAGACAGTGTGAAATAAGTTGATTGTAAATTGTGAATGTTTTTACCAACACAATGCACTTTTTAAATGTTCAATTATAAATTCTATGATTGTTTTAAACATATCTTACTGTTCAATTTATTAGATGTTAGTGTTAGTATAATTTATTCATAATATTTTATGTTACTATAGTTCATTTATTTTAGCATTAGAAAGAACTTGAAAGAAGGTAAGCGATCTTGACATGTCTTTTAATTGAAAAACGCTTTTTAAAAATCAGTAACTATTACTTATGAAAGCAGAAGAATACAATGATCGTATTAGATTCATAATTATTACATATTTGCCGTAACTTATTTTTAAAATGTGTTTTTCAATTAAAAGACACATCAAGATTGTTTACCTTATTTCTAATGCTAGAAAAAACGAACTATAAGCTCTTGTCAATCTCTATTATAACCTATATTATTGTAACTTCTATATTTAATTTTAAAAAGACTATGCATTAGTATTGTCACAAAAAGTGGGTTACACTGTAAAAATATGTGTTGACTGTAACTTATATTTTCATAACCACACCACACTGACCAAACTTAAAAAAAAATTAAAAGTTTTAAAACAGTATAATCTTATAAAATAATAATTGCTATTCTGTTCATTTTTTCTATTAAAAGTTTAACATATTTTTACATAATGACACGCTTGTCGATCGACACGGGTTTGCTCAGTTTTTCCAAAAACACAAGAAAGTAAAAATATGAAAACTGGACCTAAATAGGTTTTTAGCATTAAAAAGAACGCATAAGTAGCTATGAGGGTTTATAAATGGCTATTAATAACTTATCTGATTCTCAAATATCAATTAAAATACTACCAGTGTCCGATTTAGAAACATGCATATTTCTGCGAAGTTTTTTCATATCGTAAAAAATATATATACCATCACTATAAATTCACTAAAGAGAGTTGGTAACACTGTTTTGTGTACTTGTATTATCAACCGTATAATGCTAGTAATAAAGTTGATATTAGTTCACCATTGCTATAACAACCTATTTGGGTCAGTAATTTTTCGGAAACACCTTTGCTTGCTGTGTTCACTTTAGCTAAGAATTACCAAGATCTATATTTTTGAAATACATACATCAATGTTAACTGAATTGTTTTTTATTCCTTAACCTACTTTTAAATGTAAAATATCGACAACAAGACGAGATAGTGACAATAATAAAACAACAAATAGCGAAAAAAAATTACTTTATTAAAAAAATAATTTGGCATTTGGTTAAAATATTGCTTATAAATATCACAGTAATATCGATGCACCTATAACTGGATTAGATCTAACTTATGATCCCTTGGCCAACACCTTTTATATAAAATAAAATCGTTAATCTAGTTTAATTAGAAAACTCATAGGTACTTTTAACTTATGATATTGTACTACACCATGTATAAATATGTTATATTACTACACAGTACCTACTGATACACCTCTATTTTAATCAATAATATATTTATAAAACTTAAATGTCACAAATAAAACTGGATTTTATCTTTGGTGAATTTCATAAGAAGATGTCTTAACCCTTTACCAGGCAAGGGATATATATTTCTCACAGACGGCAATTCAAATATGTGTTATGTTTTCGATGAGTAAGACTGACATTCGATTGTCATTTTTGAACTGTCGGCCTGGTAAAGGGTTAATAGTACCTATTTCTTAAATGTCTTAGCGCCACTTGCACCATCTCACTAACCCGGGGTTAACCGGTTGAACCTGGAGTTACCATGGTTACCAGTACAATTTGACACTGGGTTAACCGGGTAACCCCGGGTTAGTGGGATGGTGCAAGTGGCGCTTAGTAGAATTTCGGTTCCAGAAACCTATTTGAAACACTTTCTTTTTCTGTATGGAATGTCACTTATTTAAAACAATATAAAAACAACATAAATTCGCATAAAAATGCGATATTTGGTACACTTTGTGCGTCTTATTTCTATGATCAAATAAAACATTATAAATAAATTGCAGTAAAATCATAACATTCAAACTACAAACTTATAAACAAAGATTACAAAAGTAAGGCTATGCCTATGCCCTTTCATAAAATGCCGAGCGAACATGCGCACCAAAATGCGCACAAACGCCTTTGCGCACCAAGGATCTGGCCTACTTCGTAGTGTTCGTAAGGCCCGTCTTTACGAAGTAATATATAAGTCAATGCTTTTAAATAAAAAATTTGCCCTGGGTCTAGGTAAAGTCTGGTAATGAAAGATGAAAAACGCGGCAATTTCAAAAATTCTCGAGCAGGCAACTCTTCGATTACAAAGATTGAATAATCTTGATACTTTATACTATTTTCATTATTTTGTATTTTTTTCCGGTCTTACCCTCTAGCCGCCCATACGTCAAACCTTGCCAAGCAAAATGAAATTTTATTTTGTCAACACAAAGTTCAAATTAGAATGGAACAGGAGACCTTTTATAGGTTGTACTTGTACGTTTTGCTTACGTAAGTAAGGACAAATTTGAAATTGCCGCGTTTTTTCAGGTTCATCTTTTATTAGCCAGACTCTAGGCGTCCAGTACTTTTCCAACATTTTGGAAACCTTCCTCATCTTACACACCTATAGGGACCGTGCGCGTTGGATGGTCTGCCATCTTGTGGCCTGAATCGGAAACATATGTGCACATGTACATTGCCAAAGCAAGTGCTAATCTACCGTTCTGGTCGGTAAGTTGTGCATAGTAGATTCTGCCATCTTGTGGGCTACATCGGAAGCATAAACATTTACGCCTCGCGCCAAAAATTTGACGGCTCCTATCCTGCCCCCTATAGTTCATGCACGAAGCCTATAGGTAAATATCCTCCTAGGCCCAGCCATACAAATGAAAAATGCAAAATTTGCCACAGAAATTTGAACCTACAATGTAGGAAATAAAGTTGATTTTGCGTTGTTCAAAAACTGAACGAAACAAAGCAAAAGCAACTCTGTTCCAATCGAATATGATTTAAATTTAATTGAACTGAATAAGTACAATAGGTAGGACGTTGGGCCTTAGGAGGTTAAGTTAGAGGTTGCTCAGCAGCGCCTTGTTGTGCAGCGTCCTGAACTTGTGGTTGTCGTTGAGGAAGCTCGTGATGAACTCCGGCGGGCTTCGCGCCAGGAACAGCTCCATGCTCATGTACCTGTCTCAACAAAAAATATGGTTGTCTGTAAAGTCGGTTTACGGACGATAATTTTGCGTGATAACGTCATAAGAAAACATTGATGAACAGTTGCATACTTTGGCCGTAACGTTACCATGGAGATCTGTCCACAACGTTAACATGGAGATCTGTCCACAACGTGACACTTTTTCGTGCATGCTACCAGTGTTCATCGATTTATAAGACGTTATCACATCAAAAAATATGTAGTATGTTTTTAAATTTAATTTTGTATAGTGTCCGTCTAGCTAGCCAAGCTAACCTCATGCTCAAGAGAATCCGCAGCCAGGCTATCCTCATGCAGAGAATCCTTATAAGCCCACTTGCACGATTTCACTGACCCGGGATTAAGCGGTTTAACCATTAACCTAGTGTCAAATTGTACTGGTAACCATGGTAACGCCAGGTTTAACCGGTTAACCCCGGGTTAGTGGAATGGTGCAAGTGGGCCTAAGTGTAAAAGTCGCAATATAAACGTCATATTTTAATAGAAATTTGATTTATATATGTATATGGGCTAATCTAAAACTAAGTGTAGGTAATCTAAAACTAAGTGTGAACAAAGAGGGATGATTTAAATAACGCACATTGAATTGTTGTTTGAAAATAACGAGAATGATTTAGATTCACGCTAGCTTTCCATAAATAAATTATGAGACATTTGTTGTTAGTTAGTTGCCTCGCAGTGAGCCTTTTTTTCTCAGCGGTAGAGGTTCTTCTGCGAATTTTTCCATTATTTTTGTCTACACGCCCTAGGCCCACTTGCACCATTCCACTAAAACCCGGGTTGAAGCGGTTAAACAGTTAAACCAGTGTTAAATTGTACTGGTAGCCATGGTAACTTCAGGTTTAACCGGTTAACCCTGGGTTAGGTAAATGGTGCAAGTGGCACTTAGGGAGGCGCAAAGTGTAAGATCCATCTACCGTAAGAATATGAAATTGCTTATTTAGTTACCTCGCTGCTGTGAGCCTCTTCTTCTCAGCGTTAGATCGGCAGAGGTTCTTGTGCGCGTGAGCAGCGAAGCTCGCGGCGGTTTTCTCTACCAGTTTGACTGTCACTTGCTTCTTCGGATCGTCTTCTAGGTACGGCTGAAAGAGGAATAAAACGTTAGATGCAGCTAGAGCAGGACGTGATCATATTTTGCCTAGTTTTTGACCCCTCTTCCGTTTGGTGAAATTTGGTGATTTTTACACTGCTTATTTTTCCTTAAGTTTTAACTTTTGACCGCTAAAGATGTCTACTCACACGCGCGGCTACAGCGCAATATCAACCTTCGTCTGTGGGGAGACACTCCTGACTTTGGGCAAACTCGGCTCCGTTCGGGTCAGCATTGCTCCGAGCAATTATCAGGGTTGGCACCACTTGACGTCCTTTTGCGTGCACGACCACAGATAAGATAATGACTTGATATTTGACAACCCTAAATAGCCGAAAGGGATAGTGCCATACATTAGAAAGGGATAGCATGATTCGTCCCTGAATCGCTGTCAAACTTCGGTTTTGTAGGAAGTGTCCTTTCTGTATGGTAGGACCATTATTTATTCTGTGCCTTCGTGCATTCTAACAACGTTCACGATGACGCGCCGCGTACGATCAAAGGGTTAAATGCAAAAATACGAAAAAATTGCACGTGATATTTTGTCACTCCACGTTTTAATGGTGACAGTTTGCTGTACGTCGAGAGATGATACATCTTTTTCACCTTACTGCATTGTAATAAATAAAGTGAAAAAGTCGATAGGTATACATCTCTTTGTAGTCGAATGTTCCTGTCAAATACAGTCGAGTTCATAAATACATATGTATTAGAGATGGGCCGAATATGGACTTTGCCGAATACGAATATTCGGTTCAGATCATACCGAATATGAATATTCGGTTAGGCTAAAACTGCCTAAAACGCTGAAAACAAGTTCATACAGCCGGCCTAGCCAAGGTTACAATCGCTATCGCTTCGACAACGAAAAGCATTATGTCTCTCTATCACTCTTCTATATAAGCGCGACAGTGACAGTTGCGTTTCGATCGCTACGGAGCGTAAGCGATTGGCATCTTGGCTACGCGGCCAGATCCGCGATCTGCACTCCGCACGTGTTTTTGGCCCTTCCCCTCTGGACCGGCCGGGAATGTTTATGAAAAGACACGGAACCGTCTCATCCCATGCCAGCTAGCGGACGCTCTTAAAAAAGAATTTGTTTATTCGGTAAATATTCGGCAGTTCGAACCGAACTATTCGGCCGAATACGAACATTGAATAATATGCCGAATATCGAATAATTACCGAATATTCAGCCCATATCTAATACATTTCTTCACCTTAATCCATTGCAATAAGGTGAAAAAAACGTATACATAATTATGAGCTCGACTGTACATGGCTATCCGACAACATTTTCGTTGAAACGACACATGTTTTTATTTCACTCACCGCAAAACGAATCCATTGCCAGATCTGCGTTCTCGAAATCTCCGCAGTGGCCGAATCTTCCACATTGCCACTATAGAAGAAATGCCCCACGCCGGCCAACCAGTGGTATATGAATAGTATGGAGACCGCCACGTTATGTTTCAAGCCTTGTATGGTGACGCCTCCGCTGGGTATGGTTAGAAGGTCTTGGGCAGTTATGTTTAGGGACAGCTGCTTGGATATCTGGTTGGGGGTTGAGCTGCTTTTGTTCCAGAGCTGAAAAAAATAGTAAAACCAGTGGGGCGACACTCGGCCTCTCGGGCATTCTCGGCTCCGTTCGGCTCAGCATTGCTCCGAGCAAATATTAGGGTTAGCACAACTTGACATCCCTTTCTGTGTACGACCACAGATAATCACTGCAAATATGTAGTTAAGTTTATTTTGGAAACAGCTATTGTAAACCTCAAATGGAAGAGCGGGGTTTCCTGACACAGATGTATGTAATTCATCTACTAGGAAATTCCAACCATATTTTGTAATTGTAATTTGTTTGTTACCCAAATAAACATTTTCATTTTTTTCATTTCATTTTCAATCACTTGAATTTTGACAACCCTAAATAGCCGAAAGGGATAGTGCCATACATTAGAAAGGGACAGCATGATTCGTCCCTGAATCGCTGTCAAACTTCGGTTACATAGGAAGTGTACTTTACCTTCTATACGGTAGTAGGTACTATTATTATCGTAAATTAAGTTCTATATTCTTCTCGATAATACAATAATGAAGTAGAGTTTTCGAGACTTCAATATTTTAATTTAGTAAAAAAACGTCGAATTACATTGTAGGTAAATCATTTCCTTATTACAACTCAAGGCAAAAACTACATAATAATACAGTGGGCATAATAAGCCATTTAAACCTTAACAGGTTTTGTTATAAAAAATAAATTGACAGGTAACCTTGGTTGCACATTTACCCTATTTCTAAGTATATGAATCATGGTTTCTATACCTAGACTTTGTATTTCAAAATCCGGTTTGTATTATTATATAGGGTACTTAATTCACCAGTAACTGGCCACCTGTTAGTAACTGGCCGCCCTAAATTAAAAATGAATTCTATTCACCTATAAACAGAATTCATTTTATGGTAACATTCCATTTCTAACCGCAGCTGCACTACCGGTACTGAACGCGTCGCTGTCATTGTCAATTTCCATAGTAAAATTGACAGTAATGCAGCTGCGGTTAGAAATGGAATGTTACCCTTAATATAAGGTGGCTAGCCAGTTATTGAAACCTTAAAATGACCTAAAAATTAATTCTATTCACCTATAAACAGAATTAATTTTAGTATAAGGTGGCTAGTTATTCAAGGCTAGCCAGTTATTGAAACCTTATACTAAAACGGATTCTGTTTATAGGTGAATATAATTCATTTTTAGTTTAGGGTGGCTAATTATTGGCCGGTGGCCAGTTACTCGCGAATTACCCTACCTACATTTTTTTAAATCCACCTTTGTCTGTGTGAAGATAGAAAAACAAAAGTAGGTAAATAAATAAAAGCCAATCAGAAACTAAAAAAAATAAAAACAATATGAATATATTACCTCATTAACAAAGGGCACAACTCTCGAGTCATACACCATGAAACCATCGACTCCAGCCTCGATTTCTTTAAGCTTTGAATCCAGAATCTTATTTATTATCTCCTTGGATCTAAACAAATAAAAATCATTATGATTAAGCGTATTTAACAGCAAAGGATCAAAGTTATAAGCTACAAGCCTACAAGTAGATTTAACTGTTAAGGCCCACTTGCACCATTCCACTAACCCGGGGTTAACCGGTTAAACCTGGAGTTACTATGGTTACCAGTACAATTCGACACTGGGTTAACGGTTTAACCCCGGGTTTGTGGGATGGTCCATGAGGGCCTTGGTGTATAAGATCTTCATTATTTTCTTAAAAAACTTATATGGTTTAGATGGTTTTTGCAATAAACGTTTTTCTATTCTTCTTCAAAGGGTTACTGAGTACTTATACAAATCTGTGCCCGGCGGGCGGCAGTACACGGCTCGCAGCTATAGTCCGTTTTTTTAGCATTAGAAAGAACTTCGCAGAAGTAAGCTTGTGGTTCCAAATCCGGCACTTTTAGCGGTAATAATTTGTCTTTGAAGTAAATTATATGTACCTACTGACCATGCTACATTAGATAATTGAATATTAATTAACAATTAAAGAGCCTGATAAAAACTGCACGCTTGCTTCTGTGGAGTTCTTTCAAATGCTAAAAAAAACTTATGCACTGTTTGTGCTTGAAAATGGAGACCTAGGCTCTCCGAAACATGTCGCGCGAATGACCAAAATAGGTACGTGAGTTAAATCGTATAATTAACTTAAAATAACTCACTCTCTGTCCTGGGCTGTGGCGCCAGGTTTGATCATAGAGGCGGCCATGCCCCCCGTGGCGGGCGCCCCCCGTGCGTGGCACGTGCCCACGACCAGGCGCAGGTAGCAGCTCAGGAAGTGCCGGGACATGTTCACGTACTTGTTACGGTCGGGGAGCAGGAATTCTTTGCGACTGCCTGCAATTGAAATAACATTAGTAACGTAAGCACCAAGCAGCAGCAAGCACGTGCACGTTACGTAGCAGTTAGCGTAACCAGTGCTGGTAACAACAACTGCGATTTTTTTTCATACCCGTTCCCACTGGTATTTATTTCTCAGTTGATACCACTGGGAACAGTGGGGACATTTTTAGTAGTTTCCACCTAAACGTTGTTACTGTTCAGTATTAAAATACCTAGCTCTATATTTATAGAGTGCTTTAAAAAATTGTTATATGTGATTAGTGTTTCAGTACACTGCTCTAAAACTGATCAAAGCTATTTAAACGACTTTACAGGTACATAAAAATAGTTAAGGAAAAATCTTCTATAAGAACTAAAAGCTGAAATATACTTACCGAATTTACTAATAATAGATGCACAATAATCCCAGATACCGCAGTTAAGCCCCAAAGAATGTTCCCTCAGAGCATAAAGAGTTTCCTCCATTTCAAACGTTGAAACAATATTCTCAATCAAAACACATGCTTTGATGGTTCCTTGTGGAATGTCTAACTGTTTCTGCGCCCAAACGAATATGCTGTTCCATAGTTTGGCTTCGCCGGCGCCCTCTAGTTTGGATAGATAGAAGTATGGTCCGCTGTTAGCTTCGTGAAGCTTTTTAGCGTTGTGGTACATAAGGATTGCAAAGTCTACAAGTGGCCCTATTGCTTCTTTGCCATCAATCTGAAAATAATATGTATTTTTTTATTATATTTAACCTGCTTACAGAGTCTGCAAGTGAGCTGTACCAAAATATAGTTCCTTTAAATGCCACACCTATTAAATATAAAAGATTCAGATATGCAAAAGTTGTATGAATATGGATATGAATTTGGCTTTTATTAAGCTTCTATTAGTTTTTGTTAACAGCTTTGTAAGTGAGTATGCATGCACTCGCTATACTTACAGATTATTTATATTTAGTTCTGTTGTAGTTAAGTTTCTCTGAAGTGAAATGTATAATTTCTTTGAGAAAAATAAAGTTCTAAAAACCTAAATATCATGCAACACTTACCAGTATGTTGTGCTCAATGATATTCCAAGCCCTTGGCCTCAGCATAAGCCCAGGGCACATACTGATGCTCATTGGAGCCCCCTGCAGCTTCCCGTTCACCGCCAAGTAGATGTTCTGATAGCCTACGAGCTGGTTGCGCCATGTCGGGCAATGTCCATCATCAAAGTCCACTTGGATGCCTTGGACGTCGGTTTTGAGTGCGGACACAAAATGTGCTGTGCTGGTGGGAGATACATCCCCGAGATCTAAATGACGATTTCTAGAAAGATAATATTGTTGTTTTAATTACTAAAACTTATGGCTTTAGTAGCCATTAATAGAAAGGAATGGAAACAGCTGGGAGAGGCCTATGTGTCACAAGACACGCTGACCACTAATCCGGACAATATGATGTGTTAGTTTTTAAGTAAATTTGTTTATAAATATAATGTAATACCGTTTTAGTTTCGGCAATAAAGGCTATTATGATTATGATGGCTTTAGATATTTATATCTCAGGATATTCATATTCATCACACAATATTGCGAGTCTAATGACTATTCTACAGAGGCTGTGTACAACTTATGATATAACACAAAAAATTTACATTAAACAAATCTTAACAGGAGTAATAATTAGCATAAGGCAATAATATGATTAGTGGATAATTAATATTCATTAGTTAGTTACCTTGGAAAGAGATGGCGGGACGACATGGATGTGGTCCAGCGGTATTGGCGGGATCTTGTTCAGCACAGGGAAGATTGGAAAGGGAGAGGGGAGGCCTTTGCCCAGCAGCAGTGGAACGTGGAACTCACACATAGGCTAATAAAAAATAAAAATAAAAGTTACTTAAGTTTTACTTACTGAAGTCTCAACGGCAACGGCGCAATAGTCCACGATCTATCCAACCTCTCGGGTGATTTCTTGAAGTCCAGTTTTGGACACGATTGCAACTCCACCGCCCTTTTTTGTCGATTCTCATACAATTGGTTGATTTCTACATCGAACTCCTTGTGTAAATTAGCCAGAAACTCTAAAGCTCCGGCGCTAAACACTTTCTTTTGTACGTCTTCTAACTTTGGTGGCGGCGATTGGAGAAGAATAACGTTTGCCATTTTGTATGTTTATCAAAGGAACAACCAATTCTTACAAAGTAGCCCGGTGTTATAGAGTATTTCACCATTTAACAACAACTTATATTGAAGTAAATACATTACGAAGGTCAAAGTTTGTTTCCTTATCAGTTTTTTTAGATTTCTTATCTCCTGACTGTCAAAGTCAAATATGTCATGCAGCCCGACTGAAGTCTTTAAAAAAATAGAACTTCTCTACACGAACATACCAACGATAACGATAAAAGCCATAACAAACTACCGCACCAAGGTCGCGGTGCGGTGCGGTAGTCTGTTACGGCTGCTATCTTCAGTCTGCCGGACATCAATTAAGGGCTCTATAGATTGCGATCTACGGGCGTACGCGTATAACTCGTCTATAGGATCCCACTATCTATGACGCCACCGCATCCCGCACTCCACTCCCCAACCCTCACCGTCAAAATGGCGTTAATCGAATCGATCAGATCAAAGCAAGGTCGTTTTGTCTTTCTTGTTTGCTAAGTGAAATGAAGTAAAGTATTTTAGTTAAACTAAAGCGTATGTTTTGTTCACGTAATATTTGGCTGTAACAACAACAAACACCATTATTTGTTAATATAATTTTGATGAAGAAAATCAATACGAGGCTGGCGTAATGGAGTCAACGAGCGAGGCTCCCGAGGTAAAATTTAAACCGATTAAGAAGCGGAACATGAGGCAGCGTATTAAAGACGAAGAATCCGACGATGAAGAGCAGATATTGGTAAAATTAGAAGAGACGAAGGAGCTACAGAAGCTTCGAGAGCGTCCGAACGGGGTCAGCGTCATAGCGCTCGCTACGGGTCAGAAAGTTACTATAGAGGAAGAAGTGACATGCAAGGATCCGTTTAAGGTGAAAGCGGGGGGCATGGTGAATATGCAAGCGCTGAAGAGTGGAAAGGTTAAACAGGTGGATGACGCGTACGACACTGGAATAGGGACGCAGTTTTCTGCCGAGACCAACAAACGAGATGAAGATGAGGAAATGATGAAATATATTGACGAGCAGCTAGCGAAACGGAAAGGTAAGATGTTTAACAATTTCTCTTTTAAGGCTTCAAACAACAAACAAACAAACAAAATTTACTTTATTCATGTAGGCCTAGCAACAAGCTCTTATGAATCGTAATTAATCTTCGTCACACAGGCGCGCTTTCCAGGCGGGACGTGACCAGGGCGCGCCGCTTTTACATATAAAACGCTCGCGCCCCGCCCCGAAAACACGCCTGTGTGACGGAACCTTTATTGTGTATTGTATGATAATAATTTTCACAGCTAACAGTGGCTAACAGTCACAGCTGTAGAACGGCCCCCCTTTCCTAATACTCTAATTCAACCCTAGGCCACGCTCCCTGTCAGTGAATGTGTTAAGCTTTGTTTTATATTCATTTTATTTACTAACCTGTTTTTTTTTTGTTGCAGAGGGACGCAACAATGACAACAAAGATTCAGAACACAATGACTCGCTCAAATATTTATCTCCTGAAGAAGCTGCCTTGTTATCCCTGCCCGAGGACCTCCGTGTATCCTCCACACACAGATCCGAAGAAATGCTCTCAAATCAAATGCTCAGCGGCATCCCTGAAGTTGACTTGGGCATTGATGCCAAAATTAAAAATATTGAGGCCACGGAAGAAGCTAAAATGAAACTATTATGGGAGCGTCGGAATAAAAAAGATGGCCCTTCACAATTCGTCCCCACAAATATGGCTGTTAACTTTGTACAGCACAATAGGTTTAATATAGATAGTGATGCAAAGAAAAGGAAAGTTGAGAAGGCAGAAGCTCCAAAGACTGTTACGAGTGCCATAGATGAAAGTGTAGATAAAATTGTTAAGAAAGCTAAAGGTGAAAGAGCAACTGATGATTACCATTATGAGAGATTTAAGAAACAATTTAGGCGGTACTAAAAGTGACTATTATTCCAGTCCTATTTTTTAATCCTTTACAAAAAAATTGGTTTGAATTCCAAATAATCAAGATTACCTACATGTCTGTAGAAATCTTTTTTAAGACATACAAGTACACTTTGTTAATGATGATACCTATACAAAAACTTTTCCTGGTGTTAAAAAAACATGCTTAAACTTGAAGAAAATGATTGTGTGTAAAGGCCATTTCAATGTTGAACAATTTTCGCATACCTAAAATATTTTTGAAAGCAACTGCTGATATAGTGGTGGCGACCATGTCATGTCAATGATAATCAAATTTATATTTATGCCGTTTTTCACATCTGGTTGACTACTTTTGGATTCGTCTTTGTAATTCGATGTTTATGATTCTTGTTGGGTAAAATTTACATTTTCTCCTTTTTTGAGGTAAAATTCGCTTTTCGTGCTTTCTACCACTTTTTGCTTAGTCTTGTGAAAATCTATCTATCTATTAAGCCCTTTTATTCAGAGTTAGAATGTCTCTTAGCTCCATGTGCCGCTTGGCAAAGGCCTCCAGCTCTTTCCATTGGGGTCTGTCATGAGCCACTCTTCTACGACAATTATAGCAGTTGAAAATTATAAAACAAAAATCTTGGGAAAATACAAAATGAAAATACAATTTTTTTGGCAATTCAGTAGGTTGAAATATTAAAAAAAAAAATTATAGATTAAATATTTTTATTGCAGTTGAAAAATATAAAAAAGAATGTTGGGTAAAATTTTTTGGCAATTCAGTTGGTTGAAAAATATTTAAAAAAAATGTCTTGTGACATAACTATCTATAGTCAGAATCTTGCTTCTTAGCCTTAATAAGATGATTGTCTCTTGTGTTTATGGAATCTTACTTCAGAGTTTGGGTAGTTTGTGTTTGAATCTTTCCATCGGGTGATTTATTTTATACAATCTGTGAAATAAATAGATAAAATTAAATTGATTGACGGTTTTATATTTCAGACACCTTCAGCCTACTTACCTCTCTGCATACAAATTTCTATGCAAAAATGGTCTCTTGTTGAGAAAGGTGGATCATGTGAAAACGGTGCGCTGTTGTAAAGTGCATTCCTCTGATCTGAATAAGTGTATGATATTCCCTAGTTGTCTTAGTTTCGTCTAAAGCGGTTGTCGTTCGTCCAATAATGTGTGTATCAAATTACCTATTCAGTCAACCTTGTAGTTTCTGTCAAAGTAAACTAAATCATGTTAATTATTATTTTGTTTTACTAAAATTCTGGTTTATTGTCACTAGCAATATTATGTCATGGAAGTTAAAAAAGGGGAATATTTCGTTCTGATATCACTGGTTCGAGTAGTTTTGGTTTATCAACATTGCTTTCCTTGTGTCTTGTCAAGAAATAATGTACCTATAATGTGCAGCTTTTAAGCAAATTCTTTTGGTCTGGTCCTTGCGCCTGCTGATCGTGCTCGGTTGAGGTTGTGTTGTGGCATGCGTCTCGTCCATGGTTTCGATTTCTAAAGCCAATGTGAAGTTCTCAGCTCACGAGGCAGATGGTGATTTTGGTATACATGTTTGTGTGTTGGTCCACCGGACTTTTCTTTTTGATAGGTCCTCACTTGCGCTTATTTCTATCATTATCTCTTCTCTTCGTAGATTGACTACTGCCTATGATCTTGAGTACGAAAAACAAAGTCGTTGATACTTGTCTAGTTGGTTCGGAACCGGTCAATACCAGGACTGCTGAAAAACAGTACGACTGGCAGGGTCGCCATGTATTGTGCGGCGTTCCGTGGAGTACATAATACTACGAGATTCGGTTGAATTCTGAATCCTATTGAGGGAAAGCAGGGGTTTTATAGTAGAGAACTACGTGCATCAAGCACATTTCGTTGACATTTTACAAATACAAACAAATATAATTTCTTCAATTGAGTCGTCGTCGTACCGTCGATATTCTATTGTTTTATAAAATTAAATGTATTTTCTATTATCTAAATGCCACATGACGCGTGTACTACATGATGCCTACACTACAATATCTACAATGTGTGGCAGGGCTAGGTTGAACAGTTTTTGTTAATAATGTTTTTGTAAGTAACTTTTCTGATAGCGGTGACACTGGTGACTGCCAATGATCAAACAGATATTTTTGTATTGATAACAATAAATGTTCAATGAATCAAACATTTTAAGCAAACAGTCTGCGAGCGATATTCCAAATTTTATAATAAAGGAAAAAATGGATTGTGGAGGTTGCGGGTAAGCGTAACTTTTCCATTTTTTCCTTTAATGTAAAATGTTGTAGGTGGACTATGTGTCACAGGCAATGTTAAATACGTTGTTTCATAAATGGGGCAAATTGCAGCGAGGTTTTTTTTTGGCCAAAGCGAAAGTACCTAAAGGGCGACTTATCCCTGTATCTACATATTTCACTTTCCATGTTTAGGTTCTTATTTTACACTAAACATTATTGAATTATAATATAAGGTTTGTTGTCGCTACAGCGATAAACTTCAACGTTACACACAAACGGAAATTTTTTCTTTAAATCTAGGATTAACTTTCCGCAAGTCATTTAAGCGGCGAAATTTATAGAGAGACTGGCGGTCCAGGGTCAACAATGCTTTCAGAACGAGATGTCTGAGTTGTCCTAATTTTATTATTATTATAAACCACAAATTCTAGTGGATTAGACTCCCCAAGAGAATTCTCTCCATTTCCAAGTGACGCCCGTGTGTTCATTGGATTTAAAGCGTTCTCGTCAGAAAATAGGGTTTTGGCAAAAAATCGCAATCTTTGTGTTCCCTAGCGATTCGTAATTTTGCGTCTTTATGATCCTGAGTAGTTGTGTCTGCTGCTGCATGTTTGTCATAAATGTGGTAAATAGCAGCGCAATTTTTATTTGCGGAAGTAAAGGGCGAGGTATTCCGATATTTACATATTTAAGTTTCCATGTTTACTTATTTTGAACTGAATAGCATCGTTTTTATGAAAATCGTTTTAATGCTCATGATTATATTGATAATAATGGAAAAATCCAGCATAAATCGTATTTGACGTGTGAGTAATTACACCTTGGCTCCGTTTAACGCAAAATTAGAATGCTAAACCTTAATGTAAACTAACTTGATAGCAGCGATACCTAATGATTTTATACCTCTCCCCTTCAGATACAAACTCAGTGATAAAATGTTGTGGTTAAATTTGGTACACACTATTTTCTCGGTATTTCTCAGTCGTTGAGTCTTACGAGTATGCCTTGAATTTTTGATTGACGTTTTGATTTTCTTCTCTAAGCTCGATGCGATTAAGCTTCACGGAACAAGCCGTCACGAGCTGTATAATTTCATTAACTTATTAATACAAAATAAGGTTAACCTGCCTATTAAGCTCTAGTTTCTTCTGACTACTTCATTCCTTAGCAGTCTTTGTCATATCGTCATAGTTGCTCTCCTTGAAGAAAAACAGTAGGTACATACCTAGTCGCTGTTCCTAAGTATGGCTAAAGCAGACGTAAAAGTGCCTTTTAAGCTGAAGTGCCTTCTAACTGTTAATTTCTTAGCTTACTCCATTCCTTGGTAGGCTTTTTATTGTTATCATTTTCCTGGAAGAAATCTCCTGAGTATGATTTCCTAAGGTGCCGTACCGGGAAAATTCTCGAAAACATTCCTGGGAATATTCACACATGAAGGGAAAATAGGGGAATTTTAATACTGTACCAAACCAATACTGTACTGTACCTATACCAAAGAGAATTTGAAACTTTGTGTGGCTAATTCTGTCATAGGGGCTATTCCGTCCAGTACAGATGTTAAAAAATAATTAGGCACCGTATATAGAGTCTGGCTAATGAAAGTAGCGGCAAATTTAAAAAATCGACGTGTTGCAACACCGTGTATAGTGCGAAAAAACGATAATGATACTTGACCGAAAAATATAATTTTCTTACTAGTATAGCGAACGTACAAATTTGTCGCTATAAGTTTCAAAAGTGCCCAAATTGTTGGTAGTAAGACAATATCCCAGTATAATGTATGACCTAAAAACTTGATGCCATACAAGTTGTGGCAACCATCTGACAGTAAAAAAAACACCTTTAGACAGATAATAGACTAATTACATTCTCATCCGTAATCAATCTATAATGCGTCTAATAAAAGGTTTGGTTTTTTCAGAAAGTGATGCTAACTTCATGGATCTTCTTGGATTTCGCTCTAAGTAATGCCATTTGCACATTGTTGCGAGGTTAAAGCGGAAAAAGTACAGGTTATATGAAATAAAACTCTTTAGTTTCGTTGTATTGTATATTTAAGAAGAAAATTAAAATCACTCCAAAATCTCAACTTTCATCGAATCCTCCGAACTGGTCGAGCTGCTACTTCCCACACTAATAATAAATGTATCTATCATGTCTTCTTTGATGTTGTCCCTGTTTTTATATTGGTTTTCAACGTTAATGACGTGATTGATATCTTTTTTCCAATCATCTGCTGTTATGCTTGCAAAAGAATCATGGATCAGTTTTTCTGTCTTGTGCAGATAACCCTAAGTTCTTCTTGGCAATATTCCTTTTTGCTTGGCTCCATATTAACTCGATAGGATTCAAATCGCAGTGGTATGGAGGCAGCCGTAAAACTTCATAGCCATGTTGCTGAAGTATGTGATCGGCTTCATAGACTGGCTCTGGCTTGTATTTATCAACAAGTACTAACAATTCATCTTTTTTGTGATATTCTTCATAGTGATTATTATTAGCTGTAAACCACGCTTTGATTTCGGGTTTATTTGTTTGAGTTGTCGGGGCTTTATTCTTTAACACTGTGTTAACTGGCATTATCCATAAATACCACACTAGGTTTGTCTAAATTTGGTATGAGTTATTCTAACCATTTATTGAAGTTGCTGGTGGTCATATTGTAAGACCCAGCCCAGGGCCTTACAACTTGTGACCCCGACGTGATATAGGGACTATACCATAAGTTTGTATGCAGGTCCCATTTGCTGTGTTGAGATGGTAATCTGTGGCTTGCCTGCAGGATTTTAAAACTCAACATAAATCAGAGTCGGGGTCAGCCAGTTTGGATTTCGTGCTGTAAACTACAAGAGCATTTGGGACAAAACCATTTTCTAGCCCAGCGTGCACAACAATGTGTCTTTTCCCAGACGAAATGCTTTCAACTGCACCACTTATTCCCGGCCCTCGCCATGATTTTTTAGACTTGAAGTTTTTGTGCACATAGGTTTCATCCAAATACACAATTTGATTTCCTGCTGCACGTTTCTCTGCAATCTCCCGAAGAAATCTATGCCTCCATGCTGCAATGTCATAGCGTTCCATTAGAGCATACCGTTCATTCTGTTTTTTTATAAACTCATACCCATTTGCTATTGAAATCCGCCTTAGTGTTTCTTTGCAGCCAAGGACATTTATGCTAGTCCAATCTCACCACCATCATCACCAATCTCACCATACACAGCTTTGTATACCGGTTCAGGAACTTGTACCCTTCCTACTTTTGATTTCGTGATTGACATTGTTGCTAATAATGCATTCTTGCTAATAATTGGTTTTAGCTGTCATTTCTTTTGGATAGTTTTTTTTAATTTTCTTTGTGAAGGTGTAATTTAATTCGGTTGACCATTATGCCAGAAGTATAGTACCTATGCGCATGTATGTGTGTGGGTAAGGAACAGTTTACACACTACAGCCATTCTTCGTGAGATGTAGGATAATAATACCCACGCCTGCTGGTTGCATCGCCTCCATTCCCTCGTCGCTATTGGCACCTAATAGTTGAAGCATCAGTGGCGTGCGGCTTCACTGGTGTTAAACTAACCGGCTTGCTCAAGCTCGGCCTTGGATTATTTTCTGTTTTTCGTTAATGCCAACCTTTGGAGGCGAAGGTGTCAGCGGATCCTCCTCCGATGAGGAAGAAGGGAAAAACTCTTCGGCATTGTACGAGCGTTTCGACCTGAAAAGAGAATGAATAAATTACTACTTAATTGCTACTTCCATGTAGCTTAATCTTGGATCCTCCTTGGTCCGTATAGGAAACTGAGCTTTGGTGTTAATTTTCAAAGAGTGCGATTCTTTTATGGCATTTTAAACTATCCATACTAATTAACAATTCTGCTTAGCAACCAACATCTTGCTTGAGACACGGTTTTTAAAATACATTATAATGTCCTGGAGAAATATTTTTCTGTAGCCTGCTAGCTGGATGCGCTTAAGCTTCACGGAACAAGCCGTCTCGAGCTGTATAACTCAATTACTCCTCCAGCATTGGCTGCAACTGCGCCCATTGCGCTGGGTCGGCGATCTTGAACTTCAGCACGTCCGACATTGCGTGTAGATCCTTCTGTCGAAGAGAACACGCACGTCGACGGTCTAGATCTTGTATGGATGCTTCTGCAGTTTGCAGAGTACTAGGGGCAGGGTATATTATGCTGTAATAAACATAATTATCGTGTGATTGCTTGTGTGAGATTTGCTGTAGTATGCTGTTTGTCGTACTTTGGTATCGTTCGAACTCCTCATCACGTGAAATTATGAGCCTAACAACCTGCTCATGAAGCCGTGTGTTGTGGGCTTCTTGGGACGTGACAAGTAGATCCATGCTCCGCGCGACGTGGAACATAGCCTGCCCCAATGTGGCGTCGTTGGCCTTAATATACAAATGAATGTATGTATGTAAAAATGATAGAATACAAAATAAAAAAAATGACACACTTCCCGATTTGACCCGCAAATACGGCCTGCTATTATATTGAGCAATCTAATCTAAGAAAGACACCGTGCTGCCTAGACATGTGGTGTAGCAGTCCGTTGGTTGTGTTTTGGTATTGTTGGAACTGCTCATCTCGTGAGGTTATGAGCCTCACAACCTGCTCATGAAGCCGTGTGTTATGGGCTTCTTGGGACGTGACGAGCAGTTAGACATACAATGTATCGCGCCCCATCTCTGATGTCTGGTCGGATTCTTAAGACTGCCCAAGTACTTTAAGCCTGCCTGCAGGCAGCTGAACTCCTCCAGCATTGGCTGCAACTGCGCCCATTGCGCTGGGTCGGCGATCTCGAACTTCAGCACGTCCGACATTGCGTGTAGATCCTTCTGTCGAAGAGAACACGCACGTCGACGGTCTAGATCTTGTATGGATGCTTCTGGCATTTGCAGGGCACTAGGTACAGGGTATTATGCTGTAATAAACATAATTATGTTTCTATACCATTGTGTTTCTGTATTAAATTTGTGTTTTAATTGTAATTACTCTGCAAAATCGTAAACTATTCTTCTAACATCAGTCATTGTCAATGGTAAACCTTTAGCTTGCTTTGCTTTGTTTGTAAGTCTGACGCGCAAAACCATTAAATCGCCAGTCTTCGTGATATGTAGGATAATAATACCCACGCCTGCTGGTTGCATCGCCTCCATTCCCTCGTTGTCGCTATTGGCGCCTAATAGTTGAAGTATCAGTGGCGTGCGGCCTTCACTAGTGTTAATCTAACCGGCTAGCTCGAGCTCGGGCTTGGATTTTATTCTGTTTTTCGTTAATGTCAGCATTTGGAGGCGACGGCGGTGTCAGCGAATCCACCTCCGCGAAGGATGAAGGGAATAACTCTTCGGCATTGGACGAGCGTTTCGACCTGAAAAGATAATGAATAAATTACTATTGAATTGCTACTTCCATGTAGCTTAATCTGGGATCCTTGCTCCGTATAGGAAACTTGAGCTTTGGCGTTAATTTTCAAAGAGTGCATCTCTTTTATGGAATTTTAAACTATCTAACAATTCTGCTTAACAACCAACATCTTGCTTGAGACATGGTTTTTAAAATACATTATAATGTCCTGGACAAATATTTTTCTGTAGCCTGTTTGCTCGATGCGCTTAAGCTTCACGGAACAAGCCGTCTCGAGCTGTATAACTCAATTACCTTATCAATATAATACACTCGGGTGCAAAGAAATCGGACCACCCCAGCATTTTTATCATTTTTTCAATTTCTGTAAAAACTGTATGTGCTACTGTGACATATTATATACCTAATGAAAGGTTGGCTTTTCCTCTATAAATTGATGTGCTTTTCACAGGTTTACTTCCAATATTTTTAGGCTTTCAGGGCTAAGAACTTTGTCACCCTAAAAATGCATACTGGAGTGAAACTTATGCATAATGGGAAAACTGCGATTCTAAAGATATCAAGTAAAAATTAAAACAATTTTCAGCATTTTAATACCGTATATTGCCTCCTCTAGCCCTACGACATGCAGTCATTCGGTTTTTCATTGATCTTATGAATTTTTTTACAGTGTCTTGAGGGATGCCCGCCCATTCTTCTTCGATCGCAGTCTTTAGCTCCAGTAAGGATTCAGGGGCGGGATTTCTGGCCCGGATTCTTCTTTTCAGCTCGTCCCAAATGTGCTCGATCGGGTTTAGGTCAGGACTGCGAGCTGGCCACTCCATGACTCTGATGCCGACCTCCTCCAAGTACTCCTTAGTGATCCGGGCTGTATGCGGCCGAGCGTTATCTTGCATGAGGATGAACTCATCGCCGATATAACCCGCAAATGGGACCACATGATCAGCCAGGATTTCCTCCACGTACCGACGTGCAGTCAAACCGCCTGAATTCGGTCTGGTACCTGGCCCTGTGATGAACACAATGTCCGTCTTCGCTTCCAAAGAAATACCAGCCCAGACCATGATTGACCCCCCACCATAAGCAACACGTTCCTCGATGCAGCATTGAGAGAACCGCTCCCCGGGTCTTCGGTAGACTCGTACCCGTCCGTCATTGCCAGACAAAGTTATCCTGCACTCGTCGGAAAAAAGTACGGAACTCCATTGCTGAAGGGTCCATTCTTCATGTTCGCGAGCGAAGACGCGTCGTTGTCCACGATGTATTGGGGTGAGTTTTGGGCCATTTGCAGCTCTGTGAGCTGTCAATTCCTTCTCCTTCAGTCGTCTTCTAACTGTCCATCGGCTGATAGACACATTCCTGGTCTCTAGGAGCTTCTGCTGAAGCTGAACGGCATTCAGTCGACGATTTCGTAGCGAGGTAAGAACGATGAAACGGTCATCTCTCTCAGAAGTGATGCGAGTTCTGCCAGTTCCGGGTCTTCTGGATAACGTCTGATCTACGCGGAATCTCTGGAAGACACGTTGAACCGATGACTTCGATAGGTTGAGTTGTCGAGCCACTGCACGTTGACTAAGCCCTCCCTGCAATAGGGCAACTGCTTGACCGGCTTCAGTCGAGGTAGTATCCATTTTTCTCCAGTTTTTCCAGGTTCAGGCGATGAGAGTAGTGTTCAGGAAGACGTACCAATCACGAATGATGCATAAACAATGATAATGACTGTTTTTATACCTAATGATAAGTGGTCAATTAGTGCATGCGCTAATGAGGCAGTTGGAGGGGGGTGATTTCCAGGCCCATATTTTGCACAATATCCATCCCCACCCCTGAATATTGATGTCATTTGATAGGGCAGAAAATTATCTACCACGTGGTATTTAAATTATCATGATCGAGGTTACAGTTTTTACACAAATTGAAAAAATGTTGAAAATGCTGGGGTGGTCCGATTTCTTTGCACCCGAGTGTAGTTTTCGGACTCTTGATTTTACTGAGCTTTCTTGTTTTTGGCTTCGTTTAGGCTGCCTTTGCTTTTTGTAAGTCTTTAAATTGTTTCTTTGCTTGGCACGTTGGACCATACCAACAGACGTACCTATTTTTTTTGCTAAATCACGTACAGACACCTCCTTATTGGTTTTGTATGCCTTTACAATCTTTCTATCCAAATCGCGGTTTGAAGGTCCTGGTTTCCGGCCTGATTTCGGTTTATCGGCGAAAGTATACTCTCCGCCGAACTTTTTGATCGCATTTTGGACTGCACCAACACTAACGTTTTCCAGTTTAGCTAGCTTCCTGTAAGTGATCCCTTTTATAGAACACCATTTGTCCACTATTGATTTCCGTTTTTCTGCTGAAAGTCCTCGCATGTTCAGATTAGAGCGACTAATAGGAAAATGAAATATCATAAGTCAAAGCCGATATTCAAGAGTATAAATTGACATTAGTTTGAATTCAGAACGTATGTTTTAATCGAATTAGACCTCTTTAAAGTTGTATTTATACTTAACGATACAGTCTTTAATATTATCCTCTCAAATGGGCTAATGTAAAAAGGCATGCTCTTTATTGTACCTTTGATAATATCTTTCAGGTTGCTAACAGGGTTAGTTGTGCTCATAGTCATATGCCTTGTGACACCTTTATATGTGACCAGTAACGTGATTTCCCATAATCTATACATTTCCTCATATACTCTACCACAGTCAAATAGATCTGGCTTAATCTCCCATCTATAAGTTATGCATGACATTCTATCTGCAAACCCTCCACATGATATAGGGTCTGTTCCACATCCATAATTGTGTGGGTAACTGCTATCTTTTTCTAACCTACTATCTACTGTTGAAATAGTACAGGACCCATGTCCCAACAGCCATATGAAGCCGTGTGTTTCTTGGAACGTGACGAGCAGATCCATGTTCCGCGCGACGCGGAGCATAGCCTGCCCCAATTGTCGTTGGCCTTAATATACACTGTCATTATTGTCAATGAAGAGCAAATGAATGTATGTATGTTAAAATGATAGAATACAAAATTAAAAAATTGACACACCTCTTCCCGATTTGACCCTCAAATGCGGCTTGCTATTATATTGAGCAATCTAAGAAAGGGGTGCATTACATTTGTTATAATTAATTTTCATATATTATAGTTTGATATATCGTTATTTTGAATAACGTAATAAATAGCATACTACCGTAACACCTAATTAACGGTATACATAATGTTATTATTGGTATAATAGTCATAAGGTATATTTACACTTCGTCTAATATACATTGCCATAATTATTACATACTCTAAAGCATATTATTTGTTATAACAAGTGACATCACATAATTATTTATGTGGCATAATAGTTGCATGACATAAATGGGTTAGGTTAGGTTGGAACTGCGACTCCGCATAAACGAATAACTACCGAACAAAAGGAGGGTTAGGTTAGGTTAGAACTTTGACCCTCCGTAGAATAAAATACTCTAGGAAAAAAAGTGGTTTAGGTTAGGTTTGAACTGCGGCCCCCGTAGAACGAAAACCGTGAAAAAATTAGTTAGGTTAGAACTGCGACCTCCCTAGAATAAAATAGCTAGCAAAAGCAGTAGGTCTGCGTACTATTATAAAAAGTATGTAAAAACTTTACGTTATCAGTAAATAAAATATGACAAAAAATGTTATACAATATATGTATTTATACTTGATAAAATTGTATGAAGTATTACGTTATACAAGAATATAATATAACAAATGTCATTATAAAATATGTCTATATACTATTTGAAAATTATATTACATTAGGCATTATACCAATGACAGTTTAGATGAAATCTCAATATAATAAAGGAAACGTATAATAAAAATTACATTATAACATACAATAATATATCAAGTGGCGTTATAACAAATGTATGATAGTTTTTTTATAATTATATTAAGCATTACACACCCCTAAGAAAGGCATCGTGCTGCCTAGACATGTGCTGTAGCAGTCCGTTGGTTGTGTTTTGGTATTGTTGGAACTGCTCATCTCGTGAGGTTATGATCCTCACAACCTGCTCATGAAGCCGTGTGTTATGGGCTTCTTGGGACGTGACGAGCAGTTAGACATACAATGTATTGGGTCCCATCTCTGATGTCTGGTGGGATTCTTAAGACTGCTCAAGTACTTTAATCCTGCCTGCAGGCAGTGGCGTAGCTAGCATGAGTGGCACCCGGGGCGGAAATTGTGGGTGTCACCCCAAAATTCAATCAAAATTGAAAAATATGTTTAATATTTTACAATTATAAAATTACGTATAATATTCCATAGCTCACAATTTACTCCTTCGCTTTCATTTTAGATTCCATGAACTCTCAATAGTCCACACCCTGGCGGGTGTTGCCTCTGCGCGCGTTCTATGACACGGGCAAGGACAGCATCCGCTCGGTGTAACCTACATTTCATAAGAGTCATAAGGGTCTACATGTTGGCCTGGGCTCCGCGCACGCCTCCCAAAGGTCCGAGTCATCATTGTCCCGTGAAAGATATACAAATAATTTACGTTAAAAAAAAATTAAAAACTTTTTTTGCCAAGTGCGCGATTTCAAAGAGATTCTGTAAAATCCCATTTCACAATGAATTTCAAATAGTCCAGAGTCACCCAATTAGAAATAGTGACATAGCTTCTCAATTACAGAAATAATCACATAATTAAAAAAAACTTTCTGAATAAAAAAACCTACGAGGCACCAACATATTATTGTTACATACCAGGAACCCCGAGAGATTTTAACCATGCATTTCTGAGGCCAAAAGAAGGAAAAAATACTAAAAGAGTTTACGTCAATTTCGCCAAAATAAAATTGTTTTTCGATTTTTTGTACATAAAATGTAAATGCTATAATTTGTAAAACTGACACCCAAAAATAATTTTTACTTTTTTTTGTCAATTACAGAAATAATCACAATTAAAAAAAAACTTTCCAAATTTGCGAAACTTTCCACATGAGAATTTCTCGTTTTTCGATTTTTTGTACATAAAATGTAAATGCTATAATTTGTAAAACGGTCACCCAAAAATAATTTTAACTTTTTTTTGTCAATTACAGAAATAATCACATAATTAAAAAAAAACTTTCCAAAGTTGCGAAACTTTCCACATGAGAATTTCTCGGTAACTTCTGAGAATGTTCTCGAGAACGAGAATTTATTTATTTATCGTAGTATATACCATGAATATTCACGATAGTTTAGGTGTAGTATCCTTACCCCCAGAAAATTCCGACTTTTGGTCTACCGCTTCCGGTCAGAAAAATGTATGACGGCCCGGCCAAACGGTCAGACCTAGGTGGGGGGTGCTCGACAAAAGTCATATTGACGCCGCCATGTTTTTTTTTTCAATATGGCCGACTTTTTTTTTTAATATTTTCAGGTTTGCAGTAGCGCGCTGAAATTTTGGCCACGGAATCTCGGGATCCCCTAAATACCTATCAAAAATTGTTTTTTTGGAAAAATGCTACAATTGCGGGAAAACTGGCCACTTTTATTTTGTATGGCAACTTTTAAACGGTGCGTGATAGGTGGGGGGTGCTCGACCAAATGTCATAGAGGGCCCCGAGGCAAAACAAACTGCATAAAAAAAAAATGGCCGACTTTTTTTTTTTTTTTTTTCAAGTTGGTGCGAGCGCGCTGAGATTTGGCATGGCGGGAGATAGAGGTCTCTGGATTCCTATGTCAAAAAAAAGTTTTTTTGGAAAAAATCCAAGATGGCGGAACAATAATTTCCATGTTCTGAGAACATCCTCGAGAACGTTTCCGCCTTTTGGGAATGTTCTGCAATTTGTACATTGCTATGCTGGTGCTACTGGACTATGAAACTAGGCGAATTCCAAAACAGTTTATAGGACATTTTAGTCTTTAAATATGATCAGGAATATTCTGTCAAAATCTCTCGGGTTCCTCGTGAGCATGTTGTATATTATTTCCTTAATGGCGGTTGTGCAATCTGCCACAGTTTAACGAATTTTTATAGATGGCACTACTGATGTTCACGGTCGGGTGTCACCCCCCAAATGGGTGACACCCGGGGCGGGCCGCCCCCGCCGCCCCCCCCTAGCTACGCCACTGCCTGCAGGCAGCTGAACTCCTCCAGCATTGGCTGCAACTGCGCCCATTGCGCTGGGTCGGCGATCTTGAACTTCAGCACGTCCGACATTGCGTGTAGATCCTTCTGTCGAAGAGAACACGCACGTCGACGGTCTAGATCTTGTATGGATGCTTCTGCCGTTTCCAGGGCATTAGGGGCAGGGTATTATACTGTAATAAACATAATGAAATTTATGTGTGTTCCATACCACACTCAGTATGTAAACTCTTCTTGGCTGACAATTTCAGTATCGAGCTCCAAAGCTTACTCCATTCCTTGGCAGTCGTTTCATTGTCAAATTGTCACAGTTGTCCTTAAAGAAGACTAATTCATAGTCTGATTTTCCTGAGTACGAGTACCTATTGTGAAAGTAGGTTTCAAGAGTTGGCATGACCTGATCCGAACCCAGTGCTGACTGCTGAGCGCTGTTACAATCTGCTACGAATGGAATTTGTTTGAATAGAATAGAAATAATTAATTCGCTAGCACAAACATAAAATGGAAAATTATACAAAACAGAGAAACACAAAAAGGAGCATGCAAAGTTTGCTTGATGCGATTAAGCTTCACGGAACAACCTACATTTACGACATAGATATTCATATTCCATGCTGTGCACTCGCTCGAATGCCCCAGAAATCTTCCATGCCAGCAAGATATGCCCTTGTTCCAACAGCTAATTCCGCCTGAATAAAGGTTGAACACGCCAAAACTGGGGCACACAAAATGTAGTACAAAATTATAATAAAAGTGAAAAAGTATATTATGTTTTACACATTTAATAGCATATTTAACGCTGTTTAAAATAACATTCCATATTTTAGATTTGGTCTACACAGTAAGCCATTTTTCTAACTTTCCTACGTACACGGCTCATAAGACTTTGCACCATGTTAATAGAACACTGTCTTGACGCCCATGTCCACATCTTTTGTAGTTCAGGGACCGATTTTACTCCGCCGCCTTTCTTTTTTAAAATTCCCTTCATAATACTCCAGTACTCTTCAACGGGCCGCAGTTCCGGACTATTTGGGGGGTTGCACACTTTTGGTACCACCACGATCCCATTTGCAGCATACCATTCCATCACTGGTTTTGAGTAGTGGCAACTGGCTAAATCTGGCCAAAACAAAGGTGGTGAGTCATGCTTTCTTATGAAAGGTAGCAAACGTTTCTGCAAACACTCTTTTCTATAAATATCGCCGTTTATTGTCCCGGTAGTAATAAACGGCCGACTTCTTTTCCCACAGCTACATATTGCTTGCCAAAGCAGGTACTTTTTTGGAAATTTCGAACGTTTTTTTAATTTACACTCTTCAGGGGCGTCTACTCTACTTAGGCTGGTATAGAACTCTTGCCCAGGAATTTGTTTAAAGTCACCTTTTATGTATGTTTCGTCGTCCATGACGACGCATGCAAATTTGGTTATGAAATTCTCATAAAGTTTTCGAGACCGTTTCTTCGCGGATGAGTTCTGTTTCGAGTCTCGATCTGGTGCTGCCTGGGCCTTATAACTCCTTAGGCCAGCCCTACGTTTCACTTTTTGAACATAGGACTGAGACATTTTAACTTTTTTAGCAACATCGCGAGACGAAATCTTAGGATTTGAGGCAAACATGTTCACCACCTTCTCGTCCTTTTTTTTATTCTTGACACCCTGCAAGCCTCCACTTCCTGGCTTCCGATCTATTGTTAGGTGCTTACGGAACTTTTTTAATACGCGACAAACCGTAGATTGAGGACATTTCAGTCGTTTCGCGATATCTCTGTAGCTCAGTAATGAATTTTCTACGTATTCGTGCAAAATTCGCTCGCGTTGTTGATGTTGTTTGCTCGACACACAGTGTTTTATGAAAGCCAAAAAAGTGACATCCCCATTTTATTGCAAATTACTGTAGTTTAGATCATTATAAATGCGAGACTAAAACTCCCACGTTTCTAATTTGTGTAGTTTTTGAGAAATATTTTTTTAAAAATCGGGTTTAAAATACCCGGGTATTACGAAAAAAAATTATATGCTGCAAATTACGAGGGGTGTTCAAAATATTCTCGGTATGAGAATGAAAACAAACAAGTACGAAAAGTTTGATATTTTTATTTTTCAATATACTCCCCCCCTATGTTCATACACTTAAGAGATCGATCAATTATTTTTTTTAATCCCTCATAAAAATATTTTTTATCTTTGGTGTAAAAATGCTCCTCCACTGCCGCCTTCAATGCTTCATCGTCAGAAAATTTATTTCCACGCAGATCCTTTTTAAGATTGGGGAACAAAAAGAAGTCGCTGGGGGCTAAGTCCGGGCTATACGGTGGGTGAGTAACAGTTTCAAACCCACATTCAACAATAGCTGCCTTGGCAATATGAGCAGTATGGACGGGGGCGTTATCATGCAGAAGCAGAACACCTTTGGTTAACTTTCCTCGCCTCTTTTCTTTGATTGCATCCTTTAACTGACGTAGAATAATAGCGTAGTACTGTCCTGTGATACTGACACCTTTTTCTTTATAGTCGATTAGTAATACTCCTTCACAATCCCAAAATATCGTGGCCATGACCTTGCCAGCTGAAGGCATGACCTTGAATTTCTTGGGATGAGCTGAACCCTTAATGTGCCACTGCATGGACTCTTGTTTACTCTCTGGGTCATAATGATGAACCCAGGTTTCATCTCCAGTAACTATTCTTTGCAGCACCTCATCAGGATTTTCACCGCACAGGTCAATAAAATCGGAACAACAAGCAACACGCATGTCTTTTTGAAGCCGAGTCAGCATTCGCGGAACCCATCTTGCACTTACTTTTGACATATTAAGATGGTCATGGATAATATCATGTACGGTACCAATAGAGAGATTGGTTACTTGAGCTATAGATTTTACTTTCACTCGACCATCTTCTAATATAAGTTTTTCCACTTTATCTATATTTTCTTGTGAAGTAGCTACTACAGGCCGGCCAGGTCTAGGGTCATCTTCAATACTCTCCCTTCCACGTTTAAACTCGCTTGACCACTTTTGAATGGTAGATAAAGAAGGAGCAGACTCGCGGTAAACACAATCCATTTCCTCTTTTATGGTTTTTTGATTTTTACCCTGTTTTGTCAAGAATTTTATGACGCATCGATGTTCTAATTTTGTTAACATTGTCAATTCGCACATGATGTCCGTGTTTGTTCAGCAATTGCAGAAAAACAAAAGAACATCTCGGTTCGAATTATACTTTTTTTTAATGTCAACGAATAAACCTTAGCGGCCAGTAACGAAAGAAATTTTAGAAGAGGTTGTAAGATATCAATACCGAGAATATTTTGAACGCCCCTCGTATTTAACAAACTGTTCTGTTGCCCTAAGTGTTTAATAAACCCTTCAAAGACGTACGTTTAGAGGTAATCACGGCCTCTATAAGTACATTTGATACAAAGATATTAATTATTTATTGATTTTAGTTTTTATTTTTTTTCTTCCATTTTCCGCCGTAGTCGCCAGCGATATTTGCATGGCAGCTTTATTATTATGTCTTCTATCTACCCTATTTTTTACAAGACATAATTCCGTGGAACATTTAATCTACAGTGAATTAAAATTTTCGTTCAGGGCTGCCACTACCCAATATCCGGATTTCCTCGGATATAAAATTAACTCAGTACCTATACAGGAATGCACTAACGTAAATTTTCAACGCTGGATATTCGATTGGTTATCGTAAAAATTTACCGATAATCGGTTAAAACCAGTTACACAATATTTTTTTTAAACTGCTAATAGTGTCTGTTATGCTACGCTAAGTATCTATTATGATGCGAAATACAACAAAATGCTGTTTGATAGTGTTTATAATAAACTTTCGCAAATATATTGTTTTAAAACATGAATTACAAAAAAAAAATCAACAGCAAAAAATGTTTAAAACATTTATTTGTAAATAGTAATTAAAATAATGTACAATGCTAAATGTTCATTTAGTATGACAAGTTACTGTATGTCTTCTTCTACTTCCAAGCTCTCTGCCCCATTTTGAAGCTCATAAAAGCTGTCGTCATGTGTTGTGTCTTCATCAGATGGTGGTATAGATGCATCCTGTGGTGCTTTTAACAATTCTATTGCGGCAGATGGTAGGGGTCGCTTTTTAATATTTTTTTGTCGTTGCGAAATACGATGCCCCGATATTATTGGGTCTGATGAGACTAACGCTCTATGAAACAAATCAAACATTGTTTTTATACGATGCGATTTGCGAGTATGATGTTCTCTATCGTGACGCCAATATTTATTACGAGACTCTGCTGCTTGCTCGGAGAGCATTCCTACTGGAACAGAAGAGTTTCGTATAATTGCAGCTCCATGGGCCAGAAGTTTATGTATGGTCACTGTCATAGGACACCATTTATAGCTCTTAACATATTTTTCGGCCAGTTCTTTGCAGAAATTACCGAACTTCTCTGAGTCTATTGGAAGACCACTTGATAATACAACCAAAATTGTGTGGAGATCGTCCAGAAGCCACTTCTCTATTCCAAGTATGTTTGCAAAAGTTCCGCGGTGTTTGTCGGACAAAACTGTCCTAGCAGTATTGCCGTCATTAGTAGTGCCACTATTTGGTCGTACGACATCGACTAAAACACCAATTTTTTGTCGGATTTCATCTTGTATCCTTTTTTTGCGCTCTTCAATAAGGTGACCTACATTCGATTTTTTTGTAATGTACCAGATTTTCACCTCATTTTTATAGCCCAGTTTGAGCAGGAATTCTAGAACTCTTATCCAGGCATGTAGGGGGCTAATGCCGTGCTTGAATACCTGGTCATCTACGTGTTTTGAAAACACTGTTTCCAAGTCATTGAAATTTCTTGCCTTGAGGTCACAGTAAGGACAACGCATCTGCGATGTTGTGTTCAGTAGGATGTTTAAAACTTTGCCATCGATAGCCGCTAAATACAAATCGCAGGTAGCTGTGATGGTTTGTCCTGTTGTTAGTTGGCCTTTAAGAGGAAAGAGGTTGTGCATTTCGTCTTGTACCCTCTGTTTCTCTGACAATATTAATTCCTTATTTTCTTTTGCATACACGATTCGGATTGGCCTGCAGCTTCGATATGACTGTGGAGCTGGGTTCATCCATAAAATGGCTGGATCCGTAGATGACGACTTGACTAAAATCTGCAGTGGTATAAACGTTGTGGCAAAAAGGCTGCTTTCATTTTGCATTTCATCAAATTTTTGTTTGTAAAGAGCTTGGCCAGAACTGCCGTCAAACCCCCATGATCCCACAAAAACACACTCCAAATTACTTCGACTATTTTTTTCGCAATATTGCCTGACAACTTCTTCTTGACTGTGAAGAATGCGTTCAAAGGTGTGTTGGAGGAGACATTGTAACGGAACTGATGCTTCTTTTTCGTTAATCTGAACAGACTTAGGGTAGCAGCTTTGTTTAGATTCAATAACTTTGTAATATGGCGGGAAAGTAGAATAGCCTCTTTGTTTTAAATCGTTGTGTAGAAAATTGTAAACGTCAACAGACATTTTTTTGTCAATTATCATTGCCAGTGATTCATCAGCACTATAAGGTTTGGGAGCTTCAGCACGAATTTTGTTATTTATCAGTATTGGAGCATTTTTGGATTCTAAAGATAAATTTATAGTAGACTCTATGGCCTTTGAATTTTTGTTTGAAAGAGGTTCCCCTTCAATTTGTAGTGTATTTACAAATGATTTAATTCTTTTATTCTGTGGTTCATTTTCTAGTACAGATTGAAGTGATTTTCGCGACCGGATTTTTTGTCGTGAACTCAAATTCGAAAACAGTGAACTTTTAGGCGATGACAGTACAGTGTCTTGAAAAGGTAGGTCCGTTGCAGTGTCTTCGACAGTTTGGTCCAGTGCAGTGTTTTCGACAGGTTGGTCCTTTGCAGTGTCTTCAATGGGTTGCACCATTGCCAAGTAACTACTGATAAAAGTGGCACCCAACCATTTCGCGTGTTTTTTTGTAAAGTATTGCATGTTTTTCTTGCAATATTTATACTTTGTGTCACATTTCGTCAAAACTACTGGTAGATTTTTTGTGACCTCCTCCCTGGATTGCGACATTTTACATGAATTTCCTATTGTAGCTGTGGCAAGCACAATTTCTACGCGCTCAGCGAGTGGAAGAGTTCTGTTTTTTCCGGATAAAAGTTTGAAAATATCTAGCCTGGTCAATATTTTTGTGTTAGATGCACCAGCAGTAGCATAATCCAATTCTCCTAGTGTATTTGCGGACACTCCCGGAGTGCGAAGAGTGCCGGTTGCGGCATTACCCACAACTTCGCCTGCCTCTCGTTGACCAACATGAGGGTTGGCGCCCTCATGCCCCCCTAGCATTAAGTCCCCCGGTCGGAGCCCGGTAAGACATCCCCCAGCAGGTTGGGTCAGCCCCTGCTGAGGCAAAGTGGCACCATGAGTCTGTGACGGCTCCATGATGCCTCACCCCCGTTTCTCCACGTTACATGTATGGACTTGGGGTTTTAGCTATAATAGCCTTACGAGGGTGGACTCCTTCCCATGTCACATGTAACGTTTCATTGAAGATTTGTAAAAAAATCAGTTCTTGGCGATATTAATAAAACGAATTTCTTATCAGGTATCATACATTTTAATTTTTAAAATCAAACATAGTACTCATAAAACACAACAGCAATCAGAAAAATTACACGTAATTAAAAAAAACAAGCTGTATTTAACTAAAATATTTTAACCATACATTGTATTTTGCGAACACCACAATCAAATATCGAATATTTCTCTCAATAATTCTCTTTTAAGTTTTGGCGAACCAAACGGCGATTCCAAATCCACAGGCATTACCGGTATGCGTTTAAAATTCAGTATCTCCTCTAAGTGCGTGTCAGCACCTGAAACAAAAAATATATTGAGGCATACTGCCCTAAATTTAAAATCCACAGTAAAAACCAGGTCTAGTAATAAGATGTGTATGCGAACACGACTCGCACGATACTTACTAAATCAGTCTTCGAAGCACTGGCAACACTTTTTTTCCATATTACCACATAAAAACCAAGAACAATAGATATCCCCGACAAAACTATGTTTAAAATTAAAAATACCAAAGTGTCAACCCTAGAGGCCGGGTAACCCGGATATAAAGTGTTTAGGCGATTACTTGAATGTTCCACGGAATTATGTCTTGTAAAAAATAGGGTAGATAGAAGACATAATAATAAAGCTGCCATGCAAATATCGCTGGCGACTACGGCGGAAAATGGAAGAAAAAAAATAAAAACTAAAATCAATAAATAATTAATATCTTTGTATCAAATGTACTTATAGAGGCCGTGATTACCTCTAAACGTACGTCTTTGAAGGGTTTATTAAACACTTAGGGCAACAGAACAGTTTGTTAAATAATTTGCAGCATATAATTTTTTTTCGTAATACCCGGGTATTTTAAACCCGATTTTTAAAAAAATATTTCTCAAAAACTACACAAATTAGAAACGTGGGAGTTTTAGTCTCGCATTTATAATGATCTAAACTACAGTAATTTGCAATAAAATGGGGATGTCACTTTTTTGGCTTTCATAAAACACTGTGCGACATTTTGACAACGAATAAACATAATTTAAAAAAACTTGATAACATTATAGGCCAGTGTCTTGTGACCAAGTAGGTGCCATAAAAGTTTGTATATCTCTATTATTTGCATAGCAATAGTCGATTGTACATGCCCCAGTTTTGGCGTGTTCAACCTTTAGCCGACAACGAACGCAACACGTTGGTTTTGTGCGATGCTCGCTGTGTCGTGTTTTAATTACAAATTACTAAAAAATAAAGACAATCTAAAATCGCTTACATAATAAATCACACCACGTGAGTTAATGGTAAAATAACCATTTTTTTATATAAGGGTATGCACCACACACAATAAATTTCTAGAACAGGAACTATAGTCGCACTATGAAAAGTCTGCAGTGGATTTGATAGCCCACGCTGTGTAAGTGTTATTTATACGTCATAATTTCATAGAAGTTTGACGTTTAAAATGACACTTGCATTGCGAGGGCTATCAAAATCGCTGCAGACTTTTCACGGTCTGACTTTATGCAACAACGTTGTGAGAGTTCGTCTACCAAAAATGTATTAAAATCTGAGGGAGGTCAATGCTTTTTATAAAAATCCTCATATTTCTTGAAAGCTTTACCAAGCTTTACAACATACTGTTCCCGCAATATTAAAAAAAAAATCTATAAAATTGACAGTCTTGTTTTGGATCATACAATAACTATCAGCTTTAGAATTACAACTTACGTTGCATTCGCCCAATATAATCTAATAACAAATCAAGCTATTATAATGTTCATAATCCCAAAGTGTCGATCCGACAATTTTTAAAACCTTCCTGTAGTAGGAAAAGGTAATAAATAATTTACTATTGAATTGCTACTGCCATGTAGCATAATCTTGGATCGTCCTTGTTCCGTATAGCAAACTTTGAGCTTTGGCGTTAATTTTCAAAGAGTGCGACTCTTTTAGGGCATTTTATCCATACTATTTAACAATTCTGCTTAACAACCAACATCTTGCTTGAGACACGGTTTTTAAAATACATTATAATGTCCTGGACAAATATTTTTCTGTAGCCTGTTTGCTCGATGCGCTTAAGCTTCACGGAACAAGCCGTCTCGAGCTGTATAACTCAATTACCTTATTAATATAATATATGTAGATCAAACTGTCGCTTGAATTCAAGTTCTTCCTGGCTGACCATTTCATTATCATTTAATAATTCGGTACCACCCTCCACAATATACCACATTCATAAGTGCTTGTTGCTAGGCTAGGTGGTAGTATGCGTGCGCAGCGCAGACGCAGGTACCGTACCGATTAAACGTTATGCTTATGTGTTGTGTGTGTGTCGTTAATCGCCTTACATTCTTCTACAAGCGCGAGAGAGAAAATTAATATCCCTACCTTGTATCATTCTAGGTGCTTTGTACTTGCCAGTTGAGAGTTCTATCTTTGTGAATGCTAATATTCGACTGCCAAATCCATGGCCCGCTTCAATTTTGTCGACAGCTTCTTGATACATCTTCCGCTTAAGTTTATCACTAATTCTTTCGACGTATTGTTGTCTAGTGAGCTTGTTAGGGTGATAGACGAATTGCTCGAAGTGCTTATACAGTCTGTCAATTTCTCCAGGCTTGTACGTAGGCAGGATAATTGCGGTATGTCTATTTTCATAGGCGGCATGAGTAGTGGTGTTACTTTGGGGGCAGTAATAAACCCTTTGCAAATAATAACCTTTTCCCACACATTCTCTTCAATGGGTTTTATAAATCTACCGTATTCTACATCAAACTTAATATCTCTACCTTGTATCATTATAGGAGCTTTGTACTTGCCAGTTGAGAGTTTTTCTATCTTTGTGAATGAATGGTCATATTCGACTGCCGAATCCATGGCCCGCTTCAAGTTTGTCGACAGCTTCTTGATACATCTTCCGTTTAAGTTTATCAGTAATTCGTTCGACGTATTGTTGTCTAGTGAGCTTGTTAGGGTGATAGACGAATTGCTCGAAGTGCTTATACAGTCTGTCAAATTGTCCAATTTATACTCAGGCAGGATAACTGCGGTATGTCTATTTTCATAGGCGGCGTGAGTAGTGGTGTTACTTTGGGGGTGTTAATAAACCCTTTGCAAATTGTCACATTTTACCATCCTTATCTTCTATTGGTTTAATAAATCTACCGTATTCTACATTAAACTTAATATCCCTACCTTGTAGCATTCTAGGAGCTTTTTACTTGCCAGTTGAGAGTTTTTCTATCTTTGTGAGTGTTAATATTCGACTGTCGTATCCATGGCCCACTTCAAGCATGTCGACAGCATCTTGAGACGTCTTCCGCTTAAGTTGATCACTATTTCTTTCGACGTATTGTTGTCTAGTGAGTTTGTAAGGGTGATAGACGAATTGCTCGAAGTGCTTATACAGTCTGTCAATTTGTCCAGGCTTGTACTCAGGCAGGATAACTGCGGTATGTCTATTTTCATAGGCGGCGTGAGTGAGTAGTGGTTTTACTTTGGGGGTGTTAATAAACCCTTTGCAAATTGTCACATTTTACCATACTTATCTTCTATGGGTTTTATAAATCTACCGTATTCTACGTTAATGTTAATATCTCTTCCTTGTATCATTCTTGGAGCTTTGTACTTGCCAGTTGAGAGCTTCTCTATCTTTGTGGGTGGTAATATATTCGACTGCCGAATCCCCGCTTCAAGTTTGTCGACAGCTTCTTGATACATCTTCCGCTTAAGTTGATCACTAATTCTTTCGACGTATTGTTGTCTAGTGAGTTTGTAAGGGTGGTAGACGAATTGCTCGAAGTGCTTATACAGTCTGTCAATTTGTCCAGGCTTGTACTCAGGCAGGATAACTGCGGTATGTCTATTTTCATAGGCGGCGTGAGTGAGTAGTGGTGTTACTTTGGGGGTGTTAATAAACCCTTTGCAAATTGTCACATTTTACCATACTTATCTTCTATTGGTTTTGTAAATCTACCGTATTCTACATTAAACTTAATATCCCTACCTTGTAGCATTCTAGGAGCTTTGTACTTGCCAGTTGATAGTTTTTCTATCTTTGTGAGTGTTAATATTCGACTGTCGTATCCATGGCCCGGGTGCATTACATTTGTTATAATTACTTTTCATATATTATAGTTTGATATATCGTTATTTTGAATAACGTAATAAATGTCATACTACCGTAATACCTAATTAACGGTATACATAATGTTATTATTGGTATAGTGGTCATAAGGTATAAGAATAAGAATAAGAATAAGAATAATTTATTAAGAAAACCTTATTGCTAATGTTACATTATGCGTGAACTTTTACATTTTACGTACATTGTTACGTGCGCCTGAACTAGGAATATAATCCTGTATCTCAGGCAAAGAGATAATATACTAATTTAAAGATCAATAAACAATAAAACAAATTAAAATCATGAACATAGAGATATGAATAGGTATTGAATTATCTTACACTTAGTAACCAAGTATTGCTGTGTCAGTGTCTATAATATCTATAATGTAGGTCGATCGTGTTTATTTCATTATTACATTGTTATTAGTTTACCTTAAAAATAGTTACGAGGCAAGAAATGCATTTTGATAGGATTACGGTCAGTAGGGCAAATTAAACATAAGGTAAATAAAGCACTTATTAATGACAATTTTATACAAACATTAAATACTTAAGTATGAAAAACATTATCGATCTATACGTTGATAACAAATGGTAGGTAATAACTACAAACCAACTAGTTAGGTATACTTAGACAAACAATTAACAGATAATCTTTTAATAGCATGTATTTATTAGCCCTCCCCATAATCAATCGAGTTTATGTACCGTCGTTCGGCCATTTTCCTGACGGGACAGTCAGGGTCCCCAGTTATATGACCATTGGGTTTTTTGAAGAGACTGCATGATGCGCATTTGGGATATTCTGCTTTAAATAGGCAATCCTTTTCCGAGTGCCCTAGATTACTGCAATGTCCACAGGTGGGCTCTGATTGCTTGCATGTTTTGGCAGCATGGCCGTAAAAATGGCACTTGAAACACTTTGTAACAGTTGTGAAGTCTCTGACAGGACACGATGACCAGTTGATGAAAGCTCGGTTTTGAGATATGAGAGCGCGTCGTATATAGGCTGGAACTTCTATCACGTAGTTACAGGACTCTGCATCTTTCTTACCCGACTTATGGCTTAATTTGATAGACGCTAAGAAATTTTCCCGAGTTAGTTCTGGAAACTTGTCGGCTATATTCTGTTCATATAAACAATTGTAGACCTCTTGATCCCGTAGAGCCGATGGTACACCTACTATTACAACTCTGGGCCTGCGCTTGAAGGGTTCATCGATGGTGAGATTCAGGGATGTGTTTTTAAATGTCAATTTCAATTTTTCTATGTCGTCCTTAGTATCAGTGCTGATGATAACACCGCCATTTTTAACTTTACGCAGCGCTCTTACGTGCAGTTTCATTTCTTCAGGATTAATAATTTTTTGTACTAGGTTTTTCGTTTCCTCGCTTGACTTCGACTGATCTTTAGGATAAATTGCGACTGAGCTCAAATTATTAGGACGAATTTCGTTTTTGTTACTGGTTTTCACCATATCGGCAAAAGAAAGTGCGTGTGTAGCCGGTCTGTTAGTGTTATCGATACTGTCCTTGAGGGCTCGGAAACTGTCTGATAGGTCTTGTTTTTCTTGAAGCGTCTGAAGAGTGCAGTGGTTAACGAGTGCCTTTGCTTTAAGGCCTTGATAAAGAACTGCCAAATTTGCGGAACCGTGGGAAACCTTTCGGCAAAGATTGTGGATCCTGAGTTTTTGGTCGGAGTTCAATTTGCCTTCCGTCGATATGCTGCAGATTTCACTAAGAGATTTATCTATGGTGCTCATCCAATTCTGAATCTCTGATGTTGGTACCGGGTCAAGACTGGTCTGGTCTCTTGCGCTCGTTGGTTGTGCATTTTCATTTCCGGTATTCGGTGGCACTGGTGTTGATGGCGGGGAACGCTGAATTTTGGAACTTCTGCCAAACGGGCTGTTATTAGCACTCATAATGAATAAAGTTGTTTAAACACTTTGACGTCATATCTACTTACACTACACAAGCAAAGAACGTCGCATGACACAGTTTGTCAATATCGAGGTCAATGCATATTGCACACGATTTTAATTTGTATATTATTTAATTATAATTTCAACACGTCTGATCGCATCGATTGCCGAATGGAACAACTATATTTACACTTCGTCTAATATACATTGCCATAATTATTACATACTCTAAAGCATATTATTTGTTATAACAAGTGACATCACATAATTATTTATGTAGCATAATAGTTGCATGACATAAATGGGTTAGGTTAGGTTGAAACTGCGACTCCGCACAAACGAATAACTACCTAACAAAAGGAGGGTTAGGTTAGAACTTTGACCCGCCGTAGAATAAAATATTCTATCAAAAAAGTGGTTTAGGTTAGGTTTGAACTGCGGCCCCCACAGAACGAAAACCGTGAAAAAGTAGGTTAGGTTAGAACTGCGACCTCCCTAGAATAAAATAGCTAGCAAAAGCAGTAGGCCTACGTACTAGTTATAAAAAGTATGTAAAACTTTACGTTATCAGGTTATCACTAAATGAAATATGACAAAATATGTTATACGATATATGTATTTATACTTGATAAAATTGTATGAAGTATTACGTTATACAAAAATATAATATAACAAATGTCATTATAAAACATGTCTATATACTATTTGAAAATTATATTACATTAGGCATTATATCAATGACAGTTTAGATGAAATCACTATATAATAAAGGAAACGTATTATAAAAATTACATTATAACATACAATAATATATCAAATGGCGTTATAACAAATATATGATAGATTTTTTATAATTATATTAAACATTACACACCCCCATGGCCCACTTCAAGCATGTCGACAGCATCTTGAGACGTCTTCCGCTTAAGTTGATCACTAATTCTTTCGACGTATTGTTGTCTAGTGAGTTTGTAAGGGTGGTAGACGAATTGCTCGAAGTGCTTATACAGTCTGTCAATTTGTCCAGGCTTGTACTCAGGCAGGATAACTGCGGTATGTCTATTTTCATAGGCGGCGTGAGTGAGTAGTGGTGTTACTTTGGGGGTGTTAATAAACCCTTTGCAAATTGTCACATTTTACCATACTTACTTATCTTCTATTGGTTTTGTAAATCTACCGTATTCTACATTAAACTTAATATCCCTACCTTGTAGCATTCTAGGAGCTTTGTACTTGCCAGTTGATAGTTTTTCTATCTTTGTGAGTGTTAATATTCGACTGTCGTATCCATGGCCCACTTCAAGCATGTCGACAGCATCTTGAGACGTCTTCCGCTTAAGTTTATCACTAATTCTTTCGACGTATTATTGTCTAGATGTCTAGTGAGCTTGTTAGGGTGATAGACGAATTGCTCGAAGTGCTTATACAGTCTGTCAAATTGTCCAATTTATACTCAGGCAGGATAACTGCGGTATGTCTATTTTCATAGGCGGCGTGAGTAGTGGTGTTACTTTGGGGGTGTTAATAAACCCTTTGCAAATTGTCACATTTTACCATCCTTATCTTCTATTGGTTTAATAAATCTACCGTATTCTACATTAAACTTAATATCCCTACCTTGTAGCATTCTAGGAGCTTTGTACTTGCCAGTTGATAGTTTTTCTATCTTTGTGAATGTTAATATTCGACTGTCGAATCCATGGCCCGTAGGGTGTTTCATTTTTCCGAATTTTTGATTTTCATCTGACTTTGCTCGAATTCTTGTTCTAACTGATAAAAAAATATTATACGTTAAAAGAAATTAAAATCGGTCAACATTTAGAGGTTGCACAACATCAACAAAGATTTTTCAAATAACCAACGACTCTACATCGGAGGGTAGAAAATGGTTTAAGCGGCTACCATCAAAGCGGAGAGTAGTGTGATACTGAACCTTCTACATATAAATAAATTTTCAAATTAGTAATAAACTTGGATTTTGGTTACTCGATAAATGTTCTAATTAAGATTTTTCAGTTTTTCCACCTGTTTCCAAAGGAAAAGTGCTTTTATCGTGTTTTAGACGCAAAATTCAGTTTTCTCATTCGATTTTAGTATCAGTTCATTATATTTTGTCATTTTAGAACATAGTTCATTTTCACGCAATGTATGGGGTTCTCACTCTACCCTTTCAACTTGTGCAACCTCTAAACGTTATTCGATTCTTTTGAAAATTGAAATAGATAGTTTTTAGTGTGGGGAGGCTCCATTGGTGAGCAAAGTCAGGAAAAATATTACAACTTTTTTTTCTCCATACAAAAGTGAATCACCCTAATGGCCCGCTTCAAGTTTGTCGACAGCTTCTTGATACATCTTCCGCTTAAGTTTATCACTAATTCTGTCGACATATTGTTGTCTAGTGAGCTTGTTAAGGTGATAGACGAATTGCTTGATGTGCTTATACAGTCTGCCAATTTGTCCAGGCTAGTATTCAGGCAGGATAACTGTAGTATGTCGATTTTCATAGGCTGCGTGAGTACTGGTGTTACTTTGGGGGCAGTAATAAACCCTTCGCAAATTGTAACCTTGGTCGATTATATCACCTGTAGACTTTCTAGCAGCTCTTGTAAGCGGATTTCCGAATGGTCATAGACAAAAGGCACTTTGTTTAGTACGGCGACAGCAAGTGGCCCAGTTAAATTAAGGGTTTCACCTCGGAACTGGAGATAATTAGCTGGAACTGGTAGTGGTGGTGGTGGAGCTGGTGCGCGTCGGAAGTTATTCTAGGTCAAAGGTTTTAAAAATCGATTTTTCGCGTATATCAATTTTTCTATATCTCATGCTCATAATATCTTTATAAATGTGATATGATTTGTAAGAACATTTAAGGACAAATACTAATGAGAGCCGTCTCGTCCCTTGGCGATATGTTCAGAGACTGTTCCTTGGTTTATTACATTGTGAGCTGACAGGCTCAACAATGACAACTACCCGCTCTGTTAAAACCGAAAAACCGAAGTATAGATCCGAAGGTCACTTTGCAAACCGTGCAGCAGTTGAAACGGCACATGTAGGTACTTAACTAGGAGTGGTACCCGATCTTGATGATCATAGATCGACCAAACCATAAGGCTTAACAGTTTGGGCGAGCTTCAAGATACATTAAGCCCTTAGATCTTTAATTAAATGATAATCAGCAACAACAGCAATGACTTCAGGTCTTCGGCCGGATCGGGTACTACTCCTAAGTACATGACGTCTTATCTTATGGTGTGCTTCAGTTTCTCTAGAACTTTTAATTCTGCTTCCACCAATATTTTTACAATATAGGCACAACCACGATAGTTCAATTCATGCCCCTTTTTCGGTTTTTCGAGTAAACATTTTCCGGTTTTTTCCTTCATTAATAATTGGCATACATTTTCAGCACATTTTTGGTCGTATTGCGGTAGTCACGAGTTATTAGTGAATTGAACCATTTTCATGCCCAGCATGCACAACAATGTGTCTTTTCCCAGTTGCACCACTTGTGACCGGTCCTCGTGATTTTTTAGGCTTGTAGTTTTTGTTACGTTTCATCCAAATTTGTTTTCCTGCTGCACGTTTCTCTGCAATTTCCCGAAGAAATTTATTATTATAGATTTTGTACTGTAGAGATATGTAAAGATTGGCAGTTATTTATACATAAAGAAGCCCAGCTCTTTGCAGATTTATAGGAACCGGTGAGGCCGTTGAGGAAGGGCACTAGTCGAGCCCACCCGCCCTTGGTCGACGAGCGCCCTGTAAGCCCCGTGGCTGGATACCCCACGGCCAGGTTCCGGTTTGCCTCAAGGAAATCCAACATGGAGGACATTTGGTCGTCCGACACATACCGGTCCCGGCCTTCTTCACCTTCCGTACTTCTTGGCGAACGACTGTAATATGATATATATTAACACCTCGAGTTGAAATACTTCCAAAATAAATATATAATAAAATATTGTAACAATTACTTACGATCCACTCATTGTTACGGGCAGGGCCCAAGCTGCCGGTGGTCAGGGCCGCAGAGTGAGGAATCGACGTACTATACGCGCCGTGTCCAGAACGTACTATACCGCCTTCTGCATCTGACCCTTGATCCAACCACCCGAGAGTCTCTCTAGGTGTTGGTCGAGACTCTTCGCTATGAGACCGTTCGCTGACACGACAATAGGAACAATGATCGTCGAGTCAACATCCCACATGGCGGTTATCTCGTGAGCTAAGTCTAGGTACTTGCTGGACTTGTCCTTCTCGGCGAGATTCTCATCATGGGGGATGGTGACGTCGTCGTAGTCAATATTTGAAAACGTGGCATATTTTTGTTTTAGAATAACAGTAACTAAGTATGTACTTATAGACAAAAAAGTTTAGTTCTTAGCCCAACTCTACTATAAGTTTTGCAACTATTGCAAGCCAGCACGTCTCAAACCTCTTCCCGATTTGACCTGCCAATACGGCCGAATACGGCCTGCCATTATATTGATCATTCTAACATTCTAACAAGCTGCTACTAGCTCGTGCCGTATTGACATTTGCCGTAGCAGGCCGTTGGTCGTGCTTCGGTACCGTTCGAACTCCTCATCACGTGAAGTTATGAGCCTAACAACCTGCTCATGAAGCCGTGTGTTGTGGTCTTCTTGGGACGTGACGAGCAGTTCCATGTTACGCGCGATGCGGAGCATTAGCCTGCCCCAAAATGTGGCGACGTTGGCCGCACGTCGACGGTCTAGACCTTGTATGGATGCTTCTGCCATTTCCAGGGCACCAGGGACAGGGTATTTCACTGTAATAAACATAATTATCGTCTAATAATTGACGCAGTGCTAACTGCAGTTCCGATTTTAACTAGTTGACACGTTTCGCCTCTTGCTTAATTTATTATATTGATCATTCTGACGTGGGCCTCACGCTGTCTTGAGATTTGCTGTAGTATGCTGTTTGTCGTACTTTGGTACCGTTCGAACGGGAAAATATGAGCCTTATAATCTGCTCATGAAGCCGTGTATTGTGGGCTTCTTGGGACGTGACAAGTAGATCCATGTTCCGCGCGACGCGGAGCCTAGCCTGCCCCAATGTGGCGTCGTTGGCCTTATTTATTTATTAAAATAAATTACACAAACGGGTCTACCGCGATATAATTTCATTGTTTCCCGTTTTATTCCCGACGTTTCAGCTGAGTTGCACCAGCTGTGGTCACGGAACGTCGGAATTAAAGGTAAAAACAATGAAATTATATTGCGGTAGACCCGTTTGTGTAATTAAATATGTGTACAAAACGCGAGAGTTTAAAGTGTTATGTCGTTGGCCTTAATATACAAGGATGGCTGTCAAGGAGGGCCAAATGAATAATATGTATGTAAAAATTATAGAATTCGAAATTAAAAAATAATACACTTCTCGATTTGACCCGCAAATACGGTTTGACATAATATTGACTAATCTAAGACATGGTATAATAATATACTCCGCCTGGTACTCCATTCCCGTCTTTTCTAGGTCACCTAACTGACACGGGCCTACGTCATCATGCGACAGCGCTATATGATAATATGCGATAGCGCTATATATAGCGGCCATGTTGTTGTGACGTAGGCCCGTGTCACTCTGGGAATGGAAGACCATGTTTTATTAGACTATGATCTAAGAAAGGGCATATGTGATATAATTTTTTTGAGAAATGCGTGTTTTTTTTTTAAAGCGGGCAAAGTTGGCTATAATGACGATAAATTTAGACTAAAATGACATTTCATACTATGAAATGTTATTTTATGTTCATACTAGGTTTAGTCGAGCCCACCCGCCCTTGGTCGGTGAGCGCCCTGTAAGCCCCGTTGCTGTAAACCCCACGGCCAGGTTCCGGTTCGCTTCTAGGAAATCCAATATGGAGGACATTTGGTCATCCGACACATACCGATCCCGGCCTTCACCTTCCGTACTTCTTGGCGAACGACTGTAATATGATATATATTAACATTTTTAGTTATGAAATACTTCCAAAATAAATATATGATAAAATATTGTAACAATTATTTACGATCCACTCATTGTTACATTGTCATGCCAATTTGTTACGGGTTGACAAGGGGAACAGGAACTATGTTTATTACAAAAACTAATCCTACTTAATAAACTAACTAATCTAAGTTAGGACGCCAGGTGTATGATGTTTGTCGTACTTTGGTACCGTTCGAACTGCTCATCACGTGAAATTATGAGCCTCACAACCTGCTCATGAAGCCGTGTGTTGTGGGCTTCCTGGGACGTGACAAGCAGTTCCATGTGGAGCATAGCCTGCCCCAATGTGGCGTCGTTGGCCTTAATATACACGGACATTATTGTCAAGGAGCAAATAAATGTATGTATGTAAAAATGATAGAATACAAAATTAAATAATGACACACCTCTTCCCCATTTGACCCGGAAATACCGCCTTCCATTACATTGAGCAATCTAAGAAGGGCATCGTGCTGCCTGACAACAGTACTGCCGTAAGTCAGTATTGGCTCGCACTTCAGTGACTCCAAGGAGTTTTAAAATCACTCACAATTTGTAAGATTTCAGTGATCTTGGATTGTGTACCTAATTGTATGAGATATATGTTTTGTGTTATCACTATGTTAAGAATTTTGTAACGTGGCGCGACAAAAAGCGTTGGACGCTGGCATAAATGGGAATACAAAATAAGACATATAGATAGATTTGTATAAGAGGATGGTAGATGGGTGATAATGTACTCGGTTATTTAAGAAATATTCCACTCCGCGCGAAGCAGAGCCTAGCCTGCCCCAATGTGGCGTCGTTGGCCTTAATATACACTGACATTATTGTCAAGGAGGGCAAATGTATGTAAAAATGATACGTAGTCGGTACCAAAGTTCTGTCACAAATGAAAATAATGATAAAAACAAAAGTACCAATCAGTTTTTAATAAATTATATACCAATTTAAAGTACAAAAGAATAAAAATTATTCAAAATGACCTCTCATGTTTTTAATACAGGCCCTTAATCGGCGCGGCCAGTCGTCTATCGCTGCACGCACCATTGTCATGTCTATTTCAGCGACTGCTTTTCCAACTTAGAGACAACATACAACATACATATCCTACCTTCCTGAAGGTTTTCATCCAGTAAATTTATGTCCGGTGATTTAACATTTTTCGTATTGGTCTTGCTTTTTCCATAAATTAGGCCATTTTTTAAACAAATTAAGTTCGCAATGCGGATGCATAGCATCAAAATCTGCTTCAATCTGAAAGTCACATTACGCATGTAAAGCCAAATAGAGTCGGTGATCATCTGTTTTATAGATATTATTATAACATAGTCACTAGGGTTTGTTTATAAATAGAAGGTAATATATACTTAAAAAATAACTGAAATGGTCATATTCTGAATACCGATGAATCCAAGTATAATACAAAAAGCATACCAATTTATATACTAGACTCGCCTTAAGGCTAGGCCATTCTGTAAGAATATCCTGTATTGTATTTTTTTCTTCAGCGATAAATGGAAAATGATCTTATACTAGCAATTACAAGATAAGTATATAAAAATAGGTTAAAAAAATATCGTTAAGCAGGAGAAGGAACAGGAATAGCTGAGTAGGAGCAGGTATTGGCACGGAAGAACGGGCTGCTCAGCGTCGTAGGGCGGGTGGGTGTTTGGTCAGGTCCGGGTTCGAGCACGTTGGCGGCAGTGTGAGGGGGCAGGTGATGGAGCCTCACTTGCCATTATATTGAGCAATCTAAGTAAGGCATCGTGCTGTCTAGACATGTGCTGTAGCAGTCCGTTGGTTGTTTTTTGGTACTGTTGGAACTGCTCATTTCGTGAGGTTATGAGCCTCACACCTGCTCATGAAGTTGCGTGTTTCTTGGAAGCTCTTGGAACGTGATGAGCTGTTCCATGTTCAGCCTGCCCCAACCTGGCGTCGTTGGCCGCACGTTGACGGTCTAGACCTTGTATGGATGCTTCTGCCATTTCCAGGGCACTAGGGACAGGGTATTATCTGGTATTATGCTGTAATAAACATAATGAAATTTAATTACTATTCCTTCTCTATTTGTTAAAAATTATGTTCGGTGGGTGTCAGACTTATTGAAGCAAAGCAAAGGTTCGCCTTGCTGCAATAATCAGCATCCAAGCCCATCTTTCTATGCATCACATTGGATGGCAATTGAGAGCTTGTCATCAACATTTTGTAACACTGGGGCTTGGCCTAATGGTGCTAACTTGCCACCTCCGTAAATCTCAAGTAAAGCTCTCAATGATTGATCATTCTTACATGGGCCCCATGTTGTCTTGAATATTTGGTGGTTTGGTTTGTCTAGGTCGTGTATTCTGTCGTTTCCAGGGCACTAAGAGGCAGGGTATGCTGTAATAACCATGCCGCGGATGGTTTGTATACAGTAGCTGCACCAGAACCGGATCGCTTTGACTTCTCGACATTTTTTAATTCTCTGTGGTACACAGACCTAACTCTCAATATTTATGTTAAGAACAGAAAAAGGAAATAACGAAAATGGCCAAAATGGGCTCCAAGAAAAAAAGGGGTTTAAAAACAGTACCTTGTCAGTGAGATAAAATTACTTGGTATTCCCTCGTGGAGCGGGCCCGCTGAATTTCTATGATCTTCTTGTCGTCTTTCTCACAAATTAAGTCTGTCGCTGTTTAGTTATAACAAAATAGGATGCGGAATGCAGAACACCCAAAGGACTGATATTTTAGCTTTAAAAGAAATTAACCCTAAGGAAACGCGGTTTCGGCCAATTATGACACACTGCGATGATGTGATGATACTTGATCAGTTAGGCAGAGGGTTAAAATATAAAACCAATTGCAAAGAATGCAGACCAATCCATAGGTAAACGAAACCCGGACAAAATATAAAATAATTTTATCTTAATTTTTATTTTCTCTTTATTTATTTTTCGTCTTAAGTTAGGTTTGTTATAATATGAATATAAAAGTAAAATATAAAAAAACACTTACAAAACAATAAAAAATACATATAAACACATTATAAAAAACCTAACCTAGGGTGCCGCCGGCAGCGGAGCTTGGCCCAAGCTGCCGGTGGTCAGGGCCGCAGAGTGAGGAACCGACGTACTATACGCGCCGTGTCCAATATTACCGCCTTCTGCATCTGACCCTTGATCCAACCACCCAGCGAGAGTCTCTCTAGGTGTTGGTCGAGACTCTTCGCTATGAGACCGTTCGCTGACACAACTATCGGAACAATGATCGTCGAGTCAACATCCCACATGGCGGTAATCTCGTGAGCTGTCTAGGTACTTGCTGGACTTGTCCTTCTCGGCCTTCACGAGATTCTCATCATGGGGGATGGTGACGTCGGCGAGCACGGCCCGGCGCTGCGATCGGTCTATCAGCACGATGTCAGGCTTATTGGCGACAATAGTCCTGTCAGTGATGATAGATCGATCCCAATAGAGCGTGGCACGACCATTCTCGAGAACAGGCGCAGGTAAGTACTTGTAGTACGGTACTTCGCGGTCCATAAGGCCGTATAGAAGAGCAAGTTGCTGGTGAATAATCCTGGCTACGAGATTATGTCTGTGCAAGTACTCACCGTTAGCAAGATGAGAACAACCGGAAATGATATGCCTGAGTGACTCTCCGGGACGGCGGCATGCCCGACAAATGTCGACCGTACCGTCCTTCAGGATATATTTCCGATAGTTGTTCGTCATCATCACTTCGTCCGCAATTGCACAGGCAAAACCCTCGGTTTCTCCGAAGAGGTCCCCGAATCGTAACCAGTTCACCGACGCGAGCAGGTCCACATCGGGTCCCGTGAGGGCCTTGTAGAACCGCCCGTGTAGCGCCTTACTCTCCCATGCCGCCTTGCGATCCGCAGTACTTAGTACCACAGGTTTGCGCCAGTTCTCGTTTGCCAAGGAGAGCGGCGTGAGGTTCCTGTCTACTGCCACCACATCACGATGCATCCCACACTCGTTGTTAAGGAAATAATTCCTGAGATTGTACACCTCGCGGTTGTGGAGATCCTTGGCGTTTAGGAAGCCTCGGCCTCCACACTTCCGTGGGATGTACAATCTCATAACTGACGAGCGTGGGTGTAGCATGCGATGTGTGGTGAGCAGTGACCGGACCCTCCGATCCAGGGCGTCCAGCTCGGTCTGAGTCCACCTTAGTATGCCAAAGGAGTATGTGAGAAGAGGCATTACCCAGGCGTTGAAGGCGCGCACTTTGTTGCCTCCTGACAAAAGACTGTTAAGGACTTTTGTGAGCCGACTGAAAAAGCGCTCCTTCACCGACCGTCTAATACCCTCTATCTTAATTATTATTATTATTTTCTGTTGTCTCTACGGCCGCCCGCCACGGTGCCCTCGCCTCCTCCACCTCCTCCCGTGTGAGTGGCCTCCGGGGCTCTTCTTCCAGCAGGAGCACCCTGTACAGCCGTAGCTGAGACCCTCAGGTTTCGCTGCTCTGGCTGCAGGGGCACTCTCTGCTCTGGAGCTGCTGGCAGCTCCGGCTCCGGCGCGCCACTCAAGATAGGCTCTTCCTCCTCATTGCTATGAACATACCAATTGCTCCTATCAAACTTATGGTTGTTAACTAGCACTGGCTACACATTAATTGAACCATACCTATTGGCTTACTTATTTATAGGCAGGTGACTGCTTTAGTAAACTATTTTTTTAATAAAAGGTAAGCCAAATGTTATTTGTTTTGACCAATAACATTGTAGTTATAGACCACAGGCCTTTGGCACAAGATAAATAAGAGTGTGTGCCGTTTGGTGCCAAAAATCTATTTTCTGGGTCACTGTGGTTCACTATTCGATACGTATAATTGTGTTGCGAAAGGCAGTTATATGCTCTCCACATATCTGTGTGGATTATTGAGCCTTCCGCAACATGTTTTTTGATAAGTGGCACCAAAACATCAGCAGATCTCTCGTTGGCAGGACACACCTCCACTCTCAAATCGTCACTGCCATCTTCTATCATGCCTAATACCCAATGGCCTTCCACATGGCGTCCACGATTATATTTTCTTTTTCCGAACTTCGACTCATCTATCTGAACAATCTTCCCAGGGCCGCCAATCTTCGTTCTTCCATCTTGGTGCTCCAGCATGAGCATTTATGAAAACTACTACTGCCTCCCTACAGTAGGTATACCAATCGGCAATTGTTTTTTGGGAGACAACTTCTTCCCTATTTTCACTTGATGTCTCCCTTTGTGCCCGTTCGTAGGTAAATGCATGAGTGAACATGTACAGTCAGCGTCAGAGAGACGTGACCCCCCTAATAGCAGTATAGAAACTGTACAATAATTTCGTCATCACACGTAGTGTTTGCGTAGCTGTGTGGTTTCATAAGCGGACTAAAGATCCTAAGAAACCGGGTTCGAGACCGATCAAAGCACTTAGAATCTTTTTGGTTTTTTCTTTGTTAGCATACCTGTATTATTAAGTTCAGAACTATTGAAAACTGAATACGGGTAATATCAAATATTATAGTAGAAATAGGAAAAATTAAAATAAAAACAATCTTAAAAACACTGTATTTTATTGGTATTTTACTAACGTAACGTTAAGCACAAGTCATTACACCAGTTTCTTTTTTCGAACTGTCAAAACGATTTGCCGCTGTGGAATTTATATGAAACATTATAAAATGACGTCACGGTCAATTTACCTACTCTTTATTTTATACTTCTATACGATTTATAAAATAGAAAGTGTGACTAAAATAACTATGCATAACAGCTGCATTGTAAGCATATTTGTCTTTTAATAGTAAATAAACAACAATATTATAGTGCGAGTTAATTAAAATTGTGGTATGTTACATGGGCTGCGAATATAGCTGTCTTAATAAGTAATAGCAAGTAATAGGAAGGGAACCGGAGGGGAAATCCCTAGGATACTGTCTATTGAATATAGGCTAGTGGCTGTATGTTGTCTTTGCCTTACAACATCAGAATGACTGAGTCATGAAAGTCCAGACAGGATATATTTTGAATGTCGAATCTCGCGTGATTAGTAGTTACTAATATCTGTTATGCAGTTGCATAACAGATAACTATACATAAATATTGGGTTCGATAAATAATGGTTATGTATAAAACGCGAAGATATTCTAACCTTGCGAGCCATGAACTACGTTTCAGAGAGAAACAGCATGTTATCGGCCAGCGATAACAATATTCATCTCCTGTCACGTTACCACAATTTTAGGAAACACAACACTTACTACCTATACCTTGTTTTTAGCATTAGAAAAAGGGTTAAGTAACAATTTTGACAAGTCTTTTTATAGAATAACGCTTCTAACAAAAAGTAACTATTACTTATGAAACCAAAATAATGTAATACCTATATGTCCTTGCTACATAACTGTAACATATTTACTATGACTTATTTTTTTGTGTTTCAAAAGTGTTTTAAATGTAAAGACACGTTAAGCTTCCACCCTTTTTGTAATGCTAAAAAAACACAAGGTATAATCTGGAACAATATCAGTAAAACTTTTGCATGCCCATCAAAGAACAATATATTCAAATCTTACACTATTTTTCACTAGCTGTATTTTTTTTCTAATACCGGAGAGGGTAACCGTTATTCTCTTCTATTTCTTTCAGCCTACTTTTCATGCTAGCTACCAAGTTTGAGCATATGTCAGTATTCCTCATAAGTTCCCACGTTCTATAGACTTCTTCATCAAGGTTTTGTTTTGATTTGACCTGATCGGGGTCCCAGTTGAGCACCATTTGACCCCATAAATTTTCAATTGGGTTCAGGTCAGGGCTCTTAGATGGCCAGTCGAAAACTGTAATGTCTGGTTGAGATTCTAACCACTGTTGGACTATCCGTGAGCGATGCACTGCACTATTGTCTTGCACAAAAAAGATTTGCCCTTCAGGGTATGCGACACGAACTGATGGTAGCATCACGTCTCGTAATATTTCCAGGTATCGTTTGCTGTTCATCCGCCCTCCAACTTCCACGAGCTCACCTGGACCCATAGACGACATCCACCCAAAATACGCTGAAAAAAGCAATATATTGTAATACTTATACAACAAAATGTGTATAAAAATTGATGAAATATATGAGATTAATTAATAGGGACCATCTAAAATGCGTCATAAATATTTGTGGCTTTCCGCCACAGAAACCCTTGTGCTTCAAGTGCCTCATTTCAACAAAATTCAGATAAAAAGCATAAGGACCTTTCTATGCTGGAAAGCCACATTTTATTTATACTTCTAGTCAAAACGAGTTATTTGAGTAAGTTGTAGAATGAGTTATTTACCTAATGTTATTCTTCCGCTTGTTCTCAAGTCTAGCACGTTTTTGGGGTTATATCTAGGGTTGCCAACTGTCGTTCACAGATTTGCGGGACATACGTGATTGACATGCGGGACTTTGCTATAAAAAGCGGGACTCTGACACCGCCTTACTAAGAAAGGCCTATTTGCCGTCCGTGTATTAAATAAGACATGGAAAATTAAAAAATGTTAACTTTTGTGAACATTTATTGCACATTAGCAAATTAATTTTAAATTTTAACATACTGTACTAATCCTTTTAGGCATACAATAACATTACGCAGTTAAACAACTTAAAAATATCGTTTTGTCAATAAATCACATCTAAATCACATCTTAAATTAAACATAATCCTTATTATTAATTTTTTTTCTATTTTAATCACATTCCCTTAATTAATCACATTTGAATTGCTTGAGCTTGAGATCATATCATTACACATTTTTCTTTTTTTTAAAAGAATATTTCTCCTGGGACTTTGCACATTTAAGAAGTTTTTTCTTTTCAGCACGTAATCGTGAAATTCTAGGCATCCATATTCAAAGTTTACTTTAACCTGTAATTCTGCTTTCACGTGGTCGACTGTTAACTTATTTCTTGCATCGGTCCACGCATTGCCACAAAGAGAAAATACCCTCTTTGCAGCTGCATTTGAACCCGGAATTGATGCTATGAATTGAAACATTTTCAATAGGTTTGGAACGTCTCGATTTGTGGAGAATAATTTATGCCATAAATCATAAGCAGACGCCTTATCAGTAGAGTTAGGTTTTTTTGTGTCTTCTACCATTGCATTTAACGTATCTCGGACAACGCAATATTCATTGTAAAGTTCGTCCATGTCTACGGCGGATGTTAATGCCAACTTCTCGCAACATGTTGACAATTCATTGAATGTTATTGTTTCTTTCAAGGAAAAAATCTGCGAGAATGTCAAATGATTGCTTGCGGAGAAATCAAAACGGTCTTCTAAATATGTCAGAGCGTCGTTGTACCATTTAGTTAAAACACTTTTGGTCGACTCCTTTTCATTTTCTGTAAAACTGGACATGGAGTTTGTACAAATGAACCCAAAAAACTGATCGTTGACCCTTTGCTGGATTTTTTGCTTCAATTCGTAGACAATATTGTATATTTCGCATGATAAAACACTATTCTTTTCCAGTAACATGATAGTGTTTTTGAAAACTTTTAATATATTATCAAAAAAACCAAGATAACATTCTGTTTTCTTTATCTGGTCATCATCAAAATAGTATTTTATTGCAACTGGACATTTATTTTCGAGTCCCAAAAAATATTGCTTCAAAGCTGGAAGTCCATGTAAAAATTTTTCAATGGCGGGATGTAATGAAAGCCATCGGGTCTTTACATGTCTCACTATATTTTGGTAATCCAATTCTGCCTCGGCAAAAGTTTCTTTTAATTTTTGGACTCTTTGGGCGTGATAGGATAGGTGGCCGTAAATTTTTAAAACCAAATTCTCAGCATCAAAACTACACTGTTCCATGGCGTGCTTAACAGTATTATGCAGCAAATGTGCTGGACACCCGGAAGGCAGAATGTGCTCGTTGTCGTTCAAAAGCAATCTGTACACGGAATGGTTTATTCCAAAATTAACATTTGCATTATCTGCAGAATACGCAGATACGTTTTTTAATTCTAGATCGACGCTTCGCAGCCGATCTTTAATATTATTATATATGTCAACTGCTTTCTCGTTCGGGTCTTCGTAGAAATCAACCAGGCCAGTGCGTATGCCATCATCAGGCGAGTAAAATCTGACCAGTATCGGGTAAATTTTTGTATTACCATGATTTGAAGCATCAGTAGAAATACTATAAAACACATCGGTTTGTAATTTTTCTTTTATGTCTTCTACCGACGCTGGTGCCAGAACATTATATACTATAGACGATGCCTTAGTTCGACCCAGCGTAATTTTTGCAGCAATTTTTGAATCGTGAAAAATCTTTGCGCATAGCTTAGCATCACAATCCGTAGTTACATATGAAATGCTATGTTGCACTCCGTGGTAAGCTTTTGTTATTTCAGCAGCAATAATCTGCTCCTGTTCTGTGGTCAATATATCACGTTTAATAAAATTGTGCAAGGTTTGAGTGCTCTGTTGAGATCTTACGCTTCGAATGTGGTCTGGACTTTCGACGTGTCGTTTGATATCATTTAAACCTCCGTACATGATCAGAAAAGGCTTCTTGCATATCTCACAAAACGCTTTGTGCATATTTCCATCGACCTTTTTTACAAAATGATACGTAGTCTCCCATTCGCACCGATAAGTACACATCCGTTTACGTTTCTTTGGTTTTATTTTATTTTTATTATCACTATCTGAGTCAGAATCGGACATGATTAGAAGATGATTAAAGTACACAAACGCAACAAGAAAATAAAGCGACACACACAATACAATTCACCCACAATCGTAAATAAAAATAAATGTCAACGATAACTTTATAAAGCGTTATAGCGTTAGCGTTTAGCAACAGCAACAAGCACGCATTCAGCACAATGTCTCACTGAGCACTGCGCAATTCACTTACGCAGCGCGGTCACTCGAAGCAGCGTGAAGCGACCTTGAGTGCGGGCGATCGAGGCAGTGAAAGAGCGGGGAAGGGAAGTGCCGAGTGAGCAAGTGAGCGCGCGGTGTTAGCGCGCTACTCGCGGTATATTCAATTTAAAAATTCAAATTATACTTACTTACCTAAGTTAATGTAGTATATAACTTAACGTTGTTTTATGTAAGTAAGTTCGTTTTAAAGCCTACTTTCGGAATGAATTGTTTGTATTTTTGAATTTTAGTGCTTACAATCTAGTCTAGTCAGAAACGGGACAATCGGCGTCCCGTCTGGACTTCTTGCGGGACGCATACTTTAGGGCCCTAGAAACGGGACGTCCCGCGTGAGGCGGGACGGTTGGCAACCCTAGTTATATCGTTCCCCTCTCCTTCGCCACAAAATTTTTCGTCCATCTTTGTCCGATTTGAAACATTTTTCATCCGAAAAAATTACGATCTGGTTCTCCCAGTCGAAATCCTCATATTTTTTGGCAAAACTAAGACGATCGTCGCGATGCTTATTAGACAAACTTATTTTTTTTGCTGGTTTATAATGGTGTATCTGGGCAGCGTGCATATGTCTTCTGACAGTGCTAAGAGATACCCCAAATGTCTCAGCTGTTGAGCGAGTTGTAGTAAATGGAGCGTCGGTATGAATTTGCACAATACTACGGTGCCGCGAGATTCCTCTGTGTAGGCAGAAGGACGAGGGCCTTGCCGATCTTCTTTAACGTCACCCGTTCTTTCATACCGCCTTAGCCATTTGCGAACCGTGTTCCTCTGCAAATAAAAAAACACAATTTAAACGTAATAGGTCTATTAACAAAACATGGCCAATGAAATGGAGTAAACTCTAAGTAACTCACCGCTATATTCATTTCTCGTGCAATTTTTTTAATACTCTGGTTTTGTTCCCGTAGCACTACAATTTTCGATCTCATAAAAGAGTTTAATCGAACCATTTTAAAACACAGTTGACACAAGTTTTCGGACAAGTCGAGAATAATATGTATAAAACAACGTTACTACTTCGGCACACCTAGAATAGACGTAAAGATAACGGTAATGATTTGCGGCGGATGCGAATTATTACAAAGTTACCCTAAAACTCAATTGTAATTTAAAAAATGCGAAACGGGATATTCATACTAAATTCAACCTAAACACATATTTAGTTAAAGATGTTTTATTCACTTTCGGATTCGGATATGAGGGTAGAGAAATAATAATAAACAAAGACAAGACTATATTAAGTATAGGTAAACCAGAATTTTGGGAGTATTGTCAAGAGGGCGCTCGTTTTGAATTTTATATAGCAACAATTTGTATAGTGGGGACAATGGAAATTGGCAGATGATTTTTGTTTTATTCCGACAACTTTAATAAGTGCGAAGTTTGATGTTTGGATATTTCTTCGGTTCGCTATAAAATTCGTGAATTTTACGACGTATGACACATAAATCAAAATCATCCAAATCTATTTTCTTTTATTGTTTTCTTTTTTTTAGGTTTGGTCGTTTAATTCCGCCCTTACGCCCTTCGCTAGCAATCCGTGATACCGATGCATGCGATACACCTAATACACAAATCAAATTATTACAAGACATCAACCAAATCGTGACGACCTGACTATAGTGACATTTGTCCATAAGTTTGAAACTTACCCGTCAATTCAGGTGGTAATTTTGTTATGTTTTCTAATGGAAGAAATTTCTCTCCCGCACGTTTTTTTTTTCAATAAATAACTATATACACCGTTTACAACTTTTTCTCTGTAAAATCTAAAACTTTCGGCATGATTATTGCAGTCTAATAATAATTCACACGAAACTAGACAAAGCAATGTTTACATTGTCAATATTGACAACTATCATAGAGGGTAGATGTTGTCTATTATTAAAGTTGTTGCCATTGCTAGAAATTAGTACCAACAAATTTCCGTAACATGGCGCACCCTCAATAGATCCTGGTTCACCTATATCTATGACTAAGACAAGGACGCATCGACATACGAGTAAGTAACTTCCACCTTTACGATTTGACGATAGTGATTCATATTTTCGCAAGTAATAATATGTGTTCGGTGGCTCAATGGTATTAGTGACGGACTAATGTAAGAACATGTAGTCTTAATAACAGCCGTGAGGTCCGAGGATCGATTCCCAACAACGGTTGGAGACAAAAGGGAAAAATGACTTATTTGAAATAATATGATGCTTGATACAGCTGTGGCGATGTTGAACTAATGTTTCGACGTTGCCGTGTGAGCTATAGTTTTAAAACGGCTGCTATTTAACTGATCACCAGATTTAGTAAAATTTAATACCAAAAAAATCTATTTTACCACCCTAAAATCATAAATGATCACCAAAATTATAACACCATTTTAATGTGAAATGATTACCAATTTTATTACATTTTACTATCCTTTTAAAGGAAATGACACCAAAATAATCATTATTAACCCAAAAATAGTCAATGATTACCAAATTTCAATCCCCATTTTAATGTGAAATGATAACCAAATTTTTACATCTTGCTATCCTATTAAAGAAAATGATACCAAAATAATCATTGTAAACCCAAAAATAGTAAATGACCACCAAAATTAGAACTCCATTTTAATGTAAAATGATAACCAAATTTTTAAATCTTGCTATCCTATTAAAGCAAATGGCTCCAAAATAATCATTGTAAACGCAAAAATAGTAAATGATCACAAAATTGTAACCACATTTTAATTAAAAATGTGCAATCATTTAATATATCGTTATCCTATTAAATTAATTAATCCACTTCGTCACCTTTTTCTAGTAGCATTTTATTTCTGTAACAGTCGCAGTTCTAACCTAACCTAACCCACTTTTCTAGTAGCATTTTGTTTCTGTAAGGGTCGCAGTTCAAACCTAACCTAACCCACTTTTCTAGTAGCATTTCTTTTCTGCAAGGGTCGCAGTTCAAACCTAACCTAACCCACTTTTCTAGTAGCATTTCGTTTCTGTATGGGTCGCAGTTCAAACCTAACCTAACCCACTTTTCTAGTAGCATTTCTTTTCTGTAAGGGTCGCAGTTCAAACCTAACCTAACCCACTTTTCTAGTAGCGTTTCGTATCTGTATGGGTAGCAGTTGAAACTTAACCTAACCTACTTTTCTAGTACCATTTCGTTTCTGTAAGGGTCGCAGTGCTAACCTAACCTAACCCACTTAACTGATAGCAGTTTAAATTACTTTTCTAGTAGCATAACGAAATGCTACTAGAAAAGTAGATTAGGTTAGGTAGGTATGCGGTGCGGGCTACGGGGGGTTGAGCGGGAGGGGCTAGTAATTTTGGCATCAGTTTACTTTATTTGGTAATATGTATAAATTTTTTTGTAATCATAGTGGTTTATTTAGGTGAAAATATCGCATTAAGTTGGTCTTCAAGATTTGGTGATCATTAATGATTTTTGGTGATCATTCAATATATTTGGTATTTGAATACAATTTGAAGTGCAGTCGTAATTAAAGCGGTGGTACTTTTGTATTTTTAGGCCTTATTTTTATGGTGTTCAGTAATTTTTTTTGGTAAGCATGATTTTTTTATTTAGGGTACCAAAGTATTTTTTGGTGGTCATTATATTTGTAGCCTTTTAAAACCAGGGGGGTCACGTTTCTCTGACGCTGACTGTACATGCTCGAAATTATTTTTCATTGTTGAATGTGAAGTCGGAGGAGACACATTAGAATACTGGCTAAGACTTGTACTTGCTCCAGCTCTGCTTTGATTATCCGGACTTGGAGTAAATGCAGAAGATACTGAATTTTGGCGAAACATTGCCATGTCACAATCATATAAAATTTGCATGATTTTCATTTCTGATTGACTTGAGTGTAAGGATCATATTTTTTTAACTTATTTGCTACATGTTCTCCAAAAGCAGAGTATTCTTTTTTATTTTGTTCACCTACTTTAAGCAAAATTTGTTGAGCTTTTTCAAGAAATGGATCAGAATTATTTATTGTTTTGGACTTCTTAGAGGTCGGTGGCTTTGGAATAGAATCTGATGTGAGCAAAGAGTCTGTTGTGTCTGAATTAACAATTTCTTGTTCTTGTTCTCCATCGATGGCAGTGTTTAGGGTTTCGGTCACCTGAAAATGATATACTTAATTAGTATATTATTTACATTTTTTTCAGATGCCATCAGGAGCGGCAGGGTGGAAAGAAGTTGCAAAAGATTTCGAAGATCGTTGGAATTTCCCTCACTGTTTAGGGGCAATGGATGGCAAGCATGTTGCAATTACTTGTCCCCCCGACAGCGGCAGTCAATATTTTAATTAAAAACATTTTTTTAGCATTCTGCTATTTTTTGTATGTGCATGCTGGAGTTCAAGGAAGAATATCCGACGGGGGAGTTTTTAGACATACAGCTTTCGGGAAAGCGCTCCTAAACCAAAATCTCCCCGGAAGAGAAATTTTAACACCATATGTTTTTCTCGCAGATGATGCATTCCCTTTGACAGAGAATATTTGCAAGCCCTATACAATAGATTTAAATGTAGACTCTCCTAAACGGGTTTGTAATTACAGAATATCAAGAGCACGCCGAATTGTTGAAAACACTTTTGGAATCCTAGCTTCAGTTTTTCGTTTATTGCATACAACTATTGATGTGGAATTGAAATATGTTCAACATATAGTTTTAGCTTGTGCGTATTTACATAATTTTTTACGACGAAGCGCAAGAGCCCAAGCTTTGTATTCACCACCAGGGTCATTCGATTGTGAAGATATTGATGTAGGAACATTAATACCAGGGTCATGAAGAGCTGATGATCGTCGTTTAACAAATTTAAGAACACTTGGGAGGAACGCAGCCACTCGAAAAAGCAAAAGCAATGAGAGACGAGTTTATGCATTATTTTATGTCAGAGCCGGGTCGAGTAGCATGGCAAGATACATTTTAACAGGAGCAAGTTCTAAAGGCTTGGCCACACACAGAGCGCGACGCAGCGCCGCGTCCGCGCCGCGTCCACGCCGCGCGACAGCGGCACATGCTAACAGGTTACCGACGTCAAACAGACTGCGTCGCGCCGGTATCACGCCCCGCTTCTGTCGCGCCCCGCGCCGCGCGGCCTGTGCGTCCGCTCGGCGCGTGCGCAGCGCTGCGCCGCGCGGACGCGGCGGCCCGCCGCGGCCCGCCGCGTCGCGCTGGCATCAGTCGGATCGGACGTTAGGCAGTGAGCGGTGCGTAGTGCGAGCGTAGCAATATTAGTTATTCTGTGATTGTAATTATGGATATAGAAAAATTAATTAATCTCGTAAGAGATCATAAAATTATATATGATCTCTCGGACAAAAATTATAAAAATGTAAATATGAAGGCTGTGTTGTGGATGAGAATCGCAGAAGAATTAAACCAAAACAGTAAGTATATGTTTTTATATTTTATAATTCAATTAGTTTCGAAATATCGCCGGAATTTTTCTCGAATTTCAAAGGCTTCTACCGAAGGCTGATTATTAGGCGGCGTCGTATTGGTCACGAAAGCTGAACCCGTGGCCATGCTGTTCTCAGGGACAATCTGCATACGGCCTTCCTTGGCGCGTAAAAAGTTGTGAAGGCAACATGCTGCCTTTACGACAGCTTCTGCTGTGTTGACTGAGCATTCCATGGGTCTATGAAACACTCCATTTCTCGGCCAAAATACCAAATGCGTTTTCTACAACACGTCTTGCTTTGCTCAACCTCTTATTATAGTTTCTTTTACTTTCGTCTTGTAGGGCCGCTCTTTGGGTAAAGGGTCTCATTAGGTATGGCTTTAATCCAAAACCTTCATCACCGATAAGTACCTGCGGCACTAAGTCATCCGTGCCCGGCAAAGTTTTAGGTGGCATTAGGGTTTTGCCTTCTAGGCATTCTTTGTAAAAGTCTGAACTTTCTAGGATACCGTTGTCGCTGAAACGGCCGCAGCTACCTATGTCCACCACTATAAATTGGTAAAATGGGTCGACTATCGCTAGTAGCACGATTGAGAAAAAGTTTTTATAACAGTAGAAATTCGACCCACTATTTTTGGGGCATTTTATTGCGACGTGTTTCCCGTCGGCACTGCCCAAGCAATTCGGAAAATCCCAAATTTCTCTAAAACCGCTTTCTGATTTTCTCCATGTGTCTTCGGTTGGCGTGGGTATATAGATAGGCTGCAAAGAATTCCACACTCCCTGACAGACGTTTTCTACTATGCCGCCTACCGTGGAACGCCCGACACGAAAAGAAAACGCAATCGTTTTGTACGAATCCCCCGTAGCTAGGTACCTAAAAAAATACGAAAACGTGTATCATTAATAAATACTTACCTATATAAATAACGGAAAATAAAAACCGGGCAAGTGCGAGTCGGACTCGCGCACGAAGGGTTCCGTACCATAATGCAAAAAAAAAAACTGTCACCCATCCAAGTACTGACCACTCCCGACGTTGCTTAACTTTGGTCAAAAATCACGTTTGTTGTATGGGAGCCCCATTTAAATCTTTATTTTATTCTGTTTTTAGTATTTGATGTTATAGCGGCAACAGAAATACATCATCTGTGAAAATTTCAACTGTCTAGCTATCACGGTTCGTGAGATACAGCCTGGTGACAGACAGACGGACGGACGGACGGACGGACGGACGGACAGCGAAGTCTTAGTAATAGGGTCCCGTTTTACCCTTTGGGTACGGAACCCTAAAAAACTGTGTCCCTAGATTTTCAATACGTTAAATACCTACCTACGTATGAAAATCTTGAGACACTTTTTTGTGTGTAAGTGTGGTATTCCATCTGTCCAATATCTTTGTCCAATTTGTATATTTTGTCTCACATTTTGCTTAATGAGAGAGTGAGATGCACTGACGTTGGACAAAGAAATTGGATGGAAATTTGACAGGTGGAATACCGCCCTTACTGAGACAAGAAAACCTAGCGCGCGTCCGTCGGTATAAATATTAGGTCCTTACCTATGAAATTGGCGTTTTTGTTCATAGATATAAGTCTGATCCTAGTTTTTTTTTTTTTACAAAAGTACATACACAATTACAATAAAACTACAGTGCACTCAATAAACAACGATTTTACATACAATTAATTGTTATTTTTTATTGTTAAGTGTTCAGAATTAAGCCTTGAAAATAGGTCTTTTCATGTGCTGTCGGTTCGAGTATTAAAATTACTTATATTTTTCTAATGGTACCAATTTTCAAGAAATGGAGATATTGAAAACATACCTTAAAGGTGTCAAAAATTACTGGAAAAATTTTGTTTGGTTTGAATTAGCCATCAAAAAAATATCCGCAAAATTAATTGTATGGAAATTCGTGTTTCGTTGAAATTCTCCGAACAAAACGCCAATTTCATAGGTAATGACCTAATATGTAGGCACAAATACGAAGTCTCTTGCGATCAAGTGCGCACGGCTCCTTTGTCGGCATTTCCTTTGAAACTTGCGACGGCGCACGGCCAGGCCTCCCTCACACGCTCAAGGCCGCGCGCTATATGCCTACCGCTCGGCGTATAGTCGACGATACAACCGACAGAGGGCCGCCGAACGCCCGCCTGAGCGCTCGCACCGCCACGTTTCCCGCGCTCGCTTCGAAATGCCGAAACCACGTAATTATTGTGCAAGTAGTAGTATATATATATATATGAAATGTACTCGTGTTTTCGAGAATGAAAAAAAAATTAGTAGACTAATGTTTAGGGTTCCGTACCCAAAGGGTAAAAACGGGACCCTATTACTAAGACTCCTCTGTTGTCTGTCTGTCCGTCTGTCTGTCACCAGGCTGTATCTCATGAACCGTGATAGCTAGACAGTTGAAATTTTCACAGATGATGTATTTCTGTTGCATAACAACAAATATAGAAAATGGAATAAAATAAATATTTAAGTAGGGCTCCGATACAACAAACGTGATTTTATGCTGTTTTTGTATAATGGTACGGACGGAGCCCTTCGTGCGCGAGTCCGACTCGCACTTGGCCGGTTTTTAAAATTTTCGTTTAATTTACATTTAATTTATCTCTCTCTATTCGCGATCTCGAAAACGGATCTAATGAATAATGTATTGTTTTATTTTAATAACGCTTATTTATTATTATTTTAGGTGATGCAGTAAAGAAAAAATGGAAGACAATCCGAGACGGGTATTTTAAAAATAAAAGAATATTAAAAGGAAAGACAGGCTCCGGAAGAATAGTTAGCAACTATATTTGGGCAGAGCAGCTACGCTTCTTGGATGATTTCAATGTGGTTCGGCCCCGATCTTCAAACATAACACAATCAAATGAAACAAATTCAACGGACAGCGACAACACAAATTCACCACAACCGCCTCCTTCACCGCAACCATCTCCTCCTCAATCATCTCCTGTGGCGCAGGTGCCTTCTTCATCACAGCATTCGCTCTCTCCGAACCCGGTGGAGCCTGAGTACTCACAAAGAGAGACTCCACCCTCATCACAACGTAGAACATCCGGATCGCGACAAAGCGAAGACCCATTAAATAAGATAATTAATTATTTAAACAATAAACCCAAAACTAATAAAGCCAAAGATTCAATTGATTACCTTTTCCAAAGTTACGCAGAAACATTTAAAAAAATTTCACCCGAGTTGCAAACCAAAATAAAACTAGAGTTAGCCAAATTATTTTCCGAGGCAGAACTGCGATCATTACGCGAGGAATCCTCGCGTACTAATCAAGTATCGTTTGTTTTGTCGCCGTCATATTCCATGATCAGCAGCGTAGACAGCCATGAAGAAACGACTAGGGAAGTTGACAGTGATTTTAATATAGTCGAGATAGCTGTAGAACGAGAACGCTTTAATAATCCAGAACCTGAATCTGACTAGATGCTCCATGTTTTTTGTGAAAGTTTACGTTTTATGTTGTTACGGGAAATACCGGAACCGAAAGTACCGGGAATTCCCGGGATTTTGAGCAAAGCAAAGAACCGGGAATTTAAAATACAAATCCCGGTACTTTCGGGATTTTCGGGACTAACATTTCCAATACAATTTTTGACTGTTTTCTGTTACTTAGAGTGAAATATCATGTTTTTTAAAGAAACATACTTTGATAGAATATCAATTTAAGGCTGATAATACTAATAATCCAGTGAAATTGTAGAATTTTGTAACGTGGCTCTTCTGCGTCAAGTCAACTGCTTTTTTGCAGACTTATTTATGATGTTGGCCCAATAAATAATCTAAGTTTGTGACCTTGAGCGGCGAACGCAACTTTGTCAATAATCAAAAACCTGCGAAAATTTCGGTTTTTGTTTAGTTGTGGGCGATTCTAACCCTAAAGGACTAGTTTTTGATAGTACCTTCCTGAGACGTTTTTAAAGAAGGCTAAATTTGCTACAATACGAGATTAAAACTGTCTCTGTAGATTTAATAGTTTCCGAGATAAAGGCTTTTAAAATTTAGATTATTTTGAAATTGAGCTCGTAAGCTGAGTGCAGTGAGTATGCACTTTTGACTTAGGCGATGCTGTTTGGCACGATTGTTCATAGGGTCAAACAAAGCTGATTTGGCCCAGTAGCTACGAGATCGTACCGTGCCTACCCCCCAAACCCCTCCCTTTTTGGAGGGTATGTACGGTATGTACGGCATCGCCTGAGTCAAAAGTGCACACTGCACTCACTTAGCTTACGAGCTCAATTTCAAAAATATCTAAATTTTGAAAGCCTTTATCTCGGAAACTATTCAATCTACAGAGACAGTTCTAATCTCGTATTGTAGCAAATTTAGGCTTCTTTAAAAACGTCTAAGGAAGGTACTGTCAAAAACTAGTCCTTTAGAGTTATAATCGCCCAAATCTAAAGAAAACCGAAATTTTCGCGGATTTTTCGATATTTGACAAAGTTTTGTTCAGCGCTCGAAGTCACCAACTTGTCTTATTCATTGGGCCAACATCATAAACACGTCTGCAAAAATCAGAACTACCGGATTTAACGCAAACGCGAAATGTATCAAATTACTGTATTATAATACTTTTATGGCTGTCCACATATTAAAATCAAAACAGAAATATTCAATGAGTTTGACAATGCCGACAATATAAAATATTATATGTATAATATTTTATATTATAAACTGAAATAAATGCCATATACTAAGAAAAAGTGACCAAGCCTTCAGTAAGAAGCGCATATACTTGGAAAAATTTGACTAATGCCGCTGTGACCCGGTGGCCGAGTGGTTCAGGCACCTGCCGCGATAGCAGAGGACGCTGGTTCGATTCCAGCCTGGGGCACTGGAGGCCTTGGTCACTTTTTCTTAGTATATGGCATTTATTTCAGTTTATAATTTATATAGTAGTGTTTCTACTTGATAAAAACAAATTAAAATATTTTCAGAAAATAATTTAATTTGTAGTATATTTTATATTGTTGTAATTTGAAACTTTAAGAACATAAGTGTTTCTACAATAAATAATTGTATACATATTATTCTCTTTATTTATTTTTCATCTCAAGTTAGGTTATTTATAATATGAATATAAAAGTAAAATATAAAAACACTTACAAAACGATAAAAAATACATATAAACACATTATAAAAAACCTAACCTAGGGTGCCGCCAGCAGCGGGGCAAGGCCCAAGCTACCGGTGGTCAGGGCCGCAGAGAGAGGAACCGGCGGACTATCCGCGCCGTGTCCAAGATCACCGCTTTCTGCATCTGACCCTTGATCCAACCACCTAGCGAGAGTCTCTCAAGATGTTGGTCGAGACTCTTCGCTATTAGACCGTTCACTGAAACGACTATCGGGACAATGATCGTCAAATCAACATCCCACATGGCGGTTATCTCGTGAGCCAAGTCTAGGTACTTACTGGACTTGTCCTTCTCGGCCTTCACGAGATTCTCATCATGGGGGATGGTGATGTCAACGAGCACAGCCCGACGTTGCGATCGATCTATTATCACTATGTCAGGCTTATTGGCTACAATAGTCCTGTCAGTGATGATAGATCGATCCCAATAGAGCGTGGCACGACCATTCTCGAGAACAGGCGCAGGTAAGTACTTGTAGTACGGTACTTCGCGGTCCACAAGGCCATATAGAAGAGCAAGTTGCTGGTGAATAATCCTGGCTACGAGATTATGTCTGTGCAAGTACTCGCCGTTAGCAAGATGAGAACACCCGGAAATGATATGCCTGAGTGACTCTCCGGGACGGCGGCATGCCCGACAAATGTCGACCGTACCGTCCTTCAGGATATATTTCCGATAGTTGTTCGTCATCATCACTTCGTCCGCAATTGCACAGGCAAAACCCTCGGTTTCTCCGAAGAGGTCCCCGAATCGTAACCAGTTCACCGACGCGAGCAGGTCCACATCGGGTCCCGTGAGGGCCTTGTAGAACCGCCCGTGTAGCACCTTACTCTCCCATGCCGCCTTGCGATCCGCAGTACTTAGTACCACAGGTTTGCGCCAGTTCTCGTTTGCCAAGGAGAGCGGCGTGAGGTTCCTGTCTACTGCCACTACATCACGATGCATCCCACACTCGTTGTTAAGGAAATAATTCCTGAGATTGTACACCTCGCGGTTATGGAGATCCTTGGCGTTTAGGAAGCCTCGGCCTCCACACTTCCGTGGGATGTACAATCTCATAACTGACGAGCGTGGGTGTAGCATGCGATGTGCGGTGAGCAGTGACCGGACCCTCCGATCCAGGGCGTCGAGCTCGGTCTGAGTCCACCTTAGTATGCCAAAGGAGTATGTGAGTAGGGGCATTACCCAGGCGTTGAAGGCGCGCACTTTATTGCCTCCTGACAAAAGACTGTTAAGGACTTTTGTGAGCCGACTGAAAAAGCGCTCCTTCACCGACCGTCTAATACCCTCGTCCTCAATACCCAACGACTGTGACATACCAAGGTATTTATAGGTTTCTGATTCAGAGATAGATCTGAAAGACATTGTCTCAGAGAGTTGTAAATTTGTTGAATTTACAACCCTCCCCCGCTGTACATACATAACCGCACATTTATCGACACCAAACTCCATGTTGATGGCACTACTGAAAACTTCGGTGATTTTCAGTAGTTCCAACAAGTCTTGGCTATTTGGTGCAAATAATTTGAGGTCATCCATGTACAGAAGGTGAGAGATGACTTCACCCTTTCTCCGAAGCCGGCAACCTAGTCCCAAATCCTTCAGCAGGGTGCTGAGGGGATTCAAAGCTAGGCAGAACCACAGGGGACTCAGACTGTCGCCCTGAAAGATTCCTCGCTCAATCCTTATAAAATCCTGCGGGCCAGGGCGGTCATCCCCGCCTCCTGGTTGACGAAGGACTGTGGTCCACTGCCTCATACACGCGCTTAGGAAGACTCTCAAAGCTGCATCAACTTTATACAACTCTAAGACCCTCCCCAACCATGAATGGGGCACCGAATCATAGGCCTTCTTGTAGTCAATCCAAGCGGCTGAGAGGGCACCCTTGTTCCGCCGGATTTGTTGGCAGATGGTCATGTCTATGAGGAGGAGCTCTTTAGTACCACGGGACCCAACCCTACATCCATTTTGAGCGGAAGCCAGAATATTGTTTGCGACAATGTGCGCGTTGATTTTTGCTCTCAAAATGGATGTAAGGAGCTTGTAGAGTGTAGGCAAGCATGTGATGGGTCTGTAGTTCTTAGCTTCCGTGGTACTACCGGACTTATAGAGCAGGAAGGTGACACCAGTTGTTAAGGAAGGTGGGAGAGAACCAAGCTCGAGGGCTTGTTGAAATTGTGCTGCCAAGCAGGAGTGCGAGCATCGGAACCACTTTAGCCAGAAGTTGTGCAATCCATCCGGCCCAGGACTTTTCCAGTTCTGGGCCGTGCGGATGGCACAACTGACGTCATCGGGGCTGATGGTGACTGCCCCCATAGGTTCGATGGACTCGCACTCACGCTCGACAACACTCATCCAACTCCCCTCGGTGTGTCCGACAGGCACCGACCAGATGCTACGCCAGAAGTCAGTCATGGCAGTAGCATCCGGCGGCTGCGTGTCGGGCGTACGAAGGTTGGTTTCCTCCCACTTTCGGTACACCTTCCTTTGGTCACTTTGAAAAAGGCGATTCTGCTGGAATCGATCCACACGCTCTCTGTAGCGGCGAATTCGGTTTGCCCATGCATAGACTTTCTGCTTTAAAAAGTCGATGCGCTCTGTGACATTGGCCATGTAGTCGCGGGGCCTGATATCCGTCCCCGCGAACGCCTGGTTCACAAAGCGCATTACTCGGGGGCGATTGTTGCCCCCCCTGAAGCAGATCAGCTTTGCGATGAGAGTTCTAAACGAGCTGATACGTCGCTCGATCCGCGCTTGCCATGCAGGGACACCTCCGACGGTCCTAGGTGCACGTTCAGCGTCCGGGAACTTGACGCGAGCAACACGGCACGCCGCGATGGCTCCGCAGTACATGATCGAGTGCGTATCATCTAAATCTTTACTAGTCCGTAAATGTGGCTCTAGTAAAGCGTTTAGGGCTCCCATTAGCGCTAGATTGCGTCTATTCATAGGCAGACGTGGTAATCGGGGCCTAGAGTTGGTTGTGGCGCGATACTGCGTAATCGCCTCTTCCAAAGTCCTCCTCAGTTGCTCATTAGCAGTTGTACTCACATTCTGACTTGCGAAGTCCCCCTCGTCGGTACAGAAATCAACCCGTGGCGCCCCCGGTGCCAGGTCGGGTGCGGGCACCGGATCCGGCGACGTGGCGGGCAGATCTCGCACCGAGGTGGAGTCCGCGCGAGCAGAGAGAGCCTCCTGGCGAAGCCGATCAAGTGTCGCGTCATCCAAGCGCTTTAGCCGCTGAATGACGCGCACCTGATCCGATAATCGCTGCTCCGACACGGTGATGGTTGGTTCAAGAGCCTGAAACAGAGGCAGTATTCTCGAACGGTAGGCGGATAGCTGTGTTCCCCCCTCTGTAGCCCCATAATAGGCGCGCATGACATTCTCGTTCATGTCTCGAGTCCATCGCATGCGTCGCACTATACCACCGGTAGCGGGAGCCGTGGGCGGGGCAGGATGTCCCGCAGGCCCCAAGCGTGCCGGCAGCGGTGGCCGTCCTCGTCGCGCAGGTGGTCGTGGCGGCGGCGGCGGCGGCCCGCTCTCGTCACTGGACCCGTCTGTGTCAGGCGCCGTTGCGAACTCGTCGCCTGACGACGATGTGGACGAGGAGGTGGACGAGGCGGGCGGGGGTGGTGGGCGTGCGCTTGTTGTTACCGCTTTAGCTCGACTCCTTGTAATCATCTCTAATTTCGTAGTTTTGCCAGTGGTGTACTCGTATGACAAATGTCAACACGGTAGTAATGGGACTGCGACCCATGGTCGCGGTGTTTATAGTCAAATATACCAATTGTCCGCATTATTGACTAATAACTTGGTTGACACAGAGCAAATTATCAGTATTTTAGGGCAAAAACGACATGTAAAAATATATTTTACGAAGAGAAATGTAAAAGGACGTCTGTCAGTGTCAGCGTTTTTTTTTTTTTTATACATATTATTATTAGTTATTTGTATATTAAGTACGACAGTTAATGTAGGCAATTATCGTGTGGCTTAAAGACACGTCGTAAAGAATTAAATACCTATCATGTTTAGAGAAAGATTCATGGTCGTTTTACGCTTTTTTTAATGAAAATTTAGATAAAAACTGATTTTTTAAGGCAGTCCCGAAAGTACCGAAAATACCGGGAAATCCCGGTTCCATTTTTGCCTGGTACCGAAAATCCCGGTTCTTTTAAACAGTACCGGTTCTGCAATCCATAGTTGTTATTGTTTAAAATCATAATTCGAATATTTTCTAAGTACTATGAAAATTAAGACTTATAAGTGAGATTATAAATAAGGCATAATGTTTATGTTGTAATAATTTTCTAAAGTACAATATTAAGACTGATTATAAGATTTATAAGTGAGATTATAAAATAAATAAGGCATTAAGTTTATGTTATAATAATCAAAACAATCAATAAATAAACCTTAAGCAAATGGCCGTTTTATGTTATGGGGCTGTCCATAAATTACGTCATCGATTTTTGACGATTTTTGACCCGCCCCCCTATAATCATCCAAAAATCATGCTTCAAATGACCCCATTTCCTCCTACTTCATGCTACCGTCATCCGATGTCCAGACCCCCCCCCCCCCCCCCCTTAATTTGAAATGACGTAATTTATGAATAGCCCCTATGTTGTGTTATTGTTTAAAATTATAATTTAAATATTTTCTAAAGTACAATATTAAGACAGGTTATAAGTGAGATTATAAAGAAGGCATAATGTTAATGTTGTAATAATCAAAACAATCAATACAAACCTTAAACAAATCGCCAGTCTTTCTTTTGAACTAATTGCCAGTCTCCAATTAGTGTCTTGTTTCGTTATGAATGGTTGCAAAATATTATGAAGTTCTTCAAAGCTGCCTTTGGACATGCGGAAGTATGAATAGAACTTTTCTTCATCCGATTGTAACTCCCGGCACAATCTGTTATATTCTCCATATTCCAATCTTTTAGTATTAATTGGATGAACCCACATTCTTGGACGCTTTCTAGAAGCGGCCGCCAGTAACAAAAGAGTGTCCTCAATGTCAGAGTCGTCCGATTCACTCGACATTTTCGTATAGTAGCGTCGCTTCGAACAACAAACAAACACTCTGATCTATGGCTTGGGAAGGAATGAGCGACCCTCCGCGCGCGAGTCACGCCCGCATGACGCCGCGCCCCGCACCCGCGCGGCCGCGCCGCGTTCCCGCGCGGCCGCGCTGCGTTCCCGCGCGTCCGCGCCGCGTGTTGAGAGCGTGAGGCCGGCGCGATCCGCGCGCGCTCTGTGTGACCATGCATCGCGTCGGCATCACGCGGCGTGGACGCGGCGCTGCGTCGCGCTCTGTGTGTGGCCAAGCCTTAATCCTTAGTCTGTATAATAATATAATTTATATAATAATGTGTAATACTAATAATAAAGATACTACTTTAACTGAAGAATTTCACTGTCCAGGCCTGTGTTTGGAGTATCTTGCGTAAGGACAAATGAAATAGCGTCAAAAGCAAACCATTTTACAGCTTTTCCGCCAGCGCTGCCACTTTTCTTTTTCTTTTCCTCAGTCTTAGCGTATGTTCTTAGACTTCTAAATTTTTTGTATGCCTCATCACCAGGCCTCGGAGTTTTTTTAGCACGGTAAGACTAAGGAGAGCTATGGAGTCTTTGTTAACATTAAAATTAAGTTCATACTCATACTCATCCTCATTAATTAAGTACAAGTAAATTATGTACAGCTCTAGACCTAATAAATATCAGCGATCATCACAATAACGAAATACGTAACTATATATTCATGACATAATGTGACATCTGATTTACTCATACACATATTTAGGTAAAGAGGTTTAATCATAAGTGGCCTATCACTTAAAAAAGTACTTAAGACATGCAACCTATGATTATAAACATTGGTAATACGTATTCGACATATTAAAACGATATTCCATAGATATTAAAACTGTTTATTATTCATTAAGGTTGATATAGAGCTACAATATTTTAGAATAGTTATGGGTCATTCCACCGTTTCGGGTGTTACACTTGAACTAATAAAATAAGGTTTTATTCGATATTTTATTAAGGAACTAGGAAGTTACAACTATTGATTCATCAACTACTTTGATAATATTTTCTATTCCTGATCACCCATAGTTAAAATATAAGAGCAATAACGAGAAAATGACGAAAAAGTAGTGTTTCGGGCGTTACGCGAATTGGCCTATACCTTCTGACCATCAGTCTCAAAATGCATAATTCAGCGAATTTTCTTAAGTAACCCCCAGTTTTATTCATAACAAGTCATAATAGTTTTGTTGTAGTCTACTAAAACACTAAAATAACACTTAATATCGCTTTTTAATTAATTTTAATGAATTAAAGTATCCGTTTCGGGTGTTACTAATGATTCGTTTCGGGTGTTACGAGTACGAAATTAAAACAGATTTATACGAAATTATGAGACATTTTATTGAAATTATTGTATTTTTAACAAATCCTATTTAGAACAATAGCAGCAAAGGCAGAATTACTATAAAATATATGCATATTTAACAGTAAAAATAACTATTTCTCGAAGACATCAATTTCGCTTGGGAATTCGTAGTAAGTGTGACCATTTTCTATGTATGAAGCAGCACGAGGCAATACACAAATTATGTCCTCATAACGCACATAACTTACATCCTCTTCGTCAGGTCTGAACGTAGTTGCGGTATCACCAACTACTTTTAAAAACATTATTTTTACCTCACCATCATCATCACCAATGAAACTCTGGCAAATGCCTGCATATCGATATTCTGTTTTCTTTCTGCCTTTTAGTTGAAATTTGACTAGAACAAATGTCCCAGTTTTTATATTCTGCACGGATCCATCGGGATGAGGTTCATCCTCTTCTGAATCTGTATAAACTTCACTATACCGAAGCCGTCTTTTCGAACAATCCGCAGCCTGAAAATCAGGCACGGATGCAGATGTCAGGTCAGGATCAGAGTAACTTTCGACATCAGATACCTCCTGTTCTTCTTCTTGGTGTTTTTTCAGTGTAGCTAGCGGTTCCAGGTATTCATCCTCCCATATGTCTTGCTTTACAACTACTACTTGAACAGAAATGGATTTGGATGTTTTGGCTACGATCACTCGCCTGTAGTCCAGCACTTCAAAATAATGCTGCTTTCGAAGCTCGGGTATAGGTTGAACATCATCCCATAGCTCTTTTAAAAACTGAGTATCTGTTTCAATATCTTCTTTTTCGATGTACATAACGTGTATGGCCTGGGTCTGAGTTTTGACGAAGGCATAAAAATCTGCAGCGGAATTCATGATAACCTGCCTTGATTTAACACCCAACCATGCCAATCTCTTTATTGTGCCCCCAATGCCGTCAACAGCTCCCTTTCCGTGAGATGCAGCGAAAAAGTGCCACTGCAGCTGTGTGGCGTTTCCGCGCTTTTTGAGTTCATGGAGTGATGACAAGGTATATTTATTTTTGAATTGGGCAGCACAATTGTCACTGAAGATGATAAATGTCGTGATTGAATGGCTACGTATAGCTTGGATGTAATCAACAATGTTCTTTAAATAGGTCCAGACGGCTTGTTTTGTATGAGAAGTGTCATTACTGATGATGGCAACTGATTTCGTCTCATTATCGAACCAGATGCAGCAAGTAAAAATAGTCACTTGTTTATGGCTCCAATGTGCACTTTGTATTTCATCTTGATGAACGAGTGCGTAATTTTCGGCAAAATCGATTTGGATCACTGCTTCATTTTTCAAGGGACACATCCTCCTGTTTTCAAAATGGTCAGACTGTACTTTCTTTATATAACAGTGAAGTCTGAATTTGTCTGACATGTTTTCTAATTCTTTTAAAGCCTCTTTACATGTAGTTGTTTTTGTGATCTTTTCAGGACGGTTATTGAGAGTAGACCATTGGTTCCATGTTACTTGTTTCTCACCTACATGAGTCGTATCAAAGCTACTCCAAAAGTTTTTCGGACATTTGTCACAAGATCCTGACATACAATCCTCATTTGTAACGTCACAAGATATCATCTCCAACACTTTTTTGTGGTTTTCTGGCAAAGGTAGATATTTTTTCAGAGATTCTAATAAGTTTATGTAATTTGAGTGTTGCGTGCAAACGCAGACATTGTGGGGCGTGTCAGCTATCGGAAGAACCTCAGTTGGTCTTAGATTATAAAACGATGACTTTCCAATATTTAATTCAGGGTGTAGTTCTTTAAAGTATTGGAATGCTTCACGAATAGTGAAAACCATTGTGCGTTTCTGCTTTTTTATTTTCACACCAGATTCAGGGTCTCTTACTGTTTTATAATCTTTCATCCCAGGGGCTTGACGACTTACATCATCCCTTAAAAAAAAATCTTTCACTGCTCTCTGTGTCTCCAGTCTGAGTGTTGGGCATTTATTTTTGAAAAACTCAGACGTTTTTATTTCACTAGGCCCACCTAACACGTCAGTTATAACTTTTTGGATAACAGCAGCCTTTTTTATCGGTGAAACTGGGAGAGATTTCTTTACCTTTTTGACTGCTTTTGAAAAGGTTTGCACGCAGTTATACGACCCTATTGGAGAATCACAACTTACAACTTCTGCATTCATTTTTTTCTTTGCTCTATGCGCTCGTACTCTTTCACGCACTTTTAGACGATATTCCAATTTAAGACCTTCTGTACATAGCTCTACTTTCTTTTTTTTCCGTCTAATAGCATCCCTTTCCCTCTCTTTGGCCAAATATTCGGTATATTTCACAGGATCTTTCTTTCTGTTTTCTCTCAGTTTTGCTAAACGTTCTTTTGTTGATGATGGCATGATGATATACCTTAAAAAATACAAACACCATCATAACACACACCCATGCATTATGAAAAGGACGGTATAACCCCAAGTTAGTATGTAAAATCAGTTTTAGGTCGACTTACGTCAATGTAACGCCCGAAACGTTTCGGGTGTTACACAACTTCAAACTTTAAAACATAGGACTAAAGTACATGTTATGATAATAATTATCACACTTTTGAATAGATCCACACCATAACCTTACTTTGGCAAAACATGCTAGGCTACAGTTTATTAAGCGAAAACTTACACCTACTTTTATCTCTTTTTCGTTTCGGGCGTTACTTTGAGACCACAGTTCAGAATACTCTTCTAAAAACCGATTAATCCATGCTTTTTAATATTTTTAAAGACGAATTATATAATTACAATATCTTACCTCAATTTACCGCGGGAAATTTGTGACATTTGACAGTTACTTTCTTTTTAATTAGTGTTGCCATATATGGATTAAAAAAGTACCTATACGACTATCTTGTAAACGCTGCGTTCAAGTAGATGGAAAACATAAAAAAAATGTTTTTTTTTTGTTTTTCTTTTCTGATCATTAAGGTTGGGTATGTTAGCTATAGAAACAGGTTAGAATTGACTTCCTAAACCAATATTCGTTTTTGCGGCCTCGGTATCGTTTATTATGGAATGACCCTTATGCGTTACTCTTCCTTACGTCTACAAAACAGTTCGTTCACACATAATGGGCAGTATAAACGTCGTAAGTCGCATTCATGGGCATCATTTTCAAGACACCAATAGTGACGGCAGCAATCTTCACAATATCCAGTTGATTTCATCCCTTCATCTTTAAGAGATATAGCCTCACGAGGTAGTCCTTTGAAGAACATGTCAACGTAGATTGTATGAGGAAGTTTCAAACAGTAAAACGTGGACCGCATATTTTCTATCTAAAATAAATTAAAACAATATAAACTGAGTGTAAATAATCACGCTGACACGGAAACGCTACAATAACATTATAATAACTTTACTTGATCCAAAACTGGATAATCATTTTCGAAAAAATCGTATGCCTCTCTTATAAGACCAATAACTTTCACCATTGCAATATGGTACAATGATTGTGGATTTTTCGAGAACAGTTTTTTAATCGCGTACTTCTTGGACAGCATTTTTATTACTTAATTACTTAAGATTCAAAGGTGCAATGCAAGAGCTAACAATGACATATATTACAATAAAAACAAAATCGAATCGCTTTATTGTCAAAATACTTATGTTTTTTATTTTGTTTTAAAGAGGATTTATGCATAAAGTTCTTTACCGGTGTTAGAATGGTTTAAGAGCAAAATGTAACAAAATCCAACCAACATATTTTTTTAATTTTGACACTGTTGCTTTTCGATTTTAGCTGTGAAACTAATATGACTGACATACCATTAAATAGAGTTTTTATAGCAATGTCATTTAGAGTGGTCAAGCCTTCGAAACTAAAAAAAAAAAATTAGAAATTTTGACTTACGTGTTTTTTTACAGAAATGATAAAGATAGAGACTCAATACTTTCTGAGAAAATACTTACTTTTAAGTTGACTAAAATGAAATAAAGATAATATGATAAAGTTCAATACTTTTAGAGAAATATACTTTTTTAATATTTCGGATTTTATTTTTTTCCAGCTGAACCACATGTTTTTTTTTGACAAAACTTTGCACAATTGTACTACTAAATGTAAGTAATTATAGAAAAAAAAAACAGCGTTGAATTCCAAAAGGGCATATCTTCTTCCCTTATCTTGCTACGGCCTTTAGTTCATAAAATAAATAATAGCTATAAAAAATACACCACCATCTTCATTGACGAGTAACAAATAATATGAAGGTAAACAACCCCATAGAATTAACAATCAATATCCATAGAACACGTAGCTATAGGAATGAGTTCTTCAAAATCTTCACATGGTACGTGTACGTTGTTTATTTCATCAGTCCAGTTGTAAAATGTGTAAATAATTGAGACTTTTTCCATGTTCTCTGGAGTGAAACATGTTCTATGTTGGTCAAAAATCCACTTATGACACGAAAAAGATCTTTCCACATCGACTGAAGTTAAAGTAGCATGTTTTAGAACTTCCTCAAATTGTTGTGAGCTTGCCATCGTTCGTATTTCATTAATATCTGGGTTCCTTTGGAGAACTTTTACAAATTTATCTCTAATCGTGTCAGGGCCGAAACATGTAAAAAATTGTGTAATGTCGTCTATTACTTGAAACGCTTGCTTTAATGGAATATTTGTACACTGTAATTTTGTAATAGATTCAACAATAACCTGATAATTGTCTTTAATCAAACTAAGCTCATTTGGCATGTTCATATCCATCAATGCGGTTTGGGCGTTTGCTATAGAGATGGCTTCTTTTCTTGAAAATTCAAAAATAATACTTTTTATTTGCTCATAATGATCCGCGTAGTAAAATGCAGCATTCAACCATGTCCCCCATCTGGTTATTACAGGCCGCGGCGGTAGGGGCACATCAGGGGCCATCGTCTTAAATATTCGTGTTCTCTGTGGCGATTTCAGAAATATCTTTTTTACATTTGATATTAAGGCGTTGACTCCTTCATGTTCTGATCTTATTTGTTCAGCAACACGATTTAGGGCATGCGCTAAACAAGTAACATGTTTCATGTTGATAAATTTCCGTTTTAAAATTTTGCCTGCGAGAAGCATATATGCAGCGCTGTCCGTGCAAAATATTAAAAATTTGCCAATGTTACCTTCGAAATTACCTTGCCACAAAAACATAAGACTATTTTCTACCACTTCAGCGATCGAGTTTCCATTGACTTTTTCTAATACCTTACATGATAGTAAGAAGGGTCGACACGAGGATCCTTGTAATGACTTTACTATAACATTGACAACGCAATTACCAATAACATCTACTGTTTCGTCCACGGAAAGCCACAGGTAACAATCTTTAAATGAGTTCCTTATTTTGTCCATAACTGGGTTGTAAATTTTTTGGAGATAAAATTTTCTCAAAGTTGATTCGTGTGGAAGTCTTTTATTCGTTATTGGGCAGCAATATTTTTCCATGAATTTTCGGAATTCGGGATGATTAGGTAAGTCTGTTCCAAGGAATGTTGCAGGTAACCAGGAACAAGCAGAGATCAATATAGAAGTCGCTTATAGCTCCACATTTCTTTTGGTGCTTGTCAGAATTAACATGTTTCAGAACGTTGTCCTTTTTCAATCTAGTTATAGAACTTTCACACACAGTGCAGTATATAACTGCTTGATCGGTATTATACTCTAACTCTTCATAGGGTTCTATCCAGCGCTGTATAAACGAAGAACGTTGGCGAGATTTTGTATTGTGTAGAATGCTGTTGACATGCTTTAATATAAAAGTGTGTCTTAATTGCGTGAGATGTACGTCACAAGACACACACATTACTACACATTTTTCGTGATCGTATATAAGATCTTTGTACGGTTCAATCCAGTGCAAAATTTCAGATATTTGTGGATCCGTCATAATGAAATCAGCAATTTATTCCGAAATTTGCCTTAAATGAATATATTGAAGTAACAAATCATACGTCTTAATATGTTGATACATGACATATGATGTCATTAAGTGCATTATCTAAAGCGGCCAGTGACAACGTATAGTTCCTTATCTTAACAGTAATTATAGTATGTAGGTACGTTAAGTACTTAAATAAAATATTGGAGCGATGACACTGCAATATGGGTAATATAATAATATTAACATACACATATACATATTATTACTTTTTTATAATATAACATTTAATTAAATATATGTAAACAGAATTAATTACATATAAGTAGTCTAAGTATTTATAAAACGATTCGGACGAACTTAATTAATGAGGATGAGTATGAGTATGAATTTAATTTTAATGTTAACAAAGACTCCATAGCTCTCCTTAGTCTTACCGTGCTAAAAATACTCCGAGGCCTGCTCATCACTCGATATATCAAACTTTTGGGCAACATCTGCCCACCCATCTTTCTTAGCATTTCTGTCTTTGTAGGTTCCGCATTCCACATTCCACAGTTGAGGGTACAAATGCACTTGATTGATGAAATCAATTATTTTTGCATTTGACCATGTACCAGTCATTTTGATCCGTATTTTAATTTATAACCTCAAACAGCTCAAACTTTAAACACGAACATAGCTGTGCTACTCGAACGAATCGCGGCAAACTTCACGTCGCATGAAAAAGGGACGCATTTATGCCGTATAAGCGAGATAACAATAAAAGTGGCTGAGAAATATTGCAGTATTTTCGATTGCAAAGCGATTATTCCAGCAATATGTTTGGGACCCTCGAACATTCTCGGCTATACTAAAAATATGTGTCAATATATCCCGGCCATACCAAAAATATTGCCGAGTGTTGCATAGTCTGGCCGTAAATGCTGGCTGATGCTGCCGCCACACTATTGCAGCTAGACATTTTCCTGAAAATATAGCCCATCTGGGGGCTCCTTTAGATATAAGTTTTAAGGCGTTACTCATCTGCTCTTCCTTATACTAGCAGGTGTTGTGTCGTAGCTTTGATATCGACTGATATCCATAGTGACTGGTGGTGTATGCAGATGTTTGTGCCATACTGTTATATTTTCGAAGCAAATTTATCATTACAGCTTTCGCATCGAGTTTATATTCTTCTTTTATGGAATTAAAATGTGGAAAAAGCGAATGTAATAAATGTTGATCTGGATGTTGAATGATGGGCGTAATTTTGTTCAATTTCTCAGTTAGAACTTCGTATAATTTGTGTTGCGCATCATCAACGCTATCACTTCTTTTAAGCTTCTTTGATTTAGGAATAACAAAAGATTCCGAACGCCCTTCGGTGTCGTATTCCTCAGTATCAGTAAATCGACAGGCGGTCTGATTTCGGTCACGGGTTGTAAAAATGACAATAATTTGTAGTTTGTAGTAAACATATTGTTTTCTTGGTTTAGCCCCGGACCCACCGGTGTCTGGGTGCCGCCCACAAGGCTTAGATAAGTAATCTGAAAATTTCATTTTTTTGTATACCTACCTACCAACGTTCTTAGGTAAAAAAATATTGAAAGAAGTTCAGGATGCCTAGGGATTCATGCAGAGATCTTTTTGTCACGCAACGCATTATGACACTTTAAGAGGAAGAAAGAAGAACTTTACTCTCTATACCTGTTTGAGCTGATCATGTTTGTCAGAAATTATATTTCGCAGTGTAAATGCTTGTACACGTAGCTACGAACAGTTCCTCGTCGTATGGCTCTGGCTGAAAAAAACCTTCGCATCATTGGTCCTACATACTAGAGTTTGACCAGCGAGTGGCTGCACAAAAAAAAAGCGGCAAATTCAAAAAATCTTTAACTGGTAACACGAAGCATAGTGCAAAAAAAGTAATTTGATACTTGGTAATTCATACGTAATTAATTTTTGTTTTGATTAGTGACTGACTGAAGTCTGCAACGTAGCAGACTGTAAATTTAATACAGTAAACAGACTGAGGATATCGTTGCAATGCAATTATAACCCCTGGCTTCTAATTTAGCCCACTTAAAAATTAAAAATATGATTGAATAGTTATCATTATTATCAGAGATACTAAAAAACGAAGGAACGAATTGTTAGTAGACTAATCAGTCAATCATTACAAAAATATGTAGTAAACATAAATATCTTTACTTCAACTGTACAAAAAGTAAGTTATTATATTATCCTAAGATTCCTAAGTTATAGAAAATGATACTTTGTTGTTACAAATAAATTTCAGGACTGACCATTAAACGGCACCCTTTAAATCTCATTTCTTTGGTCGTTGAAGTCAACAACCAAGGCATATGTCATAATATTGAACTTGGTTCTTATATGACATTTATATTTTTGATAGGATTAAAAATTACTTTATTTGTGTTTTATTTTGAAGTTTTGAACTCGGGTTAATTACAGGCGATTATTTATTAAGCATAAATATTTCCCTTGTGCTATTAAAGTAAACCTTCACAAGGGAAATATTTATGCTTCCCGTTGTACTTATAAAGTTAGTAATAATAAAAAGTCACATATTGTATAATGGAGCTGAACTGAAGGTAGGTGAAAGAAAACACAATTTAGTTTCAATCTACTTTTAATATTGTTAGTTTATAAAGAAGGTGCCTATTTATTTAAGAATCATAATCGAAATCGGATTCAAGAAATTCAATTCCTGACAGAGAACTATCACTGTCATTGTCACTTTCCCGAACTTCTATTATGAATGGAGCTAGTTCAGTGTCTGTAATGTTGTCCTTAGACTTGTATTTTCGTTCCACATTTATTACATGGTCTGTACTTTTTTTCCAATCTTCCGGGGTAATCATTGCAAAACATTCTCGGATCAAGTTTTCCGTATCTGAACCCGGTAGCCCCACATTTCTGCTGGCTATTTTTCGCTTTGTGAGGCTCCATATCAACTCAATAGCGTTTAGATCGCATTGGTATGGAGGCAATTTAAGGACCTCATGCCCATGCTGCTTCAATAACTCCTCTGCTGCATATATGGGACCAATTTTATTTTCCTCAACGAGGCACATCAATTCCTCCTTTTTGAAACACTCTTCATATGGGATATTATTTTCCCTTAGCCATTTTTGAATATCAGCCTTTAAGCTGTGCATGGTTGGAGGCTTATTTATTTGTGTTACATGGTAACTGGCATTGTCCATAACAATTACACTGGGCTCAGTCAAATTTGGGATTAACATTTCTCGTAGCCACTTTAAAAAATTAGAACTGTTCATGTCATCATGATAGTCAGCTGCTTTGGATTTTGTGCTAAAAACAAGCAAAGCATTGGGCACAAATCCTTGCTCTGATCCAGCATGCACTATAATATGCCGCTTACCCGAGGAAATTTTTTCAACTAAACCGGAAGTTGAAGGCCCTTGCCATGACTTCTTCGGTCTGTAATTTTGATGGACATATGTCTCATCAAGATACACAATATTTTTTCCTTCTTCCCGTTTTTTATGTATAGCTCTAAGAAACCTTTGCCTCCACCCAGATATTTCAAACTTTTCCATGAGGATGGAGCGCTCTTCTTTATTTTTTTTAAACTCAAATCCGTTCTCGTGTAGTATTTTCCTCAGTGTTTCACAACATCCTGAGAATCCTATAGATTCTTTCAAATCCGCATGTAAGGCTCTTAGAGTAGGTACCTGCTTTTTGACGCAATAAAACTCAAAATTGTCTAAATTTGACACAGTTGGTGGCCGGGGTCGATTTTTCCCTGGCGTATTCCATGGGCCTTGGTTAATAGAACCCTCTTTTTTAATTGTGCGTAGTGTACGAATGCTTGCACCTGAAAAAAAAACAGTTTTAACAATAGGAATTTTAACAAAAGAACACTAAAATATTAATAAACCTAGATGTGTAAATATAGATTATTTATATTACCTGTCATAGTAGACACTTTCTCTAAATAACTTGATTCTGATGCGTTATTATCAATATTCAACATTCTTCAGTTCGCTTGCTAGCTTTTGAATAGTTTCTCTAACATTTTCGTCATCTACGCCCGCTGTAATATAAATAAATCATAAGTTTAGTAATACAAACAAATGTTCCTATCTCGTAAATTAAATTTGGTACAAGAAGCATCAACATTGTTTGATAATGACTTACCGGTCGCCTGAATGATTTCGTCCAATATTCGCTTCTTTTCTAGTAATCTCTCATTTTCGTCGTGTCGAACTTGATTATAGTTACAGATTATCTTAAATAACATGCTCCTCACACTGCTTCTAATCGGTTTAGCCATTATAATACGATATAAACTATAAACTTCCGTAACGAATGAACTAACATGAGAATTTGAGAATCTAGGTTATGTGTAAACTCGTTTGACAATATTTTTGACACTTTTGACAGCTAAAATTATTGCCATATATAGAATTCTCTAAAAACGCTTGTGCAGCGACTCGCTGGTCAAACATATGTTTGCAAATAAAAACTCACATAAATGTGACACAAATATCAATATTGTTTGGTAACAGAAGCTGTCAACATTTTGACAGTTGTTTGACACTTTTGACAGATAAAATTGTTGCCATATGAAGAATTCTGTAAAAATGCTTGTGCAGCGACTCGCTGGTCAGACTCTACGAACATCTTCCACGAAACGAACCGTGCAATTTAGCGTTGAACCGCCGACTGAGAATTTTCTACTTGTTATTCTACTATATTTGACTTTGTTATTTTTCTGGTAGGTATACCGTTATTGACATTACCTTCAATTCTTTCCACTCACATATTTGCAATGTATTGATTTGTCTTCTTATTTTGTTATTTGATGTTTATTATTTACTTCTTTTGACGATCATAGGTAATATGTATTCTTGTAAATTGGAATACTTTAACAATTTATACCCTATCACTAATCGACGAACTAGGCATTCTTGTGGTACACTTTACGGAAAAACTACTGCACTGTTAGGTTTGAAATTTAACATAGTAATTTAAATTCATGTCTAGATGTGTTATCAAACATAAAAATATCATTTTATAAACCTAAAAAAAATAAAATAAAGTAATAACACTTTGTATTATTACTAGCGCCATCTGTTGGCAAAATGATGAATTAACATTCGTGCTAATGTTAATTATTTCTTTCTCTAACAGATGGTAACGCCATCTAATAAATATATAATAATAAATAAATAAATAAATATTGGACATTCTTATATTAGGTCATTACCTATGAAATTGGCGTTTTGTTCGGAGAATTTCAACGAAACACGAATTTCCATACAATTAATTTTGCGGATATTTTTTTGATGGCTAATTCAAACCAAACAAAATTTTTCCAGTAATTTTTGACACCTTTAAGGTATGTTTTCAATATCTCCATTTCTTGAAAATTGGTACCATTAGAAAAATATAAGTAATTTTAATACTCGAACCGACAGCACATGAAAAGACCTATTTTCAAGGCTTAATTCTGAACACTTAACAATAAAAAATAACAATTAATTGTATGTAAAATCGTTGTTTATTGAGTGCACTGTAGTTTTATTGTAATTGTGTATGTACTTTTGTAAAAAAAAAAAAAACTAGGATCAGACTTATATCTATGAACAAAAACGCCAATTTCATAGGTAAGGACCTAATACAACAAATTGACTACTTAAGAAGGCTTGTGTTGTGGGTATTCAGACAATACGATACCTATGTGGTGTTTTCAAGTTTAGTAATGTCGATGGCGCTTACGCCATTAACAACGATGAATACCAAAGTGGGTACAATTTTGGATTCAACCCACCTCGCTTCACTTGGTTTGATTCCCATTTTAGCAATTAAGTTTTTGTGAATACCTACTAGAACAATCAATCTTGCTGTATATTTACTGCGGAGGTCAATTTACTCGTATGTTTTGTGACGCTGACGATGTGATGATCAGTCATGTTGTGTTAGCAAACTTAAATCGGGTATTTTCAGTTCGAGATACAGTTTTGGCGCCATTCATTTATTACGTAAGACGATTTTGGGGTGGAGGGGGGTCGAACATATCTTATTTTTTCTTACAAGGGGGTGGGAGGGGGTTTTCATAGTTCTTAAGTAAGATCACAAAGATGCGATATTTTTTTTAATTTCTATGAAATTATGACGTTTAAAATAATACTTCCACACTCTATGCTATCAAACACGGTGCAGAGTTAGCTTAAACGAGCTCAAGTACCTTTGTACAGGTACAAATAAACATTCATAAAAATATTTTTTTGAAAATAAATTATATTGGTGGCTGGACGGGGTCAGCCTATTCTTATTATTTCTTACATAGGGGAGGGAGGGGGTCAAAAGCTAGCAAAAATTGTCTTACGTAATTAATGAATGGCGCCTTTAGTGTTACTATTGCTTGGAACTGCTAAAATTATAAATAAAGATAAGCATAATGAATACAAACTTCAGTGACTTAGGGCCGGTACAGACGGACTACAACCCGACTGCAACTTGTATGGGAACTGCACGCCAATCGAAACGTCGGCGTGCAGTTCAGCAAAATGACCCAGTACCCTGGCAGTACCTAGTGGAACTCAGGTTTGGTGTAACAAAGGCACATTATGGTTTGGTCATCCGACTCATCTTGATGAGCACTTAGGAGAGTAGTACCCAAGATAGAGCCGATGCCAAACCCTGGCAGTACCTAGTGGAGCTCGGGTTTGATGCAACATACATAGACACACGCTGTTTTGGATATCCGACTCGTCATGATGATCACTGGGTAGATCAGTACTTTCAGTACCCAAGATAGCTGATGCTGAACCCTGACAGTGCCTAATGGAGCTCGGGTTTTATACAACATAGGCACACGCTGTTTTGGTCATGCAACTCGTCTTGATGAGAACTTAGGAAAGTAGTACCCAAGATAGAGCTGATGCTGAACCCTGGCTGAACCTAGTGGAACTCGATCTGGTTTGATGCAACATAGACACACGCTATTTTGGACATCCGACTCGTCATGATGAGCACTTAGGAGATTAGTACCCAAGATAGAGCTGATGCTGAACCCTGGCTGTACCTAGTGGAACTCAGGGTTGGTGCAACATAGGCACACGCTGTTTTGGTCATCTGACACGTCTTAATGAGAACTTGGAAGAGCAGTACCCAAGATAGAGCTGATGCTGGACCCTGGCTGTACCTAGTGGAACTGTGTGTGTTAGTTTATGTGCGGAGCAGCGTGATTACCGCCAGTAGGTGTCCAGACGGGATAGTTTTTCGATCAATTGTGTGGAGTGGACGCAAAAATAAATTCAAGAACATTGGCTCGCTGACCCAACATTATGTAGGAAAGCCAGTTGGGTTCCTTACAAAAAGTACTGGGCGACCGTGTAGGATGTAATGCACTTATGAAATTGTATATTACGTGTGGATGATATTGGCAATTTGATTTTGTCGTCTGGACACGTTTTTAAAGGACAAAGTAAAAGCTGTAACAGACAGGCGTACCGGACAGCAACCGGTTCGGTACGTTAAGGTAGAAAACCTCCGCGAGCCCTTACAAAGCTCTGCTTTTTGCTAGTAATGTAATGCTATCTTATGAAGATAAATCTTATCTAATCTAGCCAGGGTGACAATCGCTTGCGCTACGACTACGACTTTTTTTTTTAAAGTCATTGGCGAGTGTTACCTTGGTTAAGCATATAGTTGATCATGGTCCCAAACCAAAAGTTTCCCATTTTCAGCATTTGGTTTAATCCAGGTTTCTATTTCAATGCTTCGTGGTCATCCATGGCAGTATAATTCCATCTGGTAGTGAATCCTCCAACGGTGTGAAAGAAGAAGATTTCACTCTTATTAGTTATTATTATCTCCTGCAGTGCAATTTGTAAGTCTTTCAAGTTACTTTCAATGCTAGCCAAGTGCTTGACATCTGTAATAAATAGGTTTCGTGTTTAAGATTTAAATACCTATTTAGTAATAAAACTAATAAAGTATTGCGGTGAAAATATAGACACAATAAAAAAAATTGCGGTGGTGGCCGAGTGGATATGACGTCCGACTTTCAATCCGGAGGTCGCGGGTTCAAATCCTGGCTCGTACCAATGAGTTTTTCGGAACTTATGTACGAAATATCATTTGATGTTTACCACTAGCTTTTCGGTGAAGGAAAACATCGTGAGGAAACCTGCATACATCTGCGAAGAAATTCAAAGGTGTATGTGAAGTCCCCAATCCGCATTGGGCTAGCGTGGGGACTATAGCCCAAGCCCTCTCGCGCATGAGAGGAGGCCTGTGCCCAGCAGTGGGACGTATATAGGCTGAAATGATGATGATGATGAAAAAAAATAAGTTAGGTATCTCATCTAGGGCTTGTGAGTTCAGAGTTTCCTTTAAAAATGGCGATACAGTCAAGTCCAGACAACCTTGAAAAATATTATTTAGCCCCCGAGCCTAGTTCTATTTAAGAGCCTAGACTCTTGGAGCTAATAACCTTATTAAAAGACTACATATTTAAAGGCTAAAAGTCTTCATCTAAATACACTCGGGTGCAAAGAAATCGGACCACCCCAGCATTTTTATCATTTTTTCAATTTCTGTAAAAACTGTATGTGCTACTGTGACATATTATATACCTAATGAAAGGTTGGCTTTTCCTCTATAAATTGATGTGCTTTTCACAGGTTTACTTCCAATATTTTCAGGCTTTCAGGGCTAAGAACTTTGTCACCCTAAAAATGCATACTGTAGTGAAACTTATGCATAATGGGAAAACCGCGATTCTAAAGATATCAAGTAAAAATTAAAACAATTTTCAGCATTTTAATACCGTATATTGCCTCCTCTAGCCAGTCTAGCCCTACGACATGCAGTCATTCGGTTTTTCATTGATCTTATGAATTTTTTTACAGTGTCTTGAGGGATGCCCGCCCATTCTTCTTCGATCGCAGTCTTTAGCTCCAGTAAGGATTCAGGGGCGGGATTTCTGGCCCGGATTCTTCTTTTCAGCTCGTCCCAAATGTGCTCGATCGGGTTTAGGTCAGGACTGCGGGCTGGCCACTCCATGACTCTGATGCCGACCTCCTCCAAGTACTCCTTAGTGATCCGGGCTGTATGCGGCCGAGCGTTATCTTGCATGAGGATGAACTCATCGCCGATATAACCCGCAAATGGGACCACATGATCAGCCAGGATTTCCTCCACGTACCGACGTGCAGTCAAACCGCCTGAATTCGGTCTGGTACCTGGCCCTGTGATGAACACAATGTCCGTCTTCGCTTCCAAAGAAATACCAGCCCAGACCATGATTGACCCCCCACCATAAGCAACACGTTCCTCGATGCAGCATTGAGAGAACCGCTCCCCAGGTCTTCGGTAGACTCGTACCCGTCCGTCATTGCCAGACAAAGTTATCCTGCACTCGTCGGAAAAAAGTACGGAACTGCATTGCTGAAGGGTCCATTCTTCATGTTCGCGAGCGAAGACGCGTCGTTGTCCACGATGTATTGGGGTGAGTTTTGGGCCATTTGCAGCTCTGTGAGCTGTCAATTCCTTCTCCTTCAGTCGTCTTCTAACTGTCCATCGGCTGATAGACACATTCCTGGTCTCTAGGAGCTTCTGCTGAAGCTGAACGGCATTCAGTCGACGATTTCGTAGCGAGGTAAGAACGATGAAACGGTCATCTCTCTCAGAAGTGATGCGAGTTCTGCCAGTTCCGGGTCTTCTGGATAACGTCTGATCTACGCGGAATCTCTGGAAGACACGTTGAACCGATGACTTCGATAGGTTGAGTTGTCGAGCCACTGCACGTTGACTAAGCCCTCCCTGCAATAGGGCAACTGCTTGGCCGGCTTCAGTCGAGGTAGTATCCATTTTTCTCCAGTTTTTCCAGGTTCAGGCGATGAGAGTAGTGTTCAGGAAGACGTACCAATCACGAATGATGCATAAACAATGATAATGACTGTTTTTATACCTAATGATAAGTGGTCAATTAGTGCATGCGCTAATGAGGCAGTTGGAGGGGGGTGATTTCCAGGCCCATATTTTGCACAATATCCATCCCCACCCCTGAATATTGATGTCATTTGATAGGGCAGAAAATTATCTACCACGTGGTATTTAAATTATCATGATCGAGGTTACAGTTTTTACACAAATTGAAAAAATGTTGAAAATGCTGGGGTGGTCCGATTTCTTTGCACCCGAGTACAAATTTGAGGTTTTAATTCAATAACCCCGCGCTGAGAACGCGTCGAGTTTACTTATTAAAAATAAAATATCTGTTACATTAGGCTTTGAGGCTAAAAGGCTTTAACCCTATAAAAATAGGGTTAAAGCCTTTTAGCCTTTGTTTACAACAACATTGATTTAATTATATTACAATCCCCAATATTCCCGAATTCATATTTCATTATCAGCATAACATACAAAACATTTGCAGATATCTTGAATTACTTACTATTATCTTAGTACGAATGCATTAATAAAATTTAAGTTTATATAAGTCTCAAGTCTTTTTAAAGGTTTAAACCTTAAAAAAAGGCTTGAGCTTTTAAAAGGCGATAATTAAAAAAGGCTACAGCTTTTTTTAAGACTTTGGCTTTATTAAAACGAATAGCTCTTTGAAACCTATTTCATTGCGCCAGCTCTAAAAAGAACTCGGGAGCTTTAAATTTTGGGCTAAAAGGCTCGAGTCCTTAGGAACACTAGTGATCCCTATTGGTTTGCAGCTTCTAGTGCAAGTGCAAGTTCCGACACTGGAATTACTACCTGTGGTGGAACTTGAACCTCAAGGTCTGTCGGTGGTTCTCCTTCATTTTGTGTGCGAGCTCAATTGTGCAATATTGCAGTAGCAACAATGATGTCTTGGGCTAAAGGTATTTTGCATCTTAATCCAATACTCAAAACTGAATATTCTCTCAATCACATTTCTCGTTCTGATGTGAGATTCATTGTATAACTGCTCGGCTTGAGTCAAAGGATTGCTGAGTGGAGTTAATAATAAATAGTCATTTAAAAAATATCCACTATCACCCAAGACAATGCCATTGCCAAAAGTATCATTGTCACACTGATATTTAGCAGCAGAATTTGCGAATATCAAACTGTCATGAGTTGACCCTGGCCATCGTGTAACAATGTCCAAAAATTGCAAATTGCTTGCACATTTAAAGAAAAGTAGCCTTTTTTATTCCTGTAAATTTCTGCATTATCGCCACCTGGTGAAATTGGTTTTACCTTCGAACAATCCAGAGCGGCAATAACTCTTGGAAACCTAGCTATTTTATAAAAATCTTGTTGTACGGCAAGTATTTCCTCGCGGGACTTTGGTAGTGAGATGAAGTCTGGTCTCAGTGCAGCAATGGCTTCAGTCACTCTTTTTATAATTTTGCACTTTGTTGAGTAATGAATACCGCCAAAATCTCCAACCGTTATATAAAAACTCCCTGTTGCATAAAACCTTAAGGTCAGGAGCAGGGGGCCGATTTTTGAAATTCGACCGCTCGTATTCATGTATTTCGTTGAATAATATCTCCACTACTAGGCATTTAAATTCTACTAATAGAATAGAAAACGAGTGGCCAATACCACTAGATTCCCAATTTCTATCGCTCGTATTTCAAAAATTAGCATCTCACCGATTTCCACCGATTTCCGAGTGACGAAATCGCACGATCGAAATTCAAAAATCGCCCCCCAGTTGCATCGGAGAAACATATTAATTCCTGAAAATAAGAAACATTTTGCATTCAGGTATTGTTTTTTAAATCACAATGTACTTCTAACCATAAGTAGGCACTAATTGCACAATACTAACCAGTTTGTTTTGTGTTTGATTTTTTCTTCAATTAGAGAATGTATAAGTAAGTGTTTTCCAAAATTCATTATCATCCCATACATTTAAATTGTCAGGCCTGGCTCTTACTTCTCTGAGCTTCCTGTGTTCTGGATGTAAATAATCCAATATTTCTAAATCTTGTGCAATATCTAAATCGTCGACAATATCAAATAGATCCATCTTGGTTATGAAATGAACAATATCAAAATAATCACTAGTAACCACACTATTACTTGATAAAACGACAAAGTATAAAATAATGCCACTTTAAAATAACCTAAAAACGTCAAAGTTATCAGACTGACAGCTCTTAACTGACGCTTGAAGGGACAGATAACTTTATCCCTCAGTTAGGGGTTTTCTTCCTTTCTCACCACTGAAAAATTGAGAATTGTGCTATCAATGGAATGAATCCTATCTGTCTGTTTAACTGGAGACCGAAAAATCGGCCCTTATTTTGCCACTCATATTTTTCCCGCCATCAGTGGTAACACTTACCAGTTTTTTCCATGGCAAGTGATATAACTCCAACGCTCAATTTTGTGAAATAGGTCTTCTCCCGTGGTTGTACCTTTTAAGCTAGCAAGCTGCAAGAGCTCTTCAAAAACATTAAAATGTTCGTCTATTCCCCTAATAAATATCAGCAGCTGTGCAGTGTCTGAAACGCAATCTGTTTCGTCGGTAGCAAATGAAAACCATACAAACGACCGGGCCTTTGTCAGAAGTTGCTCATTTAAATATACCTCAACATTTATTCGTCCCAAACAGAGAATATTTCAAGCATACAAAAAACAGTGGGAATAAGTATGTATTAGTACTATTGATACACAGAATAGAAATATATGAATACAAGTTAGTATTATTGTTATTGAATTAGAAACACGCATTTCACCATCGAAATATCAAGAGTTGCAAGTAAATATATAAGTTTTACACTTACCGAGATTTAAAACTGATAAATAGAAGCAGCATTGTTTATTTTCGTAAATACGTCGAATTTCGCTCAATCGGTACGTAAGTAAGAAATGACGCGCGGGCGACGACTGTCATTGCGGTCGGGGGTGGGTGCGCAGACATTGAAAGGGGTGCGGGAGGAAACGAGAGCTCGTTTCCTCCCGCGCCGCTGGTTGCCGACCGCTGGTTTAATGCTTTGGGCAAAAACCGAGTCTAGGTTAAATTCTATGAAGTGTTGCAGCAAAGCCACCGCACCGTCCGCGTTATGGAAATCTTCTCGGCTATAAATTACAACCAGCTCGTTTCTGAGTGTACAGTTTTCTAAAAAATTATATGTTTTAACCAGGATGGTTGACCCTATAGTTGACCAGGCACCGGTAGTTGACCAGTACATAGAAAAATTCATACTAAATTTTTTTTATCTTTGTCACACTCATATGGTCAACCATTGGCCCTAACTGGTCAACTACTGCTGCATCCACCCCACTTTTTTGAATTTATCTTCCGGGAAGTTTTATTGTAGTCCACAAATTTATCAGTGAATAAGTTTTTGGCAAAAATTTCATTTTTGGTACAAGCTTTTATCGCTGACTGTACTTTTCATACGACAGACAACTAATACTCATCGAGACAATTCTATAAACCCCTAACACAATTAGGTTGCGTTGTTTCATCACAAAGTTCCTATGGCCACCTCATGTCTCCATCATCAGATCAGTTCGACAGTACCATATTATTGTATTGTCATCAGAACTACATACAGCTGCCAATTTTCATGACGCTACGATCCTTGGAAGATGGTTAAATTAGGTACCTTAGATTCCATTACAAGTTAGTTACATACAGGTCGACCTAATAAAAACTTGTTAAAAATAGTTTTGATGCCAATAAAACTCCACACTGTAGTAAATAAGTAGTTAGGTTAAGATTACATTGTAATTCTACTAACACTATTTTATAAGTTAATTTTAAATGTAACTAACAACTATGGATTTATCATCATCTTCCTCGCGTTGTCCCGGCATTTTGCCACGGCTCATGGGAGCCTAGGGTCCGCTTGGCAACTGATCCCAAGAATTGGCGTAGGCACTAGTTTTTACGAAAGCGACTGCCATCTGACCTTCCAACCCAGAGGGTAAACTATGCCTTATCGGGATTAGTCCGGTTTCCTCACGATGTTTTCCTTCACCGAAAAGCGACTGGTAAATACCAAATGATATTTCGTACATAAGTTCCGAAAAACTCATTGGTACGAGCCGGGGTTCGAACCCGCGACCTCCAGATTGAAAGTCGCACGCTCTTACCGCTAGGCCACCAGCGCTCCCAACTATGGATTTATATCCGAATTAAATTTATTTTGATTTGATTTGATAAATGGTCCGTATACATAAATCTGTCTCTCATTTGTGTTGTTACTACGTCACAGATCTCTTTGCGCATAACTGAATGATTTAGGTACATTATTTGGCCGGCGTCTTTTCTTGGGCGAAGGTGGCGGGACTGCATTTCGTAACTCTCCTACAGTCTTCTCAAATTTGCCCACCTCGTTAGCAATTTTAATGGCGTCAATGGATCGGGCCTGTAAAAATTTAAACAACATTTCGCAGTGAGGCATCAGTGTTGCAAAGAAGTCAAGCCAATACAAAAATCTTCATTATTTAAATACGAGAGGAGCGATTGAGCTTGGTTAAATGTATTAGAGTCACAGTTTGGAGAATCCATTATACACTCTTTCAGGGGCTCTAAGTTATCGTGCACAACTATCACCATCCGTGTGTTATAGTTCCATCTAGTCTGTGGCGCGGCTGGTATTTTGCGGTTACGATTTCTTTTAAAAATTCAGATCGTTTACTTTATTTTCATTATAATTATTTATGGGAGTGCACCGCACAAGCGCTCCTTAAGGCGAGCCGCGCCTGTGTCTGTACTGGGCAAAATCGGTACTGGGCTATAACCGCGAAAATCGAAGTTCTCAAATTGCGGGCATCTTTCTCTGTCACTCCCATTACGCCTTCATTGGAGGAAAAGAGAAAGATCCCCGCAATTTGCGAATTTCGGTTTACGCGGTAGCCCCCCCAGAGTTATCTTAGTCTAACTCTACCTGTGACGTTTCACATGACGGTCGCTTACGGCCAACTTGAAGTGAACGGATAGTATGTAGGTAGTGTTTATAACATGTTTTTGGCTCTTCATTAAATCAAGAACACTATCGTTTCCAATTATAAGTATTACAACACAGCATAGAAAATGCTATGAACACACATTTCCTTATATTTTGTAGATGACACAGAACCTTTTACATTTAAATCGTCGTAACATTCCCAACGATTTAAACGTTTGCAGTGAGCCACATAGTTTTTCACTGAACGTCTTATTCTGCAGTAGTAAACAGTTGGGAATATTTTCTATGTTGATTTTATCTGTATCATCTAACAGTTAGATGACGCGGACCCACCGACACGACGCGGGTAGTATTGCCTGGCTCGCTGTTGCCGCGACTCGTGAAGGAAAGAGACAGTACGCCGACCATCTCATAAGTGAAATGCATATTCTTTTTTATTTATTAATAAAACACGTGAATAAGTAAATTGATTTTAGTTTGCATACATAACTAGTAAGTACGTACTAGACGTGCGCGCCGGTAGAAAAAAATCGGGCGGCGGCGCGCCACGAAAAAATCCATGGCGGCGGCGTAACGCCGGCGGCGTGGGATTTTCAACTTTTCAATATACGTATAATGAAAAACCAAGATTAACTCTAAATCAACAAGGGAAAAAATCTCAAAAAAACTGTGTTACATCGTTTTTTTGGTATATAAAAAATATCTAATTATAATGTTGAAAAAAAACATATGTCAAGTATGTTGGACGTTGCTATGATCGGTGTAAATAAAAAGATACGCCGCGTAATGAAAAGACGTCCAGTATTTTGGACACGCCGAGTATAGAGTACCTACTGTATGTGCATAAGGGTTTTTTAGTCCAATTCATGTTTTTTTAAATAAATTTTAATTTTTAATTAGAAATACACTTACTGATAATGTCAACTTATGTAATGAATTTAAGTAAGTAAAACCTATTATTTATATATTTTTGCAATAACTTTATAGCTCGTAGGTGGTAAAATTTTACTAGTCATTGACGTCATTTATTTCACATTAAATCTAACTTAGCGGGATATCCTAGGAAGCAGTAACATATGAGCAATGGTTTTTACAATAATGCATGCACTTTTATCAAAATTTTCGTAATAAATTTCTCAAATGAAATCGGGTCTGTCTCTTGATGAAAACAAATCCTCACACACACACACACAGGACAAAAAAATCCATAAAAACATCCACAGGAATAAAAATCCATAATTTTTTTTTTATCTATTTGGTTCATTACGTTGTATTACCGCAAGTAATGACTTTTTAGAACGTTTTGAAACACCTAACATCCCTCTATTTAATTTATTTACCACAAAAACTACCAGAAAATTTAATAATTTTACTCTTCGCATACTTGGCAACGTCCAACATATTGGACTTAGCAAAAGTGCCGTGTAATCGACAACGGGCAAAATACTGGACATTACACTTTTTACACTTGTTTTTACCCATAACCACGAAACATTTTTATGTAAATCATATCGCCACGTAAAAAACAGACCAGTTAGTAACCTATTACACGTTTTAACGCTGCTTAATACTGTCATATAAAAAAAATTAAAAAAGGGGAAAATGTCAGCCTGTCGGATGCTTCCTTGCAAGTTCTGCGTTCTGTAGGACTTTGACAAAAAAATTAGGTTCACACTGGTTCCCAATATTTTCTTACTTACTTAAAAATAACATATCATTCAAGTAGTAGTAGTAGTCGTAGTTTCCTGGTAGTGTAAGTACGCTACCAGGGGAAAGTAACGCTATGCTTTAATATTTGGTGCAGAATTTTTTTCTTGGGATGTCCAGTATAGTGGACGTTATCGATTTAAGGGTTAAAATAAATCAAGCATTGAATTAAAAAAAACGGAACAGTCGGAACGCTAAAGCTAGGCACGTTGCACGCGCTTTATATCCATTGATTTTAAATTTGTACCCTCTTGCGGGTTTTGTTTCGGCGCGAATTTTAAACTACCGGCGGCGGCGGCGGCGCGCTGACTCCTTATGGCGGCGGCGCGCCGCGGCGGCGCGCACGTCTAGTACGTACATATTACGTCCATTTATAAAATTACAACACCTACATATTATCATAGGTGACACGATTTACAATATGGAAATCTTGAATTTTCGTGGAACCCCTGAGAGCCTCTTTCGGAACCCCAGGGTTCCACGGAACACCATTCGGGAACCGCTGATCTAACTCAAATATACTAAATTAAGTCTGAGACGGTGTAACATATACTTTGATAGCCTGCGCATGTATTTTCACCATTTACTTTGTTACATTACTCATTAATGTTTACATTTTTTTTTTTTACAATTTCGGCATACTCGTGGTTGCTTCTGCGAGTGCCGAAATACCTTTTTAGCAAGAATTAGTAATATTAGTATGTCTAAAGCAGTGTTTTTTAAACTGTGGGTCGCGAACCCCAGGGGGGTCGCGGCACTTGTCCGAGGGGGTCGCGAAGCTCAGCTTTGAAAGAAACTTATGGAAAGCAGATTTCATTTTATTTAACTTAGAAATAATCCAATCCTTTAAAATTTAATGGTCGTTGACGTACATATCAATAAAACAAATCATTATTAGATAGGTATTCAACTGTATTTATTAAACAGTTAAATAAGTTAAGATCCAGAGTTCGATTATTTCCAGGAATTAATTCCCAGCAAGCTGGAAATCGTCTTAGTACCTTCATTTGGTTCTAAATTAGTGTAATCCGAGTTTGCTCCATTCCAGGAGTTGTGGAAAATTTTTTGCTCTTTTTCAGTTTTTTGCTTGTAGTTCAAAAACGATACGTCCGACGGATAATTTGCTCTAATCATGATATGATAAAAATTGATATCTATGAAAACGATCAGCTCGCATAAATATGAGATGAAGTAGCAAATGGGATCAAAACTTTAAGGACTTCTTTTGCTAGATGGGGATATTTAGCCATTATTTTAACCCAGAACGCAGCAGTCGAGACGGACACAAACTCCAATTTTAACATTCTATCAGCTGCAAGTTCCAAAATGTTTCTTTCACTGGGGCGTTGAGATCGGCCAGCTCAACGGACTTATTCAAAAAAGTATTTAAAATCCAACATTTTCCATCATCAACCAGTGTTTCATTTGAGAAATAACTTTAAAGTTTTTTTTTTACTTTGCAAGCTCTCCACTATAGCAGGAATATGAATTTCCACGATCACGGAGTTATCTGATGATATACCGTGAATTATTTTAGCCATGCAAAGGAAAGAATCAAACTGCATAGGTACTGTGTAAAGATGTTGTCCATAACTCAATTTTTGCTATGAATCCATAACTTTAATAAGTCTATATACTTACATAGATAGAAAAATATAGAAATGGGGTTTGGGGGTGGCGAAAAAAATTTTGTGGTCATAAAGGGCCGTGACACCATAAAGTTTGAAAAACACTGGTTTAAAGGAATGTGAGAGACATAACGCTGAGCTTGAAGTCTTCGTTCGAACATTTTTTACTATTCGTTGAGATTGTTGTGTTGAGTAGGTTACGGAAGATTTAACGCAACGCAACTTTATGTGATAAAAATTGCATTGTTTTATATCCATGCTCTTAGGAAGGGTTAATATTGTGGTTGATGTTCCACTCTTATATTGCTCCGTATGTGGTTGATACCATGGTTAAAACAATCGTTGAGTTTCTGATTGCGTTATGAGTTGTTGTTTCAAAGGTAGGTGTACTGAATTGATGTTACAAGTCACGAAGTCATTATGTAGGGCGATATCGTATATTAGGTTCCCTCTGTTGTTGTGTTTAGCAGAGCCACAGGAGGTATGCCATCCGTTGAAGTCGCCGCAAATGATATGAATTTGGTTGTTGTAAAGCTTCATGACGTTTTCTAGATGTTGCAGTGAGTGTGAGGGGTCTTCTCTGGGTTCAATAGTATACATTGTAAGATAGATTTTCTTGTTTATTTATTCTTTATATTTATTATTTGACGACCAGTCTGGCCTAGGTGGGTAGTGACCCTGCCTGTGAAGCCGATGATCCTGGGTTCGAATCCCAGTAAGGGCATTTATTTGTGTGATGACACAGATATTTGTTCCTGAGTCATGGTTGTTTTCTATTAATTTATTCTATTAAACATCCTAATAAAAACTTACCTGAGTCGTCTTTTTTCTTTTGCAATTTTTTATCAACTTCACCGTTGAAGGCGCTGAATAAGTTGAATTGTTCGGGGTGCATTGATTTCAGATGGTTTTTTAAAGACGTTGTTGTGCGCCCCTTACGAGAATATGTTTTATGACATAAATATTTTACACTGAGCCTTTTCCTGATCACGATCGTCTGGTTTAAAATAAGTCCAAATCGCACTTTGCGCCTGCGGTGCCATTGTTTTTATCTTCCAAACGCAACACTCACAACAAAACTATTAATTCACTTCACAAACGTCTATTTAGAATTTAATAACACTATTCATTCATATCATACAATACCCGTCGGCCTACGATAGCAGTAAGTACAATACTAAAATCAAAACAAAAACTCGTCATTGCTTGTCGCTATCCGTCAAGGGCGTAAGGGCTCGATCGGCGAATCACGAAAGCGTAACAAGATTCCTATTGAATCCGTCGCTAAGACGTTCCTGTACCGACTTGCTCCACATCCGCATCCGCATTAAGCTCCGCATCGATTTGATGCGAATGCGGATGTCGAAAATAATGCAGATGTTCCGCGGTTGCGGATGCGGATATTCGCAACATCCCTGATATATAATTATGTACAAATCCAGGAAACGCGCGGGAGATGAATCGCTGACCATCCAGCCGTGTGTTCCAATTTCCAATGTAAGAACTCCGGTTCGCTTCGTCCGCTCGTTCGACAAGCTTTTAAGTTTGTCATCGTTTATTTGATGTTTACTTTTCTAAACCATGATTGTACATTTATAATATTTAAGTAACTATTTAAGCGCATTATGATTGTTTTAATTTTTGGATATTTTATCTTATCTTATCCCACTTATCATTCGCATTATGGTGTCAAACAACATTCACACAAGACAACACCTTAGTGGTTGTTCCTCTTATTGTGTTTTGCCGGTTTGTGCTACAATTTTACCAGACTTAACAACAAACTGAAACCCGGTTTCATCTAAGTTCCAGATACAGTTCGGTTCATTTAAAATACCCAGCGTTGTATAAAAATCCTCCAGTGTTTTATATAAATCATTGACCGCCTCTCTTGTAGCTGATAGAGCTCGGATTATAGACAAGCTCTCTGATACTCTTAAAGGATTGTCGTACACACAATTTGGGGATTTAAGCCCAATAATCACTTAATCTACAGTTTTACATTAAATTGTAATAGGTGTAGGTGAGCTCCAGATATAGAGAAGATTATATTTTATCTAGATTTAACTAAGTAAAGTTAGTTGTATTATGACTGCTATGATAAAGTGAAAATACGTGTTAGTTAAAAACTACTTACTATAATATTTTTTTTTGATTCTGCTTAATTTAAGGATCAAATTAAATCACATCATTTAAAATCTGCGAACCGTTTATTAAAATAAAATGGACTACAAATCAAATAAAGTTGACCTACAAATCAAATTAAAAGGAACTTCAAAACAAAAAACTTCAGTATCAAAACAAATTAAAATTATCATCAGAAAATCCGTAAAAATTAACATGGTCTTGGTACAATAGCGTTCTTTACGCATCACAGTCACTCTACGACCTCTTCGTCTGTTTCTGTGACATCAGGCTCACACAATCTGTCAATAACTGTCTTATTGGTCGGCAGACTTTGGTACCATGAATGAAGCTCTCGAGGAATAACTCCTTTAGTGCATAAATTTAAGAGATCTTTTTTTTTCGCCTCAGATATAGGCAATGCCTGTGGATATGCCTTTGGAATGGGATAGGCTTTTATCAACTGCCGATTTAAACGGGTTAATAAAGTGCTGATAGTCACTTAGTTGACCATTGAAAGCACTCATCACGATGCGAGGCAGCTTTTGAACCCCCTTAGCAACTGAGGAATGCTCACCTTTCACGTCCGTGGTGCCACTTAGCCTATAATTCAACCCAGCAAGCAATTGACAGTACTTGTCCTTCATGATGTCGAAATCTTCCTTGTCATTGGGGTCCAATATTTGGATTTCGATCGTCAACTCCGAGTATTGGTTAAAGGCCGAAATAAGTTGGTCCTTTTTCACCTTCATCAGCTCCAAATCTGGGTCGGCGCCCAAGCCGCTGACAAATCTCTCTGTCTTCGTAATTACTCCCTTACACTGGCCTCGACAGGCCACCAGACGTTTTAAATCGTCCATATTTTAATAAACTGCACTATAAATAGGCAACACAAATGAAATATTATGGTATAACACCAAAAACAGGAAATTATGTTCACAAGAACCACGCGGCACAAAATTTGAGAAATTGAAAATCATCATCCGAACCAGACGACGCAGAAGAGTCTTGCTCACTCAACCGATCTAATATAGAATTAATCAATACTTTCAACAGAAGAACCGCTTCGGTCTCCTGAGGTAACCGTGAAATACGACACAAAAGATATTTGCAACGTGAGGATAGTCTGTCAGTCACCGACGCAGATAAGTCTCCTTTTGCTTCTAACTCTATCTCCTCTACTTTACGCTGACAGAGTTCTAATTCGGAAGCTTCGTTACTTATGACCAAGTCCTGGAACTTCAAACTACCCTTTTTAGCTAAATCTGCAGTCTGTTTCAACGCTTGACACAAACTGGATCGACGTGATACAGGATTAACCGGAAGTCTACGAATCGCTAGTTCATGTGACATTTCGTCTTTATGTAAATGGGTGATTTTACATCCCGCTTTTATGAAATCCATTTTTAAGATTGATATGTAATATCAGAAGTAAGTCAGTGTCAGGTATTGAATTATAATATTTTAAAGTTAAGTTAAAACTTTATTAGATTTCAACCCTTTTAAAGTATTTCAAAATAATGAGAAAATCTCTTTAAGTATAGCTAATAATTTAGCGTATGAAGTATAGCTTTATTTATAAGTTGGTTAAATTTATAAGTTTAACCTTCAACTCAAACAACAACTTGCAATCCCTTTTACACATAATAACCTTAATACTAAACTATTGCTAAAATGTTTCACTTGGAAATGTCATACTCCATAGGCCATACGTTGGGCACGCCACTGTAATAGGTGTGGGTGAGCTCCAGATATAGAGAAGATTATATTTTATGTTTTTAAGACCGTTACCACAACAGGAAACGTGTTACCATAGAGTGGTCCAGAACCCACCAAATTTACCTACCTAAAAATTCAAAAATGCTTGTGGCTAACTACGAGCATAGATAGGGTCGCGGTTCAGGCCACCATGGAGAGAGATATTGTATCCATATATTTAAGGTAGGACGCCAGGATACTACTCTACTCAAGCGCATGACACATCCAAATGAAAATATCAAATTTATTTAACAAACACCTTTATTCCGTAAAAATACACGATCCGCTACGGCCGTAACACGAGTTATCTACTAGTAAATAAGTACAATAATCACTTCTTAGGTACACCCTTACTTATCTAAATTTAAATTAAATACATCACAGGCATCTCAGTGCCTACCGTCAACAATATCAAAGATTGTCTTCCTTAAATAGCACACCGTCTACAGGACAATTTAAGCCCCAACCTTCAGGGACGTTTAGCAGTAAGAATTTGCTCACAGGGATTACGTGTACAGTATACAGGTTACGTGTTCGGCATAAAGTTTTCTTTCAATATTTCTTTAAAAAATCTATGTTTTAAAGTCTTATCTTCACTGTCACTCCCAAGTAGAACGACGCTGCCACAGGACAGCATGGGCAAGTAATAGCCCCTTCCAAGAGTACCAGGGTCCAGGAGAACCCTAAGAACAAAGAGAATGTTCTAGGTTATCGAAAATTATATTGTAATAAGTTTAGTGTTATCTTTTAAGCTGAGGCACAGCGCTATTTAGATTACGGTAATGAAGCAATTAAAAGACTTACATGCTTTCATTATTTCATGTACCAACGACGGCGCCGGATGAACGCGTGGCAAGACGAAGAGGTGCGTTTCATTGAACGAGGGATTGCTGGAAAATCCACATAAAACACCATATTAACTAATTGCGAAAGACCATCTTAACTCCGCCTTTCCTTCCATCTATTTAAAAAGTGTGGAAACTCACCAAGTTATATTAAATTGAAGAGAAAAGATTAGCAGCCGCCATTATAGGTAGGCTTTAGGACGCTAAGTTACACATTTTGGGACGAGCTGTAACAAAATGCATTAACACTTACCATCTTGAATTTACCACAGTTTTAAGAAATAAAACCCTCACATAGGATACGTACCCCAGGAATTGATTGCCCAAGAATTTCCAAAAGACAGTTTCACATCTTGGAGATCGATCGAACAATCATTCGCCTAAATTCCCATCAGAGGAACCACAGACAAACTGATGAATGAAAACCTCCCATTCAATGGATATTGCGACTGACCGGTCTGACTCAAAGAACAACGTAAGTCAATAAAAGGAATTACTTATTTCGAAAGCTAAAAATACGGCCATTATGTATAACTACGAATTGCACAAATATAAACGAACAACTACTATATGTTTGTTAATAACACTCATCATGCTCGACGGATTGTCTGTGCAGAACCATAGGTTCTTCCGGTTTGAGCGCCATCTTGAATGGAATGCTTTGTGAGCGATTACTTTGTGTTTTGCTCATTAATATTGTTTAACCCTTAAATGCATAGTGATGTATATATACATCACATGTTTGATGGCTCGTGGCTCAATATTCAGATATTTAATATAACGTTTATTACTTTTTTTAAATAAATGTGACATTTACGTAGTAGATTCTGAACGCATCCATAAACTTTTGATTATTTTTTTTTCTGTATTATCATATTTACAAACTTTGGCGCGTAAGTTGCAAAACTGATCGCCACGAAATTTTCAAGTTTAAATTTCATTAACAAATAATTAAAAACACTGGAAGGAATAATTGTTTCTGAAAAGGAAATAAAGTAAGTGGAAGGTATATTATTAACAGGTTTGATAATAATAGTACTGTTTTCTAAAAATTAGTGTTTTATATGTGATGCGTAAATACATCACCATGCAAAATCGGTCCTAATAGAATTCACTGTATTATTTCGTTATTTGAATAACTATTGAGAAGTTTTAGATATTATTTTCTTATAAATTGGCATCCGTGGTATTGGAAATTGGCAGCGTCAGTTGAGTGTGACGCTTTAATATAATATTATTGACTCTAGTCACAGTCATGTAGTTAATAAAACAACCATATGCTATAATTTACGACTTTACTTCTAAATTAAATAGAGGCCTGGCACATCTTACACAAAAAAGATCGGGCAGATATCGTTCTATGTCATTGTAATGTGCTAAATTATTATTGTGCCCACATTTACACAGGTCTCCTATTAATATTATATTTTCTTCTTTTAGATCGATTATCCAAATTGGGAGAACATCGTATAACAATTGGCATAATATACAATCAGGAAGCCACAATCTAAAGATTGATTGTTTGATACTGTTGACCTGTAATAAATTAAACAACATTTGCTACAAACAAAAAATATAACTATGTGATGTTAATAATAAAAGAATAAAACAAGTACTTAATACATTTGAAAAAATAGGCACCTTTTCTAGAAGTGGCTTTTCGCAGTTCTTTTCCATGAAGTAATCCACCTTATTTCTTATAATTTCGCAAATTTGCCAATAACAAAAATTAAACAATGTTAAATCGTCAGATTTCATCATCTTTAGTCGATCTACCTAATTTATGCTTTTAACAAAGGTGAAACGAAATGAAAATAGGTGTTTTAACTTTGCCACCTTTTTATATTTTTAATTTAAAAATAACCAGTTTTTTTTTAAACTATAAAGCACTCCCCTCAACCTCTCTGCTTAGCCTAAAGGTTGACTGACTATAATTAATTAATGATATTAATGACTATTTTTTAGGGTCAATAATTAAAAAGAAAACAATAGTTTCAAAGAAAATTCCCCAAAAATTACGTTTTTTAGTACTAAGCTTAGTTTTGCAAATACAATTATTGGCGTTTTCTATTTTTTGTTAGGATGGCGAAACGGCTACAAGATAGGGATATCGAACAATTATTGGCTGCGTTAGAAGATGGCAACGTGTCTGAGGATGGCTTGGATGACGAGAATGATGATGAGGATTTATTTTACACCGATGCTAGAGAAATTTTGAGAGACTTACTGCATGAGGAAGCTTTTGACGGTAGTCGTGGAACGCACGAAGAACGTACTGCTGATACTGAACAGGATGATAGCGATCCACCACTTGTTGAAGATAGGCATGATAATCAACATTTCGACAAACGGAAGCTTATTTGGAAAGTAGGTATGTATGGGTATGGGTATATGTCTTACGACGAAACTAAAATAACACCTGATTCCGACATCATTGAATCCACCGACAGAACAATACAAGATCTTGATACGCCATATCAATGCTTTAATTATTTCTTTACACCAGATTTTCTCCAACAAATTTCTGATGAATCAAATCTATATTCATGTCAAAAAGACCCGGCTCGTTCGCAGAATATAACACCTAAAGACGTCCAACAATTTATAGGTATTATTTTATTTATGTCTGTCCAACAATTCCCAAGTGTGCGGGCTTATTGGCATGAAAAATACGGTTACGAGCCTGTGAAAAGCGTTATGCCAGTAAATAAATTTGAGCGGATACGAAGTTTACTGCATTTCAATGATAACACAAAACATTTGACAAGAGAGCACCCAGATCACGACCGCTTACACAAAATAAGACCAGTAATAGAACATCTAAATGAAAAGTTTTCATCAATACCAATGGACCAACGTCTCTCTGTAGACGAGCAAATGTGCTCTACCAAAATCGGCCACTTCCTCAAACAATATCTACCTAATAAACCTCATAAATGGGGATATAAGCTCTTCGTTTTGTGTAGTCTTATGGGTTACGCATACCGTTTTGAAGTTTATTCCGGGCAAGAAAAGAAAGATAGACCCGCAGGCGAGCCGGACCTGGGAAAAACAAACAATGTAGTCTTACGTTTAGCCAGGGTGATTCCGAGAATGAGAAATCACATAGTATTCTTCGACAACTTCTACACTTCATTGCCTCTGGTTTATCATCTGGCAAAACAAGGAATACACTGCGTTGGCACCGTGCAGCAAAATAGACTTCCAAACTGTCGTCTACCGGATAAAAAAGAGATGTTGAAGGCATCAGTTCCAAGGGGAACACATGAAGAGAGGATTACGCACTTTGACGGAATTGACTTTTCGGTGACGGCGTGGAAAGATAACAAGATAGTTACGCTTTTATCTGACTACATTGGTTCCGAGCCGATGGGAATTTCCGCACGTTATGACAAAAAACAAAAACAAAAAGTGGAAATACCTTGTCCAAAAATTGTGCAAGAATATAACATGCATATGGGTGGTGTGGACCTAATGGATAGCTATTTAGGCCGCTATCGTATCAGGGTCAAAAGCCGTAAATGGTACTTGCGTTTATTTTATCACCTTTTGGACTTGGCGGTAATAAATTCCTGGATTTTAATGAAAAAGAATTGCATTGCAAAGGATGTTCCAACAAAACAACTACCGAACCTTGGGCAATTTCGCAATGAATTGGCTGATGTCCTTTGCAATATTGGATTAACTTACGGCATCAAAAGAGGACGTCCAAGTAACGCTTCCATCGAACAAGGACTACAAGCGAAGAAACAAAAAGGAACTAGTCATCCTCTGCCAAGCGTCGATGTAAGAAAAGATGGCTTTGATCACTGGCCTATGATTGATACTCGTCTTAGGTGCAAAATACCTAATTGCAACGGGACAACAACCTGGTCTTGCTCAAAATGTAAAGTGCCTCTTTGCTTGAATCCAAGAAATAACTGTTTCACAAAGTTTCATCAATAAATTAGTAATCTTCAGACGCTTAGTAATGTTTAGACGCTAATGCATAGTGATGTATATATGCATCAAGGCTTTTTTTTGATAAAATGTATGTTTTTTAATTACTATGATTTTTTTCTTTATTTTTCCCTGATTCTATCCAACATTACTGATCTATTTGATTTTTTTTGAAGTAATACAAAAAATCATGCATTTAAGGGTTAAAGTGTAATATCGATAGCCTATTATACAGTAAACTAAAAAACACAATCTCTGATGTAATGTATTTTCAGATCTATATGCTTTGATTTGGAGGATACTATTGGGTTGTGTCCCAATTTTATGGCGGCTTGATTGTCGCTCCAAATCGTTATCTGTCCAAAATCAATGCCCAAATCTCTAAACAGCGATCTTAGGTGAACTGCTTCCTTCGCAGCTTCTGTGAGAGCTGTGTACTCTGATTCCGCTGTTGAAAGGGCCACGCATCTTTGTTTCTTGGATGCCCAACTGATTGCTGCCCCGGCGTATTTGAAAGTGGTCAACGCTCTGCTACCACTTGTTGGGTGGAGAGGCGGATGAAAGAAATAAATATTTTAAGTAAACGTTTGTTTTATTTTACTTATATCATAAAGGAAATATATAATAGAGTCTCCAACCCATACATTCAAAATGCGCCGGCCTAAAAGCGCATCGTTAGCAGATGGCGTCACTGAAAATGCGCTATTGCCTATCATGGACACGAGATGGCGCTGTGTCACATCCAAATCATAGAACTTCTAACGACATCTACACATCTTCATTGAAAGTTAGTAGACATATGTCGTTGCCAACGATTAGGAATAATCAACAGATGTCGCTTTATAGTGTATTGAATATGGTTACTACTGACATAAGTCCGTGTATATGCCACTTGTACTTGAGCGTTTTTTTGCCACTTTTGTGTTATTTCTACTCAAAATCACGCGCTTTTTCGATCATAAAAAAAAATGTCCCTAAGTTTTTTTTCTATCGTGTTACTTTTTCGCTTTTTCCCCATATACTTTGTATGGCGGCATGGCGGTAACAAAAAGGAAAGTGAGAAAAATGTATGGAAATTTTAGGACAATTTTTTTCTCCTATAAGGATGAAAAGAGCTCGCGGTCCTGACTAGAAATAACACAAAAGTGGCAAAAAAGATCACAATACAGGATGTCCCAAGACTGGGACATCAAGGGAAAGTACCATAAATATCGTATTTTGCTGAAAGAAGATATTATTTTAATTTAAAAAACAATATAAACTGCATTCATAGATTTTTAAATAATTACATGGTTGAACCGGGAATCGAACCCGCTACACGAGAAAAAAAATCAGCCTGTAGTTTTATCATACCGATCGAAAGGCTTCATCATAAGGATTATTTTTTGCTAAATAACATAGTGTCAGAAATAAAAGGAAGGCCATGAATTTTAACATTTGATGTGAAATTTAGCGAAATAATCAAAAGAGTGCGACTTTGTATTCAAGAGAATAGGACTCGTTTTGAGCATTTGATAAATTAAATTGATTAATTTTGAATTAAAAATGTTAAAATTTATGGTCTTCCTTTTGTTTCTGACACTATGTTATTTAGCAAAAAATAATCCTTATGATGAAGCCTTTCCATCGGTATGATAAAACTACAGGTATGTAAGGTAAGATATTTAAGGTACTTACTTTCCTTTGATGTCCCTTAGTCTTGGGACGCCCTGTATATTAAAATGGCAAAAAATAAAAGAAACCTGCTTCATATATTACATGTATTATAATATATATTATTATTTATTTGTTACATTTTTGATTAAATGTCTAGACATTTAACTATTATTTAGATTAAATGTCTAGACATTTTCCCTAGGTAAATAAAACATCAAGCATGTTAACTATTTCATTTATTTTGTAATAACCTAAGTTTTTGTTGATTTTGAATAATGTTTCTTTTTTGTGATTTGCAGTAATAGTTGATTTTTGTTATAATTAATTTTTCTACACTGTATTTCAAATGCTCCGTACAGAATATATTATATGTGGTAGAGTGATCTATTTTTAAGATACAGATTAAATGATTATTCATGTTTTTTGTACATTTAATTTGTGTTTTATAACATTGAATTGTTCGTCATAATTTGTCAGGCAATCGTCAATCATTTGGTAAAAATTGTCACTCGGGCATTTTAATTTAGTGTTTTCAGTGAACCCATAGGTTTTTTCTAATATAAAAAGTTGTTTTTTGTCACTCAAATCAACATTTTTAGTCATAGAATTCAAGCACTTGTTACATTTAAACTTGTCGAAACATTTTTTTGCTAAATATCCTGCGAAATAAGTGACAGAACATTGCTGGAGAGTGGGAGTCTCTGTGCTATCGGCTTGGGCGGCGGCGGCGGCGCGAGACGTGCCGGGCGCGGGCGCGGGCGCGGGCGCGGGCGCGGGCGCGGGCGTGTCCTCGGTATCCGAACTCTGAGGCGAGGGCTCCTTGGCGAGGTTCTGTATATTGTCAGAAAGGTCACAAGTAGATACCTCCGTCTGCTCACAATTTTGATGTCCCGGTAGCCGTACTAGCATTTCAGTCAAATAGCTACGAAATACAGACCTCAAAATTCTAGCGCTTGGATTTTTATTGTTTCCTCCCTTCAGTCTATACGTTGCAAATAAATTTTCTAACACGCCTTGGTTTAATCGGTTCGTTAATAAGTATTGTACCCCTTCGGTGTTTTCTTCATGGTACAATTGTATTATGGCGTTGATACATTGTTGTAACCCCTCAAAACAAGGAGGCGTTGTGTTTTTTTTTGAGGCTTCCTTTGACAACAATTTTTTTCAAGCCTTGCAATATTCTGAGACCACTTTCTAACGCTTGCCTCGCAGCGTTATCATTTGTCAATCCACATTTTGTTGGATTCTTATCAAATTTAACTTTGCTGTTAAGAGCGTCGAATAAGTCATTTATTTGTAAAATAAATTCGGCTGTGTTCGCAGCTGTAGGAGTTGATAATTCTTCTGTTTGTATTGCGGTATTGATCGCTGCGCCTACTGAGTGGGAAAATATTTGTGTGGCTAATTTTACTTTCATTTTTTGAAACGAGTTGGGACTTAAGGTGGATGTGTAGGGCTGTCCTGCCGACTAGCCACCAAAAGATGGCGTGATTGTGCACAAATTGCGGATTATCACTATTTCTTTCAAAACCCAAACAATTTTCTAAGATGTGTTAATATTGGCGCAAACAATAAAAAATATTACGTCTAAATCGAAATATATTCCACTCAACAGTGTCTCATTTCATCAAAATCTGACAAAACTGCAAAATATTGCAATTTCATGCATTCACGCACACTACCATATCCCCCAGTGTCAGTCTTGTGACCATTAAGCCAAAACAGACTAGAGGTCGCTAGTACAGAAGATGGCTTTTCTGATTACTCTCATTAGCTAACTAGGGACAAAAGTGTAAACTAGATGGCGCGGTGTAAGAGATGAATTTTTTTGCAAGATTAATTTAAGGTAAAGGCGCATCCAGACGAACTGAATTTAGCACCAGAATGGGCGGATTGTCTATGGTCACGGACGGTATATTCTGTAAGGCCTCGACAGACCTTGCTACAAATACCGGAATGGAACGGAAATCACATGCAATTATCGGTGAGGTATATAGAGGTCCATACAATAAATTCGTGACCGTATGCAGACCTTTATTATTATTTTTTGCTCGACGCTGCCTTCGACTGCCATACATTTGTTATACTACCTACATAAGCAATACCCACATTATATGCACGTAGCGTACGTTTCGTGGCTCCTGGCCGAGGCGCTAGCTTGGTCCGATTTTAAGCTACCTACATTCCAAATTGTAAATTTCAAAGGTCACGATTACATACTTTCTACAATGTTTGTTTTCACACCGCAATGAATGATGAGTGTTTCCAAATGGTCCAAAAGAGCTTTTTCCAAAAAAAAAATAGACCTGAGTCTCACAGACCCTATATATTATAATAATTTGTTTATCTAGTTCTTCCAGCTCAAAATCACTGGCATATTCAATCCTGATAGTAAAAAAATCCTCTAAATATTTGTGGCTTTCCATTACAAATGGTTCCTTATACTTCAAGTGCAATAAGGTCCTTTCCAACTGAAATTCTTATAAAAAGGTTCTTATTGCACATGAAACATAAGGACCATTGCATTGTCTGAATGGAAAGCCACATTTGTATGGAAATTGTAGATTCCACTAAGTAGGTACGTCAAACCATGAAGTTATATTGTTTAAACTGGAGCGAGTTGTCAGTTTTTTTGCCATACTAATTTGAACCTTATCACCGAGACAGAATGTTGTTCGTACCAGACTAGAGAAAACGGTCCACATGAGATAGAAAAACCTGAGCCCTGTGTCTCACTCGCACATGTTGCCAATGTTAAAAAGATACCATTGTGATAGAAATTATATCAATATACTACTGAAATTCATTACCTTCTTATACTATTTTAGTGCTATATTCTAATTACAGTTCTGATATCTTTTAAGTAATTTGTTAATTATTATGATGTTAATATTATTAACTGATTAAGCCAAGCATGTGCGCAACAAAAAAAACAGTAAATTGAATATGGTAGAAATTGTAGTAACTTTGAATATTAATTGGTATCCCCAACTTGATGACGATTAGGGTCACCATGATGTCGGTACGATTTGGATCGGTCTTACAAAATTGTTATTTTCTACTTAATGTAAAAATAACTTTACCTAAATAGTATACTAATAAATAAATAAAGATATACTTATTTTGGCATGTTTAATTATTCGGTTCACGTAATGAGAGCTACATAATTGCCAAAAATTAAATCCGAAGCCCTTACATTACAGATTGGACATTACAGACTCATATTTTTATACATAGTATTTAATTACTGGAACGTTAATTCTAACTATTTATATATATGTAATCGATTCTATATAGGTTGGGCCGACATTTCCGTCAGTATACAAAAGCGGCAAATTTGAAAATGTTGTTTCAATTACAGATCTACGATGACGCTAACGCTTAAAGAATAGCTAAAGTATGCAAAAGGGAAGTCATCACGTATATGAACACACCATGAGTATGATATTGATAGTGATAGGTATTTTGTTAAATTATGAATTATGAAGAGCATAAATAGTGTAGAATGCCGGTTTACACAGTTAAATGTAAGTTTTTATTTCGTCGTGTGCTAATATTTTATCATTTTAGTCAATAATCAAGATAATTTCGTGTAAAAACATAAATTGTTACGCTACGCTAGGGCTTCACAAAATGACTAGTATCGATAACCAGTGGGCATAGTAATAATATAAATTTATTTGCGTTGCAAGTGTTGAAAGTAGGAATTAAATTCGCAACGAGTGGTGATAAATTAAAACACGACCGAAGGCAGCGTTTTTAATCGATACGATTTGCGAATTACCAAGTACAACTACAACGTTTTACCCGACCCTGGATATTTGTCTCGCTCTCTCTTATAGCTGTCTTTGATAGAAATAGAAAATATTTATTTGGCGTACAAAAACATACCTACATTACGGTAAGTACACCATAAAGTTAACAATACAGTAAACATACACCAAATAGGATGCCGCTCAGCATAAGCAGTGTCTGTAAGACACTACGCTGGTTTTCACCCAATACGTACGATGGACGTACGGCGGACCACCTTCCTCACAATAAACCACGATCGCATTGATCGCGATCCAATACGCCCATCCCATCTGTAACAGCTTTTATAACGACTAAAAGCTTTATAACGACTAAATTAAGTAAGGTTGTGTGAAGCGTTTTACAGAAGAGAAAAAAACTATATCCATCTCTTTTCTGGGGCAATTATACTAGCATAGGGTAAATACAGTATGATTCTCTCTGATTATGCACTAATGAGAAAAGATCCTGGCCAAACTATACATTCCATCTTATGCTAATATCCCACATTCATATGACTTATGGTCACCCTAATTAGAAAGAGATGGAGGGCTCAGGTTTGACCTCTCATGTGGACACACTTTTTGGCCAGTGTACACTATCCAGTTTACTCTCTACGTCCGTGCGTCAAACACGTACAAGTGAAGTACTAAAACGTGACGTAATGGAACGGACATCTCGGGACATTTTTTTAAGTGGTAGTACGGAATGCTGACGGTGTAGAATGAGCCCAAAAATGTGCATGGACACAAAGTTAAATTTCAATGCAGAACTGAAATATTCATGTTTTAGTTTAGGGGAAAGTACCTACCTAACCTAATGCAAGCTTTAAAGCTACTATTCCATCCGCTTACCGAGCGCGTCGAATGGGATGACCGCTTGGGCTAACAGTATGGTCGTATTTTCCGATTATTCACAGTTCTTAGATCTCTAGAGGGTTCAGCCAAGATGCCAATCATTTGCGACAGAGAGACGTCAGAGTTTCGTTCGCTATGGCGCAAACGATTGATATCTTGGCTAGGCACTCAGTTCACACTACGTTGGACAGCGGTGAGAGAAACTCAATTCCCTAGTACTCGCCCGATATTTGTTTTACTCTGCCTGCTTATTAATTAACGATTGATCCGACTTTCCTTCTTCAAAGAATAAGTATTTCAAGTTAATTACTAAAGTGATACAAAAAGCTTAATATCACTAATAGATATTAGAAGTACTTATACATGCAGAGTGTAGTCTAGTCGACAAGTTCAAAATGGTGAAAAATAGAGATACTACTAAAAATACGTGTGATACCTGGATTCGGATGATGTATAGAAAAATGTATTCGAAGCGTTTATTAGAACACAAAAAAAATCAAAAGTTATAGACATAAAAGGCGGAAAAGAGAAGATACCGTCAACCGGGATGAATAGGGATGATAGGGGTGATAGGGAAGGTCTTCTAATAAGACCGCGTTTTCGCGTAGCAGCACGGGATATGGTAGCTGCTCTCACTGACCCAAGAAGAAAATCCACCCTGTATGTATACCTTTTCGTTGCCTGACCTAATATTAAGTAAGTTTCAATAATTGGTCAATGCACAAATTTATAATTCTTACGTGCTATTTAGTAGCTACTTCATAATACCGCATGAGTTTGTGCCGCACCATAACGATAGTACCTTGTAGTCGACCGGGGTACCACATTACGATATTATATAATAATAGTAGACAGTATTAACAGATTCTGCCCCATGTTCCGGCCCTGCCCAACCTTACGTGTAGCAGAGGAAGAAAGTTGGAAAGGGGCAGAATCTGTGAATACTGTCTACTATAATATAATAATGTGATACTCCGCTCGACCGCAATGGTATAATGGTTATATATTTTTTGATTCATATATATTTTATATAATTGTCACAAGATTTAAAAGAATTTTGGGTAATTCTTAACAGGAAATGAGTTCTGTGTCGAAACTTCGTAACAATTGTCATGTTTCTTGTGACAATTGTCATTAGCTTCGCCAAATAAGTACCTACCTACTTATTTATTGTATAATAGTATGCTGACTAGGTATTTTTTTACACTTAAATTTCATAGTTTTTTTAAATATTTACTTATCTTGAAAAAATTAAAAACTTCGTAATGTTGATTGATCAAGTGCGGGCTAAGCGTATTCAGTGCACTCCGCGAGCTCTTGAGATTTGCCTCAAAAATGGCGTGAATGGCCGCTAAGACCGAAATACTTGTTTTTAAATAATTATGCCATGCGTCGCCTGTTTGGGTTTGGATATGTATATGTAGGGCACATACTGACTGATACCATGGACAATATTGTATGTATGGCCATGGGACAAAACGGAAACGTACACATGCATTAGGGTATTTAGAGCCAGTAGACAGTATCATAACAACCGGTGTAGTGGTAGTGGTTACGAAGAAATTAACTAATTACGATTTTTTACTTTGGAGCAGCCTGTATGTGTTAGTAGCTCCTGAGGTAACCTTCTTCGACCTTTCTGATTATCTTTCTTATTTATGACACTAATAAGATTCTGACTTTTAATAAACGTCATTATTGCCGCACATTTTCGAACAAATTGTTAAAAGCACTGCCAAGGATTAATACAATACAGGGTATATCGTTTCAAATAAATAAATCATTCATTATACATACCACATGCTACAAAGTATATTTCAGAGTTTTTCAGGGCGAAACATTATTCCATACTTTATTCATTTTAGGCCCTGGGTAATGTTTAAGTAATCATAACTATTACAACACAGTAAACTAAAGAAAATAAAAGTATTTTCTTATTGTACTATTAAATTAAAAAAAAAACAACATATGATTTTACCAAATTTGAGTATATTTACAAATAGGTACTTATTTTTTTCATTTTCACTGGTTCTGTTGTGGCCAGGTGATATTTAGGAGTTCACTCCCGTAGGCAGGATATCGGTAGCGGATGTTTGTGTTTGATGATCAGCTAAAAAGGATCAAAATAGATAATATTAACTAATAAGGAATGAGGATAATAAATTTTAAGAAAATCTAGTTGAGACTGGAATAGTTTTAAAGTTACTTAAAATGAAATTACTATACTTAAGTTTTTATATTATTTACAATTAATAAGCTTATTTATTTATTTAATAACATTTATACAACTTTATAACAAAACACTAAAACTTATATAAAAAAAAAACAATTAATTAAATTTGCCCTGTTACTATGTATGTTAGTTAGTGTATCTAGGTCAAATCTTGAAAGCTAAATTTAGGCTTACGGCTCGATTCGGAAAATGAATTAGATTTCTACTAGACTTCAACAAGTTACAATACGGATAATTTAAAGATATTTGTAAGGTAGATATGTCAAAGGTCATTGGGCGTTTTGTTCGGACATATGACCCACAGCGTACACAAACGAAATAGGGCTAGGTATGTAGGTAAATGTATCTGCTACACACTGGTATGAGTCGCATTCTTGCAAGACATGGGAGAATTGAGAAAAAAATAAAAATCATTTCTCATCATTATAGCATTTTTGCAATGAATTAAGTCAGAACTATTGGAATTATTTCAAATATACTTTGAATAGCTGCTGTTAGATTACGTTGCTGTTGTTATATTGTTTAATATCAATAGGAACAAAAATAAAATCCAGTTCTAAAAAAACAATATTTTTATTCTGCTTGATCAAAATCAATTGTTAATTCGTCTAAAAAGGCAGCAGCAGGCGCGTCAATCACTTCTTGATGCCTGGCCCATGATAAAAAATAGACTACGCTTGCAGCATGTGCACAGCTTCCGACGGTTTAGGCGGAGTATGTCACTTTCTTAAGAGGGCACTTTCGAGTTAGGTCACGTTCTAAGGACGTCACTTTCTGAGGACGTCACATTCTGAGTTCGTCACTTTCTGAGGTCGTCACATTCTGAGCACGTCACTTTCTGAGAACGCCACTTTTCGTGGGCGTTACTTTCTGAGTACGTCACTTTTTTATACTAAGATTTAAGCGTATACTTACACGAACAATGGATACCAGCAATCAGCTGTACGGCATACGGCCGCTTTTATGTATGACATATACAGGTTGTTTTTTCAGTCGCCATTGAAGGAAAATATGAATCTATAGAGGATAACGGGCGTCTGAATCCAAACGGCAACGACAGTTTCCTGTTATCGTCTATAGATTCGTATTTCCCTTCAATGGTCACTGAAAAAACATTCTGTATGTCATACATAAAAGTGGCCTTATACCGTACCGCTAATATAATTTCTGGTATCCATTATTCGTGCAGGCGCACGGTGCACGTGCATGCTAAAAAAGTGACGTACTCAGAAAGTGACGAACTCCGAATGTGACGTCTTCAGAAAGTGGCGTTCTCAGAAAGTGACGTACTCAGAATGTGACGACCACAGAAAGTGACAAACCCAGAATGTGACGTCCTCAGACAGTGACGTCCTCAGAAAGTGACCTAGCTCGAAAGTGACCTCGTAAGAAAGTGACATACTCCGCCTAAACCCTTCCGACGGTAGTGCGATGGCCTTGTATACACGAGCAGTAATAGTTTTGAATCACAGACCTATATCGAGTAGACGGAAAAAGTGTATGTACCTCGCGTGCCGAAAAGACGATTATAAATCGTCTTTGCTCGCCGCGATGCTCAGTCTGCTCTCGACCGCTTTCCGTGTGTGACGTTCGGATGTGATAACAAAATGGCCCCTTGCTCGATAATAAACTGTTCAAACACCACCAAAAATGTAGGAGCTATTAATCAAGACATTTCCTTTCATCGGTAAGTACTATTTGCCCTAAAGTATCTGTTATTATTTAAAAAACAATTTATTTTGATGCTCAGTATTAATTTCATATAAACAGTAGCAGGCGACTCTGTGTCTAATGCTACTTTTCCATTGCGGCTTTAATTTGACGCGTCAGACTTGGCAAGCATTGAAAACCAGCAACGAAAATAAAACAATCCAAACTTGTCGAGACGCGTTCAAGGTTGATTTCTCATTCATCTGTCAAAAGTAAGATATAGTGTTGTACCCTACGATTTTCAATGCCGAATTCTTAATCGATTAAAATCGATTTTGGTATATCCATCCCAATGGAAGGTCTCGAGAGTGACCCAATTCCTAAGATAAGCAAGTCCTCCGATATCACAAACTTCAGGCCCATTGCTGTATTGTCCGTGTTTGGAAAAGTGTTTGAGACCATTCTTAACCACTGCTTACTTAATCAGATAAATCGTAAATTAGTTGATTGTCAACATGGATTTCGCGCTTCACGATCCACTACAACCAACCACTTCTGCTTCTTTGATAGCGTTTTGCGCTGGATGGATACTGTACGACAAGTTGATGTTGTTTATTTCGACTTTAAAAAAGCTTTCGACTTAGTTGACAACGATACTCTCCTATGCAAACTGTCAGCCTTAGGTTTCACCCCTCAACTTCTTGTTTTCTTCTCTGACTACCTCAGGAATCGCACACAATATGTCCAATTAAACTCTTACAAATCTGAAAGATATTACACTCATTCCGGGGTTAGTCAAGGTAGCACTCTGGGGCCTACTCTTTTCTTAATCATGGTCAATGATCTGCCAAATAATATATCAGGCGTGGAATCACTATTTTATGCAGATGATCTTAAGATAATTCAACCGGTCGTAAATGCATCTGACTGTACGGTTCTGCAACAAACAATCAACATGGTTGACAGCTGGAGTAAAACAAACCGCTTGTACCTAAATGAATCTAAGTGCAAAGTAATAAGTTTTAGCCGTTCTGTAGATCCTATTCTCCAGGCATATACTCTTACTAACACTCCCCTTGACCGAGTAACAGAAATAAGGGATCTAGGATTAACACTCGATACTAAGCTAAACATGCACTCTCACATTATAAATATCTGCAAAAGTGCCTACAAAATTTTAGGATTCATTATTAGAACGACCTCAGAATTTCGTGACCCAAAAATCGCTATAATCCTTTATAATGCTTATGTTCGCAGCAAGCTTGAGTACAGTTCCATCGCATGGGACCCTCGGGAAGCAAAGTATAACATCATGATCGAGCGCGTCCAACGTAAATTTGCTAGACATCTTTACAAAAGGTATTACGGATACTACCCATACTTATTTCCGTCATCCTTTGTCCTGGGAATGGTAGGGTTAGAGTCTCTCGAGCTAAGGCGTAAGCAAACGCTTGCCTTACACTACTGTCTACTACTAAGAAATCTTATTGACAACCCATCCGTTCTAGAGCGTATGCGTATTTATACACCTAACAACTACATAGCTGCAGTAGGGCGAAGCGCACGTAGAGCCAGAAACCTATTCGCATATCCAAATGTTCGCACCTATCACGGTTCGAACGCACCCACGTACCGAGCAATAGAATTACTAAATAACTTCTTAGCTACAGTCCAAACCGCAGACATATTCGCAGACAAGTGGCCGAATTTACAACATAATATCAGGATGTTTTTAAACTCAACCTATGTAAATTAGTATAGTATCAGGATTTAGAAAGTAGTTTTTTTTTAACTCTACGAATACCTATGTAGATTAGTATAGTTTCAGACCTTTTTTAATCTATACATATGTAAAGTTAAATAAAGACCCTAGAGATAGTTATGACTATGTATTAAGAGTATAAGTGTTTTGGCATATCTAGAGCTGTAAACTTATACTTGTATTTATTTAAAGAATAAAGTATAAAATGAAATCTGTACTTTTATCTTTTATAGATACGACACGCTTCTCTCTCTTTCTTTTTGCATAGTTTTCTATTTGTTGTTATTTTCTAAGTGCACTTAGTTTCGAATCTTTTTTTATTTTTTCATGACGTATTCGGCTAGCTCTTCTTTTGGCTTCTAAAATTTCTTCCCTGGTTTTATTTCGCGATTTTTATGTTTCCATAGCCTACCACATATACCTACATATATACTTAGTAAGTTATATCCAAAAAATTGAAAATTGTCTAAATTTTATACCTATACATGAACATATAAAAAAGTATTAGATACTTACAATCTTTTTTTAGAATAAGTAATAAGTTTTATTTAAAAAATTCAATTCAAATATTATTTAGGAATCTAATGATTCCGTTAAATATCATTCGTCTGTTTTTATCATTCGTCTGTCTGTATCATTCGTCTGTCTTTATCATTCGTCAGTCAGAAAATCGATGACATTCACGTTAATCGATTTGTGATTTTTAGCGAGCGGGAGCGCAGATATAAAATCCATGAGTATGAGCAAGACAGTTGAATCGTAGCGGGGCAGAGGGGCATCGGTGTCTTAGATCGGTTAGGACTTCCCATCACTAAATTGCGGCTGTGACGTCACAGTAGGTGGTAAAAAGTCGGCACGCTTGGTTTCGATATAAATCGACGAACTCTTTCCTTCTATCTCGATTATTGTTCTGTGTTTTGAATACTATTTCTTCCAATAACAACACACAACACTAAGGGCCAGTTGCACCAACCACATTTGACAGACTGATCAACGTCAGCCGGCGCGCCCCGGCGCCTTACTATGAAACTTTCCATACATCAAAAATTAGCGAACTCTTTAACGGTACGAACAGTTTGGTGCAACTGACCCTAACACTATCTCGTACACATACTGTTGAATAACTTTTTTCTGCCGGTTGATACATAAAAAAAATTACATATTTAAAAAAGTGAGATTAAATTCTCTATTTTAAAACTAGTTTGGTCTCTGTACGGGAAAGTTCATAAAGCGGGTCAAAAACGCCCAATGACCTTTGACGTTTCCGCGATTCTGGAGGTCCTCTTGAACGATTTCGACAAGTTATGACTTAGATATCCAAGTCACATCTAGTCGATATCTAATGTAGATCTAGTTGATCTCTAAATCGTTGCAAGATCTTGTGATTATCTCGAAATCCGAATAGGCCTGTTACTTCCCGATTTCCGATTGAGCTGAAATTTTACATTCATATGTAACTTGGAGGTTATTCCCACTAGTTACCACCATGTTGTTACCACCATCGAACTTTCCGTTTTGGTTTCTTGTGAACAATATGATAAATAATTATTAAAGCGGCAGCTGCACGACGACGTACGTCCATGGTTCCTGAGTACAAACTGGTCGATCGTCGGATTGCTTGCCGCGCGCGGCTGCCGCGCTATAATTCAAGATGGTGCCAAAAATGGCTCGCGAGCCAAAATACAGATTTGCCGCGGTCGAACAATGCTTGCGCGGCCGCCGCGCGATATCGAGACGCGGCTTAAGAAAAAGTGACCAAGGCCTCCAGTGCCCCGGGGTGGAATCGAACCAGCGTCCTCTGCTAGGTCACGGCGGCAAGGGCGAATTTTTCTATGTACAGTCGACGTCTTTGATATGTTTACATTTTTCGGTTTATTACAAGGGAGTAAGGTGCAAACATGTAAACATATCTTTGACGTCGACTGTATGTACATATTATTATATATTTTAATGTTTGTTATTACCTATTTTAATTTGTTTGACATGCCTAGAATTAATTTGTTATTTTAGAATAAGAATTGCTGTGCCCTTACAGGGTCCATGTCACTGTACTCGAAATTGTATTGTAACACCTTTATGTAGCAACATGGAAATGCAATACACAATAAACAATGATGATCGGCCTAGCCTAGTCAAAAAGAATCTGAAGTAGATATGCATGATGCAGTTTGCAGGACAGGACCAGGTGCAAAAAAATATAAAGAATTAAATACGAATGTCACACATCGTGACAAACCATAAACGTTTATCGATTATATTATATATTCCTATACATATTTATACTCGCGCACGAAGGGTTCCGTACCATTAGGCCGCCGCCCCACTGCTGCGCACGCTATGTACACGACCCACGTTCCTATTAGTAGGAGATCCCACATATATGGTCGACCTTCACCAACCTGTCTGACGGATGAAACTATGAAAATATGAAAGAAAATATGTTCCAGAACATAAATAAGGGGTCATCCATTAATTACATCACACGTTTAGGAGGAGGGAGTGGGTCAAGAAAATGTGACATGTTGTGACAAGGGGGAGGAGTCACAAACTTTGTGACGTCACTTTAACTTCATCAGTAACCGAAAATTTATTTAAATTATTTTATACGCCAATATACATTTAAATAACAAGTCTTAGAAACGATAATCGTTTTTATTCGTTTAATTTTATTTCTTAATCAGTTTTGGGTTATAAAATTACTAATATTTCTTTTGTCAAAAATATTTTGATAAAATATTAAATAAATATTTGCCGATTTCGTTGATGTGACGTCACACCAGGGGGGAGGGGTTTGCCAAATGTGACCAAGTGTGACAAGGAGGGGGGAGGGGTAAAAAAACCTAGAAATTCGTGTGACGTAATTAATGGATGACCCGTAAATAGGGTTGCCTAAAGAAATATGGTCAAGGCTATTTTTAATAAACTTTTGAAAAAAGATTTTTTTTCGTCAAATTTCACCGATTTGTCTGACGAACGAAATAAGTTTCAATGGAAAGTATACAACTTGTACAACATAAATAAACTAGGTTGCCTATCTTTTTCCGGTCACTATTATGTGGTTGCCGTGTTTAAAGAGGTGATTTTATATCGATAATTGCACTCATCTATCTGACGCTTGAATTATACATCAAAATGATGGCAATTTTATTGCAAATACAATGGTATAGGGTTGCCTGCGAAAATCCGGTCACAAATAAGGGTTGCCAGGATTTTAAATAAAATAAGAAGGGAAGACTTTATCGATAACTCATAAACGGCTTAACTGATCAAGTTTGTTTTAATTTTATTTGAATGAGTTTTTTAGGCACTATTTTCATGATTTTTTTCATATTTTTTGTTTATATATGTATATTATATTGTTTGCATATTTATCCAACGACATGTCACACTATGGGATTGAAGCGAAAAAAATGGATACATACATTTTTTTTATTTTTCTTCGGTTGATACCTATGTTGTGATATGTCATTTGATATGAATTTTAAAATGAATAAGGTTCTTCAAAAATTTTTTTTTGCTAAAGTGAATATTTTTGGAAATAATCGCTTCGAAAGAAACAAAATGTATGTGAGGATTTTTTTTTCGTTTCAACCCTATGGTGTGGGGTGTCGTTGGATAGGTCTTCCAAAATTAATAGGGGTTTTGGAAGAACATTTTTTGATTCAAGTGAATATTTTCGGAAATAATCGCTTTGAAAGAAACAAAATGTGTGTGACAATTTTTTTATCGTTTCAAACTTATAGTGTGGGGTGTCGTTGGATAGACCATTCAAAATAAATAGGGGTATATAAACAACATTTTTTGATAAAGTGAATCATTTCGGAAACAATCGTTTAGAAAGAAAAAAAATGGCTTTTCCTTCTAACTTTTGAACCATTGGTCCAAAAAATATGAAAAAAATCATGAAAATAGTGCCTAAAGAACTCATTCAAATAAAATTAAAACAAACTTGCTTAGTTAAGCCGTTTATGAGTTATCGCTAAAAGTCCTTCCTTCTTATTTTATTTAAAAGCCTGGCAACCCTTATTTTTGACCGGATTTTTGCAGGCAACCCTATACCATTCTATTTGCAATAAAATTACCATCATTTTGATGTATAATTCAAGCTTCAGACAGATGAATGCAATTATCGATATAAAATCACCTCTTTAAACACGGCAACCACATAATAGTGATCGGAAAAAGATAGGCAACCTAGTTGATTTATGTTGTACAAGTTGTATACTTTCCATTGAAACTTATCTCGATCGTCAGACAAATCGGTGAAATTTGACGAAAAAATGTTTTTTCAAAAATTTATTAAAAATAGCCATGACCATATTTCTTTAGGCAACCCTATTTATTTATGTTCTGGAACATATTTTCTTTCATAAAATATATGTTTCATCCATCAGACGTATTGGTGAAGGTCGACCATATATGTGGGATCTTAGACCATATACAAAATTTCGTGGGCTTGCCCACGGTTTGTATTAAAACGTGGGCCGTGGATGTAGCGTGCGCAGAAGTGGGGCGCCGGCCTTAAGCAAAAAACGGAAAAAGAATCACGTTTGTTGTATGGGACCCACTTAAGTATTTATTATATTCTGTTTTTAGTATTTGTTGTTATAACGGCAACAGAAATACCCGGAATGGTGGTGTGGTCTGGCCTAGTGGGTAGTGACCCTGCCTATGAAGCCGATGGTCCCGGGTTCGAATCCTGGTAAGGGCATTTATTTGTATGATGATACAGATATTTGTTCCTGAGTCATGGTTGTTTTCTACGTATTTAAGTATTTATATATTATATATATCGTTGTCTGAGTAGGTACCCACAACACAAGCCTTCTTGAGCTTACCGTGGGGCTTAGTCAATTTGTGTAAAAATGTCCTATAAATGTCCTATAATATTAAATACATAATTTGTATGAAAATTTCAACTGTCGGACGACAACGGAAGACGGACGGACGATCAAACGGACAGCGGAGTCTTAGTCTTCGCCGTATTCCTTGAAAGGGGTTATTCTATGGGTCATTTGCAATGATTTAAGTCCAGTCAACCAGGGGTCAAAACTCATTGGTTTTCAAGTTATATGAGTTTTTAGTTTTTTGTTTACAAAACCCGCCTTTCGACTAAAAAGTGGTAATTGTGAAAAAACTACTCAAATTTGGACGTAAAAAAACATTCACCTAATAGCCAATAAACTACTGATTACGTGAAATAAAAAAAGATTGCCAAAACTTTCCAAAATTTTCAAAAAAAAATGATTTGAAGTCACAATGTTTTTGTAATTTTCCCCAAACTTTGTAACATTTTAAGGCATTACTTTAAAAAAAAGTATGACACTTTGCGTACAAAATACAGAAATGAGTTCCTCAGCTTTCCAAAAAAGTACGAATGTCGACATGTTCTCTTAAACTTTTTAAAATAATAATAATAATAGCAGAGCAGGTAGGTACCGAAGACAAGAAATGCTTACGTAGAAACTAATTACCGTAATGACTTGACATGTATTAGGTACTTACCGAAAATGTAAAATAAGTTTATGGCAAAAATTTCATTTTTGGTACAAGCTTTTATCGCTGACTATACTTTTCTTACGACAGACAACTAATACTCATTATAAATTCTAAAAACCCCTAACACAATTAGGTTGCGTTGTTTCATCACAGAGTTCCTATGGCCACCTCCTGTCTCCATCATCAGATCAGTTCGACAGTACCATATTATTGTATTGTCATCAGGCGGCTTAGCACGGTCGTGTTTTTATCCCTTGTCACCATGCCTGTCACGTTCTAACAAGTATGTAAGTGCGAAAGGGACGCGCATAGTGATAGTCGATAAAAATGGAACCGTGCTGAGCCCGCAGAACTACATACAGCTGTAAATTTTCATGACGCTACGATCCTTGGAAGATGGTTAAATTAGTTACCTTAGATTCCATTACATAGTTAGTTACATACAGGTCGAGAGTTCCTATGGCCACCTCCTGTCTCCATCATCAGATCAGTTCGACAGTACCATATTATTGTATTGTCATCAGAACTACATACAGCTGCCAATTTTCATGACGCTACAATCCTTGGAAGATGGTTAAATTAGTTACCTTAGATTCCATTAAGTACATAGTTAGTTACATACAGGTCGACCTAATAGTGGAGTAAACGAAGCAAGATGTTGTATGGAGACCCATGCATTAATTCCTCAGTCGATGAAATTTTGCTTGGTTATTGTATAGTATGAGCCGAAACTAACATATGAAATATCCAAAAAAAAAAACACTCCTAAGTTAGGTTTTTAAACGTAAAAATACAAATATGTTTATATATTGAACCGAGTAATTCCTCCGTCCAAAATTATTTTACCAAATAAGTTATTTGTATCAGTATGTGATACTAGAAAAAAATCTAAAACTTTTGTCAAACATGAGAATATTTTTTTTATGATAATTCCTTTTTTGACGCTCATTTTCATCGGAAAATTGCTCTGCCATTTTTTCCTTCTTATATGATCTTAGAATATAATTTGGCGTAGTGGGTAAGAAAATCCAAAAAAAAATGCATACCCAAGTTTATGTATTTTAGAACTATTAAAAACTGAGAGTGGAAAATTTCTCAGCCTGATTTATTTTTAAATATATACTAAGTAGTCACGTATATACTTAAATCCAAAATATCCATAAGAAATATCATCCCTTGTACACCCCGCTCCCTATATACTGCTCCCGATATGTTTAGTTTTTAATACGCTCGTTTTTTTTTTGGATGTTTTTATAGTTGAATGGAAAGAAAGCTGTGAACTTAATTCAATAAATAAAATGGATAGATAAATTTTCCACAGCGAGTAAAAAGGCAATTTCTGAAAAAAGTATAGTTACATGGTAACTTTTTTAGATTTTCAATTTGTAGGTATAAATCGGCAATAAAATGACATTCCAGTGAAAAAATTAGACTGAGCAATTTTCCGGTCCAAGACACGCCAAAAAATTATATTTTGTTAATATTGGTATTTCTACGGGGATTTTTTTTTTGATATTTCATATATTGTTGCAATACGTTACATGAATATGTCCGGAGAAGAAAGTTTAAACGGAGCATTTTTCCGTAAAAAGATATTAACGATTTAAGACTTTAGGTATTTACTTAAATCCTATTATTATTATTCTTTGGAAATTTATACAATACTTTTTATTTATTGATACTTTATCACACTGTAAAGTTTTTTCTGGCTGAGGAATTACTGCGGGGTCCACTACCTTTATTTACTACACTATAATAAAAGCCTGTTAATGAGTTTTAGTTTAGGCGTCCGTATAAATAAATCCAGCGAGTAAACCACAACCACAATACTCTTGCGTACAATAGTCTAATTTACGGTGAACGGGAAAAAAATAGAGCGGTAGGTAGGTAGTTTAAAAAAACGTATGCAGAAAAACGCACAGCTTATCTATGGAATAAGTACCCTTCACACTCTCGCGGACTTAATAATAATTTATTATAAATGTTATGATCTTATAAATTTGTAAAATCAATGAAAATTCATTTATAATTTATGAATATATAATTTTTATTTAAAATCATTGAAAAATTATCACCTTACTACCAATCCCAGTTTTGAACTGATAATTGATTAACGAAAATTCCTAGAAACCCTTAGAAAGCAAATCTGGCCTGACCTCCGATTAGGTAGTTACATGTACTAATGTAGGGATCAAATTTTAACGGAAATGGTTTGTAAGCTAAACTATTACAACATATTTTGTGAATTATATACCCTTACGTTATTACCATCTATTGAGTAAATTAGAAACTACTTAGTTAGGTCACCTGTGTTAAAGTGACATCTATGTTGGTTATTATTAAACTGAATCTCGCCATCTTGTTTTACATGGATAGTGTAAAGATCACTCACACAAACAAGCGCTTAACTAAAATCTTCGCATTTTTCAAATGGTTTTTAATTAAAAATATTGAATAATTGGTCATTATTTTTAACTTGGCGACGACAGACGATTATGCACTACCTAAACATCAAGGTTGTAAGTGCTGTAAATCTACGTATTAAGAGAAAATTGACCAATAAAATTGTATGAAATTCGCATAAGGAGAACCACCTTAAATGGCTCGGTGTAATTTTTAGCAGTGTCCGACTTTTGTTTTTTTGATCTATATTATGTGCAGCAATTACATCCTTGAACGAAACTTCTTTGTTTTCGTATATGTAATTGTTACACAGCCAATTGTTCCTCAAGTTATTAATGCAGTGTGGTGCATCAAAAATAGCAAACAGTTTGCGACCGTTAACATAAAAAAACGGGTGCCCCTTAATACGCCTAACATTAATTGGCATAATATGAATTCGCATAACAGATTTGGCATAAAATAATTGTTCATAACATTGAACAAGCATAATAATAAAAAAGCATAACACTTATTGCGCATAATAATGACTCCGCATAATTTAAATAGGCATAACATTATTAACTATAACTTTAACTGTCATAAAATGAATTAGCATAATTTTATAAAGCAAGCGTATTAAATGGGTCAGGGCAAAACCAACTTAACCAACTCGGTTAGGTTAGGTTCAGAAGGCCTTAGCCTTCGATGTTAGGTTTTTTTATAACAGCCCCATAATAGATATATTGACATCCTGATCAACTCCTCAGATCTATTAAATAAATAAAATAATATATACAATCAAAATTACATTTGTCAGTACCTCTAACTGGTAAATAGAACCTATACCTATAAATCAGTAGGATGGAAAATAACATCCAAACTAAATTTAAATCGAAATTGGCTGCAATTGCTTCCAAACACCGCTTTTTGGTGATGTAACAATCTGTTTTCATCCTTTTATATTTATACCATTTAATAATTATGCAAATGACGTTATGCTTATTACATTTATCCTAAGTCATCGTTATGACAATATAAGTTATGCACATTAATATTATGCGTACTCAGTTATGCGAAATAATGTTATGCGATTCAAAAGTTATGCGTAATCTATGTTATGCCAATTTGAATTAGGAGTATTACGTTATGCGAATTAATATAGACCCTAAAAAAACGGATAGTCCTTTGTTGCACCAAGGGCTTTCAGTGCACTTTGGTTGGTGCTCACTTGGTCGCACACTGTTGCTTTAGGTAATAATCCCGCGTCAAAAAGATTGTTGACTACAACTTTAATCAAAGTTTGCAACTTCTGAGACTTCACATTAGTGTGAGACAAGAAGTAGCATAGTGGTATTTTCTAGTTTGAATAAATACCTCTTGCCAGAAATACTAACGCGTATTTCGCAACGTTTTGGGTTCGCTCCCCTCGTCCAAAATCTTCGAATCCTTCAATGAAATCAAATTTTTTGTTATATTCTAAGCATGTCATAATTGACATTTCATCAAAGGAAAATTTCGCCTGAATTTGCGAAAATGTCTTTTTTGATACTCCCGGTAAACAGTCAGATTCAGATAACCACCGCTTGATGCATGACACTGAAGGCAACACAACTCCTTGATCCCTTATGAAATTATAGGTGGTGGGTGATTTATAAAATAGCGCCAAAGAAAATCGTCTCTCCTCTTTAGTCCACTTCCGTTTGTTTCTTCGGTTCTGGCCTCGAATGTCCATTTTTCCAAATGCCCAGTCCCCGTGCGTCCAATTCCTTGAACGACCAATCCCCGTATGTCTAATTACCTGAACGACCAATCCCCGTATGTCTAATTACCTGAACGTCCGATCCCTGTATGTCTAATTACCTGAACGTCCAATCCCCGTATGTCCAATTCCTTGAATGCCTCCTCCTCGTACGTCCAATTACCGGAATGTCTAATATCTGATTCCCTGTACGTCCAATCTTTGTATGTCTAATGACCCAATTGACCGTTTCGTCTGTGATGAAACATCAGAACCTGGCTGGACGTCTAGTAGAGTAACAAATAGTCCGTGTGCCTACGAAATTCGCCACATATTGTTGGCCTACTATTCAGGTGACACTAAAAACCGTTTATTTACGAAATTGTAGAAAATTAAGAAATAAAATATTTTTACGAAAATAAAACATGGCTTTTATCTTTATTTTCTGAATTTTGATAATAAGTAGTTGCATTTTTTCAAAGCATTGATATAGAATAAGAGAACAGGATACACAATCAGCCCAAAAAAGTGGGGCCCATCGGAAGCTGCCCGGGCAGCTTACTGTCGCATTATTTTGTGGCATGGCTCAAACTGATATGAAAATATTTGCGGTTTATAAGGGGTTTATTTTAAATTTTTAAAATTTATTTTTTAACGTCGACTGTACCTACAGAAAGAACGTTCATTGTCGTCGTGTAAGGCAATCCAACGTATGTAAATCCTTATCGAATTGCACCAAAGTCATGGTATGCTTCAAAATTTGGCTTGGCACCGACTTCAAACATATCAGTTGGTAACGCATAGACATAAAAAGGATAATATTTTATTTCATCCTTTTTGAAGTCGGTTTCATTTTTTTTATAAAAAGTTTTTATTTTACCATTTTTAGTTTTAACGCATTGTTAAGAGCGCGACGCATGAATGAAAAACAAGATCATGTTTAACACTAAATTCGTGTACCTATTACTTTAGTAAATATGTAATCAGGAATTTTCTCGAGTCCGTCTGGGAAATTATAATTCCTGTCAACTAAATCCATCCGCCCGCCCCGCCACTGACCCAATCCCTCAGCCCCCCGATCACTCAACCTCACAGCACATCAACCCCTGATCCAGGAACCCCTCGATCCTGAACCAGCAACCCTTCAACCGCTATTCCCCGACCCCTTAATCCCTGACCCCTTAACTCCTAACCCTAACCCCCGATCAGTAGCCTTACCAGCTTACCACGAGTTTGACATTGATATATTCGCTAGCATGTGTGTAACTTACTTCCTATGCACCTCGCTCGTACTAACCTTAGTGTGAGCGAGATGCATAAAAAGTTACATTTAGATGCATAAGACGTTAGCGAATATGTCAATGTCAAACTCGTGGTAAGGCTACAGTTGCAGTACATCAAATTGGTAGTTTTCGGAAGCAAATGCTCGAGTTACTTTAGAAAACCCCGAAATCACTTAACACGTGCCTTTAAAAATTGAGGAGTTCCCTCCATTCCTCATGGATTCCATCATCAGACCAGAACCAAAAATAATACGGAAACACCTTGGAGGTAACTTCTTCCAAACAAAAAAAGAATTACTCAAATCGGATCACAGGTACCTAATCACTGAACATACTTGTAACATTTAAAGAAATCATCATCATTATCATCAAAATAATCATCATCATCAGGTCTACTTCATCAAATTGGTGGTTTTCGGGAGAAAATGCTCGAGTTGCTTAAGAAAACGCCCAAAACACTATGCATGTGCCTTTAAAAATTGAAGAGTTCCCTCAATTCCTCATGGATGCCATCATCAGAACAGAACCAAATTAAAATGAGACCAACTCGGAGGTAGCTCCTTTCAAACAAAAAAATAATTACTCAAATCGGACTACGCATGTCGGAGTAATCGGTGAACGTACATAGAAAAAAAAATAGCCAGAACCGAATACAGAACCTCCTCCTTCTATGAAATTGAAGTCGGTTAAAAAGTAAGTTAAATGAGTGGTAAATGTACATTTCCATGAACGCATAAGACCGTGAAGTAAGTAAAATAAAGGTATCAACTAAAAAGGTATCCGTTGGTAATGGTACACAAATGAATAACATTCAATACTAGGTATATTTTTGAAACGGTACCGTTAGAGCAGTTTCCGTCCTACGTCTACGTCCGATCCGACTCCGTGAAACCCAGTACCCGTTGTTGTAGCCGTAGATCTATTTCCATGGTGATATGGACATTCAGGGAATTGGACATTCGATAAACAGACATTCGGGAATTAGACATTCGAAGAAAATGGACATTTAAGGAATTGGACCTTCGAGCAAATGGACATTCCGGGAATTGGACCTTCGAGCAAATGGACATTCCGAGAATTGGACGTTTGAGCAAATGGACATTCCGGGAATTGGACCTTCGAGCAAATGGACATTTGGGAAATTAGACATTCGAGGAAAATGGACATTTAAGGAATTGGACATTCGAGGCCGGAACCGTTTCTTCGCATTTGCATCGTGGCAATGAGGTGGGAAGAAGTGCTTGGGAACATTGTCTTTTTAAACATGTTCTTGGGTGCTAATTTCGCTTTTAATCTCTTGATTTTAGCCTTGTTATTTTTTAGTGCGATTTGTGCAGCGTGAAGTAATCTTTTTCTCTTAAGGCACTCCTCCTCCATGCAAGATTTGTCACGCTTAAGGCCGTTCCCGTACCCAAATGAAATCTACAATCGAGCCTCCCCTCACGCCACCCATCCCGCCCCTAGATACAATGACGATACAACAGCGCCACGCAAGAAGTAGCGACTTAAATGAACTAACAGGACACTGATTTGTAAAACGTATTACTAAATACTGAAAAAAAGCATGCTGCATCTCATAGATGGCGTTAAAGTTAAATTGGAAAAATAAATGAAACATAGTGCAAATTAAATATTCATTTTAATGAAGTCAACTCTTATTTCAATAATATTTAATTATAAGGGTAAATACAGTTTATATTTAAACAAATTAATGACTGCAAGTTTTCTATAATATCATTATTTATTAGGTATACTGTGCAGGTATATCATCGATATTTATTAAAAAATTAGGGCATACCGATACAAGAGCGAAAAATAGGTAATTCGCACATGTATCATACAACGTTTTACAGTACATAATATGGCCCTTTAAATTTTCGACATAGTTACGTAATGTGCTAATTATCGCACTAATACGGTAAAGTAGCACCATATTGTAATAGTACTTACCTACATTACGTTTACAAGTGCGGCAAATAGGAAAATCGAAACGAGTGGCGATAAATTCGAACACGACCGAAGGGAGTGTTTTGAATCGACACGAGTTGCGAATTACCTATTGGCACATGTATCGTACAACGTTTTACAGTACCTACAGTCCTACATACTAGGGTTTGCTCCCGGGAAATACCGGTACCGAAAGTACCGGGAATTCCCGGGATTTAGAACCAAGCAAAGAACCGGGATTTCAAAATTAAATTCCCGGTACTTTCGGGATTTTCGGGACTAATATTTCCGGTACAATATTTGACTGTTTTCTGTTACTTAGCATGAAATATCATGTTTTTTAAAGAAATACATTATATAAATCCATTGCTGACGCTAATACTTTTACGACTGACCATATATTAAAGCAAAACAAAAATAGTCAATGGGTTTGACAATGCCAACAAAATAAAATAGCTTATTTTGAAACTATACGAGTGTTTCTACGATAAATAATTTTATACGAATAATTAGTTAGTTGTATACTAAATACGAGCAAAAACTAAAGAGAATTGTGTTATTAATAAAATATTTCTTTTAATTCGAATACGGTATAAGAAACTCTTATTGATAATCTGAATGACATTTTAAAATGAATTAAAATATTATAGTGACATGTCCTCTCCTTGGTAAATTCTTAATTCTGGCTGCAACAACTTCTTGATCCTTCCTATTGATAATTTTATTACCACTTTTACCTACTCACATGCAATTTTGCACATTTATTCAAGCCCCTTATCTTGTCTAGAATACAAAATTTCGTAAACGTAGCTCTAACAGTTATTCATAAATTAACGTTTTAAAACCGGCATTTTTGTGACTGACTGACTAATAGATCAAAAACCTAACCCACTTCGAGCTGACCTAGAAACTTGAAATTTGGCACCAAGGTAGACTATTAGGAGTTTATAGAGGGAACAATCTAAAAAATGAAAATTATTGATAATTTGATGAAGAAAAACATATATACTTATCGATAATAGGCTAGATGACTAATTTTCATTTATGGTATCAATCGATCAGGTTTGTCTTTAGGATCAAAAGTCTATATGGGATCCATTGCATTAAAGGAATACAAAATTCAGAAATGATAGTCAAAGTCCGACAGTCGTACTTCACTCGCGAAACGCCCCGAATAAAACGATATGTGACCGTGACGTCAAGGTCACAAAGAGTCCATCTTGAAGTATGAACAAAACAAGAAAATTGCGATTTTGTCGGTGAAATATTGCGTTTATGTATATAGTTTCCATACAATCTTTTATTGGATAAAATGTGAGGAATCGAATCGAATGGTAACTAACTGCGACAATTCTTCGACCGACGGGTTTGTCAGGAAGCTCTTCTTCCACATTGAACGATATTTGTAACTGAAAATAAAATATATCGTATATATCGTCCTATTACTGCAAATACCTACTAAGTGCAAAAATCGTGTTTCGAGATAATGACGTTTGAATGTTTGGATGTTATTTTCTATGTAAAAATATGAACAAATTTACACTGTATTTATAAATTCCTAAGCATAATTTTATCTAGTTTACTACTTACCATGCAAATAATCCAGGTTGTGTCTAATTGCCGATAAAAACAGGATTAAAATTAAATAGTCGCGCACTTGGTATGTTTTGCCTGTAGAAATACACTTTGCTATATATCCCCCAGGAAAGCATTTATGCCTGTATACCTATTTAACTCAGCTTTACTTTACAAAAAATATATCTACCAGCCACAAAATAGTAGTAAATACCTATAGGTTTTCGTGTTTTTTCGATTTAACTGATAATCGATCAAAGTATAAGAGGTTTTAGCTGTATAAAATATTGGAATTTCTTATTTAAGTCTCAATAATTTTAATGAATATTACTGATTTCAGTGTTTTCACTAAAGAAAGTAGTTGTTAGCACTTAGTTACAATTTGTTGGTATTTGAAATGAAAAAACTGAAATTTTATCAACGTATTATGGTTATTTATTCATCAAAAATGCTAGAAAGTTAACAATCGTCTTCATCACTGCTGGATTCTGATGCTGCAACATCCGGAACTCGGTCAATAACATCATTGTCACAGTTAAGCGAGCGAAACCAACCATGATACTCTTCAGGAATGACGCCTTTATCGCAAAGACTGAGTAAATCCTTTTTCTTTGCTGCAGAGATCGTCAAGGGTTTATCGTACATTTTTTTTAAACCGTGACTAAGAAATGCTTCAGGAGTCGGAGGTGGTTCCACAGAGCCAGGATTCGACTTGTTTTGGTTCCTTGTCCTGTACCGAGAGCCAGATTGGGGGGTCGCCGTCGCCTTGGTATCAAAGTTCAAATAATCTTCAGATGAGTCGTAGTTGAAGTATATTTTTGAGTCGCCTTTGACGTATTTCATTTTTTTGATCTTTAGCCAGAGGACTTTATTCCCATTGCAGTCCTTGCTTTTATTTTTCAATATAGCTTCAGCTAGACGTTTTAGGTCGTAAAACTCGTTGTATTTAAATTCTTTAACATTATAAGGATCTTTTTTTACCTTTTTTTTGCCAACATTGTACACTCCTTTCGATCTAGCATTCTTAAAAATGTTTTTCCAATCTGTCATAGAGAATACGTCCTTGTTTTTCTTAGAACTTTCAATACTGCTGTGCATTGAATCGGCTTCCATGTAAGAATGCCCCGACTCAAGAAATTTCTGTTCAATGACTTGAAGATGATCGATTTCGTTAACAGCCCAAAGTAATATAGCCGCAACGTTTTGGTTACGATTTTGACCACCGCAGGTGTCGGAGAACAAAGACACACTTGTTACGTTCGTGGAGATACAATTTGACAAGTAATGGTATAAAATTGTACCAATCTCCGCGCTTCCCTTTTTGCCATGTACTTCGGACCAGGAAAAGCAAAAGGCATTGTTGGGTAAGGCACTCTCATACACGGTCAAATTGTATACGGTCAGTTTACGCACGTAATAAAGCAAGCCAACTTTTGAACATGGTATTTGTAATATAGCTTGCAAATCAAAAGACACAGATAAAAAGGTTGGATCGGTCCCTGCTCTTTGTTTGTCTCTTTCTTTTTCAGCCTCGCATGCAACTTTTCTTTGTATGTGCTCGCTATAGGTCGTTTCCAGATCAGCTTTATCTTTATCTTGTGCTGAGGTGTACTTGTTACATGCCTGACACTGGTCTTTTTTTGGGACAAAGAAACTCAAGTTGAACTGAGTCGAGAAAATTCTGCGATAAGTTATTGCAGACACAGGATTGTTGTTTTCATACTCTAGCAAATAAAGTTCATGCATTTTATTCACTGAAAGTGTGCTTTCCAAATATTTACGTTTAGATTTTTTACGAATATAATGTCCCTCCATTGTAGGAAAGGAAGAAATGTGGTCAAGTACTTCTTGCACCTTTTCTGGGGGAGTTTTATTTGGCGGAACATGATGTCCTCGTCCATCAGCACCGGAGTAAAATCCAAGTTCATCTCGGTTTTTAACAGCGCACTGAGTGTTGCACGTGAGATGCCTAAAGCAGAGCAAAAGAATTTCTGACAAACTTGTCGCTTCTCTGTGCCTAAATCAAAATAACACTTTGTAGTGTAAGGTCTAGCTGGTCGTTTTCTCTCTACCAGGATTTTCTTTGGTGGCTGGACTGTAATACGAGCCAGTATAAAGTTTTTTTTGCTTACAAAGTCCAAATGCCAGTAGGTTCTACAAATTTTCGCTCGGTCTTGTTCGGTGAATGTATCTGTACATTTGAATAAGCATTTTGTACAATCAACTGTCTTAGGGACTTTGGGGGCTCTTATTTGGTTATTAGTTGTATACGACAACCCTTCCGCACGTCTCTTTTTTGCGACATTTTTTTTCCAATTGCTCGGATCGGCAGTTCGCCAACGGCTTAATGTTTTCACTTCTGCCCAAACCAACTCTAACACATCTGATAATATTAGAGTAGCAATGTCAGAGACTGTGTCATTATTTATCTCTTCATATTGGTGAATGGTGTCTGGCTCTGGTGATATAGTAAAAGATTCAATGTTTTCCTTAGCATTGGGGCCTAATAAGTCCTGCAACGTAATTAAACCACCATCATCATCGCTGTGGTTGCCAGGAGACCGCTGCTGGTCCTCTTCGTCTGGATGGTACGTAGGATCGTTATCAGAAAAGTCGCCGCCGAATAATGACGACTCTGACTCTGATGTCGTTTCCGAGATTCGCCTTGCAGGCAATGTTATTTTAGTCCGTGGTAGCTCTTGCTCCGACTCTGGCGTGCTATCATCGAGAAAAATATTATCATTAAATATCTGCTGCATCTGATCAGCTATACGTTCTTGTGACTCGTCGAGATCTGAAGCCTGGCGTTGTTCGTACTCCTGCTCGTGTTTATCTGCAAAAAAATACCCTGACAATTTATTATTATAGATATACCTACTAGTGGCTCTGTGAGCTGTAGACCTCGCGTTATGCTTAGAAAATGTAAAAGTTAAAAATAATTAGGTCGTTGAGTCGTTATATAAAATTTGTAGATTATACAAGTCAGTTACGGCTACTAAACAATAATTAGGTAAGTATGTGAACAGTATTTATACGCAGCAGTAACTTACCGTGCCGCAGTACTTGATGTACAGCGCGTGCACTTGCGGGAAGCGGCTGATCGTCAGCTGAAAAATAAACGTACAGATTAATTTAATACAAGTGGCCAAAAATACGTTGACTAAAATTTTTCACACTTACAGTGTAGTGCATAATTATTCCAAGTATCCACCGGCCGGCATGCCCAAATACTCAAGAAATACCGTAAATTTAATTAGTCAGATACAGGCAAATTATATACATAAATAAATTGATATATAAATATTAGGTAAAGACACTCGGGGTTTGCATATAAACACAGAAGTAGGTACCTACCTACTTACATAGTCAACCGGCCGGCACGGCACGCAGCGAGCGCCTTGGATATTTGAATGACCTTGTACCTGCCTACATCCCAGGTATATCCTCTTTGCAGAACTATGCAAGTCTATTCTTTATTAGAATCTATAGTATATATATACAACAGTTAAAAATATTCATTCACCGGCATAAACGTCTCGAAAATACACACATACTAACCTCAAATTTAAATTTAGGCCATAATTAAATAATATTACTTACGGTTTCCATCCTTGTCTTTCGTGGCCATTCTAACGAGTCTTCTACTCCTGGCACTCATTTTTATTACACAGTGTCATTAACTTAGGATTCTAAACAAATTATTCACAACAATTATCAGAGCATCAAACGTTACATTACACAAGTTAGCTACGGTGCGAAGCTAGTATTAAGCGCACTTAGTTCATTCTGCCTGTACAACTACATGTTAACATTGCAATAAAGTTACATGCAAACCCTACTAAGCCGTTGTACATTTTTTTGGCTGAATGATATTGCAGCTTAATGAATACGTAGATCTTCAGACAAAACAATATAAAGATGTTTAGTATATTTAGCTTGGCATAAAATAAATAATTAGCTGGATAATCTTTTACGCAAATACCAAATATGTATACATAGAAGATACTTTTAGAATATACCACGGATATAATTTCATAAAATGAGTATGCAAAAACACATTAAAACCTGGTTACAGTTTTTACTTGGAGGAGAACACATGAATCATTGTGCTATGATACACATTTCAATTTCTTCCAGTACATAATGCTACCAAATCATCAATAAGTTGCCTTACGCTCGAGCTATCTTCGGAACGAAAGGTAGTATCAAAAAATGGGTTTTACCAGTTTGTAGAGCTTGAAAAATTAATTCTAATGGTCTAATAAAACCACTTTCGTCATAAAGTCACTTAACAGGTATTTGCAGTAATAGGACGATATTGTATGTGTTAGCATTTACAATTTGTCACATCATGTACAGTCGACGTCAAAGATATGTACCTATTGCAGCATACTCCTTTGTAATAAGGTGAAAAATGTATACATATATTTGACGTCGACTGTACATATAAAGCACCGGTGGTAAAGAACCAACGAGAGAAATAGAAGTAAGACCCTGTATAATAGACTACGAATCGTGTGATAAATCAATTTACGATGGAATTCTGGCACACGAAGTTGAAACAATGTTATTCTAGCTAGGTAGTTAGTACAAAAGGTAAAATTGTTCTCTGCTCTACAATCAATAAGCATAATTAGCATGAATCACCTACCTCATGGGTATCTTCTTCTTCTAATATACTAGGAACCCGATAAGTGTCATCCACCTGTGCAATGCGTGGGTTCAAAATGTTTGAGCCGGTCGCCTCACTGTCAAAACCAAAATTAAATAAATGTATGATGTTTTACAGCACATATGGACTTTACCGCACTAGTGCGATAATGCACACACACATTACGTAACTATGTCAAATATTTAAAGGGCTAGTAGTAGTAGTAAACTCTTTATTGTACAAAAAGACATATTAAAAATAACATACAATTAGCAAGAAGTACAAATGCGAACTTATCCCTTTGAGGGATCTCTTCCAGTTAACCTATAGGGCTATATGTACTGTAAAACGTTGTACGATACATGTGAGAATAGGTAATACGCAACTCATGTCAACTATTTTTCGCACTATTTTTTATCATCAAGTGATGATGAACAATAACAGCCACATTTTGCCTCCCGGACAAATCTGTCGGTCGAAGAATTGTAGCAGTCAGTCATTTCTTTACAACATCACTCAATTTATAAATTAGTCCATTACTATTTCATAAATTGATCATGGACCCGCGAAACGCAGCATTCCAGAAATGCAGTTATTTCGAAAAGTGAGACAGACTAATTTCAAAATTTTTATGTAGGTACCTATATTATAACAAGTGATGACAATGGAGAAAACTACTTGAAAGTAAATAAACCATTGTGCTGGTTACAGGTACAGTCGGCGTCAAATAGAGGTCGTAACACTAAACTTTTCGCACTTAGAGTGTACAAAAACAACACTTCATTCTATAATCCAATCACAAGAATGTGCCGCCAATATAACGATTTAATAGCCGGGGATCATCGCGGTAGGGGCACTGATACTGATATTGATATTTTTGACCCTCACATCGCTAGGTTTAGGAAGTGCTTGGCTGGCGTCCTCTTCCCCTCTTCTCCCACTTAACTGATGACATCTGCCTTAATCCTCTAAGTTTGTTTCAGTGATGTTTAATAGTCTTTATAATGTAAAGTTCGTTACTCGTTATATTGTAATGTTTAGATAGTTATTTCTTCTCTGATATTTTTCACTGTAGCTATAGGAATATGGTGTTAATTAGTTTGTAATATTTCCGCTCAATTGTAAAACATGCTGTGTACACTTGTTTTGGATCTCGTGCTAGATTTAAGCCATAATGTGCAATTGTATTACTTACCCATGATATTGTACGATGTCTGTTTAGTGTACCTAATAAAGTAAAATAAAAATAAAAAAAATACTTTGTAGCAACAAAGTAGCCAAATAGTAACATCTAGCAAGTAACATAATAAAATTGCGGTTTATGACGTAAGTATTAAAAAAACTGCTTACTAGATCTCGTTCAAACCAATTTTCGGTGGAAATTGAGTTTAGAAAAAAATGATATCAAAAACCTCAATATATTTTTGTAAAAAATGTCCTATAATATTTATTTATTTATTTATTTATTTTTTGAAGACCTATCCATAAATACCCCACACGTATGGGATTGATGCAAAAAAAAATTTTGAGTTTCAGTTCTAAGTATGGGGAACCCCCAAAATGTATTGTTTTTTTCTATTTTTGTTGGAAAATCCAAGTTTCAACAGTACCTATAGTTCTTATAGTTTCAGAAAAAAGTGGCTGTATATACGGACGGACAGACAGACAGACATGACGAATCCTTAAGGGTTCCGTTTTTTGCCATTTGGCTACAGAACCCTTAAAATGCTCTATCACAGGTAAATGAGAAATTGAAAATGGAAATAATTGCCCAAAATTATTAGTTTTATTAAAATAAAAAATCGGTCAACACGCTCAAGAAAAGGAAATCATTTACTATTGTGTAGGGTAGGTATAATATAAAATAACTATCAGTTCATTAAAAAATACGTAAAAGAATAACGAAAGTACGGACAATCGGTAAATCCCGGGATTTTAATTTCCGGGACTTACTCCGGCAACCCTATTACATTCTATCAGTGTACATTTTTAGGGTTCCGTACCCAAAGGGTAAAAACGGGACCCTATTACTAAGACTTCGCTGTCCGTCCGTCCGTCTGTCCGTCTGTCATCAGGCTGTATCTCATGAACCGTGGTAGCTAGACAGTTTAAATTTTCACAGATGATTGAATTTCTATCGCCGCTATAACAACAAATACTAAAAACAGAATAAAATAAATAGTTATGCAACAAACGTGATTTTTGCCGTTTTTTGCATAATGGTACGGAACCCTGCGTGTGCGAGTCCAACTTGCACTTGGCCGGTTTTTTTAAATTAAGTACCTCTTGGAGAATATCAAATAACTGATGAGGGCAATGTACGTACGATGGGTACCTAATGATTCTCCGATAAACTTTTAGCAGATCATCGATTCGCCGACAACGATTCGCCGAACATCGTTTCGCAGAGTCATTTATTTGTCAATGTAACTTCTGGTCAACTAACGTTACGTAGACTCTTGGTTCACATACCGTTCAGTTTGCTTCTGTGTAAATTCGCAGAACTATTATTGGACGATTTCCATTTGGCAGAGTAATCGTTTCGTTTAAGCAATGTTTAGTCGAATAACGTTTCACATTTTACATATAAGTCGTTATTTTCGAAACAAAAGAATGAAATAAAATTTTATCATTTTTTAAGTAAATGCGTTAAGTATATGTATATAAAGTTACGAAGAAGTTAGCGAATATGTGGTGTCAAACTCGTGGTAAGGCTACAGTTGCACTTCATGAAATTGGTGGATTTCAGGAGGAAATGATTGAGTTACTTTAGAAAATACCGAAATCATAATACACATGCCTTTAAAAATTGAGGGGTTCCGTCAATTCCTCATGGATTACAACATCAGATCAGAACCAAAATTGTTATGGGAATACCTCGCAGGTAACTTTTTTCAAACAAAAAAAGAATAACTCAAATCGGACCATGGGTGCTGGAGTAATCGCTACACATACTACTTTAAAAAAATCATCATCATTATCATCAACAATCATCATCAGGTGCACTTCATCAATAATTGAAATCTCACCTTATTTTATAATTTTTTTTAGCATTAGAAAGAAGGTAAGCGAAGTTGACATGTCTTTTAATTGAAAAACGCTTTTTAAAAATCAGTAACTAAGTATTACTTATGAAAGCAGAAGAATATAAATGATCGTATTAGATTCGTGAATGTTACATATTTGCCATGACTTATTTTTAAAAAGAGTTTTTCAATTAAAAGACACGTCAAGATTGTTTACTTACCTTTTTTCTAATGCTAAAAAAACGAACATTCAATATTAATGCCAAATGAACATTCGACCTATTGTGTTTCGACCAATGGTTTCTCGGGTAATTATGACAGTTACTAAATGATTATTCTACGAATAGTAAATATGCGTATCAATGTTCTGCTTATTGACTACTCTCGCAATCGACTATTATGCGTAACGAGATTCGGCGAATCGTTACTCTGCCAAACAACCGTCTGCGAATTGTTGTCGGCGAAACAAAAATCGGCGTATTTTTTTTCGGAATATCAATAGGGCACCACGTACGATATTATTGATTGGCGACATTTTATTTAGTTTTCGGCGAACATTTGCTAAGTAGGTAGTACTAATAGGGGGTCATCCATTAATTACGTCACACGTTTAGGGGGAGGGAGGGGAACAAGAAAATGTGACATATTGTGACATGGGGGAGGGGGGAGACACAAACTTTGTGACGTCACTTTAACTTCATCAGTAACCGAATTTTTTTTTTAAATTATTTTATTCGCTGTACATTTAAATAACAAGTTTTTAAAACGATAATCGTTTTTATTCTTTTAATTTTCTTTCCTAAGCAGTTTTGGGTTATAAAATTACTAATATTTATATCGTCAAAAATATTTTGATAAAATATTAATAATACTTAGGTACTTACTTAATTCGATTTGGCGATTTCGTAGAAAAAATGTGACGTCACACTAGGGGGGAGGGGTTTGCCAAATGTGACCAAATGTGACAAGGGGGGGGGGGAGGGGTCAAAAAACCTAGAAATTCGTGTGACGTAATTAATGGATGACCCCTAGCCATCTAGGAAAATAAGTACAAAATATGTCCAAATAATTGAGAATATCAATTCAAAGCATAAAAAGTATCTAAATCTAACTAAGGTCTTTTCGTACGCCGCCGCTGTGAGTACTTGAGTAGGTAGGTATTTATCGCAACGTACGAAGTTACGCGCGACATATGTGACGTTATCCATGAAAAGGGACCTTATTGTCGATGGCGCTTCCGCCATTATTAACGATGCTCTGATATAAATACCACGCCGTGCGACGCAGTGCGTCGTAAGCGCCATAGACAATAAGGTCCCTTTTCATAGATAATGCCACAATTAGAATTAGAACTTACTCGTTACTTTGAATGTCAGTGGTTGATGAAATCGGAGATTCCATTTCCATATTTTGCAGTCTGTAAATAAAGATAAATTGTAGTAGTGTATTGTGTTACGTAGGTAGGGCTAAAAAGCACAAGTCAAATAATTATACTCACTCGATGTAGTCTAAAGATATAGTATCATGTTCGGCTGTGAAATTATCCAATTTTCTTCTTTTCCTAGAAAGACAAAAATGTAAAAAGTTTAGACGCATGACAAATCACGAGCTGAGGTTCGAACCCTCGATAGGTGGATGGATTGCTAAAAGAACGCTTTATGCGTCTAATTGTGTGCGTTACATGTATCACTGTGTGCTCGTATTTATAGGAAGGCCCACTACATGGTATAATAATATACTCCGCCTGGTACTCCATTCCCGTCTTTTCTAGGTCACCTAACTGACACGCGCTTACGTCATCATGCGACAGCGCTATATGATAATATGCGATAGCGCTATATATAGCGGCTATGTTGTTGTGACGTAGCCCCGTGTCACTCTGGGAATGGAAGACCATGTTTTATTAGACTATGGGCCCACTACACCGCAACCGCGTAACTACGACTCACGGAGACGCACACATAGACGGCAATGTTTTCTGTCTTTGCCGTGCAAGGCGCTAGTGCCGCGTGGTGTAAACGTCGCGAATCGCAATATCCTTTTAAGCTATTTAGATGATGAATTGATGACAATGTTTAACCGGTAGATGGAGCGATTATTAAATTCTAGAATGTTTTAAGTTATATGGATTACTAATTAGTACGATCAAGTATATATTAAATTAAGTAATAATTACGTATTTCACTGTGTAATAAATATACATTTTTACTTACGTTAGTTCCATTGTTTGTTGGAATGCTAGTAAGTACCTCACCTCATTTGAACTAAGACATTGTAACACCTCATTTTAGAAAAAGAGGTACTTACTCATACACTCTCATTTTAAATTGATGACCTACCCATCACTATTATTCATATTTGTCAAATAATGAGGCAGTTGCGACAAGCAATCTGATATAAACGTCATTTGCTTTTCCAAAGCCTCAAAGCGACGGTGTGAGCTAAATTTTCTACGCATATTAGGTGGAAGCGATGCGGAGTCCTCTTCGCCTTCCGAAGACGAGCGAGAACTCTCATTCTGACCCTCGAAATAATTCGAATTCTGTCGGACCGACCGTTCCTCGTCCGAGGCAACGATCAAAATTTCTACGTCACAACAACATAGCCGCTATATATAGCGGCTATGTTGTTGTGACGTAGCCCCGTGTCACTCTGGGAATGGAAGACCATGTTTTATTAGACTATGGGCCCACTACACCGCAACCGCGTAACTACGACTCACGGAGACGCACACATAGACGGCAATGTTTTCTGTCTTTGCCGTGCAAGGCGCTAGTGCCGCGTGGTGTAAACGTCGCGAATCGCAATATCCTTTTAAGCTATTTAGATGATGAATTGATGACAATGTTTAACCGGTAGATGGAGCGATTATTAAATTCTAGAATGTTTTAAGTTATATGGATTACTAATTAGTACGATCAAGTATATATTAAATTAAGTAATAATTACGTATTTCACTGTGTAATAAATATACATTTTTACTTACGTTAGTTCCATTGTTTGTTGGAATCTTCCGAGTTGTCTTCTTTTAACCCATTATAACTTAAAGGTTTTGGTGCACACGGTATATCACTAGGACACACAACACAGCACAGTTTTTATAAGTAAATCTTATATTTGTTTTGGGGACACCTAGTACAGGTCCGTCTGGCACGAGCGCTCAGCCATCACTGTCTCATTTCGAAAGACGGACGGAGATAGAGCATGCAGGCCGGAGTCGATATTTTGTTACGATAGAATTAGTTGATGTTTATTTATTTTAAAAATATTGCCTCTAATTATCGTTTTTCTAAAGCTGTCAAATTACTGTTATACTTATGATTGATTTTTCTCCTTTTTCATAGTGTCACATAGTAAAGAAACGAGTAAAGTTGGAGTATAAATTCGAATTGGAGGTTACTTTGGGAATAAATTGTATCGAGCGAAGTGTTATGAATCGTCGATACACGATTCTGTGTTATTAAAGATAATATAATCAAGAATTATATTTATTTTTCCCACGTCTACAAATATCACCGTTTCTTAGAAAAATAGGATAATTATTGGGGTATTTTTACATTTCTGGCTCAGGGAACGGCCTTAAACGTCCCAGCAGTGTTGACCGCGTGAAAAAACACCTCTTGATAAGCACGCCGTCATCCTACCTAATTTCATAGCATTTGAGTTACGCCATATTGAATGACGAAAAATTTATTTTGCAATTAGAAATTTCAAATACTTAAGTAAAAGTGATTAAAGGATGGTCCATTGTTCGATGTTAAAAGTGTTGTGTCGACTTTCTCAAGAGAAATGGACGAGGATACAACAGAAAATCGAGGTAAGAGCGAGGTTTCTGACCAGTCGGACGTAGAAATTTTGATCGTTGCCTCGGACGAGGAACGGTCGGTCCGACAGAATTCGAATTATTTCGAGGGTCAGAATGAGAGTTCTCGCTCGTCTTCGGAAGGCGAAGAGGACTCCGCATCGCTTCCACCTAATATGCGTAGAAAATTTAGCTCACACCGTCGCTTTGAGGCTTTGGAAAAGCAAATGACGTTTATATCAGATTGCTTGTCGCAACTGCCTCATTATTTGACAAATATGAATAATAGTGATGGGTAGGTCATCAATTTAAAATGAGAGTGTATGAGTAAGTACCTCTTTTTCTAAAATGAGGTGTTACAATGTCTTAGTTCAAATGAGGTGAGGTACTTACTAGCATATTTTCAGTGTTGACTATTCTATTAACTCCAACGGCGACAAAAATATTTAATCAATCAATAATAGTTTATTCCGAACAAAAAAGTCCAGCATATGTGTTAGTAACATACTAATGCTTAAATCTAGGGTTAGTACAAACATAACATTAACATTTTCATTTATTTATTTAACCAACTTACATTTACAGCAAATTGCAAAACATGAAAGTTATAGGTCACAGTACAAAAATATAAAATGATTAATTACATAAATAGCATTTTGTTAAATCATAAGATAAACACGTATACATTTCAGTTTATAGGTAGGTCAATTTAAATTTTAATATACTTACATTAATTTTGATACAAATATTGAGCACATATTACACCTAACATGACATGCACAAGTAAAAAGTAATCTAATACTGTATTGTGGTAGGAGTGTTAATTGACTCCAAATAGCGAGCGGCTGTGGCCAGAAATCTCGACTCTGACTGCGAGAACAAGTCCAGTGTTGGGTCAAAGAGCAGAATATTGTTGATGTGGTTCAAGGCCACATACAGAGGAGAGTTGCTCAGATTTATCTTGGCGTGCGGGACCAGGAATAGCGGCCGTTGGCGTGGACGGAGGGAACCTCTTATGTGTAGTGGTACTTTAAACGATACAAATTGTAATAAGGAAGGATTAGACAATGTGCCTCGTATCAGTTTAAAGAAATATTTTACCATAGCAAGTCGTCTACGCATTTCAAGGCTTTGGTAAGATACCATTCCTAGTACAAACAGTGTTGGGTACATGTAAGGGTAGAAGTCATGAATTTTATAATAGAGGTACCGGACAAATGATTTTTGAACTCTTTCAATTAAGGTAACATGTTTTTGATAATGCGGATTCCATATGATGCAGTTACTCTCAAGCACACTACGGACATAGGCGTTGTAAAGTAACGAAATGACATGGTGCCTATTAAAAAGTTTGGACTGCCTTAAGACGAACCCAAGAGACTTACGCGCTTTGTTACAGATTTGCACTATGTTTTGATCGAATTTTAGTTGGGTATCGAAGCACGTGCCGAGGTCTCGCATAGTTTGTACATTAAAACAGATTTTTACATAATGGGGCATGTAGCTGCACCCAGTGCTTCAGCCACGGTGAGTCCCACCGGTCGGCCAACGTGCACATGATGGTATTCGAGCTGGCGCGCCACCGCCTCAACAGCGAGCTGCACCGCTTCCTGATGATCGCGTGGAAGCCATCGATCCGTCCCTCCGTGAACATTCCCGAGGCGCTGCAGTGTCGCGGCAGCCCGAACACCACCCTGTACGCATTGTTGTACTGCACCCGCAGAGCGCTGTATGCCCGCTGCGTATAGCTGACCCATTAATGTATATACATATTTATGTATTCATTACTTCCTTTATAAATAAATAAATAATAATATTTAAGGAGTGCAATTCTGGAGGTTAAGAATAGAACTTTTAGGAGAAAGATAATTTTAGAATCAAACTAACAACATAAAGTACCTACATCAATTCACACATAGCAACTTAATTTGCTGCTTTTATGAAACTTGTTCTAATTTAGCTCCTTTTTATTGTTATATAGTATATAGTGTATAGATTGTTTAGTCCTCCTCCTTGCTACTTGATATAATTTTAAGTATAATAATCACTAGCGAGAGCGACCCGCCCCGGCTTCGCAGGGGTTAGCAAATTATACATAGGTACACCTAAACCTTCCTCGAGAATCACTCTATTGATAGGTGAAAACCGCATGAAAATCCGTCCAGTAGTTCGCGAACATACAAACAAACAGACAGACGCGGCGGGGGACTTTGTTTTATAATATGTAGTGATATATTTCATGGGTACCTATTAACCATAAAACTACCACATTTTTAAAAAACTAAGGAGAACAAATTCAATATTTTCACTAGTCATTATTATATAAAAGTTAGTTAGTAACTTACCACCTCAGATAATTTAACAGTAATATCATCAATATGATAATAAACAAAGCATCATTCCCGCCGGCCGCCGCCGCCGGCTACATTTACACTTCATTTTTTCATGCAAAAGGCACCAAGGAAGATCCGCGGGTAAATTTAATGGCGAAAACTATGTCCATATTTTGTTATTTTGGTATAATTATAAGAATTATCACTAGGTATTAGGTATTAGAGAACTAAAATTAGCTTAGTAGTGAACGAAGTACCATGGTCTAATAAAACATGGTCTTCCATTCCCAGAGTGACACGGGCCTACGTCACAATAACATTGCCACTTTATTTCAACATAACATGTTACATGGGTACATTATACCTATGGTTAATAAGTTAAAATATTTCTTTATAATTTTATAATTTTCATTTATATGTAATTTAGCTTAAATTTTACAATAACACGTCATTTTTAATTACTCGTTAGCAATATATTCCGATTCACGAAAGAAATTTCAGACTTTCGGGTAATTCTGTTTATACTACTGGCAACACAGGATAGCGCTGTGCACATTTGACAATTCGGATCTAGATAACTTCATGCCCAGCGGGCTCAGTACGGTTCCATTTTTATCGACTATCACTATGCGCGTCCCTTTCGCACTTACATACTTGTTAGAACGTGACAGGCATGGTGACAAGGGATAAAAACGCGACCGTGCTAAGCCGCCTGACCGTCATCCTTGTCGAACGCGTGTTAATTGTTATTTCCTTCTCGCTCAGTGTCAGCAGTCGCAGTGTTTTCCAAACTTTTCACGCCGTAAGCTTGGTAATTAATGTGTAACTGTGAATTAGTTTTTCAAACGTTTGTCTTGTATAGATAAATAAAGTTTAATTTAATACATTAGATTTGTTTTATTTTACTATGTTTCTACATGAATAACTTAAAATTAATGCCGTTAAAATAATTTTCACCGTTGGTTAAAATTCTCCCACATTTCAAAGTTTGAGAACCTGTAAACAGCATGATGACGTAGGCGCGTGTCAGTTAGGTCATACGCGAATCTCGGAATGGAGTACCAGGCGGAGTATATTATTATACCATGCGAAGTACGAAGTACGAACAAAATAAATATAAATATGTCAAAATCATAACTTGTCAGTTCGAAGTCGTTTACAAAGAATGTTAATAAAAAGTATTGCAAATTCAAATCGTTATAATTTACATCTACATGTTTATTTTACCTATGCAAATTATCCTTAATTTTTATTTAATAAACTTGAAACTTATTGAAATGATCATATTATATTGTGTACGCTACAGTATTATATTTCAATAATATTTTAGTCACTAAAGGATTACTGTTTCTAAACAAGCTTCGTAAATGCCTGTCTGGTATACAGAGCGCGTACCGCGAACCAAGTTCGTCATGTTGCCTCCCTGTCACACTTACGTACGAATTTACAAGTGCAACAGAGAAGCAACACGTCGAACTTCCTTTTGGTGACTGATTTCTCGCGCCATTTTGACAAGTAAGTTAGGATCAAAAAGGCGTAAGATGTATGAAAGCTTGCAGGGCTTACGCTTGTTGTCTTTCGTGTTTAATTTTTAACGTATTTTCGGTGGTGGTGCCGCGAGGCGATATTGAAGTACGGCGCGTGTCTGTCTCACTCCCTCTTTGGGTATTTCTAATTCATTGTTTCATTTTGAAAGGATTTTTGAGGTGTTCATGTCATAGAGAGGCAGTGAGTGGTACAAACTCAACGCGTTTCTCGGTGGACCTTTTGTCGTTGCAATAAGGTTTGTAGTTCGGCAGTTGACAGTGTGGACCATTACTCGTTTCTTCATTTGAGACATTTGAGTTTTGAGTGTCGGCGAGCAGGCGAGCACCTAGCGCCTCGTGCGATCCAGGGACTCTCTTGCGAGTTGTGAGGAGTGTATGAATTTTGAGGTTCGCGAGTGAATTTGAAAGGATAAGAGTTTTTTGAAATTTGAAGTGTGTGAATGTTTTGTGTGGCAAGAGGTGTTTGTGATGCGCGCGACTAAATGAGTAAAATGAATAGAGGAGTGATGTAAGACATTTTTGCGGTATGAAGTACTGCGACAAATTAACAAAATGAGTGGTACAAATGAGGTGCCTCGCGAGTGAGCCACTCACATTCATTGAATAACGACAAAACAAAACAGCTCCGGCTGCATCGAACAATGGAGTGCGAACGAGTTCCTCAAACCAATTTTTAGTTAAACCGGGTTCAAACAAAATAAACCTAAGTACACTAAACACTGACTTTGATGAGAAAAAGATAATAGCGCCAGCAACGAAGGAGAGACTAGAAGAAAGAATTACAACATTTTAATACCCAAGGTTGGAAGGGAATGAGATATAAGAAAACTTTGCATGAATTTTTAGCCACCGCAGGCTTTGAAAACCTGAAAATAAATGAAGAACTGCTCCACTTTGGAACAACCAAAGATTATTTGGCAGGAACTGCGAACCTTTTGGCGGGTCTAACTAATGCAAATTTAGAGCATAGAGAACTGTTACAAGAAGGTCTACAGGAAATATTAAACTGGTCAGAAAAAAATCCAGAGCTAAACTCTGACTCGTTATTTGAGAAAATGATGACACTCCTGGGACCTGACTCACCTGTCCAAAAATGTTCAGAAAAAATAATGCAAATAATCTGTGGAAAACGGGGAGAATGCATTGAGATAATAAGAGAAAGAATTCTCAAAGAAATGCAGCACAGCAATCTGAAAGCCACCTTAAGAAACATTCCACCCAGTAAGAACATCTATTTGACAAAGAAAAACTACTGCCAGTGACCCAAACTAGGAGGGCTCCAAACTTGGCTTAACAAGCCCGCATATTTAAAAGAAAAACAATACAAAGCAGAACATTCCAAAAAGCCTAACCGTTATTCTCACAAAAAATCTGGGAAAGAAAATAAAAATAAAACAATGGACCAGAATACTTTTCGCAAAAGAAAAAAATTCAGAAACAAGAAAAATGGATCTGATGAATCTAACAAAAATAAATGATTCCTTATACCACGACGGAGACGTTCAGGGGAGGCTGTTTAAAGCACAAAGCTCACATATGGAAACAACTAGGTGCCAATCCAGTAATCGAGCCCTAAGAGTTTAAAATGAAATATGGCGTTCGCTTGATATATAAAGTTGCATTTCAAGCTGCGGTAGTCCCCTATTTCCACCTCCCAATTCAGGTGAGATTAAATAGTTTTTCACATAGATAGATAGATAGATGATAGATCGTTTATTGATAAAAATAAATTTATTGATATAAATAGGATAATAAAGAACTAGGGGACTGATGCAGCTCGAAATGCAAGTTTTTATATGGAGTGACGTGCACTAGCCCGTACTTCCCTTAAGTGTGTGTAGTGTATTTTATAAAAATAATGTTTATTTAGTTAAAAACTACAAATTATCGTACATACAAGCCGCTTATTGTGATTTCCTATGTTTGTGAATTTAATATTATAATTTAATTTTCAGGATTATGAGAAACAAAGTTCACGTATTAAAAGTCCGGCATCGGTAATGAAAACACTTACCCAAAATTCAACGCTTACACCATCAAATGCCACAATATCAACCGGCCAGCCGAATGTATCGGAGTTTCCGTATGCAACTCCAGAAAGAGGCGAAAATTCAACAGTTCCACCTGCTACCCAGCAATCCCCGTTTCCGAATACTATAGAAATAGGTTTCTTATCATCTAGAGACGAAGAACTCTAGTGATGAATCATGAAACTTATAATTATCTTCTGCATACAAACACGCCACATCAAGAACAATTAGGAACAACGTCAGATAAAATAAACGATATTTTGACACAATTAATTGAAAACCAAAAATTAATACTACACAACCAGCTACTTTTAACTGAAAACCAAAACCACATTCTTCTAAAAATGGTAGAGCTGGGTACGCAGTTCGATGGATTAATTAAGAAGTGTGTCACGTCTGAAACGAAGGAGCGCAATGAAATAGATTTCAAATTAATCACTAGCGCAGAAGAGGCTGAGATACTATGTAGAAATGAAACTAAAGGATGCAACTTATAAAGCAGAACTAGTAAAAATGTTTTCTGTGGTGTGTGGTAAAGAGAGAGGAACAGGAGCTGACAATGCATACATATTTATTGACTTAATATTTTGTAGGGAGTTTCTGAATCAGTGTCCTTGGGCTGGAGGCTCTAAATCAGGAGAAACAAAGATATGTTTTCGAGCTTACATACGCATATTCGATTTCTTTTTCGATATAGTTATAATGACGGACAAGGGTTTTTCAAAACAGGACTGTACAAATTTTCTTAAAGGTGTCCTACGGAACTCTGTTTCAAGAAGCAACAAATACGAGTTTCTACAAGCAGAAATAGGCCATAATGCATAAAACCCAAATCAAAAAGTCAAGCATTGCCAGAAGAGGCTCAAACTCCGTGCAAACTAAATATAGCAAACATATCCGACCAAGATCCGCATAAAGAAACCCAAGACAATAATTCCAGTGATGATAGTGATTTGTCATAAAAAAATAAGTTGATTTACGTTCCCTCAGTATCCATGTGCGCATTATTTTTGTATGGTGAGGCAACTTTTAAAACATTCATTTAGTTTATCTTAATGATTTATAAAAATTGATCGATTTTTTCGAACTTTCCATTATTTACCTATGGTGTCAACATTGTGACAAGGATGTTCTGTTTAAAAAAAAAGTTTTTTATGTTCCCTAAGTACTTATGTGTACAATATTTTTGTATGATGAGGCAATTGTCAATCAATAATTTAGTTATTCTTATTGATTTATAAAATTTGTTAGCTTTTTTCAAATTTTCCACTAAAACATGCGGTGTTTTGTTGTATAAAAATAAAAGTTTCTTACGTATTTATATATGATTAAGTATATTGAATTATTATTGCAGTGAAACCTGGTAATTATCTTCCCAGTAGGTACTTTTATTCAGACACGTTAAAACTCCGCATTTCTGTCATAGGTACTCGTATTTAATATCGGAGCGAATTAGATTCTCACAAAAACCTTAACACAGTCAGCTCCTCTAGCACATGTTACCGCGCAACTCGAGAAGCGGCGCGAGTGGGACTACCCTCTTTTTCTGGTTAGTACACTTAAAAAGAGACGGGTATTCTCTATCGCGCGCGAGAGAAGTGGCATTGTAAGATGTGCTAGAGGGGCTGGGTGTTATCAGAGTCCATGTTCAGATACTTTTGACCACCTTGAACGGGCTGAACTTCAGGGTGTTTATCATTAATATTGTGAGGAACGGAACGTTCTCCCGCTCTATGATACGAGGGACTACGCCGGCTGTCATATTATTGTAACCTAACCTGTAAAACTAGGTGTATTAAATAAAAGCTAATTAATTAATTTAGGCTCTTATTTCAATATATAATAATTGGCGACGAGATACAAGTACCCGTGTGCACGATTAGTGTGATAAAACTAAAATTTACAAGTGGTTTCAACTTTAAGTTGTATATTTCGGTGAGGCTATATGGTAATGGCTGCCACGCGTAAAGGTTATTTCACTACAATAAATTAATGTCGGACTCAGAATATCAAGATGCAAATTTGATGGAAGAGGAAAATTCCGAGGAAAGGTGGAATATTATACAAGAAGTGAAAAGCGGAAAAACAAGCTCCATCTATAAATGCAAAAAACCAGAACTCATCCGAATTTTACAAGAAGAGAGGTTAGAATCAAATGAACCTCATACCGTGGACCAGTTACGAAAACAATTGAGTGATCACTTCAAGAATAAAGGACAACGACAACAAAAAGTGCGTACCTCAACAATGACCGCGCTAGGCGAGTTGAAACCATTTGATGGAGAAAAGTGGGAAGTGTTTGAACAACAGTTTGAATGTTTTATCTTAGTTAATGATATAACTGAAGAAAAAAAAGTGCCATTATTAATCACCAAATTAACGGCCAAAGTTTTCGAAACACTGACTTACTTATGCTCACCTAAACAACCAAAGACTTTTACATATCAAGAATTAATAACAAAACTACAAGATAAATATGTAAAAACGCTATCAACAACATTGGAAAGGGCGGAATTTAGGAAAAGAAACCAGCTACCAAATGAGAAAATCCAAGATTATGCCCTAGAGTTGAGAAAACTCGCAGGAAAATGTAACTTTAAAGACATTGATGACCAAATTAAAGAAAAATTCATGGAAGGAGTGTCATCCAAATTGATTAAGTTCGAATTGATGAAGAGTCCCTCTGAAATAACTTTGGACAAATGCATTGAAATAGCAAGAACAGTGGAGGCAGCTTTACTTCACACGAAGAACTCCGGAGAAGTTACCGAAGTGTTTTATAACCGAGGGAAATCAAAGCCAACTTACAAAACCAAAAGAACGGATAACAACAACAAATCGGGAGCACAATGTTACTGTTGTGGAAAGAATAATCACATTAAAGCGGAGTGTACTCTAAAAAAGAAATTTTGTTCAGAATGTGGAGTTCAAGGACATGTATACAAGATGTGCCCTAAAAAAACAAGACAAGTTAATGTGTTAGAAACAAACACATCAGCAGGAAACGAGGACTGTGAAGATGTAGAAAATTCAGTGCAAGACTTGTTTGAAGGATATACTACATATACCGTTAATAGTGTGAGTAGGATACCACCCGAATACTTAACTATTAGTGTAAATGATCATAATTTGCCATTTCAAATTGACACAGGCTCAGAGGTGACAGTGATGTCAATAACTGATAAAAATAAATATCTGAGTAGTTTTGAGCTACAAGAATGTAAAACTTTGTTCAAAAATTTTGACCAATCTATATCTAAACCAATAGGAATTGTGACAAATGTAACAGTTACATGTAATAATATCACTAATAAATTAAGTGTATTTATTGTGAAAGATGACTATCCTAGAGTTATTGGTAGGGACTGGCTTCATGCATTTAAATTGTGGCCTCCAAAGTGGGTTGACAATGTTGATAAGAAAACTTACATGCTTCAAAATGTTTCAGATGCAGAACAATTAATCAGAGACCAGTTTGCAGAAATATTCAAGCCAGGATGGGGGAATTTCAAAGATGAAGTGATCAATTTAAAATTGAAGCCTAATGCTCAACCCAGGTGTCTGCCAGTCAGGCGAGTACCCACTTGTGCGAGTATGCACTTCGTGAAAAGGTAAATAACGAAATCACTAGATTATTAAAAAATGGTAGGATTACTGCAGTAGAGCACAGTGAATGGGGTACTCCAGTAGTGCCTATAATAAAACCAGACGGCTCGGTCAGGCTATGTGGCGATTACAAGCTAACAGTAAATCCTAGTATGGAAATTGATCACTTCCCATTACCTCATATCGATGACATTCTAAACTCTCTAAAAAATGGCGAATATTACTGTGAGCTGATTTAAAAGAGGCATATTTACAGGCCCCACTCAGTGAGGATAGTAAAGATTGTACAACCATTGTTACCGAGTCAGGGACATACAAATATAATTACTTACCTTATGGGGTAAGTTCAGGCCCTGGGGCTTTCCAACGTTTAATGACTAAGAAATTAGCCGATGTTCCTAATACCATAGTGTTTATTGACAATATTTACATCAAGGGAGATTCATTACAACACATGTTTGAAACATTGTGTCAAGTGTTAAAGAAGTTGCAGGAATGTGAATTCAAATTAAAACCACAAAAATGCAAATTTTTCACTACTAGCCTAGAGGTGTTTGGGTACCGTGTAAACAAAAATGGTATCAGTGTGATTCAGTCTAATATTGAACCATTATTAAATGCAAAAGCACCGACTAATCTGACCATGCTGAAATCATTCTTGGGTAAAATAAATTATTACTCTCGATTTTTACAACACATGGCCACAACACTAGCACCTTTGTATGACTGTACTAAAAAAAACAAATTTATCTGGACATCAGAGTGTGATGAAGCTTTTAATAAAATTAAAAGTAAATTAGCTTCGGCTAATAACCTTAGACATTATGATCCTAAACTGCCACTGATCTTGACTTGTGATGCTTCAGATACCGGCCTTGCAGTAGTACTGTCAAATAGAGATGCACAGGGTGTTGTAAAACCTATTGCATTTGCCAATAAAAAATTAAATGATATTGAAAGAAAGTATTGTACCATTGATAAGGAAGCGATGGCAGTGATATTTGGAATTACTAAATTTTACAATTATGTCTACGGCCGTTTCTTCGAGTTAGAAACAGATAATGCAGCGCTGACGCGAATTTTTGGCCCAACAAAAAGTATTCCAAAAATGGCTGCCAAACGATTGCAACATTATGCAATATTTTTATCAGCGTTTAATTACAAAATAAGGCATATTAAAACCAGTATTAATCCTGCTGATTTTCTCTCAAGGTCAGTTACTGATCTCAACAATAAGAATACTAATGACTCCAAAATGAAAACTTTAGATTGGAAAACAATTCAAACAGAATCAAAAAAGGACGCAGTTTTGTCCAAATTAATAAGGTATTTAACAGATGGTTGGCCAGAAAAGAAGGAGTTAGATAAAGAAGTTTTACCATTTTATAGCAGAAGAAATGAGTTAACGATGGACAGGGGTTGCTTATTTTGGGGATATCGAATATTAATACCCTACACTATTCGTGAATCGATTTTACTTGAATTGCATAAAAGTCATTTTGGAATCATTAGAATGAAAGAAATAGCGCGTTCATATTTTGGTGGCCTAATCTTGACTCCGAAATAGAAAATATTACGAAAAAATGTATAATTTGTTTGCAAAACAGTAAAACGCCATCAAAAACACAGAAACCGTGGCCTGTCGCTCCTTCAGTGTGGTACAGAATTCATGCTGATTTTCTGGGACCATTTTATAATAAAATGTTTCTGGTCATAGTAGACAGTTATTCGAAATGGCCAGAAATATATGAGATGGCTAATATTACTAGTTCTCGCACTATAGAAGTTTTAGAAAGTGTATTTACTCGGTTTGGATATCCAGTGCATTTGGTAACAGACAATGGTCCTACATTTACCAGTCTAGAATTTAAAGACTTTTGCATTACTAAACACATTAAGCATACATTTTCACCGCCGTATCATCCTGCAACCAATGGTGCGGCCGAAAGGTTCGTGGAAACTTTCAAATCTGCTATAACTAAAATTAAATTTAATATTAATTTTAATATTATTATAGGCCGGAAGCTTGAACATGTCATGCTCGCTTAAAAGTCTTTACTTACGGTGGCGTCGTTGATCGGGTCGCCACTTTCCCGAATGAAGGTTGAGGGAGGCGATGGCTGAGATACGCGTCATACTCGTGAACGGGTGCTGTTTGTGGAGACTGGTCTGTTTAAGCTAACACAAGCTATTATACTTAGTAACTTTATTTTTATTAATTAATTACAGTGAGACGCCTCATTCTGCTCTCGTATGTTTCTTTTCTCTTAATGAATGTATTAATTATACAGGATATTGACTCTTGGAGACCCTATACATCTCTAAGGATAACTTGATAAACTATATAATCTTATAGTTCTGACACCTAGAGACATTTACACCTCTAAATATTATAGATTTTTTTTTTGTGTTTTGTATCTGTATTTTTTATGTAATTCGACATTAAGAGACCATATACATCTCTTAGTAATTGTAATACGTTAGATTGAATTGTTAGTTTTATTTTATAAAATTGTTGATGTTATTATTTTTGCTTATATGTAAATTCAATGATGACGTGTAAAAGTGCCCTTGTGGCCTATTTGCTGAATAAATGTTGATGTTTGATGTTTGATGTAAAGAGAGTGGACTTAATTTAAGATCTTCCGTGAATTTGTTCATGTTCGACTATAGAAGTACGCCACAGCGCACTACAGGAGTCTCACCTGCTCGCCTTATGTTAAGCCGAGAATTAAGAAATAGGTTTAGTTTATTGCGCCCTCCTCCCCTGTCAGAAGTGGTGCAGGAGAGAGTGGAAAAAAGGGACCAAGGAAAAAGGGATGTCAGTTTTGAAATAGGTCAGAAAGTAATGGTAAGAGACTACAGAAAGGACAGCAGGCCATGGGTTCAAGGATTAGTTATAGAAGAGTCAATACCAGGAATTACCTACGTGGTAGATGTAGAGGGGTTTAAGTGGAAGCGCCACATCAATCAGATGTTAACTTGTGCCGATGAACTAGAAGAGTTATGTTAGTTTTAAGCTTCATTAATTAAGGAAATATTTTTAAGTCAAACTCTAAAATAAGTGAAGGAGAGTGTGAGGAACGGAACGTTCTCCCGCTCTATGATACGAGGGACTACGCCGGCTGTCATATTATTGTAACCTAACCTGTAAAACTAGGTGTATTAAATAAAAGCTAATTAATTAATTTAGGCTCTTATTTCAATATATAATAAATATATTTGATGGCGACTGTGTCTTTCAATTATTTAGATTATTTACCTTTTTCACTATTTAATTTCCTGTAATTTGATACCACACATGATATACAATTTTATTTTATTTTCGAAGTTATAATTTTTGGTGGTCGAAAAAACGCGTTTCGCATAGATATATTTTTAGTATGTCAAAAAGAATTAAAAAGATACAAACAAAGAATTAAAAAAATCAAACCCCGTCTTTGTGGGAATTATGTTGACCCTCACCTACAAATTTTCATACAACTCCTCTAGTACATATATAGCTAGATGGTAGAGTTTTGAGGATATTTTCGAAAATGATCCTTTGTTGAATTAAACCATTCGTGATGGCCCCCAAAGTAAGGTCGAAGGTCTCCAATATTTCCGTGAATTTCCAATTGGGGGCCACTCCCGCCAAGATATTATTAACTTTCAAGGCACAAAATACAGGTGTGGCTTGAAATTGTTTGCTTGTGTCTAAATATTTAAGGTTGCACCCGCCCGGTTTTCCAAGCCTCTGGCAATCGACTCCAACCTAGCTGTTTCCGGATCAGCATTCCGCAGCTTGGGTTCGTGCTCCATTGTGGTTGGAGCAAAGGTGTAATCCTCCTCATCAGAGTTGTTTTCGTTGCCTGGCAGAGGCCCTGCGGTTTGTTCCGGCTCCTCAAACGGGAAAGGTTCATCCAGGTCTGAGCTTTGCGACCCCACACTTTCCATCTCTGATTCGTTGACAGCTCTAGATTCAATTAGAGCCATCAGATGATCATTCTGTTGCTTCTGGGCCGTAAGCATTTTTTGCATGAGTTCCATCTGTTGGGTCCACATTCTTACAAGCGAGTCATTACTAGAAGCCTGTTGTGGCGTGGTTAGCGTACGTGGTATAGGTGTCCTGTGCCCCCCGGCATTAGTACCTACTATTATCCTGATGCAGGCCCCGATGCGGAGGAGTGGATGCGGGGGTGCCGCCCAGCTCCGACGACGTTTTATGTCTATTTGTCAATTTATGTTTGATGGCAGCAACATTATTCATAAAAACGTCGTGCCGTGGGCTGTGAATATTACGCTCCATCACCCAGTGAGGTGAGTAAAGTAGGGCACGCCCGAGCGGCCATTTCATCAAGCTAATCCTAATCTGCCTGAATCGGCGTTCTGATAAGGACCTCGCCGTCGGGTCAAATGCTCCTGCCAATATATACGTTTGTCGGAATGGCAAATCTCAATTTCATATCCACTGAAAGCGGGACTTCTTGACAGTCGAATAGTTCCTCATTTGAGTGGTCCAACACTCTCCGGACGCGCCAATCTTCTAGATAATGCCTGTCCAATGATGCGATTATGCATTTAAATCTGTCGTCATATGAGTCCGTCGCGGCCGCCAGATCTCCCAGGGTAGTTATGTTCTGCAAACATTACAACTCGTGAGTATTGTGAATAGTAAACAGACTAATTTATAGGTTAAACGTCGTAATTTGAGCCGACATTTGATTCGACGTTGGATGGTCGTTAAAGGTTAACTCTCGTAATTTGACGTTTAAAAGTGGAGTCAACATCCTGCCTCGACGTTTTAATAGACATTTTGTTCGACATTTTTCTCGTCGACGTTGTGAGATGTTGTGACTCAACAATTTGACTCGACATTTTAGTCGGCGGTTTGACTCGTCATTAGGACGAAGTGTTACTCAACAGTCGAGTCGGCCGTACGAAACACAAGTGTGTTTCGATTTACTGTTGCCGCAATCGGCTAGGCCCGTGATATTGGCTGTCGAGAGGTTGTTTTGCGAGCTCATAAGTCTCGGCTTATCGCATTCACTGCCAGGGGGCGTGGCCTAGGAACAAACTTGTATGACGGTGAACGCACATGTGCGTTGGGGGCAGTGAATGTGTTATAATGCTGGTCCAACGGGAGCCGAGCATCTATTGTCGCTGGTGCAAGGACCGAGCGGTATAATTGCGATATATTGATATCGTTATTAGTTAAATAAAAAATTTTAAGTCTAAGTTTTCCACTTACTTTCGTTTTATAATGATGATTTTCTCTTAATATTCAACTTATTCCTTAGAGAAATAATATCCGTGTAGTTTCTTACGAAAATCGAAAGAGTACTGAAAAAGAAAATGGCCGCTGGGCGCTGCCACAAACTTAGAGAAAGAGAGAGCACGATAACCTAGGAATTGTCTCGCTCTCGCATGAGACCACAGATAAGAAATGGTAGTTCTATTACGAATAATCGAAAGGTAATCTGAACCAATGGTTCAAGCCTAGGCATAATACCTAAATCTTTAATAATGAATACAAATGTGTTTCAAATACAAATAAATAATATAATAAAAAAAAAACATTTATTTCAGACCTTGGTCCATACACTTACATCGAAAAACTAACTAACTACAAACCACTACAAACTAAATTTAACTTAAAACAAAGTTTTGTACTGAAATATGAACTAATTAAGGTACTATAAATAGTGTTTGACAGGAGCCAAGCATATACACCGGTAATAACTACATACACTCATGTGTATGTAGCCACCACCGAGTGTACCCTGGCCCAGTGCGCAAGAAGCTGACTGTCCATCCTGTCCGCTATAACAGTCAGGAGACTGTTGCGACTGTCCCGCAGGCGCCGCAGTGCAGCCGCGTAGCGCGCGCGCATGATGGCCGAGAACCCGTTCACGCGCGCATCCGCGAACAACCCGTTCACGCGCGCATCCGCGAACATCCCGGACGCGCTGCACCAGCGAGGCAGCCGCAACAGTGCCCTGAAGGCATTGTTGTATTGGATGCGTAGGTCGTTTAGCGACCTTTGCGTATAGCTGGTCCATAGTGCACATGCATAGAAAGTCGTGCAAATAAGTAATTGTTTTAATTATTATTAATAATAAAATTGCATACCGTTTTATTAGGCAGGCGTCCGGTTTTTTACCCCATAGCTCAGTACTTAGTCCATCGCTTTCACCCAATAACCTAGTTCATTTTAGATACCATCAACTCTCAATAGCCCTTACACCCTGGCGGGTGCTGCCTCTGCGTGCGTCCCATGACACGGGTAAGGGTAGCATCCGCTAGGTGTACCCCTTACATTTCATTAAAGTGTCAAAAGGGTCTCTACGTGTTGGCTTCGGCTCCGCGGACGCCTCCCAAAGGTCCGGAACACCATTGTTCCGTGATGGGAAAGACATACATTAAAACAATAATATATTAATAAATGCAGAACAATGATACAATACATGTGCATTTTCACTTAATTGAACAGCTTTAACGGCCGGTTAGCAATACAATAGCGTTACAAAACTGACGGTCAATGTCAAATCCCATACATTTTGTCAGGAATGTAACGGTTAGACGTTACTGAAACACGACTTAAGTCGCGCTTAACTTGTACAAGTTAAATGAAAATGCCCACATACATAATAAATTCCATCAATTGTTTTAATTAACATATAAAACATAACACTTGGCCACTAGATCGAGCACTAATATATGTACCGCTCAACATCATGGCGAGAATTCATCCAGTACGGGCCTTTAATAAGTTTGCTGAAACACTCCCAGCGTTGAAACCACAACTGATCTCACGGAAGGAAGCCTCAAAGCTTTTGAAGGTGGAAAAGGGTGCATCGGCGTCATGCTGTAGTAGCAACAGTGAAACATCTAAAAGGAGCCATAGCCCAGATCCCCCTGCAGTAACAAAGGAGCCCAGAGTTGATGACTACATGGCCCGGCAAAGTACTTTTGCTAGAAAAATTATGTCAGATGGTACAGAACACGAACGAAAATATGAATAATCCTCCGGCCGTTTTCACAACTGCGATTCGTAACCAGTCGCGACTTAAGAATGTTCATTATTTTTTCGCTACCCGTTGCGAATCAAGAGAACTTTTTCCTAAACAACAACTAGGCATCCGGATAACTCAGTTTCGTAACGAGCTGCGACAAAAGATTTTCTCTTCTTTGTTCGCAATCTTAGTCAACTATTTGCTGACAGCCTGTTGTATAAGTACATACTTTTTAAGAAGATATTGGCCACTACAATAATATCCATCGACAATTAATAGGTAAGTATCTAATCTTGATAACGCACTTAACATGACGTGCTCACGTCAAAAGTAATTTCACAGCAGTTATTTTATGTGATTATAGTATTCAGTCTATTATTAAAATAAAAAAAAGCTGCAAGTATGTCTACTTCTAATGTGTTTCCCACTTCATCCAACATAGAATTTATATCTACTAAGCGGGGAGGCTCGAAAATGCTATATGAAGGCTACCAGTACCATCGTAAGAAAATATACACCAAAGGTAATGAGAAAGCGTGTAAAGGAAATTTAACGTTGAATACGCGGAATGAAATAATAAATTTAAAAACACACAACACGAACTGTAAAGCTAACGTAGCTAAAAACATGATACTAAAAGAAATTGATAATCTAAAACAAACAAGTTGCTGCAATTTTGACTCGATACAAAAACAATACGACATAACAGTCAAGCGAATCAATGATTGATTTCATCATCCCAAATTTGCGAGTGTTAAAACAGGACTATACAATGCAAGAAATAAAGTTGTAGGTGCTTCTAAGGTACGTTTTCAAAATCCTGGTGATGTAGTTATCCCTACAAAGAATCAAACTTTTTTACTTACTGACAATTTGGATGATGATGACAGGATTATTATATTTTGCTCTTCTGAAAATAGATAGCAAATAAGCAAATATCATATTTTTTCGCTGATGGCACTTTTAAGAGATGTCCAAAGGGGTTTAAACGAATCTACAAAATTCACGCATTTGATGAAAAGAGCAAGCTCATAACACCATTAATATTTTGTCTTCTGTGTAGTAAAAAAATGCGGACCTATGAAATGTTGTTCAATTTGGTCTGAATGGTCGCCGAAAAAAATAACTATGGATTTCGAACTAGCTGCAATACAAGCGATCAAGAGAGTGTTTCCAAAAATTATATTTCGAGGGTGTTACTACCATTTTAACCGGAGCCTCTGGAGAAAAGCTAAGGCACTACAAATAAAAACAAGACCAAAGAAAAGACACGTTGCAAGGTGTGTTGGGCTTGCTCGGCTACCTTAAGATTTTATTACTGCTGGATACCAATATGTGATGGCCAAAAGTCCAGTTGGTGTAGAAATACAAAAAAATTAACCGATATTTTAATAAGCAATGGGTCAAAAAGGACGAATTACAGAATCATTGTTGCTGTGAAAAGGAAAACATTAGAACGAATAATAATATAGAAGGCTGGCATTCAAAAATAAATAAATACATTGGTCGCAAGAATCCAAATGTAGCTCACTTACTAGATGTTTTAAGCACAGAGTCTACGTGCTTTGACTTAAGAAACGTCACCTACAAAAAGAAGAATGAGTACGAAGAAATAGACAAAGAGATCGATTTGGCTATAAAAGACCTGAAAACTGGGAACATTTCTGTAGGGCATTGCATAGAAATTATCTGTCCATATGCAATCTAATGAGGGCAAAAGGGTGGAAAAGATTATCCTCGTGATTTTACAAACAATATCTAAAACACTGTCTTTTTTATTTTATTCGGAGTTTAGAAAATAAAACATGTCTCTCCTAACTTATTAACTCAGTAAAATACAAATTAGGGTATTCGAAGTGCAGATCCACCGTACCACGGGATGGTTACCCGATAAATAGTATCGTAAGGTGACAAGCAAAACTCACTAAATACTGAAAAATAAACAAAAATCAACCTTATTCTGATAATAATACGGTTCACTATGGCTATGAACTTGTGGTGGTAATTAGTAAGTTTTGCTTGTCACCTGACGGTATGATATAATATATATTTTTGTTAATTAAACATGTTAACCACCAGATTTAGTACTTGTAATGGTAACTTCATGAGTCTTCTATATCCGCTACATGTTCCCTGTTGAAGTCGATCAGGTTGTCGTCTGCATTTTCTATTTCTGACCAATCTTGCTCCGCACGAAGATGGTATTCGCAAGGTCTAGAATGCGGCGAAACATAAAGATTATTTGTGAAGTAACGTCGCTTTAAACATGTCCGGTCCCATTAGATATACATACAAAACTAGTTCCAAGCATTCCCAGCTTTTACATCACTGAAAGTGAACAGCAATCTCTCTTATGGTCTATAGTAAAAAAATTTTAAGGTTGCAATAGCGGTCATTGACTTGACCTCTAACCCGAAATCGTAATTTTCTAGCGATAAATCATCTATCTATACAAAACTGTCGCAAAAAATTCATCGCTTGTGTATCATAATACAGGGTAGGATGGAGCCAAGAGCTCATTAGGTGCGTACGGGTGTCATTGCAAGTGTTAATTTAATGATAATATGTCATTTTTACATCCAAAAATAAATCTTAAATACGTTTTAGTCTGTTTGTTTATTTCTATATGGAGATGAAGTAATTTTTAACAATAAAAACATCAACTGAGCACTAACACCGCCGGCAGTACCCGCTAACTACTACTCAGCTACCCGCGGCCGGCGATACCACAGCCTTACAATTTATGAGTGTCGAGAGTCAGGGGTGGGGCACACTCGGTCCCGTCGGGGGCGTCGGTCCGCCATTTTGTCATTCCTTATTCGGGCTCGCTTGCGTTCAGTCGACTTTCGGAATATTACTGCGGATTTTTGTTGTTTGTTTAGTTTGTTAATAAGTTGTTCGGTGTTATTTGTTTTGTTTACGTTATTTGTTGTGTTACGTTACGCTTGTTACGGAGATTGAAGTATGGAACCAGAGGCTGGACCATCTACTGGTGAATCCATGCAACCAGAGCCTGGACCATCTACTAGTAAACCCATGGAACCAGAGGCTGGACCATCTACTGGTGAATCCAAAAAACGTCGTCGTCGGCGAAATATATTCCAATCTGAACAAGGTTCTGACAAGATACCTTTTACGTCGCCAACAACTAGTGATGGGTAGGACATCAATTTAAAATGAGTTTGTATGAGTACCTCATTTTCTAAAATGAGGTGTTACAATGTCTTACTTCAAATGAGGTGAGGTACTAGCATATATTCAGCGTCGACTATTCCATTAACTCCAACGGCGACAAAAATATTTAATGTATATACATATTTATGTATTCATCACTTCCTTTATAAATAAATAAGTAGTAATATTTAATTGGAGTGCAATTCTGGAGGTTAAGAATAGAACTTTTAGGAGAAAGATAATTTTAGAATCAAACTAAGAACATAAAGTACCTACCTAACTTAATTTGCTGCTTTTATGAAACTTGTTCTAATGTAGCTCTTTTTTATTGTTAGATTGTTTAGACCTCCTCCTTGCTACTTGATATAATTTTAAGTATAATAATCACTAGCGACCCGCCCCGGCTTCGCATGGGTTAGCAAATTATGCACCTAAACCTTCCTCAAGAATCACTCTTTTGATAGGTAAAAACCACATGAAAATCCGTCCAGTAGTTTTTAAGTCTATCTCGAACATACAAACAAACCCACAAACAGACAGACGCGGCGGGGGACTTTGTTTTATAATATGTAGTGATATATTTCATAAGTACCTATTAACCATAAAACTACCACATTTTTAACAAACTAAGGAGAACAAATTCAATATTTTCACTAGTCATTATTATATAGAAGTGACTAACTTACCACCTCAGATAATTTAACAGTAATATCATCAATATGATAATAAACAAAGCACCATTCGCGCCTGCCGCACCGGCTACATTTACACTTCATTTTTTCATGCAAAAGGCACCAAGGAAGATCCGCGGGTATATTTACTGGCAAAAACTATGTCCATATTTTGTTATGATTATAAGAATTATCACTAGGTATTAGGTATTAGAGAACTAAAATTAACTAGGTAGTGAACGAAGTACGAACAAAATAAATATAAATATGTCATAATCATAACTTGACAGTTCGAAGTCGTTTTACAAAGAATGTTAATAAAAAGTATTGCAAATTCAAATCGGTATCATTTTTATTTTACCTATGAAAATTATACTTACTTTTTATTTAATAAACTTGAAACTTATTGAAATTATCATAAATTGTGTACGCTACCGTATTATATTTCAATAATATTTAAGTTACTTAAGGGATTTCTGTTTCTAAGCAAGCTTCGTAAATGCCCGCCTGGTATACAGAGGGCGTACCGCGAACCAAGTTCGTCATGTTGCCTCCCTGTCACACTTACGTACGAATTTACAAGTGCGACAGAGAAGCAACACGTCGAAATTCGTTTTGAGACTGATTTCTCGCGCCATTTTGACACGTAAGTTAGGATCAAAAAGGCGTAAGATGTATGAAAGCTTGCAGCGCTTACGCTTGTTGTCTTTCGTGTTTAATTTTTAACGTATTTTCGGTGGTGACGCGAGGCGATATTGAAGTACGGCGCGTGTCTGTCTCACTCCCTCTTTGGGTATTTCTAATTCATTGTTTCATTTTGAAAGGATTGAGGTGTTCATGTCACAGAGAGGCGGTGAGCGGTACAAACTCAATGCTTTTCTCGGTGGACCTTTTGTCGTTGCAATAAGGTTTGTAGTTCGGCAGTTGACAGTGTGGACCATTACGTCCATTACTCGTTTCTTCATTTGAGTTTTGAGTGTCGGCGAGCGGGCGAGCACCTCGAGCGCCTCGCGCGATCCAGGGACTCTCTTGCGAGGTTATGAGGAGCGTATGAGTTTTGAAGGTCGCGAGTGAAATTGAAAGGATAAGAGTTTTTTTAAATTTGAAGTGTGTGAATGATTTGTGTGGCAAGAGGTGTTTGTGATGCGCGCGAGTAAATGAGTAAAATGAATAGAGGAGTGATGTAAGACATTTTTGCGGTATGAAGTACTGCGACAAATTAACAAAATGAGTGGTACAAATGAGGTGCCTCACGAGTGAGCGACTCAACACTACCAACAACAAAACGACGGAAGACAGTTATTAGCAGATTAGATTAGATTAGATTAATTTATTTCTTATTGAAAATTACATGATATTTAACAATGTCATAAATGTCATAATGTTTCCAAATAACATGAATTCACAAAAAGATCGTCAGATTGTAAACAATAATAATAATAATACATTAAAATAATTAAAAAATAAGTAAAAAATATAAAACAATCAAATAATCATAATAAAAATTAAAAGTACCTATATTAATATTAAATGTCAAAAAGTTACCTATGTATGTCAAAATAAAGCGGTCAAAATGTATATAATGCTAGGGCACCCTAGTTAATATAATGTCATAATAACTAATAATATTGCAAAGTCAAATTAAATAAAATTCCAAACAAACAGCTAAAAACAATAAGAAATAAAAACAATAAAATATAACAATGTCAGATTAAATTATAATAGAAAAATATTTACATTTTAATCGCGTTTCATGTCAGTGTATTCTTTAACAGAATACAGCGATTTTGTGATTAACATTTCTTTGAGTCGGCGTCCAAAAATATCAATGGAGGTTTCATTTCTGAGACTAGCGGGTAGGCGTTCATAGAATGCAGGGCCGATAACGCGCGGTGACTTGTCGAGCAGCGCTAGTCGCCGCCGCACAGGCAGCAGGCGCCCGGTCTGGCGGGTTATTCTGCACGAGTTGTTAGACCGTTTGAAACTGTCTATATTACGGCGTGTAAACATTATGACTTCATACACATATAGCGAGTAGTGCGTCATAATGCTATAATCTTTAAAAAGGTTTTTGCATGAGTGCCTCGAGTTTACACCTGCCAATACGCAGTGGAGAACGGTCAATTATTATTAACGTTTTTAAATACGTTACAAAAACAAAACCCGAAGATAAGTACATGTCCAACCATGACCTTGTAAAACTAACTTCGGAAATGTGTGGAGTACATGAAAGGTCTGTTTACAATGTGTTAAATGAGTACAGAGATACTCACAAAATAACAGAACCTGAAAGGAAACGAGATCGGCCAAGCGTGATTCAGAAAATTGACAATTTGGATAAATCGGCAATCAGGAGAATAGTTCACAGTTTTTTTCTAAAAGGTGAACTTCCAACCCTAAAAAAAATTCAACAAGCTGTGAATGATGATGAATCTCTGCCCACATTATCTATGACGTCATTGAGACGTATTATGAAACACTTAAAGTTTAAATATACGAAACGAAATCGCAAAAGTGTTTTGATTGACCGAGGAGACATTGTTTCATGGCGAATAAAATATTTAAAGCAAATAAAACAGTTTCGAGAGGAAAACCGACGGATTTTTTATACTGACGAGACTTGGGTGAATGCAGGTATGTATTTTTCTATACATTTAACTTTACGTGTTTCAAAGCAAATAGGCAGCCAATGTTGCGACACTGTATCAGTACTTAAGAAGTGCAATTGCGAAACATGTGTTATTTTTAGGGTTCCTTATTGTGGAGTCAAAACGAACGTACCGGCCGGGCCATAAATCTCCGGGCCGGCCACGTGCCCTTTTCTAGCTCGTTTTATTGCCCGGCCGGCACGTTGGTTTTGACTCCACAATAGTCAACTAGGAACCCTTATAGAACATATAGAACCCTTTAAGACAAGAGCTGGGAGATGTAACAATTATAATTTATATTTATTTACAGAACTGTATATTTCATATATTCTTTGTATTTTAGGTCACACGGTGGGAAAAACTTGGGTGGACGAGAATATAAAATCCGCGAAACAAGCATTCAAAGAAGGGCTTTCGATTGGAGCCAAAAACCCGGTATCAAAAGGGAAAAGGCTAATTGTGGTACATGTGGGCAATGAAGAGGGATTTTTAGATGATTGTAAATGGGTGTTTGAGGCGAAAAAAACTGGCGACTACCATGAAAATATGGACGCCCCTCACTTCGAGAAGTGGTTTGGAAAGGTCTTAACCAAAATGCAACCAGGGGATGTTATTGTTTTAGACAATGCAAGCTCCCATTCAAGGTGAATATGACGAGTGTTAACACTTTGTAACGAATTTCAAGCGACCAAATATTGGTTTTTAAAGCTTTATTTTCTTCTTAGTCATGATTTTATACTACTATTCACTCGTGATTTCTCTCCATCACTCGATGTTCAATAGCCCTCACCGCTTGATGAAAAATTATTTAATTAAAATTATAGGTATATATACATTTATTCATAACAAATATATACAGGTATATTACAGTAACTTAAATTCACTTTAATTAAAATTGAATTCATAAATTGTAACGTGTGTTCTTAACTTGCAATTATTTTCCAGACGAGAGGAGCGAACACCTACCATGCAGTGGAGAAAAGGAGATATTCAAGGTTGGCTGCGATCCAAAAATATATTATATGATGATAAATATGTAAAAAAGGAGTTAATGGACCTAGTAAATCCAGTGAAGGAAAAATACCAAAGTTACGTGATTGACGAAATGGCTAAAAAAAAAGACATAACGGTGTTGAGGTTACCTCCATATCATTGTGAGTTAAACCCGATAGAATTAATATGGGCAGATATAAAAGGTTACGTAGCCAGAAATAACACAACCTTCAATTTTAAAGACTTGAAAAAGCTTTTAGAAGATGGAATCGAGCAAGTCACCAAACAAAAGTGGGCAAACTGTGTGGAACATGTAAAAAAGGAGGAGAAAAAAATGTGCGACCTAGATCACACAATTGATAAGACAATGGACAAATTTATTATAAATGTCACAGACAGCTCCAGTGAGAGCTCAGAGTATAGCTCCAGCTCTGAGGAAGAAATTTATGAATAAATTATAAATATAACCAAAAACTGTCTTTTAATTATATTATTTATTATATTTATTTTACTTTTCCAGTATCGTCTGGCGACAAGGCAATTTAAACCTTTTTATCTAAACCTACCTACCTAATGTTATTTTAAAGACAACGTGGAGCCAATAACCAGATAATGGAAAATAACATTTTGAACTAGACACAAAAATATGAATAACAATATATGCATTTAGAAAGCGGGCCGCCACTGCATCTACAGGGATTATCTTTTACTACTTAGTACAAACGTACAATGTAGCATTGACAAGTTATTGTAATTAGTATGTTCATGCACAAGTAATAAAGTCGAAACTTCTTTGACAAAAACAAGTAGTTACTTTATCTGCGCTATCTTGTTGACGTCTTATCTTCCCATTAGACGTGGTGTTTTTGAAAACTCCCCCGACAGGTAAACCAAAATGCAATTAGAACCATTCGATAATTGTTCGTGGCATGTGCAAGACATCGGGTTATACGCTTTTAGTTGTGATACTTATTTATATATTGAAGACTACCAGCTTATTTTTCTCTGTCTGTATCGGTATAGGTACTTCGGAACCTAACTAGTGGGTGCTAGTGGTCCTTGGAGGATGTCTCACTTTTTTGTCTGGTCGCGAAAGTGTTAATCAATAAATGTTATAACTGCCTATACCTACATTACCTACACGGAAATGTAAAAATTGTTTGCTTACTTTTATTTGAATACCTAAACATATAGAGTATGGTTACGTTTTACTTTCTTATGTTCGATAGCTAAACAATAAAAAATATAAATATTTTTCAAATACTTACCTTAATTCCTTTTTTCTGTTCTATGAAAGTGTACTAATAAAATCACAACTCTATTATTTTAGGTTTGCGATTTCTGCTCCCTGTACTATGAAACACAAGGGATGACATTTTTGCGACAGTTTTGTATAGATAGATTATTTATCGCTAGAAAATTACGATTTCGGGATAAAGGTCAAGTCAATGACCGCTATTGCAACCTTAAAAAATTTTTACTATAATTGGCAGTTGGTGACCGTTCTAGAAAAGATGGACCCATGTCTAGGTGCCGTAACTCACGGATTATTGCAGCAGCGCCAGTTTTTCCAAGACTCTTACAAAGAGGCACCGTCGGAAGTCAAAACGTATATTATATGTATCCCATTCGTTTTTCGTCACGTTCTTAAATTAGTCCTATTCTGCTTTCGTCACTCATTCTACATTGAAAGCCACCGACGATTGTGACGAGTGTAGAATGAGTGACGAAAGCAGAATAGGACTAATTTAAGAACGGGACGAAAAACGAATGGGACGACCCAAGACGATACCCAAATGGGTCAGTATTTAATGGAGAAGTCAGAAACTATGAGAGATAGCGAAATATGTTCTTAGGAACCATGGCGTCGATTTTAGATTTAAAAATAATAACATTCAAACTTTTTTTTAAACTCTCATACATAACCGGGAAGCGAACCTGGTCAATATTCTTTATGTAATCGCGTGTAGTATTTGTTTGTATAATTGATCCTTAAAGTATAAGGACCAAATTTTGCTATTTCTTATGGGGTTATGTAAAGGTGAAATTTACAAATAAAATACACTGTAGAAGATTTAACAACAACCTTAAAAATCTAAAATCGAAGCCATGGTTCCTAAGAACAGATTTCGCTATCTCTCATAGTTTCTGACTTCTCCATACTGACCCATTTGAACATATTTGATTTTTAAATATGTGTACAAAACGCGAGAGTTTAAAGTGTTATATGACCCATTTGGATTGATCACCCTGTATTTATATGTTTATTTTCTATTAGGAGGCAAGGGACACACAGGTATTATTCATGTACAAAGTGCAGACAGCCTGGCGTTTATTTGGAAAACAGAATGACATTTCCTGAGTGTGACGCCTCTCTGAGAACCCATGAAGAGTTTCTCATGATGGATGATGAAGATTTTCACCATACCCAAACGTCATTAATATCAGTACCCGGCATCATCATCATCTTCCTCGCGTTGTCCCGGCATTTTGCCACGGCTCATGGGAGCATGGGGTTCGCTTGGCAACTAATCCCAAGAATTGGCGTAGGCACTAGTTTTTACGAAAGCGACTGCCATCTGACCTTCCAACCCAGAGGGTAAACTAGGCCTTATTGGGATTAGCCCGGTTTCCTCACGATGTTTTCCTTCACCGAAAAGCGACTGGTAAATATCAAATGATATTTCGTACATAAATTCCGAAAAACTCATTGGTACGAGCCGGGGTTCGAACCCGCGACCTCCAGATTGAAAGTCGCACGCTCTTACCGCTAGGCCACCAGCGCTTCAATAATATCAGTACCCGGCATAAATTTTATTAATCGTTTCCTATTGGATTATATGCACTTTGTTTGCCTAGGCGTTAGGCGCAGTCTTATTTATATATGGATGTTTAGACCAGTACCAATAAAACTGCCTCGTCAAATTTTAAATAACATCAGTGCTGATCTGGTTGCTCTTGCCAAGCACATGCCTTTAGAGTTCAATAGGAAACCACGTTCTTTGGATGATGTGAAAAGGTGGAAGGCAACTGAATTTCGCCATTTTTTGCTATACACAGGGCCGTTAGTACTTTCTAAATTTATTACCAGGTAGGTATTTTATTGTGTATTACTTTATTCAGATAATATTAATTATAAATACAATACTAACAAATCTAAATCTGCGTGTAAACTTAATCCCAACTTATTCGACTCGTTCTCGTCGTGTTTTAGTTTATATGATTTTTCTTCGTGGATTACATTTATCAAATAAAAGTTATGACTTAATGAGTATTATATGTATTACTAGGTGCAAGGACAACTGCGTATTGCTGACATGGCAAAATGTTATTTTGTCTGTTTTATAGACCCTGGGATAAATATGACTATAATCGAAGTAGACCGAGACGAGGATTTTATACACAATATGATACCAAAACTCGTATCTTTTTACAAGAACTGCATCGTCCCCGAGCTCATTCTGCGAAGAGTGCCAAAAAACCAAAAATGCGTCGAAATTTCAGACTTGCCTGGTACGTTACAGATCTATTTAAGCATTTACCCAGGATGGAACAGAGGTGGTATATTTATTCAAGGCGTTGTTGAATTGTTTTTTTGTACACATAAATTGTATATCCGTTTGCCTGATTCAGACCTAGATATTTACTTCTCAAAACATACATACAGTTTGTCATACTTACAAACTAAACACACACAAGTTACTAACTAAACATTGCTGCCGCTCCTAGACGCTTTCTAAATTAAAGTCTGAATATTTATCATATTATAACAATTTTATAAGCCTTACTGTTTCTTTGAGTATATTGTTAAATCCGGAACATTGCTTTAAATACAATGATTATGCTAGAAATCTGCTAAAACATTTTGTCAAAACATTCATCAATTTGTATGGCGCCCAAATGGCAACTTAAAAGTGCAGCATTTCCATTTGAAAACTTTTCACAGGTTTTCAAAAAGAATATCAGAAAAGGGGCCAAACCTCCTCAGCAAATAATAAAGAAGTTCGGGGAAATGAGTAAATCTAACTTTTGGACTAAAAACATATTATCTTGTGGTTCTATTTACCCAATATTTTTAAAACCTCACTCATCAGGCTTGTTTTTGGCAAGCTGTGATAAATTACAGCAGTTCGAGCTGAAGGTAGAAATATGTACAGAAACAATTTAAATTATGCCAAAAGCAATTTAAATTTAAGGTTTGCTTATTACAAACGACTGACAGAAAATTTAAGAAAGAAGGTGTACCGAATGAAATTAGAACATACCAAGATAAAAGAACGTCTGAAAGCAAGAAACGAAGTATTGGAAGTTTCACTCAAAAACGCATACAAACAATTTAATGCACAAGTTACAAGGAAAAGGATGTGTTCAAGACAATAGCAGCAAAACAGGGATAAAAGTGTGGTTGGTCAAGCATTGAGTCTTAAGGGACGGATACGTAAAACAGTAGAGACAAGCAAGGGTTTGAAATTGAAGCCGTCCATAGTTAAATTCTTTTTACGAGACGATATAACCAGAGCCACCGCCGGTAAAAGGGAATGTAGAACTAAAATAAAAACAAAAAGAAAAGACAAATTAGACTTCTAAACAATACATTGCAACGTCTGTATGAATATTTTCTATTAGGAGTCAAAGGACACATATTTTATTCATGTACAAAGTGCAGACAGCCTGGCGTTTATTTGGAAAAGAGAATAAACATTTCCTGAGTGTGATGCCACCCTAAGAACCCAAGAGTTTCTGAAGATGGATGAAGATTTTCACCATACCCAAACGCTATTAATATCACTACCGGCATACATTTTATTAAACGTTTCCCATTGGATTAAATGCACTTTGTTTGCCTAGGTGTTGGGCGCAGTCTCATTTATATATGGATGTTTGGACCAGTGCCAATAAAACTGCCTCGTCAAATTTTAAATAACATCAGTGCTGATCTGATTGCCCTTGCCAAGCACATGCCTTTGGAGTTCAATAGAAAACCACGTTCTTTGGATGATGTCAAAAGGTGGAAGGCAACTGAATTTCGCCATTATTTGCTATACACAGGGCCGTAACGTACTTTCAAAATTAAAGTCTGAATATTTATCATATTATAACAATTTTATAAGCCTTACTGTTTCTATGAGTATATTATTAAATCCGGAATATTACAATGATTACGCTATAATTTTCCTACTATATTTCAAGGCTTCGGGGCCTGAAGACAGACTGGACAAAAGCAAGAAGGCGTTACTTCTACATGTCATAGGAGAGGATGCATTAGAAGTGTATAATACTTTAGACATACCCGAAGAGTCAGATGTCAAGGACATCTTAAAGAAAATAAGTGAATATTGATCACCGGTAAAAAATGAAACGATGCAACGGCATCTTTTCTTCACTAGAGAAAAGGAGTCTGAATCAGTAGATAAATTTGTGACAGCACTAAAAACTTTAAGTATGTACAGCAACTTCGACAAACTGAAGGACAGTTTAATCAAAAGCCAGATCATTCGAGGACTCCAAGCTTCAAGAAAAACTTTTACAAGAAACGGGCCTAGACCTCCCGAAATGTATAAGCAATTGTAAAGCATCAGAACTGGCGACAGAAAATGTGAAGAAAATAGCCACTGAGGTTCAGGTACATGGAGTATATAAAATATCTCAGAAGTATGATAAGCAGAAAAATGAGAAGTCGCAGGGAAGTTTTAAAAAGCAGTGTTATCGTTGCGGTTATCATCATGGGTTTAAGTGCCCAGCATTTGGGTATCGATACTCCGTAATAAAGTTGCTCAGAAAGGGTAGATGGATCTTTGGATGCATCTTTGTCCGTTATTGAGACAATGAGAAAAACCAAGTCCGAACCCGAAGTAGATATTACGGCTCAGCTTTTCTGGGATACGCAACTGCTGCTGATTTGTTGGAGGCTTTTCTTGCCACGATTAATGGCATTGACACAAAAAAATATCGCAGGTTTCGATGGATGGCCCTAATGTAAATAAGACATTTTTGCAAGACCTACTTAAAGTCCGAACTCAAAAATGAGGGCGAAGCAGTGGCCTATTTTATAAAGCTACAAGTTACAATTTACAAGCGGAAGTCTCGTTCTAACACATAGGGTTAGAAAGAGACTTCCGCTTGTAAATTGTAACTTGTAGCTTTATAAAATAGGCCACAGGTGACCCAATTCTGCTCAACATGGGGAGTTGTGGACTTGAAGATTTTGAGGTTGATTTTAAGCGTAGGTACTGGACAAAACAACATCAAGAGGCCGCAAAAATTAGACTAATCAAAGGAAAGTTTGACGTTAAAAGGAAACTGAGTATGGGGGAACACTTCGCAGAACAGGTAGATACGGTTAGTGCGTTAACTATACCGTTAGAGGAGAGCCATTATAGTGGCGTATATTATGCGTCACTACCCGAGGGATGTACAACAAATATGGTACACATTTACACGGGAGCGAGAAGTTAGTGTACGGGCAGCGTCGGACTTTTATTCGATTACGACCAAAATATTAGTTGCGAAGGCGCTAATCGTAGTACTATAGGTCAGGGAACTAGCAGGGATACCTTTACACATAGACAATAGTTTAATAGGAGAGGAATAGGACTTGCGCATGATAACACACCCTTAGTCGCAATATTAGAGGGAAGGCAGGATGCTAGTCACTGAAAATTTACCCCATTGTGTGTATTTGACTACCTTCGTCCCAGACGAACACGGACTATAGTGGTTCAGGCTTTGCCCATGAGAAAGTGACTCTGAGGTGTGGAGTCAAGGTTATTGTTTGTCCAAGCGTATCTGTCTGATTACCCGTTTCTTTTATATGATGTAGTAGGGTTAGGGGTCAGGGAGGTTACAGTTGCTCGGAGGGAACAGTCGCTCGAATGCACTGTGCTGGAAAGGAAAAAGAGCATTATATCTGTCCTCTACGTCAATGAGAAGCTTTCGACACGCGATCGTGTATGAACTAGTCCGTGAGCCGCTCTGGCGCCGCCGTGCGATTGTGTAATGTCGTGTTCTGTTTTTTACGCGGCCGAATTTTCATTTTTACGTAAGTTTCACTTTGTTTTTTAACTAAACTTGTGTGAGATTCTTAATTACTGTTGTTTTTGTCGAAGTGTGTCTAATCTACTTAGTATTGACTGATAAGTCAATGCTGTAGGTCTATGCGTTTGTTTCTAGTTTGATCTTGTTTCCAAAATGGCGTCAAGGCCAACAGTAGCTCGTTTCGGAGAAGTACACACTGGCTCGCGAGCCACTGTGTACGTATGAACTTATAAAAATAATACCGACAAGGTTTAACTTAATAAAAGTCAAATAAAGAAATAATATTAATTGTTCTTAGAACTTAAAACCAAATGACTGCTAATAAAATAAAAGTTAAAACTTGTACCTACCTATTTACAGAATGCCGCGACGAAATAGATCGCTCTCAGTGCCCAGGAAAATAAGCAACCATACGACGGAGGAGATCAAAACAGGAGTGAACCTGATACGAAGTGCTACATCCATTAAGCAAGCTGCTAAAACTACTGGAATTCCATTTACAACATTAAAATCGTATCATAATAAGACTAAAACTTGCGAATCTCTAGAAAACCAAAGACTGGAACCAAATGATTCAGTCAATAGAATCTTCACACCCGAACAAGAGCAAACTCTAAAATATTATTTTAACGACTGTGCCCTCATGTTTTATTGTTTAACTAAAAAAGAATGCCAAGAGATTGCGTTTCAATGTGCACAAATCAATAACTTAAAAATCCCGCAATCGTGGATTGAAAATCAAAGGACCGGTAAAGATTGGCTCATAGCATTCAGGAAGAGACATGACATTACACTCAGAAAACCAGAACCATGTAGTCTTGCGAGGGCCACCGCATTTAACCAGAATAACGTTAAAAAATTCTACGATAACTTGGAGGATATCATCAGTCGACACCCTTCTTTTGGAGATGGTACGAGAATAATTAATCTTGATGAAACGTCAACCACGACTGTTCGGAAGCCTCAGAAGGTATTAGCTCCTACAGGGAAGAAGAATGTGTCAAAAGTTACGAGCCGAGTCACATTAGTGACCACTTGTTGCATCATAAGTGCAAGTGGAAACTTTTTGCCTCCAGTGTTGGTATTTCCCCGAAAAAACTTTAAAGATCACATGATTAAAAATACACCTCCAGGCACACTCGGTTTGGCAGCACCCACTGGATGGATGAATTCTTCAATATTCCCGGAAGTAATGAAACATTTCATTAAGCACAATTCCTCCAAAGAAAATCCATCCATCCATCCTCATCATGGATAACCACGAGTCTCACTTGTGTATCGAGGCATTGGACCTTGCGAAGAACTCTGGAGTTCACATCCTCTCATTACATCCCCACACTTCCGGAAATCTACAACCGTTAGATGCGGGCATATATAGCCCTTTCAAAGTTTTCTACAACGCCGCCATTGACTCATGGCTTTTAAGAAATCCGGGCAAGCCAGTGACAATTTATGATTTAGGACAAATCATTGGCATGGCCTTCCAAAAAGCTATGATTCCAAGCAACATCACCCACTCATTTGCTAAATGTGGTATTTTCCCATTTGATAGACTGAATTTCACAGAATTTCTTTCTCTTCCATTGATCGTAAAAATATAGCTGTGATCCTTGATTGTAAAACACTATTCAATATTATTGCGGGCGGGATAATGTGGGAAAAGTTGTTCTTCTCCCTGGATCTATTTCCCCTGTTTCCAGACCCTGATATCGCAAAAAGTTTGCGCTTGCAAAGAACAAAAATAGGCTACACAATTGTATACGATTAGCGCCATATTTTTTTCGACAATTAAAAGAAGAATGTTCCGATTGTGGTGTCGTTACCATTGGCTTTGATGAAACCCTTAATAAAGTTGCTCAGAAAGGGCAGACGGACATCTTTGTCCACGACTGAAAAGTTTCACGACTGATGGCATTGACACAAAAAAATATTGCAGGTTTCGATTGATGGCCCTAAAGTAAATAAGATATTTTTGCAAGACCTAAAGTCCAAACTCAAAAATGAGTGCGAAACAGGTGACTCAATTCTGCTCAACATGGGGAGTTGTGGACTTTTCGAAGATTTGGAGGTTTATTTTATAAGTGTAGGTACTGGACAAAACAACATCAAGGGGCCGCAAAAATTAGACTAATCAAAAGAAAGTTTGACGTTAAAGGGAAACTGAGTATGGGGGAGCACTTCGCAGAACAGGTAGATACGATTAGTGCGTTAACTATACCGTTAGAGGAGAGCGATAATTATAGTGGCGTATATTATCCGTCACTACCCAGGAGCGAAAGGTTAGTGTACGGGCAGCGTCAGACTATTATTCGATTACGACCAAAATATTAGTTGCGAAGGTGCTAATAGTAGCACTTTAGGTCAGGGAACTAGCAGGGATACCTTTACACATAGACAATCGTTTAATAGGAGAGGAATAGGACATGCGCGTGATAACACACCCTTAGTCGCATTCTTAGAGGGAGTGCAGGATGCAGTCACTGAAAATTGACGCCATTGTGTGTATTTGACTGTGTTGAGTTGAGGTATTGGTTGAGAAGAAATAAAATAGTAGTTATATTCTTCTCCATAGACCGCGGGTAATTTCGCTATTCACTTCGCATCATTCCCTTGTTATTGCCGATATCAACCAATTAGTATTGGTTAGCAGGAGGCTAGTATATTCTGATTGTCTATTTGCCTTGTAGAAATTTAGTTACTCTCGTTCAACCTGCACGCAACTGCTCAGCCAGTAAGTGGTTATCACCAAATTACATGAGTTAATTTTTTAACTTATTACTTATTGTAATTTTTTAATCCTCAGAACATGGACGATGATAAAATAAAAAGAAAAAACAAACAAGTTGATAAAAACCAAAAAATATTTGTGTGATGCATGTAGTGTCGACAATTCCAGCAATTTATAATAAATAACGAATCGATTTGATTGTTTAGACACTTATTGATTTTGCAAAAACGAGCAATTTATTTGAAGACTAGATTATGAACAGTATTATTTGATATAATTAAGATTTAAATGACTGATTATGCCAATAGTAAGACTGTCTGCAGATATTGATTGATAATAACATGGACTTTTATTCAAATTTCGATTTTATCACCGAATTATATGAGATCACCCTACCGTTTAACATCAAATACTATTACAATCCAACATCACATACTTAGTGCACCTGTGCACTTGCTAACCCTCCATACGATAATGCTAGCTAGATTACACACTTATTAGACACAGCCCCCTACGTGGGTAGCGCAAACGGAAACAGTTCTAGAAGCTTTGGTTGGTTTGGTTTTTCAAAATGTCCTCTGTCACAATTTCTTTCGTAGGAGCCCACGTCTATTACTACAACTGGACGTTATAATTGGACGATTCCGAAGACGCATTCCAAGAAAATTTCAAGACATCACATTCACAAGTGTCCTCGACCACAAGCTGTCAAAAAATCACCCCTGTGATGTGTGTGACACACACATTACAGCCTGCAGTCCGTGACACCTGCAGGGAAACAGAGACAGCTGATTGCCATTGGTCAGGCTAGAGAGGTTCACATCGTATCATATAATACTAATACTGGATTGAGCAACGCGCTGGAATTCCACATTCGAGATGCTAAAACGACTGATAGAGTTAAAAATTCTGCAAGGCTATGCGCATGCTCAATGTCTTGTCGGAAGAAATTCGAGTGCTATTGAAGTGATAGTTCAGTCATTAGAACCTGCTAAAAAGCTACAGTATTGCTACAAGACACAACTAGCGATTTCTATATAATATGACTGTAACTTAGAAAGTGTCGAGATAAGCACAAGGCTATCTTTAAAATTAGAAAAACACGTGAAAAAAAGAGAAATAAAACTAATGGCTCATGGAGCATTTTGCGCTGCGTTATATTTAGATCCTCGATTGAATCTGACACTGAGTCTGCGACGAACGTGTTAAAGGTTGTCAATGCGGAAGACATGTGTGTAATGGAGGGCCTCGATCGGTGGACGGAAACGGAGTACAAGAATTATTGTGTCGAAATTGGAAATACAATATTTCGCATTTAAAGCCCAACACCTCAAGTTCACCACAATGGATGGTGGTGAAACCGTTGCCCGTAACGTACGTAAACTATTAAGTATGGGGAAGAAGTGAAATTCAACACGAAGAGTGTGAAATTTTACAAATAAGGGAAACATGTGCCGCACACACCCGGGACGATGAAAAGTTTTGCGACGTTCACGGTGGAAATACAAATATTATTTTACTTCTATACGGGAACAGTGCTTTAAGCTAAGTTATGGAGGTCCTTGCAAGACTTGAGAGCAAATTTATCCGCACAAAACAGTATCAACAACAGTATCAAAAGCTACATACACATCAGCCGAATATTGGTAAGTATTTCAGGAATCGATAAAGCAACATTTCGAACGTGCTATTAAAGCCAAATGGCTAGCCGACAACCCGGAACTAATTAAGGATGAACATTTTAACAAAAGACAAGACAATAGCTGTAAGTAATGAGCGCTCAATGATGCAACACTTAATTAAAAATACGTTGCCATTTACGTTACGTTGCTAGATACGAATACTAACAACATAGTTTTTAGGTTTTAGTTTGTATAATACATAATACTAACAAAGTGGATCTTGTTGTCTAAATAAATAAACGTTTTATTTTTTAAAGCGAAGGAGCCCTAATTTTACTTTACTTTAAGGTTGCCACTGACGAGCCTTCCAACACTCCAAATAGCGTGGCTGCACTCCAAAATCGGTCCGTGAATGTCAAATACGTACAATGTTTTTTAAACGGCATCCTAATCTTGGATTTCCATTTGGATTGAAATCCAGCACGCCATGTTACTCCATTTGGACGTATCGGCGTGGCGACTTTGGACTGACCGTCAATGCAAGAAACGTACACCAAGCGTGCGCCATCTGGAAGCACTCCAAACGTTCCGTGAATGTGCAAAACTAAGTCCATTTATATTCAGTCTGCATGGCGCTGCCACCAAGTAACGACACGACAACGAATTCATCGAAAAAATGACAGCCCGAGACTTAGTTTTGTCGGTAATAAAGGAGTATCGGAATCATCCATATTTATGGCAAGTCACAAACGACGACTATATAACAATACTATTTGCGACTACTACCACAAAAAAAGATATAAGAAATGCCGCGCTAGATAAATTGTTGTTGTTATTCAAGATACAAGACCAAAATGCCATAGACACCGTAAAAAAGGAAATTGCTTCAATGAGAAACTGTTAAAAAAAAATTTAATAAGGTAGGTATCTTCTTTTCATATAGATTAATAGAAAAGTGATAGAATTCGGCACCGGCACAAATCTGTGTCTATTTCTCGCCACACATTGACGGATGTGCCCGTCAGACACATCTTTCAGGCAGATCCGGCGGGCAAATCCGTACGTGTATGGCTAGCTATTTACTACAGTCCCTATGAGGGAATGATGTTTCCCAAGGAGCTAATATACATTTTGTATAGTGTCACTATGTTTCCCAAGGATATATTTTGTATGGTGTGACATGTTTCCCAAGAAGCGAATACCTACTTTTTACTTTTAATTAGCGTTTGTCGACAAACGATTGTTATCCCGGCTAGCCCTAAAAAAACTATATCTTATACTGCTATACACTCTTACAGGGTTCGACGAGATGACAAAAATAACAAGGACAATAAGAATGCTCGCAACAATGCGGCGTCCATCGCGGGCAGCAGCGAACTTTTGCGGCCCAAATCGGCAAATATACAGGCTAATATTGGATTTGAACAATATTGGCCAGGTGGAGATTGGGTGTTCAGGTAATAACAACTTGAAAGAAAAAGCTCAAAATTTTTCTATTCACCCCGTGATTTCTGTTGACCCCGTTTTACGGTATGCGCCATATGCCGCGCCAAATTAAGTGAGCACAACTTGGCGCCAAACCCTGTAGCTTAGGAATGTAGTGTTTCGCGCTCAAAGTGCGCTAATCTGATTGTATAAAGAATTGAAAAAGTATAGATTTTAATAAAATCGTAGTATGTAAAAGTTGAAACATACGAAAACTCTGTGCGCGCCAAATTGTGCTAAATTAGTATGCGCCATATGCCGCGCCAAATTAAGTAAGCACAATTTGACGCCAAACCCTGTAGGTTAGGAATGTAGTGTTATGCGCTCAAAGTGCGCTAATCTGATTGCATTGAAATGAATCTGAAAGAATTGAAAATGTATAGATTTTAATAAAACGGTAGATAGATATGCATAGATTTTAATTCGTAGTATTTGACTGTGTTGAGCTGAGGTGTTGATCCCTGCAATTTGCGAATTACGGTTTTCGCGGAAGGCCCTCTGACCCGGGCATAAGTGGTTGATCTTCTGGTACGTTTAATTTCTTCTGCCCAAATTAGTTTACCACAAGCGTCGATTTTTTGAAAATTCCTCCGTCACTATTACTACAAATTTGTAACGTATTACATGTAAAGTAAAATACAGGGCATGCCACGGCTATGCCACATGGAGGGAAAGTACCCTGAATATTGTAGATGGAACATTTTACTGAAAGAAGACATTATTTTAACTAAAAAAAAAACAATTTAAACTGCATTCATAGATTTTTAAATAATTACATGGTTGAACCGGGAATAGAACCCGCTACACGAGAAAAAAAAATACCCTGTAGCTTTATCATACCGATCGAAAGGCTTCATCATAAGGATTATTTTTTGTTAAATAACATAGTGTCAGAAATAAAAGGAAGACCACCAGTGCACACACCCTGGACGATGAAAAGTTTTGCGACGTTCACGGTGGAAATACAAATATTATTTTACTTCTATACGAGAACAGTGCTTTAAGCGAAGCTATGGAGGTCCTTGTCCTTGCAAGACTTGAGAGCAAATTTATCTGCATAAAACAGTACACAGAACGGATCAATAGCTACATACACATCAGCCGAATTTTGGTATTTCAGGAATCGATAATGCAACGTTTCGAACGTGCTAAAGCCACCAGGCACATAAGGTAAAGAAAAACAAAAACAAAACAAACAAACAAGTGAATAAACAACCAGGTGCTCCATCGGAAAGCCAAACTCACACTGCTCCACGGACAGCAGACAGTTGCACATCAACGGCGGAACGAGGCAGACGTGACCACTGCTGCTCCACGTTCGCTGCTCCACAATAGTGCTCCACAAGGTGCTCCACCAATAGTGCTCCGTGCATAGTGCTCCGTCTAACTGTGCTCCGCAGGAAACGAACAAACAAGTCACTCTGTGCTCCACACAATGGACAAAAGTAAAGAAGAAAGATACCAACAGGCACTCCAGGAAATGGACAAGCGTCTATCCGGAATAGCCAAAGAAGTAAAAGAAATCAAGGAAACGATACGGGACCTCTTGGGATATAGAGAGGTGGAACCCACGAAGGGACACGGACACGGTCAGGAGCCGCAGGCGTCACCGCAGACGCCACAGCACGAGGTCGTACAGGCCGACAGGGAGGGGAGCTGGGACAACAACAACATGACCTCCCCCAACCTTTACCAAACGTGCGAGCGGATTATAAGTCCAAGCTTCTCAGATATCTCACCGCCCAGCCCCATGCCAACGACAAAAACATCGACTGAAGCGTCCGGCGGCCCCGGCGGCCCTGGCGAATCGGCTGCACCGGCGCTGCCGCCTGGGCAGGAGAACGGGTCGGCGGACGCGCGGGCCTGCACGCCGCGGGAGCGGCCATCACGCACACCACCACCACCACCAACAACCCCCCCCAACACACCCACCCCTACCGAGCGCTCCATACCCCCGCTGGAGAGACTGAGAAAGTTGCTGTCTCCACATCTCCGCTGGCATCCCTGCCCCGCAGCGGTAAAAGCAGCCGCAGAGGGAGTGACTGGGGAGACAGCGGAGGAGGAGAAGGCCAGCGAGGTGTCTTCCACCACGGAGTCAACACCTCGAAAAAGGAAGGGGAAAGGAAATGCACAGGACGAGGGGAGCCGCAAGCGAAGCCTGAGCCTGAGTAGCTCGAGTAGCTCAGGCAGTAGCGGCAGCAGCGGCAGCAGCGGCAGCGGCAGAACCGGAAACAGCTCCAGCTCCGGTTCCAGTTCCAGCTCCTCAACAACATCATCTGGAGCAGCAACAGCTACGGAAGAAACAACAACATTAATGAAGACAATGGACCAAAATATAAAGACAAACAACAAACATAAGATATCAGAAAAACCTAACGTCCTTAGTGCTCCACAGAAAACATGAATAAACAACAAAGTGTTAGTGCTCCATTGCCTCGACTAAGCGTCTTTAGTCCTCCAGTGCTCCACATAATGGAGGAAAGCAAAGAGGAAAGATACCGACAGGCACTCCAGCATATGGACAAGCGACTAACCGGTATAACTAATGAAATCAAAGATATCAAAGAAACTATACGAGACCTCTTGGACAACAATCAGGAGGGACTCATGGAGGGACATGGACTGGGGCCGCAGACGCCGCCGCAGCCACCACATCACGCAATCGCACAGGCTGACAAGGAAGGAGACGGGGACAACAATAACATAACCTCCCCCAACCTCTATCAAACATGCGAACAGATCCTAAGTCCAAACCTCTCAGACATTACACCACCCAGCCCCATCTCGACGACTGAAACACTGACTGAAGGAAATGAGGAGCCCATGGACCTCACGGCCGCAACTGAAACGGACCTCATCCAACCGTCCGATCTGGGACTCGCAAATCCGGGGATAGCGTCACCACGGAAGAACGCGAACGGGCAGAGCGTAAAGCAGGGGGTAAAGAAAAGAAGGAGGACCAGATCACTGTCATCATCATCAACATCGGCGACGACCGACGGCCCTGGCAGCCCCGGTGAGCTATCCGTGCCGATGCTGCAGATGCCCGAGCTGGGAGGCAAACCGGCGGACGTACAGGCCTCCACACCACAAGAACAAGAACAGTCACAGCGCACACCACCGACTACCCCCCCAACACACCCACCCCTACCGAGTGCTCCATACCCCCTCTGGAAAAGCTGAGAAAGCTACTGTCTCCACATCTGCGCTGGCGCCCCAAGCTTGCTGTGGCAAGAGCAATTGTAGAGGGGGAGACAGGGGAGGCAGCAGCAGAAGAAAAGGCCGGAGAGGTGTCCTCCACAACCAACACCACGGAATCGACACCTCGCAAAAAGAAAGGGAAGGTGCAGAATGTGGGGAAACGCAGTCGAAGCATGAGCCTTGGCAGCTCGGACAGCGGCAGCGGCAGCGGTAGCAGCAGCGACAGTACTGGGGATGGCTCCACCACCGACAGCTCCAGCTCCAGCTCCGGCTCCACATCAACCGAAACAGCATCCAGAGGCCAATGCAAGGCTTCCATGACAAAAATGTAAAGGTTCCTTCAAGATCCTAAACTGTTAACTATGGAGACCTTAACTACTAGAAAAGCGTAACTGCACACCGTTTTCCAAAAATATCAAGATATCTGCGTTCAATTAGCAGTGTTAGACCCAGAACACGACAAAAGACCACTTGGACGACGAAATGATTTTTTACAAAGAAGGAAAACATGTGCCGCATACACCTTGGACGATGAAAAGTTTTGCGACGTTTACGGTGGAAATACAAATGTTATTTTACTTCTATACGGGAACGGCAACAGTGCTTTTTTTAAGCGAAGCTATGGAGGTTCTTGCAAGGCTTGAGAGCAAATTTATCTGCACAAAACAGTACACAGAACGTATCAAAAGCTACATACACATTTGCCGAATATTGGTATTTCAGAAATCGAAAAAGCCACGTTTCGAACGTGCTAAAGCCAAATGACTATCCGACAACCCGAGACTAGAGATGGGTAGGGGTGAGTAAATACTGAGTATTTACTCGGTATTTACTCAAAGCACCCGATAAATACCCGTATTTACTCATTTAGGTGGGTAAAAACGATTGCTTATAAAATATTCAAAAAGTGAGATTTAAGGACAAAATTGTCTATTATTAAAGAGTGCTAACGTGTATTAACAATATCTATAAAATAAAAAGCATATAGGACGCTTAATTTTGGAAAAAAAGGTAATTATCAGTGAGAGGCAAATTGTGATAATTCATAGTCAACCATTTTGTTTTAAATAAGAAGGTATTTACTTTAAAAATATGGTACTTAAATTCTATCGATGTTCTAGATAACTGCATGTCGCGCAAAAGTGCGTGTTTACACGGCACTTATGACCTTTTATTAAGGGTTTTTTGAAGAAAACTCAAAAATGGCTCAACCGATGATGTTCAAAATATTGTTTTTTATACTCTATTATACGGCTAATCTACCGATATGTTTTCATATTTTTTCTGAACGTTGGTTCGAAAGTTATAAAGAGGTAAAGATTATTTTGGCCTTTCGAAACAGTTTTTTTCCAAAAATATTCGATTTATCCAAAATAAGTTCTTAGAAACATTCCAGTTATTTTTAAAGACCCATTTAATGATGTGCAACACGTTGATGGTTTCTGAAATATTTTTTTGTTGCAATTAGTTACATGTATGGAGTGCCCCTCTTAAAAATACATTTCTTACAATTTTGAGTACTTAATCCAGTAGCGGCTTACAAAATACACCTACGAGGGGTGTTCAAAATATTCTCGGTATGAGAATGAAAACAAACAAGTACGAAAAGTTTGATATTTTTATTTTTCAATATACTCCCCCCCTATGTTAATCCCCTTAAAAGATCGATCAATTTTTTTTTTTAATCCCTCATAAAAATATTTTTTATCTTTGGTGTAAAAATGCTCCTCCACTGCAGCCTTCAATGCTTCATCGTCAGAAAAAAAAATTCCACGCAGATCCTTTTTAAGATTGGGGAACAAAAAGAAGTCGCTGGGGGCTAAGTCCGGACTATACGGTGGGTGAGTAACAGTTTCAAACCCACATTCAACAATAGCTGCCTTGGCAATATGAGCAGTATGGACGGGGGCGTTGTCACACAGAAGCAGAACACCTTTGGTTAACTTTCCTCGCCTCTTTTCTTTGATTGCATCCTTTAATTGACGTAGAATGTTAGCGTAGTACTGTCGTGTGATATTTACACCTTTTTCTTTATAATCGATTAGTAATATTCCTTCACAATCCCAAAATATCGTGGCCATGACCTTGCCAGCTGAAGGGACGACCTTGAACTTTTTGGGATGAGCTGAACCCTTAATGTGCCACTGCATGGACTCTTGTTTACTCTCTGGGTCATAATGATGAACCCAGGTTTCATCTCCAGTAACTATTCTTTGCAGCACCTCATTAGGATTTTCACCGCACAGGTCAATAACATCGGAACAACACGCTACACGCATGTCTTTTTGAAGCCGAGTCAGCATTCGCGGAACCCATCTTGCACTTACTTTTGACATATTAAGATGGTCATGGATAATATCATGTACGATACCAATAGAAAGATTGGTTACTTGAGCTATAGATTTTACCTTCACTCGACCATCTTCCAATATAAGTTTTTCCACTTTATCAATATTTTCTTGTGAAGTAGCTACTACAGGCCGACCAGGTCTAGGGTCATCTTCAATACTCTCCCTTCCACGTTTAAATTCGCTTGACCACTTTTGAATGGTAGATAGAGAAGGAGCAGACTCACGGTAAACACAATCCATTTCCTCTTTTATGGTTTTTTGATTTTTACCCTGTTTTGTCGAGAATCTTATGACGCATTGATGTTCTAATTTAGTTAACATTGTCAATTCGCACATGATGTTCATGTTTGTTCAGCAATTGCAGAAAAACAAAAGAACATCTCGGTTCCAATTATATTTTTTTTTAATGTCAATGAATAAACCTTAGCGGCCAGTAACGAAAGAAATTTAAGAAGAGGTTGTAAGATATCAATACCGAGAATATTTTGAACGCCCCTCGTATATTTCAAATTTATATGCCCCTTTCAGCACTCTAAATAGTTTATACCCACCAATTTGTGTATAAACGAGTAAATACGGGTATATTGAGTAAATACCGAGTATTTACTCGGTATTTACCCATGAGTATTTACTCACTACCCATCTCTACCCGGGACTAATTAAGGATGAACATTATAAATAACAAAAGAAAAGATAATAGCTATAAGGAATGAGTGCTCAATAATGCAACACTTAATTAAAAATACTTTGTCATTAGCAAGTTACGAATAGTAACATAATTGTTAGGCTTTAGTTAGTATAATACTAACAAAGTGGATCCTTTTGCCTAAATACCTATATATATATATATTTTTTTTATACCACTTCGGTGGCAAACAAGCTTACGGCCCGCCTGATGGTAAGCAGTCACCGTAGCCTATGGACGCCTGCAACTCCAGAGGAGTTACAAGCGCGTTGCCGACCTTTTAAAAACATTTTATTATTTTTTAAACAAAATTCTTATCTGTATTGGTAGCAGGAGATCTAAGGTCCACCACCTTGCATTTTGGAGACAAAGCAAACCGTTTGGAACAGGTGTTTGTGGGGGTGATCTGAGCTGATTAAGCCCGGTTGCCAAGAAGTTCCCCCCAGCAGGTGGGCAGGGGAGGGGGGAGAAAAGTGCCTCCGGCGCGCCTAACTCTAAGCGTTATATCTGCATACATCTAGCAACTATATCAAGTTTGGTGTCTTTTTCGTATAATTCGAGGATGAAGAATTCATTTCTGTGACTAGTTTTTCACTCACCCATACAAAAAATTCGAGAAATTCAAAATTAAAAAAAAATATTTTCACTTTTTTTTTCGAAAATCCTCTACAAAATTAAAACTATGAGGATTTGCTTTAGAAAAAAAATACCTGCGAATAGCCCAGTTATCCTACTATACAGAATAGTAAACTTGTCAAACATTTTTTTTTCATAACTCTGTTAAAAAAAATGTTTTGTGTCGCGCGGCGTACCTGAATTGTAGGTATGAGCCGTATGCAGCGTTTAGGATTTTTAAGTATGTTTAGATGATTTCTGATAAGTTTTTATTCTTCTGGTTGTAGAAAATTACTTCTGGACGTGATATATATACAAATATAAAAAAATAAATATATAAATAACGATGTTGGGAAAACTTTCGCCAATAGAGTTATTATAAATGTGATAAAATTAACATAGGAGATGTTTGACAAAAAATGCGGGTTAAAATAAGATATATATTGTTCGCAATTGCCACTATATGTCCGTGCATTTTAGTTTTTTTCTTAACGCAGTAAAGTTGCACCTCCATGCGCATTTTGTTTTGCAGCAACGAATAAGCTGTAAACAAGCAGCAGCCGCCGCAGGTAGCCATGTCCATATGGGCTCCCAATAACCATTTTGTTTGGACCAGCCCCAGTCAGCAGGGCATGGTAGCTGTTGCTGAGGGGCTGTAATCTGTCCCCAAACATAGCCTCCTTGGTAAACTGCACGGAGAATATGTTACGTAGGTAGCGCATCTTCCATTGGAGGCAGATTCTCTAACTGGAGATTTCTTTTTGTAAAAAGTATTTTTCGGCACTCATTTACACACGTACCTGACCTGATCTGAACACAGTAACAAAATGCATAGTTTTAAAATAATGTCTAGGGACCAATTCATACCTCGTAATTCAAATCTGTTCAGATTTAATATTGTAACTATTGTAAGACTCTTACATGTCATACAAGACAATAACAAATTTTTCCAAAATTGGCTGCTCAATATTGCCTTGTTTACCGTATTTAAATCCCTCCGGAACATTACAAGGACCACTAAAACCAGGCTTGTCAGAACCCTCATATTTCCCATTTTTCTCTATGCTGCTGAGACATGGACACTAAGGGCATCCGAAAAACAGAAAGTGAATGCACTAGAGATGTGGTGCTGGAGACGAATGCTGGGCATATCATGGACTGAGTTCTGGACCAACGCATCAATTCTTGAGGAGCTTGGCATTAAAGAGCGGTTGCTTTCTACGGGCAAAACTCGGTACTCAACTTACGAGGGGCGTTCAAAATATTCTCGGTATTGATATCTTACAACCTCTTCTAAAATTTCTTTCGTTACTGGCCGCTAAGGTTTATTCGTTGACATTAAAAAAAAGTATAATTCGAACCGAGATGTTCTTTTGTTTTTCTGCAATTGCTGAACAAACACGGACATCATGTGCGAATTGACAATGTTAACAAAATTAGAACATCGATGCGTCATAAAATTCTTGACAAAACAGGGTAAAAATCAAAAAACCATAAAAGAGGAAATGGATTGTGTTTACCGCGAGTCTGCTCCTTCTTTATCTACCATTCAAAAGTGGTCAAGCGAGTTTAAACGTGGAAGGGAGAGTATTGAAGATGACCCTAGACCTGGCCGGCCTGTAGTAGCTACTTCACAAGAAAATATAGATAAAGTGGAAAAACTTATATTAGAAGATGGTCGAGTGAAAGTAAAATCTATAGCTCAAGTAACCAATCTCTCTATTGGTACCGTACATGATATTATCCATGACCATCTTAATATGTCAAAAGTAAGTGCAAGATGGGTTCCGCGAATGCTGACTCGGCTTCAAAAAGACATGCGTGTTGCTTGTTGTTCCGATTTTATTGACCTGTGCGGTGAAAATCCTGATGAGGTGCTGCAAAGAATAGTTACTGGAGATGAAACCTGGGTTCATCAATATGACCCAGAGAGTAAACAAGAGTCCATGCAGTGGCACATTAAGGGTTCAGCTCATCCCAAGAAATTCAAGGTCATGCCTTCAGCTGGCAAGGTCATGGCCACGATATTTTGGGATTGTGAAGGAGTATTACTAATCGACTATAAAGAAAAAGGTGTCAGTATCACAGGACAGTACTACGCTAATATTCTACGTCAGTTAAAGGATGCAATCAAAGAAAAGAGGCGAGGAAAGTTAACCAAAGGTGTTCTGCTTCTGCATGATAACGCCCCCGTCCATACTGCTCATATTGCCAAGGCAGCTATTGTTGAATGTGGGTTTGAAACTGTTACTCACCCACCGTATAGCCCGGACTTAGCCCCCAGCGACTTCTTTTTGTTCCCCAATCTTAAAAAGGATCTGCGTGGAAATAAATTTTCTGACGATGAAGCATTGAAGGCGGCAGTGGAGGAGCATTTTTACACCAAAGATAAAAAATATTTTTATGAGGGATTAAAAAAAATAATTGATCGATCTCTTAAGTGTATGAACATAGGGGGGGAGTATATTGAAAAATAAAAATATCAAACTTTTCGTACTTGTTTGTTTTCATTCTCATACCGAGAATATTTTGAACACCCCTCGTATTTGGACACGTGTCTCGGCGAGACGGAACATCCACAGAACGTCTAGTTGTGCAAGGAAGAGTGGGAGGTGACAGGGCTAGAGGAAGATCTCTAATGAGATGGACCGACCAAACAAAGCCAGTGTGTCGGCCACAGTAAGCGAATGTTTACGGAAAGCAGCTCTACGGGAGGAATGGCGACGTGTCGTTAAATGAGTCGCTTAAAAGTTTACATAATGGCCACGACCACTCTATCAAGAGTTTAACGAAGAATAAATCCCTCCGTTACAGTATTTTATTTGTATATATAATTTATTTTACAGGACCAAAAAGGTCAGAAGTCTTGCCATTCTTCCACGCCTTTTCAGGTTGGGACACTGTTTCTTTTTTGTGTGTAAAGGGAAAAAAGCGTATTTCAAGCTTGGAGCGCATATCCTGCCGTAACGGAGGGGTCTAAATACGGCAAACAAGGCACTATTGAGCAGGCATTGCCAATATTAAAAAAAAAATGTTATTGTCTTGTATGACAAGTAAGAGTCTTACAATAGTAAGTATGGACTGATTTGAATTATGAGGTGTGAATTGGCCCCAAGACGTTATTTTAACAAAATGCATAGTATTTTGTTACTGATTTTAGATCAGGTACAAGTACGAGAGTAAAAGTTAGACAAAAAGTAAGTTACAAAAATAAATCTCCAGTTAGAGGATCTACCTCCAATGGAAGATGCGCTACCTACGTAAACATATTCTCCGTGCAGTTTACCAAGGAGGCTATGTTTGGGGACAGATTATAGACCCTCAGCACCAGCTACCATGCCCTGCTGACTGGAGCTGGTCCAAACAAAATGGTTATTGGGAGCCCATATGGAAAAGCCTACCTGCGGCGGCTGCTGCTTGTTTAGAGCTTATTCGTTGCCGCTCCAAAAAAATGCGCAGGGAGGTGCAACTGCGTTAAAAAAAAACTAAAATGCACAGATCCATGGACATGTAGTGGCAATTGCGAACAATATATATCTTATTTTAAACCGCATTTTTTGTCAAATATCTCCTATGTTAATTTTATCACATTTATAATAACTCTATTGGCGAAAGTTTTCCCAACATCTTTATTTATATATTTAATTTATATTTGTATAAATATCACGTCCAGAAGTAATTTATTAATGTAAGTAATCTACAACCAAAAGAATAACAACTTATCAGAAATCATCTAAACATACTTAAAAATCCTAAACGCTGCATACCGCTCTTACAATGCAGGTACGCCGCGCGAAACAAAACATTTTTTTAACAGAGTTATGAAAAAAAAAATGTTTGACAAGTTTGCTATTCTATATAGTAGGATAACTGGGCTATTCACAGGTATTTTTTTTCTAGAGCAAATCCTCATAGTTTTAATTCTGTAGAGGATTTTCGAAAAGAAAAGTGTAAATATTTTTCCTGAATTTTGAATTTTTCGTATTTTTTGTATGGAATAGTGAAAATTTAATGAATTCTTCATCCTCGGAATATACGAAAAAGACACCAAACTTGATATAGTTGCTAGATGTATGCAGATATAAAGCTTAGAGTGAGGCGCGCCAGAAGCACTTTTCCCCCCCCTCCCCTGCCCACCTGCTGGGGGGAACCTCTTGGCAACCGGGCTTAATTAACTCAGATTACCCCCAGGAACACCTGTTCCAAGCGGTTTGCTTTGTTTCCAACATGCAAGGTCCCCTTAGAAAACGGGACCTTAGATCTCCTGCTAGATGGACATAGAAACTGTTGCTGCGATTTGCCTCTGTGCTGCTAGCTACTATTATGATTTAGGCGTATATCATTAAAAAAATTACTAAGCCATGGAGAAGGAGCTAAAGTCTATTTCAATAGAACTTACTATGTAAACAAACAACGTAACTTTGTTTTATCACTGTTTCTCTTTGAATTTTCACACCACCTCATCAAATACCATTGAAACCATACACATATACACTATTGAAATGGTCCGTTCCGTAAAATACACAAATATATAACTGTATCTTGGATATTTAATTAAAAGTTTAAAATGGGTTCATAAGTTAGGTTATTAGGACCTGATGGAATGACGGTTTTGTTTCTTTTAAATTCTACAATTGTCTATGATGGGTAGTGTTGTGCCTAAAGTTTGTGATATAAACCCGCTACACACTACCCAACCCAGGCTCTGTAACTACCGCCGCGGTTATAAAATACATCAATAGGGTAGACCGAGGCCATTCGGATCACTGGGGAAATCGGATCAAAATAAGCATTTCTGTAAAATTTGAAAGATCGCGGTTAGTTACAGCCAGTCAATCAGCGTCCCGCGTTCGCTCTGTTCCTAACGCATGTCGCCACAGTTACTGCCATTGGAAAAGACTCACGCGTCGGTCACGGTGACACTTCCCGATGAGTCGCTCGTACAGGTGTATTGTGATTTTACCGCCGATGTAAAAAATGTGCAAATACAGTCCGTGATAAAAGTAAACGCAAAAGGCTAAAGGTTTGTAATTGTTGTTACTTATTGTTAATGGCGCATAGTGTTTCCTGATTTGATTTTCTTTTTATTGTATTTAAAGGTATATTTCCGTTACGCGAAAATAATTCAAACATATGATATGGGGTTATTCGGATCATCTGATTGGGGGCGATTAGGATCACATTATAAAACAAGGTTTTCGGACGTTTTTTTTGGCTTATTTTATGTTCGCATGTTTTAGATGGTGCGTACGTATAAAAAGAAGAGGTATCAGGGGGAATGGTCGGGAGAAAATATGACTACAGCTGCTAATAAGGTTTTAACGAAACCGCTGTCCCTACGTAGAGTCTTTTGTTACCACCAACTAATTTTCTCATATGGGGTGAATCGGATATGTGTGATTTTTCATGTTTTGGTTTGAAAAAGTTTACAGTTTTTGTTTATTTTCATTTAAGTTATTCGATTTTGTTGCTAAATGGCCATTAGCATGTTTTGGATTTATTGTTAAAATATATAGTAGCATATACGAGTGATATTATGTTTCGCCTTCTGTAGGTGGCGGGATAAAAAATTTGACTAGAAAGGAGGAATAAAAATAATGCTCAAATGCAACATTAAAGATACCAATGATAGTTGATGTAAATTATTTGACCTTTGTGATTCTTAATCATATGATTAACATTGTTAACCATTATTAATTAAGATTTTATGACAGAGATTTTTTTTTCTGAACTGATTTTATGTCTGAACCTTGGATTATGTTCATTAATAACGAATTTATCCAACTGAATATTAATAAAAACAGTATCACCTTAAAAATTGTATTTATTGACCGTCAAACAAAAAATTACCCGATTCGTCTCGGTATACCCTACATCATTCTTAAGTACTAATTTGTCTTCTGATCGTGATTAAACAAATTAATAATATGTAACTACTTGTTTTTTACTTTTGGTATTTTATTATTCGATATGGTTTGACATTAGTAAAGTAGTAAGTAGGAGCGTTGCCCATCACTAGTAAATTCATCATTCAGAGACAATTTCAATATGGCGGTTTGTTTACATAGTTAGCAAGTTCTATTGAAATAGACTTTAGCTCACTTATTCGGACCCAAGCATTGTTATATTGCTTATCTTTATGTTTCACATCTTTTGGGTTCCATAGGACTGGTTCCATTTGGTAAAATTCTAAAAACTGCAATTCAGTCTTGTTGGACCACATTTTAACGGCTGATTACCAAAACGCGTCTTTACAGAAACACACCGGGTAATTATTGATAATAATATTTAACATACGTGTGGTGGTAATTTGCATTTGTGACGTCTACCCCCAATTTATTCATAGATTTTTGTCGGGTTCACAAATCTCTGTTTTAACAATGAGTGTGTACATGCTCTGCCTCGCTGCCCACGCGGGAGCAGCGAGACCCTTTGACGCGGCCGCAAAAAACCGACCGCAATCGGAGAACGGCGAGACGAGACAAGGAAGACCGAGACAAGACGAGAGCAGTCTGTACACAATCGCTCTCGGCCTGTCTCGGGGTGTCTCGCCGAGAGTGATCGGCGAGATGCTCTCGAGTATGTACACACAGCCGACATTACAAGAGTCTACCTTTCGACCAGGACAGTACAAGTCGCTTCACAAGTTTGCTCGCGGTATTATTGCCGTATTTAGCACAACTCATCTGTGTAAAAAAACATTTTCAAAAATGAAATTTACAAAAAAATATTACTGATCTTGCCTCACTGATGAGAGTGATGACCATCTCAAGTCTCTGTTGATAATAAGTACTTCGCACATTGAACCGGAACTCAAGAACAGTTTTCGGTAAATCTATGCTGCACGCATCACATTAATTTGAAATTCAAGAAATTGAATTATTATATACCTATATAGGTAGTCACTTAATAATGCCAATTATTAAGTAACTATTATACCTACCGCTCCCGCGGGCCGGACAGTAGGAGCCTTGACGCAATGAATCAAGTATCATTTTTGATTAAACATAAGTAATTTAATTTGTTGTTATTGTAAATAAATACGAAATATTTACAATAACAAATTTTAAATATTAAAAACATAAGTGGAGTCATCCACTTATCCGAAGAATCAGGAATCCGACGAAACGGGAATCCGAAGAAACAGGAAAACGACGAATCAGGAACAAATTCTTTGGAAATATGATAGATATATACAATTCTAGATAAAAATACATCCCACCAAAAACATATTCATGTAAAATTTTGCCATGACGAAACCATAAGACCAGCACTGTCAAAAAGTTAACAGATCTCTTGTAGAGCAAAGCTTCTAACTATAAAAGTGTCGGGCGTAGTAAGCGACGTACGTGACGCGCTGTACGCTTACCAAAACCAAAATTTATTCACTATTCATTATTTTTTATTTTACAATAGTTCTTGTAGGAACGAAACGGCCATGCCACATATATATTTTGACTAGTTAAGGTGTAGAGTTTGTGAAGTTAGGGCTCACGACTGCTCTTACAAGTGTAATTCCTCTTATATTGCACTCTGGAAGATCATTCTAGGAGTATTTATCACAACGGACGAAAGAAGTGCGTGTTGCGAGCTTCTTGTAATAAAAACAATAACAAACATATGTCAGTACTTTTTTTTGTATTTGTAGTAAAGATTAATTATTTTCCGTCATCATTATTGACTTTAACAGAAGCTGAATACGAACTTGATAGAATGAGCAACTTATCAGATACTGAAATTGACATCGAAAACTACCTCTTTAGAGAATCCGTAACAAACAAACAGATTAAAAATAATATAACAGAGCTACAACGACTTTCACGCTTTGAAAAGCAGAACGTAATATCTACCAAACATGGAGAGCGGTGCAGTTGGCGGAGGTGCACCACATGGCCACAATATCACCATTCACCGTATTTACAGAAATCCACTACAGGGTTCCAGTTCTTATGAAAAGTCCTTCCCTATGTTACGAGCGAATCTACTGACGGACCCAAAAGACTACCACAAGATCAACAACGAAGCTCATTGTCGTGCTACATGAAAATACATAAAAAGAAACGAAGAAAGTGATATTATGCCCCGTAAAAAGTAGAATTGTCCATCGAGCAATACATGATAATATGCCACCCGCCTCGAACGCATTAAGTATTTTACCAAGGGATATGCCTTGCTAGTTATTTGGACCTACTTCACCGCTGTCGCCTTGTTCTTGGTTATATCATCCCAGCAGTCGTGATCTGCTCCTCGTACATCATCATCATCCGGAATAGAATTAATACGCAGCATAAAGTATGGAATCTTTAAACACACGAGCATATCAGCTAAAATCGCATTACAGACTAAAAATTATAGTTTAGTTCCGTGTCTCAAGCACATCCGTGATAAAATATAATTTAGCACAAATATGTAAGTACCCTTGAACGATACATATGCCAGAGGAGGTTAGGTGTGCACGCTGAACGCTAATATGGTTAACATAAGTAATCAACTAATCACACAAAGTTAAGACGTGTACATTTTCAACAATCTCACATGTCGTCATATAGTCATTGTAGCTTGTGTTTAAGGAATTCTGGTAGACATAAAAGATGCAGACGTAACCATTCTGAGATCAGCTGATATTTGCAATGGGATGTGACGGAAGAATACACCATTTAATTTAGCACAAGCTGCCATGTTTATCGCAATATGAGCAGGCTCCAATTTCACCACGGTGACAGGTGCGACAATTGTAAAACATCATTGTTGCTGACGTCACAGGCATCCATGGGCTACGGTTATCGCTTACCATCGGGCGGGCCGTATTCCTGTTTGCCACCATCATTGTTTTATTAAAAAAAACTTTATTATATCGGAAAAAAACAGATATTTCTCTTGCTAAGTTTATGACAATTGTCACAAGAAACGCTACAATTGTCACGAAATTCCGACATATAACTCATTACCTGTCAAGAATTACCTACAATTCTTCTAAATCTTGACAATTGTCAGAAACTTCGCAAAAGAAATATCTGTTTTTTTCCGATATAATAAAGCTTTTTTAAATAATACAATGATGGTGGCAAACAGGAATACGGCCCGCCCGATGGTAAGTGGTAACCGTAGCCCATGGATGCCTGTGACGTCAGCAACAGTGATTTTACAATTGTCGCACCTGTCACCGTGGTGAAATTGGGGCCAGACGGAAAGAATTAACTGTAGGTAAGTACTTATAGTTTTCATTAACAAAAACGATTACCCGGTGACGGGGGCGGGAGAGATTGCAGTATTGAGGTGAAATGTCCCATAACAGCACACGGAATCAGCATAGACGAAGCTATCGCAAAGAAAAAAATAACCTTCTGGAAAATAAATAAGAATGGTCAATACGACATTAACAAAAATCATAATTGGTTTTACCAAGTCCAAGGGCAGTTACGTATAACACAACGCTCAAAATGTATATTTGCTGTATGGGGCAGCGAAAATGAATCGTTGAGGGTCGAAACTATCAACAAAACGATAAATTTTGGCAGGAGAAGATGGAACCAAAGTTGTCAAAATTTGATATCGACTGCATAGGTACTTCCAGAACTAAAATGATCCTTGTCACCCTCGGAACATGCCAAGTAACTGACGGTCTTTCCACCGCTATATACAACCGGCTGACGGTTTTTTTTATTTATAATAGCATCTAAACTATCATCTGGCAAAGTCTCAATCGGAAAGCGATGACTGAAAAAAAAAATGTTTACAATTTCATGTGATCAACTGACGGTCTTTCCACCGCGATACAACCGGCTGACTATTTTTTTTATTCATGATAGCATCTAAATTGTCACCTGACAAAGTATCAAGCGGGAGGCGATGACTGACGATATTTGCTCCTGGCCCGCGGTCTATTACGACTGCTCTTACAAGTGTAATTCCTCTTATATTGCACTATGGAAGATCATTCTAGGAGTATTTATCACAACGGCCGAAAGAAGTGCGTGTTGCGAGCTTCTTGTAATAAAAACAATAACAAACTGAAGTCAGTACCTTTTTTGTATTTGTAGTAAAGATTAATTATTTTCCGTCATCATTATTGACTTTAACAGAAGCTGAATACGAACTTGATAGAATGAGCAACTTATCAGATACTGAAATTGACATCGAAAACTACCTCTTTAGAGAATCCGTAACAAACAAAATAAAAATAATCTATAACAAAGCTACAACGAGCTTTGAAAAGCAGAACGTAATTTCTACCAAACACTGTTGCCTTTTTGCGACTTAGTTCCTGTTAGAATATCTGTATAGCCCTTAAGTAATTCAGCTTAGCTGTAAATAATATAGTTCTGATTTAAACTTTCACGGTTATTAAATATTATCAAACTACACAACGGGACTTAATCGCGTATTTAAGTTTTAAGATTTACCTCCGACGTTTCGAGGACGGCGTTGTCCCCGTGGTCTCGGAGAAGACTGGCTCAAGTTGACATCAACATCTTCTAGCCGCGCGAGATTTTCGAACTACCCGCACTTGGTCTTGTTTATCACTTTTGAACGTTTTGCGCACTAGGGATGTTACTCTGTCATCCACATGGAATCCAGTCATTAGTAAATGTAAGCGGAAACGAATATCGACAGTCGATAAATCGAATATCGTTAGTGTTGTGTCCGTTATAATCTTACACAGTTCTCACCATGAGGAAATGCGAGCTATAAAATCATTGGCAGCCGTCAGTTTTGATGCTTGCAATTGGGTTGGCAGCGATTTAATTGCTTACATTTCAGCATTGTAAGCTCTGCGAAAGATAACAACCCATTATCACCGAATTACCAAGTATCACCGATAAGCCAAAGTTTGCCCTACAATCCACGGTGCGATTTGACACACGTGAATGAAGCTCGACGCCAAATGTTTGTCACCGGCGAGAAGACCCTCTCTTTAATACCTCCTACTGCCGCTGCCCTCCTTCAGCATATAAAAAGGGCAAAATATCAGGCTGGAGAAATATGCGGATGTGCACTTTGAGTCACGTAGCAACCTGACCATCTCCAGAGCAGTGGGGATGGAAGAGAAGACCAGACCTTTCATTAGAGACTAATTGGAGTGAAAGACCAGATCTTTCATTAGAGCCTAAGGTCGCCTCCAGAATCTCGCGAACTAAATTGACATGAGTTTGACAAATAAAATGATACCAGGAATAGCAAAGAAAAAATAGGCACGAGTATATGTCGATAAAATGATATCGATAAGTAAGATTGCACTTAGGTTCTACCCTGCGATTATTGTATAGGGGTCACAAACGATTTCGATTTATATGAATGCGACGAGAAAAGTGGTAGATTCGATTGTAAGATTGTGACGTTACCCATCAAATCAGGAGGTGCGGATGCGAAATTGATAAATTTCAATATTAGTATGCAGGTTTGGGGGCAAGTTGTTTATTTCAAGAGCTCGGTTGTCAACATAAATCTAAAATTGGTGATTTCATTTGGACATGTGGCCGGTAGATGAGATTGATCCATAATTATTTAAATTCTGACCTAATTGTCAACTTGAATGTCCAGACAAAATCAAAGTCAAAATATACTTTATTCATGTAGGCCTAGGAACAAGCACTTATGAATAGTTATTAGGTACATATTATCTTAATCTAATTATCAGAGCAATTTATTGATGTTAATATTATTCCAGTTTAGGGACTGGTCTTTACAATCGAAGCAATAGGGATCACCGAGACGATTTAATTTTAGCGTCCACACCACACAAATTAAATGAGAAATTAATCACATTGTACGAAATTTTTTCCCGTCTGGGCTGAACTTATTTGTATTTTGAGCCAAAATCACTGTTTCTACATTATTATATATCACCTAACTTGTTACTCTAGCTGTAAGTTTTCCTAACAAATAAATAAAATAAAATATTTATTTATATACAATATGTTTATCAAATATCCTTGTCTCTATTACTATAAAATTGCACAATTTTCCAAATACCAAGTAACATTAGTAAAATAACTTAAATATACATTTTAACTGACCGCGCCACAGTAGCGCCCCTAGCGGTGAATTCTCGCTATATTCTCTAATTCAAACTTTTTTGAAAATATCAATATGAACAGCACTGGCCAAACTGTGGTATCATTTGTGCACATTGACCTGTCAATTTAGTTCGCGAGATTCTGGAGGCAACTTTAATTGGAGTGAATTAGACTATATATGGCATGCAGTTAAGGAGCTGGATAGGTGTGGATGCAAAATTGGATATGAAACCAACCGATGCTCATGCAAAAAAAATTACTTTCCTTGCACCCCAGCCTGCAAAATTTTCCACAGTGACGATTGCTATAACACGAGGTGCGCTATTATTTTCTCAATTTACTCCTTTTATGCACCTACATAATTTTATTAATTTATACCTACCTACCGCTTTTTTATTTGCAGCAATAGAAGACGGAGAGGTAGAAATATAAAGACAGAAGAAAAATATATTTTAAACAATGTAAAAAGCAAAATCAATAGTAAAAAAATTAGATAAAAACAAAAGGACTAAACATCTTTCATTCAACTTTCAGCCCCTTTTTAAGTCAGTATCTACCACAAAAACTAAACAAACTATAGGTACCAGCTGATGAAAAGGCGCAGTAAAAGGGTTAAAGAGGTATTCCCCGTTGGATATATGGATATTACGTATATGCGCAATTTTCTTCCGATTTAAAATGATCGTATCTGAAATAAACCGTTGTTTTGGCACCTTTAGATGATATTCCAAAAATGGCTAACGAAGTTGAGAACAAAATACCGCGTAGACAACCCAAAAAAAAATTAAATCCGAAATATGCGAAGAACAGCCCGAATTAGTGAAGCCGTGAAAGAAAAGACATAATCATATGTAGGTATTTAGGATCGTATGAAATCAACAAGATCCGATTGGTATCTTCGGCAATAAATTTACCGCGTCGCGAACTGATCGTAATGGTAGACTTTTGACTTCAAAATTGATCGAGGTCATTAATAAAGACAACACTTTATACCCAAAATTAACCACGTAGGAACCGCTTGTCGTTTTGAATCAGTCATCTATATCGGAATCGGACACGTACATGGTAGACCGGACAACCACCTGGCCAAGCAGGGTCTCTTTCTGCACCAATCCGTTGAATATTTCAGAAGTTTAAGTCTTGAAACAACAGAACAAGCCCACTTAGTGTTCACAGGGCTGACATTAATTAGTCACAGTAACGAACGGTTCAATCCGAAAAAAAAAAATTTGGGCCGTTGGCGCACCGTAGGTACGCACGGCTCACCAAGTCGATATTTTACAAGTATCCGCTAATACACCCCTACGGTGGAGAGTTATTGCTAAGAGTTATTGCTAAGCTAAAGGAGACGCGTCGACGTATAACAAAATTCTGAAAGAGGATCCGTATAAGTCTTGGCATCGTTGTTCAAAAAATTGAATGCAGGAATCACAATTTGCGTATTTTTTGCAAAAAAATGCGTGCAGTTATCAAAAAAACAAAGTATCCTCTAAATGCCGCAAAACTTTAAATGACTCCGAAATCATGGAGATGAGAAAATACAAAGTTCTATCGATGCTAAATCATAATCAAAGTACAGATAAACTAAAAACAGTAAAAACACGTGCCAAACTCTGTCACATAACGATCTCCAAAATTCTGTGGCACACGCTTACGTACACCATAGACCAAAATTATAATTAGCCACAGTAACAAACGGTTCTCTCCGAAAAAAAAATCAATTTGGGCCGTTGGCGCACGCACGGCTCACCAAGTCGATATTGCTGCAGTCTAGTGCTGTCGGAAACGCGTTTTTTCAATAATCAGGCCTCTCAGAAGAATGGATAATTGACACGTTTTGTAGAATTTCAGAAGAGAGATTAAGATATGCACATGACCAACAAATTTCGCGCAATCAAAACACAGGGGCAATGAGAGTCGCCCAGCTTGAGGAAGTGGTAGAATCATTAAATGACGAGACTATATATGGCGAGGGCGGTATTTAACTTATGCAAATAAATATTTTAGGAAGTTTGGGCAGGGCGTTCCAAGACCACGAATAGAGATTCTTCAGCTGGACGTGGTATACTATTAAATAGATACTACAACTTATGAAGAAAACTATTGAAAGTGGAGGCGATCTCAAAAAGTGACACTTTTGTTCAACCACTTTTAAAAATTATGAAGTATTTAGAGTCCCTATTTTTCATACAAAATAAATATTATCTTCAATGGACGCCATCGCCACGCCATATCATTGTGATTGACGTTGCTTGTCACGCCTTAAACTTAACAAAATTCGCAATACATTGCGTCTTAGAATAAACTTTAAAGTGTATTAAAAATCAAACCACACGTTATTTTTAAAAGTTGCTGAACAAATGTTGGTTTGTATGAGGAGTGCAGCCTACAGTTTAATTTTTTGCACGTATTACAGGCCACACCCGGTATACATCGTTGTCTGAGTACCCTCAACACAAGCCTTCTTGAGCTTACTGGGGGACTTGGTCAATCTGTGTAATAATGTCCTATAATATTTATAAAAAAAAATAAAAAAATAAAAAAAAACGAGGTAGTTGAGGAGGCCAATAACAATAAAAATGAGTTTCTTGCAACGTTTCTTCTCATCAAACGTCATTTCGAGACACAAGCAAATCTAACTATCTAAGAAAAATCAGGGATATGAAAGGAATTTAAAAACCCATTACAATTCCTTTCTTCCTCTAGTAACCCAATTACATATAATAATGATAACAACATTATAGGGACAGATTACGTGGTCAGCATTTCCCCGCGCTATACGGAATGCCCACCGCGCGGCTTGCTGCTTAGTTGTCCTCCGGCCGGTTTACTAACGAATGGGCCAAAAACGTTTCCCAAAGTATCACATCCCAAACTATGTTTCCCAAATTATCATTTCCCAAAAAAATGTTTGGCAAAACAACTTATCGCAAACTTTCAGTTAGCAATAGTCTTTTTTGGCAAGTTATTGTTTAGCAAATAATTACTTGGACAAGTTACATTTTACCAAGTATTATTTAGTCAAATGTATCATTAAGCATAACTTACATGTCCCAAAATATTGCATGGCATACAATTTACATACCAATAGCGAGGAGGCTGCAGAATTTAATTTGGCTGGTATTTAACTGATCATTACATATATAGTTAGTAAAAAGTAACGTCAAAAAAAATCATTCTTACTGCCAAAAATATGTAGTAGGTACTGAAATGATCACTAAAATTAAAACTCCATTTTAATATAAAATGATAACCAAATTTCTTACATCTTGCTATTCTATTAAAGCAAATAACACCAAAGTATCCCAAAAATAGTAAATAACCACCAATATTTAAACCACATTTTAGTTTAAAATGTCATGCAATTTTTTTACATCTCGTTATTCTACTAAATTATTAATCCACTTCGTGACCTTTTTCTAGTACATAGTATTTCGTTTCTGTAAGGATCGCAGTTCTAACCTAACCTAACCCACTTTTCTAATAGCATTTCGTTTCTGTAAGGGTCACAGTTCTAACCTAACCTAACCCTCTTTTCTGATAGCGGTTCCGTTTTGTGAGGATCGCAGTTCAAACCTAACCCACCCCACCCAAATTACGTAGAATTTAACGTACCTATATTACATAACATAACAAAAACTACAAATTTAAATAGAGAAAAAGAGATGCCTATTTGTCAAATTTGCGAAGTGACAATTTTGACCAAACATCTTTTTGGAATATAATAGTAGCCAATAAAAAAACGTTTGCTAAATAAGTTTTTGTCCTAATAACATTTGACAAAGTAAAATCATGCCAAATGATAATTTGACCAAATAAATTATATGCGAAGTGTAACTTTGCTAAAGGTTCCTTTGGGAAATGAAACTATTGCGATAAGTTTGTTGGGAAGTGAAATTTGGCGAAACGTATTTGGCCCAAACGGAAGTACACCCCTCCGGCCATGTACTAAGAAATACACGTTCTAATTCAGTATTCCTGATTATCATTTATATACTCCCAGATAGTTAATTCCTATAACTGGTGACCCCCGACATTTGACATTTAGTGAACCTTGAACTATTAACAGTGACAAATAGTGTTGGTGAATTGTTTAAACGACTTTTAAAGGAAAATCTGGTTGAGTTATTTCGTAATATTATTTCGGTACGCGTGTGTGTGTATTGTCGGCCGGACAACTCCCCGCGGTCCTGGGTAAACGGAAGCAAATTTAATTGTGTCGCAGAATGTCTCCGACACCACCACCATTGCCAGGACCTTCAGCAACCGCGGTTCCTGGAACCGCGACAACCATCGAGTTGTTTGTCAGCGATATCGCTTGCAGCGAAAATACCAGACTTCTGGCAGGATCAACCGCGACTGTGGTTTCTACAGGTAAAAGCGATATTAGCTCAGCAGAAAGCAGGGACCAATCAAACTATAATATTGTCATTGCTAAATTGGGAAAGCAGGCGATTCAGCAAGTTGCTGACATCTTGGAGAAACCGCCGGAAGAGAATAAATTTGCAACATTAAAAGCCAGATTATTAAGTGTCTATGAAGAGACCGAGGCAAAACGATTACAACAGGAGCTCGCGGTGACCAGCGACCTCGCAAGAGATAAGATTCCTGATGAGACCTTGACGTATTTTTGGCAAGGTCATCTACCACCGTCGGTGAGGGCCGTTGTAGGTGGTTGTAGCGTCCGCAAATTCGAAAAACATTGAGAGTCTGGCAAGCATAGCTGATAAGGTCATGGAGACCTTCAAACCGAATGAAGTTGCCGCTATACAGAGTACTTCACGTCAATCACGCCAGAGTTCGCCGACAGATTTTATAACGGCAGAATTGTGTTTTTATCACTACCGCTACAAGGCAAAGGCGAATAAGTGCGTACAACCGTGCAGCTGGAAGGGACCACAACCGCCGGCGGGAAACTAGCGGAAGTGCAGACGTTTTCGGCGGAACCCTGCACCATGGTAACTAATTATCGCCTTAGTGTGACAGATAAAATTTCCGGTTTAAAATTTTTAATAGATACCTACAGGTGTAAATGTGAGTGTAATTCCAAAGAATTTTAAATTTTTGAAAGACTCGTTACAACCTGTGAATAATTGCAAGTTATATGCCGCGAACAATACCGAAATTAAGACGTATATGGATACGTTAACTTAACGTTAAATTTAAGACGTAATTTTAAATGGAATTTTATTGTGTGCGATGTCAAACAGCCTATAATAGGTGCAGATTTTCTGCGTAATTATAGATTACTTGTAGATTTGTTTGGTAAAAGGCTGATTGATGATTTGACAAGAATTTATGTAATTGGAACGGTCATAAACCATACTCAGTCTTCGATTAATTTATTAAGTACGGATAACAAAGCATTTCACTTACTGCAAAAATATCCCGAGATATTAAGGCCATTATCATTAAATTTATTGAGGCACCTAAACATAACACTTACCATCATATTGAGACAACAGGGCCTCCGATTCACCAAAGAACTAGACCGCTGCCTCCTGATAGGTATGAAAAGGCTAAAAAGGAATTTCAGCAAATGCAAGAGATGGGAATTTGTAGGCCATCTAAGAGTCCGTGGTCTAGTCCTTTGCATATAGTTCCTAAAAAAGATGGAGAGATCCGTCCATTTGGGGATTATAGAGCTCTCAATGCAGTCACGAAGTCAGATCGCTATCCCATAGCGAGGATACATGACTTCACCTATTTATTGGCAGGTAAGTCCATATTTTCTTGTATAGACATGCGTAGAGCATATCATAATATCATGATACACCCTGATGACGTAGAGAAGACAGCCCTGACCACTCCATTTGGTTTGTATGAGTTCCCTAGGATGAGTTTCGGCCTGAGAAACGCTTGTCAGACCTTCCAGCGGTTCATGAACAATACCGTTTTAAGAGACTTTGATTTTGTGTATTCCATTCGCTCAAGATGGCCAAGCCACCGAAGCGGTGTTCGGGCGGTGAAAAGAGCGTTTGAGGGAAAACCGATAGGACGCCGCCCGGTCGGCCGACCTAGGGTGACGCTGATCTGGGCGAGCTACGGATTGAGAACTGGCGAGAAACGGCACAGGACCGGGATCAGTGGCGAGCAGTCGTGTTGGAGGCCAAGACACACTTTGGGTCGCTGCGCCAGAGAAGTAAGTGATTTTGTATATTGTTTCTTAGATCACATACTTGTTGCTTCTCTCTCAGAGGAAGAACACGACGGTCATCTCGAACAATTGTTTAAAAGACTTAGCGCATTCGGTATCACAATTAACCTGGAGAAATGTACATTTAAAGATAGTTAATTCCTATAAACATCACAAAATAAAACGAACAACCGCCACTAATACCTACTAAACGAATTTAAAAAATGAAGGCCATTTTAAATTTTGTTTCAGTTTTACCTTAAAATATATTTTTTTTATTAAGTAATAACAATCATTTTTGGCAAGCATAGGTTACAGCATACGTCAATGAATTACATAATTTTAAAGATTTTTTACTTTGGATTTAGGATTAGGTACCTAGTCCATTTGAATGACTAAAAGTACTGTACCAAAATGTAAAGTTTTCAAAACCCTGGGCAATTCAGATATGTGCAATCCAGAAAACCAAAAAGACCAGGTTGTTAACCCATCTGAATTGTGAAGACAGACGGCTAATACAACCTCAATAAAGGATCAAAGGAATACAAAGGAGTTAGAAAGGGTTATTATGGTCACAAGTAATTTACAAACTTTCTACAAACTGCCAGCAGTGCCAGCAGATTTCTTAACTTTTTCTACTATCCTTCAATTTCAATTTGGGTGTAAAAACAGGCTCATTACTTGTACACATTCAGGAAAGACAAGAACCATTTTTGATAAAAAAAAAACATTACAAAAGAAAACGGAAATCCACCACCAATACCTACTAAACGAATTTTTAAAGTGTGGTTTATTTGACCTGCCTTTAGATTTGTCAATATGAATTACTAAAATATAGAAATTTGAATAATTCGGGTGATATGCCTTACAAAGAAAACTACAAACGATAAGTTTTTACTCAATAACAACTGTATTGGGAAGACAAGACAAAACACGACAAGAGAAGGTAATTATGATCACAAGTAAATTACAAACCTATACTAACTGCAAGGCTAACAGCAGATTTCTTAACTTTTATTAAATTATCTTTCAAGTTCTATTTTGGTGTATAGACAGGCTCATTACTCATACAAATTTAGGAAAATGATAGAAAGCAATTCGACAACTCTTTCGAATTCGTTACCCCAAACAATCCAATTATGATAACATAAGAAAACGAACAACAACCGCCAATAGCTACTAATCGAATTTCAAAGATGTGTGCTATTTTTTTATTTTACCTTTATTAACAGCAATCTTTTTTGGCAGAACATCATCTGTCGAACTTACAAGTTTTTTTTATCTTTGGATTAATTGACAATTTTTTTGTGCCACAACACAGATATTAAAACAGTTGAGAGAATGTGTTATTCAGAAAACCAAAGAGATAAGTATTTTTTTATTTTGCTGAAAAACAACTGTTTGTATACAGACGAACTCCTAAATACATCCTGAGGAATGCATAAAAAGGAGTTAGAAAGGGATAATTATGGCCACAAGCAAATGACACACAGACTTTTAACTGGACTGTTCGAATCTACCGCGCGCATTGCTCGTCAGGCGAATTTCTGCGGCTACGCGTTTCGACTCGACTCGGCGCGCCTCAGTGGACGCGGGGTAGCGGATGAGTGATAACGGGGGGTTTCGATTTTGAGTTTAGGTATACTTTCGGATCTAGATTCAAAATGAACGAAGAATTATTGATATCTCTTGTCCAAAAATATCGTGAACTGTACGATCATTAAGATAGTCGGTATCGTGTACCCAGTGTTTGTGCACTCGTCGCTTTCTTGTTCTCTCGCACTCTTCTTCTTCAAAAAGAATTTGAAACAATAGCATTTCTTCAGCACAGCAAGCACGACCTCAGCACAGGTTCCCGTGACTTCGACTCGCTTCGATTCGTCTGTGATGAACGTACACGGAAAAAATGCGTCTCGATTCGACGCGATTCGACTTTAATGGACGCCAGCCTTAACTAGTAGACTGACAACAGATTTCTATTTTTTTTATTAAGTTTTGCATTCTTGGTACCATTTCAAGGATTTACTCAGAATTCAAGTGAAGTCAATCTTCCGTCAAAATATTGTGTTCATCATTTCAAAAAGTAGCTGCTGAAGAGTTCAATACTTCTACAGAGGTTTAGAAGCCCACTCAGCCAAGCTGTCTTCAAGTAATGTCAGTAACAGGCCACTCCAATAGCTTCATGATCTCTTGGCCTGCTGCCAGGGCATCCTCTTCCCTCATACTGTTCAATCGCTCAGTGACATGACGACTAAAGAACCAGTAATTATTGGTCTCCGAAGGAACATCGGACACTAACGGCTTCATAGCAATAAGGAGATCGTCCAGGACTTTTTTACACTTAGTATTCTTTTTCTTTTTAGATATGGGAGCTCTGCGTCTAGGTCGGTCAGTTCTCTGGCCTCGCTGTCGGATTTGTAGAAGTTCTGGGTCATCCATGTCTTCAAACTCAACTTTAACCTCCACATTGTCAGTCTCTTTGAAGTCCATTGCATAGCCCTGTGAAATGAAATAGCAAAACATATAAAAAAAATAAAATAGGAAATTATGAGTAAGGGGCTGTCCATAAATTACGTCTTCGTTTATTGACGATTTTTGACCCCCCCCCCCCCCTAAAATCATCCAAGTCATGCTTCGAATGACCCCGTTTCCTCCTACGTCATGCTACCATCATCCGATGTCCAGACCCCCCCCTAATTTGAAATGACGTAATTTATGAATATCCCCTAAGAGTGTACAAATTGAGTTCACAAACATGACAATTTCCAAAAATATATTTACACAACCTTATTGTCAGTGTTTAAGTCTTATGGAACATTGGCATAGTAATGGAACAGTTTAGCTATGTCAGCTCATATTAAAATTTAATGTAATATAATTTTAATTTAATTTACTGGTTTTACAATTTATGTACTCAACTAACATAATATTTTAAGCGCAGTGTAAAAGCACAACTAATAGAATATGGTCCGACAGACCTGAAATAAAGACTTTCAATTCAAATTTTAAAAGCCCGTGCACTGTGATATGAGCTGACTAGCCAAAGGCCATAGCCGTAGACACGGATATGGCTTTTGCCTAGTCAGCTCATATATTCAATATACGGAGTCAGATATAGATATAAATTGATTATTATTTAGCACCAAATAGTCAGTAGTAATATCAATAGTCACCCCTAGCCACTAGATAGAAGTACTGCATATACCTATTTAAATTGGCTTTTTAAGTGTTTTTGAACTCTACTGTACATACATGAGTTAGGCTTAGAACGCATTGCAATTAATTTCTTGCAATTTCAGAACCAAAAATGTGTAACGTATGGCATGCTTCATATGTGCAGCACTTGCAAGACTGAAACTGCAAGTAATTCGTCTGAAAATGCAAGAAATTAATCACAGTGCATTATTGTGCACATGTGTAATCATAGTTCACAAGAAATTAATCATAGTCTAAAATGAATCGTTATCTGCAAGGCAAAGTTGGAGAAAAATGTACAAAAAACTAAATGTTTCATACCTCATAGACATCCTCTTTTCTAGAACCTTCCCGGAGAAACTGCAGCGGTTTCCATAGTGGCCAGCATGGCACATATACCTCTTCAAGAGTCTTGGCAGTCTCCTTGGAGCGCTCGATACGTCGCACGTTGTGGTTGTACGTACTTCGTATGTTCACCCAGCGATCACGGACAGAGCGAGCTGCCACAGACAATATCATGAATACATATTACAAAAATAAGGTATTATCAGTAATACACTTGGTCAGAGTCCAGATAATTAATTCATAAGGTCAAATTAATAGGTACTGTAAAACACTATAACATTGCCCTTCCAACATGACACTTTCTGAAGAAAGCGTATCTGTACTATACTTTTAAGTTATTTCGCTTCTACTGAATGGTAACGTGGTGGGCAAAGTTATGTTGAAAGGGCAATGTTATAGTGTTTTACGGTACCCAAAGTTAACAAACAAACGAGTTACCTACCAGTAAATCCACCGCCCAGTTTCGCAGCAAACTCAGCATAGGCCTTGTACTTCTGCTGTATGTGATGGTTAGTGTTTCCAAATGGTTTCCAAATGAAGTCTCTTTGTCGCACGAACTCGACGAGATCCAGCTCTAATTTTCGCGTCCAATAACACGGTTTTCGCGGCATTTCACAACACTAAAAAAGCTAACAGTCAAATCGTTAAAGATTACAGAGGCAAGGAAATGATTAAAGCTAAACACAATTGTCTCTTTACTAATGTAATGATTCGATGTACGATTTAATGAAGGCAGCTACACAGAAATGCCGTTTTGGGTTGCAGCGCTGGGCCGGCACCGGCAGGACAATGCAATCAATGCAAATGGAACGCTGTAGCGATGATATTTGATATTTATTCTAAAAATCTAGGGCGCACTTCGGGGCGTGATCCGACATTATCACATCGCAGACACAATACCTAATAATTAATAAAATTAATACTACGCAGCAGAAGCAGTGTTGCCATCTCGAATTTTGAAAAAATGCTAGACTAATGTCTAGATTATGCCAAAGTTTTATGAAATATGCTAAAATATCACTTGAAAATACTGAAAATAGATACTTAAAATAATATGGTGTCTAAAGATATTCACTAAAAAACACCGTACTTTGTCAGTAGAAAAAGGCGCGAAATTCAAATTTTCTATGGGATGATAATCCTTCGCGCCTACTTTTTTTTTTATTTGTCATTTTTGTTTACTAACGGAAATGGCTTGACAGACTTTAGTTACGACGGTTACGAGTTTGCTGTTGTTTGGCCATGGTCTAATAAAACATGGTCTTCCATTCCCAGAGTGACACGCGATTACGTCACAATAACATTGCCACTTTATTTCAACATAACCTGTTACATGGGTACATTATACCTACGGTTAATAAGTTAAAATATTTCTTTATAATTTTATAATTTTCATTTATATGTATTTTAGCTTAAATTTTACAATAACACGTCATTTTTAATTACTTGTTAGCAATATCTTCCGATTCACGAAAGAAATTTCAGACTTTCGGGTAATTCTGTTTATACTACTGGCAACACAGGATAGCGCTGTGGACATTTGACAATTCGGATCTAGATAACTTCATGCCCTGGGCTATAACCGCGAAAATCGAAGTACGCAAATTGCGGGGATTTTTCTCTGTCACTCTAATTACGCCTTCATTGGAGTAAAAGAGAAAGATCCCCGCAATTTGCGAATTTCGGTTTTCGCGGTAGCCGCTCAGACCGTCATCCTTGTCGAACGCGTGTTAATTGTTATTTCCTTCTCGCGCAGTGTCAGCAGTCGCAGTGTTTTCCAAACTTTTCACGTCGTAAGCTTGGTAATTAATGTGTAACTGTGAATTAGTTTTTTAAACGTTTGTCTTGTATAGATAAATAAAGTTTAATTTAATACATTAGATTTGTTTTATTTTACTATGTTTCTACATGAATAACTTAAAATTAATGCCGTTAAAATAATTTTCACCGTTGGTTAAAATTCTCCCACATTTCAAAGTTTGAGAACCTGTAAACAGCATGATGACGTAGGGTCATTCCATGTGATTTCAACAAATTTGAATTAAAAAGTGTGCCGCATGATTTTTGATTTGCATAAAAAAAATTGAGGGTATATTTCATGGTGGCAGAAGTGCTGAACCACCACCAGTTTTTTTTTTATCTTTTAATTTCCAATATTTGCCCATTCGAAGTTAGCAGTGGGGTCAAATTCTTGCTTGTACAAAATCAGACCAAACTTTTTTTCTATAAAAGGTAACGAAATAATTATTACTTTTTTTGATTAGGTAAGAAATGTGGATATTATACTGTATGACAAAATTTATCTGAATTAACTACAAAAAAATGGTGACCACCCGAAGTGTACACCTAATTGGTCAATTATTGCAATTTTAAAATGGTTCTTGTGCCAACCCTGGTGCATATCAAATATTACTTTTTTCTGAAATATAATGTACTTGCCGTGTTCATCTTGTAAAATAAATATAATTGTGTTAGATCAATTACTTCTAATAGAAAAATATAAGTGAAAATTGAGAAATTCGAAAAATGCTCGTGTTTGACTCTAAAAAAATCCATGTGGAAGAGAAAATAAAAATTTGATTGTAGTCAGAAAATATAGCTGATAATTTCGTTAATTATATTTAGAAAAAAAAGTTTTGTTATTTTGCCTATTTTTTGAAATATGATTTTTTTAACATGCTACTTTTTACAACTATCGATACAAAATGTTTTATGTTATAAATTAATAAAAATGGGACGGTAATTGGTCATACGGATATTATTTACGTTTTTTATGTTCAAATATTTTTTTTGACATGGCAATAATTTCATTTGTAAATTTAATGAGGGTAGAAATTCGACAATGCACTGTTACCTGACAAGGATTGTGAATCACTTGCGAATGTTTCTTAATTTAGCCGTGTACATGGTCTAATAAAACATGGTCTTCTATTCCCAGAGTGACACAGGCCTACGTCACAATAACATGGCCGCTATGTATAGCGCTATCGCATATTATCATATAGCGCTGTCGCATGATGACGTAGGCTTGTGTCAGTTAGGTGACCTAGAAAAGACGGGAATAGAGTACCAGGCGGAGTATATTATTATACCATGGCCGTATAGTGAATAACCGACGCCTCCTGACTTGTTAACAAGCTTTATTTGCATGTTACATGGGTAATAAGTAAACGGCCCAATAATCCTTATCGAAGTTCTATAGGAAATCGTATTTATCTAGGAGATAATGAAGTGGTGAATTAAAAGTGCGACGTTATTCAACTTCAGAAAATTTTGAAGTAGCAAAGGTTTGCAAATGATTTTTTTTTTTGTATAAATATATAAAGTAAATTTCAATCGTCTGGATTTTATTTATATTTTTCCATCGAATTCATTCATATTTATAAGTTTAAGGTCATATGTATTTTAATCTGCATAAATACAACAAGAGCGAAAATGTATGAGATGAGCAGTTTAAAAAATCATATTTCAAAAAATAGGCAAAATAACAAAACTTTTTTTTCTAAATCTAATTAACGAAGATATCAGCTATATTTGCTGACTAAAATCAAATTTTTATTTTATCTTCCACGTGGATTTTTTTAGAGTCAAACATGAGCATTTTTCGAATTTCTCAATTTTCACTTATATTTTTCTATTAGAAGTAATTGATCTAACACAATTATATTTATTTTACAAGATGAACACGGCAAGTACTTTATATTTCAGAAAAAAGTAATATTTGATATGCACCAGGGTTGGCACAAGAACCGATTTAAAATTGCAATAATTGACCAATTAGGTATACACTTCGGGTGGTCACCATTTTTTTTGTAGTTAATTCAGATAAATTTTGTCATACAGTATAATATCCACATTTCTTACCTAATCAAAAAAAGTAATAATTATTTCGTTACCTTTTATAGAAAAAAAGTTAGGTCTGATTTTGTACAAGCAGGAATTTAACCCCACTGTTAACTTCGAATGGGCAAAACTTGGAAATTAAAAGATAAAAAAAAAACTGGCGGTGGTTCAGCACTTCTGCCATCATGAAGTATATCCTCAATTTTTTTTATTCAAATCAAAAATCATACGGCACCTCATTATTGACCAAGTGAGCTCAAAATGCGAGCAAAGCTTCTCCGTTTCAGACGTATAACCGCGAATATCGAAAATCGAGAATTTCTAGCAACTCTCTGTCAATCTAATTACGCCTTAATTGGAGTAAAAGAGGTAGTTGCACGAAATTTTCATTATCGACCCTCTGTAAATGTATGTAGCTAATAAGAACCACATAAGGTGATGGCGCATATTGTTGCTGCCAAGTTGGTGCAAACTTGGCTTAGACTAAATTATGCTAAAAAATATGCCAGATGCTAAATGTAAAATTTTGGTGCCAAAGTGAGTGAAATTATGCCAGATCTGGCATCATTTATGCCAAGTTGGCAACACTGAGCAGAAGCAGAGTATCAATAGCACGGACCTAGAGAGTAACCCGGATAGTGTACATTAGCCAAAAAGTGTGTCCACATGAGAAGTCAAGGTGGGCCGTTGCATCTCTTTCTAATTAGGGTGACCATAAGTCATATGTATGTGGGATATTAGGCCCCATTCGCACGACAGCTTAAAAAGCGTTGCGTTAAAACCCGACGTTGGCGCTTTTTTACCGTTTCCAATATTTGTGTTCATATGAACGCTTAAAAATCACTTGTGAATCGTACTGCCACGTACGTATCTCAGCAAAGCCATACTTTATTTGCTATTACGACGTATTATTTGAATATAGCTTGAATATTTCAGGAATTTGTAAGCATAAGTTGACATTTTTAAGGTGAAACTAATAATAATCTTGACGATTGACACCAAAAATTGACACTTGACAGCCAACTGACAGCAGCGCCGGCGCTTTTTTAACGCTTGTGAGAACAGATACACGGAGTTCCGTATGCTCTATTCAATTTGACGCCAACGCTCAACGCCGAAAATCGAACAGTGCTCGATAAAAAAGCGCCGCGCTTAAAAACCGCCTTCGTGTGAATACATACATGGTTATCCATTTGTGTCATTCAAACGCTTTTTTAACGCGCGTTGAAAAAGCTGCCGTGCGAACGGGCCTTTAGGATAACATTGAATATATAGTTTGGCCAGGATCTTTTCTTATTCGTGCATAGTTATATTAGTTATAAAGAATCATACTGTCTTTTCGCTGTACTAGTATTATGGCCTAAAAAAGGATGGATATAGTTTTTTTTTCTCTTCTGTACAACGCTTCACACAACCTTAGGTACTTAATTTAGTTGTTCTAAAAACTGTTATTAATAGGCGTAGATGCTGGACCACGAACATGGTCGATCCTCAGGAAGGTGGTCCGCCGTAACGTCTGTCAAGAATACAGGTATGAGTGAGAGAGATAGAGAGACAGATATGCTGACAGAACCAGAGGGTCTACCGCGAACCGCGTTCGACGTGTCGCCCCTCTGTCACACTTACGTACGAAAGTGCTACAAAGAGGCAACACGTCGAAAGCGGCTCGGGGTAGGCTCTCAGGACACCCCCACTGTCCTGAGAGCTTTTTACAGTCTTTGCCGCGTTAGGTCCCAGGCCCTTCATAGCAAGCACTAGCCGCCCCTTTCTCAGCACCCATCGTATAGACTGCCGCTTAAAATATCTGGCCGCCCTAGGCCCGGGCCTACTCGGCCTTAGGGCAAATCCGCCACTACCACAGGGTCGCGTGGGACCGCTACGCCCGTTTGCTATAGTTTTTAACTAGGACGCTTGTCACTGGAGCATAGACACTGAAGTTTGCATCGTTTGACGAGCATCTTTCTCTGTCTCTGTAATTACTCTTTTATAGGAGTAAAAGTAAAAGATGCCCGCAATTTGCGAACCTCGGTGTTCACGGTGGTAGAACATCTGTGCGAAAAGAGAAGAGTCGTGAAATGTAAAGAAACTAGTGATGTGCCGTTCCCATTAAATTTTCCAAAGAGGGTAAATTCCCAGTAACGTTTCTGGTATCGTCCCAAAAGTCAGTAAATTACCATAAAGTTCTATTTTTCTTTTATTATCAATGTGTTTTTTTATTATTAAAACAATGTATAAATGTGTCTGTAATGTTTAAGGACTTTGGATTTCAATTTTGGCAATTATTTATTCTGTATTGGCTCTCATTTCACCAATTTAAACATGCCGAAATAAATACCTACCTATTCATATAAACTTACTTTTAAGTACGTAATAAGAATTGTGTACTTAACACTGATTCTCATCGTGCCGACATCATGGTCACCCTAATGAGTTTGACAATGTTGACTTGTATTTTTATCGCAAAATGTAATAATTGTGGCTTCCTTTTGAAACAATATTCCACAATTAGAAATTCTTTCACTCCTACAACCTTTAACGCAACATTTATTCACAATTTTTAAGAAATTTTTCATTCACGTTTTTGATAACATGTCATCACACGTTAGGGATACCAATTAATATTCAAAGTTACTACAATGTCTACCATATCAAAATTAATATTTTTTTTTGTTGTGCACATGCTTGGTTAAATCAGTTAATAATATTGACATCATAATTATTTACAAATTTCTTAAAAGATATCAGAACCTTACTCTAAATATAGCACTTAAATAATATAAGAAGGTATTTAATTTCAGTAGTATATTGATATAAAAACTACCACAATGGTATATTTTTAACATTGGCAACATGTGCGAGTGAGACACCGCGACCCACCTTTGCTATCTCAAGTGGACCGTTTTCTCTAGTCTGGTAAGAACGTCTTTCTGGCTCGGTGATAAGGTGAAATTTAGTATGGCAAAAAAAGTGACAGTTCACTCCATCTTATAACTTCATGATCAATAGTCCAAATTATATAGTTGCAGTGACAGCGCTCTAAACCGCAAAACGTAATTCAAGACCATAGAAGGTGAGGGACAAAACATACGCAATGCGACAATATTAAAAACACGCTTTAACATTCCTGACAATATACCAAAAACAATCTACGTAATTCGGTCGGGTTATTTCTTGCCCACCATAGACCGTAATAAATGTATGGTGGGCAACAAAAAAAAAAGTGAGACTGTGACAAAGACAAGGAATAATATCGCTTTCTCTGCTACTCCTACTGAAAGTTCTATAAGTGTATCTCGTTCGGTCATTTGGCCCCTCCCCCGTTTCATCTCTATATTATTATGGTACGGAGTCGTGGCAGAAACGGGAACCTTTGACACCTGGGCTATAACCGCGAAAATCGAAAATCGAAGCAATTTTCGAACTTCGATTTTCGCGGTTATAGCACAGAATAATTAATAGTACTACCGTACAGAAAGGAAACTTCCTACAAAAACGAAGTTTGACAGCGGTTCAAGGTCGAATCATGCTGTCCCTTTCTAATATATGGCACTATCCCTTTCGGCTATTTAGGGTTGTCAAAAATCAAGTGATTATCTTATCTGTGGTCGTGCACGCAAAAGGAAGTCAAGTGGTGCCAACCCTAATAATTGCTCGGAGCAATGCTGAGCCGAGCGGAACCGAGTTTGACCGAAGTCAGGAGTTTCGCACCTCTGGTTATAGCCCTGTCTTGTAAAAAGTAAACCATAGAAGGTAGGATCGTAATAAGTGGTATACGCGTGCCTGCCAAGAGTTCTGCCACCCTCCTCCACAACGTTTGGTTTCTCGAAACCCACCCTGTGCTATAGCGCCAGGCCTAAGCGACTTCAACATCTCGGATAGGTGGAAAGCTGACTGGTCTACTGCTACGGCTGGAAAAGACACCCTATCTTTCAGACCCGACGAGAAAACCAAAAGGGTTTCACCTACCTCGTAAGATCTGGTGCCGTCTAAATAGGATGAGAACAGGTCACGGCCGTTGTAATTATTTCCAACATAAGTGGGGTTGGAAGGAGTCTCCCCTCTGCGAGTGCGGCGAAGAAGAACAAACCACTGAGCACATATTGCGGCGCTGCCCTCTTCACTCCTATCCTGGCCCAGCTGAGGATCTGGATGCCCTGACACCCGACGTAGTTGCCTGGCTTAACAACCTCAAAGCTATTCTCTGATTGCCTAATCATGCATGCCATACGATTAAATAAATAAATACGAGTGCCTCCGTGAGGGACAAAACATACGCAAATGCGACACTGTAATTGGTCGAATTTATTTGTTGCCCACCATTATCCATACTAAAAAAATGGTGGGGAACAAAAAATATGTGAGACTGTGATAAGGACAAACAATAATAGCGCTTTCTCTGCTACTCCTACTGAAAGTTCTATAAGTGTATCTCGTTAAGATACGTAAGACTATCCCGTTCTGTCAGTTATCCCCACCACTCATGCCCAATCCAGACAATCCAGTTTAATACTAGATTCATGAAGTAAACAAACTTCTGTCATTGTATATTTTTATTAACAAAAACTGCAAGTTTTATTAGGGCGAGTGAAGCGAGCCCTATCACTATTCGACAAACTATGCATTCTTGTGGTACACTTTACGGAAAAACTATCGCACTGTTATCGCCTCCAGAATCTCGCGAAGTAAATTGACATGAGTTTGACAAATAAAATGATACGAATAGCAAAGAAAAAATAGGCACGAGTATATGTCGATAAAATTATATCGATAAGTAAGATTGGACTTAGGTTCTACCCTGCGATAATTGTATAGGGGTCACAAACGATTTCGATTTATATGAATGCGACGAGAAAAGTGGTAGATTCGATTGTAAGATTGTGACGTTACCGATCAAATCAAGAGGTGCGGATGCGAAATTGATAAATTTCAATGTTAGTATGCAGGTTTGGGGGCAAGTTGTTTATTTCAAGAGCTCGGTTGTCAACATAAATCTAAAATTGGTGATTTCAGTTGGACATGTGGCCGGTAGATGAGATTGATCCATAATTATTTAAATTCTGACCTAATTGTCAACTTGAATGTCCAGACAAAATCAAAGTCAAAATATACTTTATTCATGTAGGCCTAGGAACAAGCACTTATGAATAGTTATTAGGTACATATTATCTTAATCTAATTATCAGAGCAATTTATTGATGTTAATATTATTCCAGTTTAGGGACTGGTCTTTACAATCGAAGCAATAGGGATCACCGAGACGATTTAATTTTAGCGTCCACACCACACAAATTAAATGATAAATTAATCACATTGTACGAAATTTTTTCCCGTCTGGGCTGAACTTATTTGTATTTTGAGCCAAAATCACTGTTTCTACATTATTATTATTACCTAACTTGTTACTCTAGCTGTAAGTTTTCCTAACAAATAAATAAAATAAAATATTTATTTATATACAATATGTTTATTAAATATCCTTTAATTTATTTAATTTAATTTAATTTAAATATACATTTTAACTGACCGCGCCACAGTAGCGCCCCTAGCGGTGAATTCTCGCTATATTCTCTAATTCAAACTTTTTTGAAAATATCGATATGAACAGCACTGGCCAAACTGTGGTATCATTTGTGCCATTGATATAGAATAAGAACTGGATACCCAATCAGCCGCAAAAAATGGCCCCGCAAAAGTAACGTTAAAACAGATCACGCGTTACTTTTTCGTTTAGTCTTGTATAGACCGCTCAAATGTGAAGTTGTCAACAATGTCGTAAAATGGTCGTCAAAATATGCAAAAATAACAATGATAAAATAAGGAAAAAGCTTGGAATGTATTTCTTTCGGTTAGTTCTTTGGATAGCATTACATAATTTATGTAATCTGGTGGTAATTTCATGGTTTTGTATAAATTATTTTGTTAGTACCAAAGAAGGGATGTGAAGGAACAAAAATCTAATGAGTCGATGTGAGGTCAATACTTTTTTTATTTTTATATGGAATTCGTAAGATATAATATTATGTTTAAATTCAAGATTTCCAAGAAAACCTATGCGACGTGCTGAGTGTACTGCTATTATAGCAAGAGATAGGGGTGATGCAGTTTTAAACAAGGCAAAACGGCACTTGTGTGTTCGGCGCATTTCCTTGTTTCCGACATATACACGACCAATAAGGGCTTACATCGACTAACTGTAAATGTTAAACCTGTCTGAACACAGTGACAACCACAGGAATTTCTTGATAAAGACCATAACCAATCAGTACCAGTAGCGACCTGAATATCCCCGTGCACTATATTGCAAAGAACGAAAGTGCGAACATTATGTAGATCTAAAATACACAGTTATTTAATAAGTTGAATTTATTTCAAGGAAAATAGTATTTAAAGACGTACCTATATATACTTACTTATTAAAAATAAATTTGTTTTATGTAACTTAAACGGGTTGTTACCATGAATTAATTTTATTTGAACTCCCGATCAAATTAAATTGATTCATTTATTACTTTGGTTTTTCTGTACAGTAATACCTATTAAAATGTACCAAAGGGACTCCATTCGTTCATTATTCTCATTTGACGTTGTTTGACGTAAATACAAAGGTGAAGTTACGTTTAGTGCCATCGGACTTAAAGTTTTAACAGTGTTGGTACTAATGTTTACAAATTTGACACTTAATGCTTACGACAGTAAGTTCTTTTCCGTACAAAACATTTATCTTGACTCAAAATTTACGTAAGCGTTTTTATCATCAATGCAAATTTGCCGCTACTGTCATTCTGACCCACATTTTGTTGACGTTTTTGTTCCGCTCTGTGTGTCTATTTCTAATATTAAGTCAGTGATTTGTGCACATTGACCTGTCAATTCAGTTCGCGAGATTCTGGAGGCAACTTTTTTTTTAGGTTTGAGATTTAACATAGTAATTTAAATTCATGTCTAGATGTGTTATCAAACATAAAAATATCATTTTATAAACCTAATAAAAAAATAAAATAAAGTAATAACACTTTGTATTATTACTAGCGCCACCTGTTGGCAAAATAATGAATTAACATTCGTGCTAATGTCAATTATTTATTTCTCTAACAGATGGCGTTAGTAGTAAAATATTGGACATTCTTATACAAATTGACTAAGCCCCACAGGAAGCTCAAGAAGGCTTGTGTTGTGGATACTCAGACAATACGATACCTATGTGGTGTTTTCAATTTCAATAATGTCGATAGCGCTTACGCCATTAACAACGATAAATACAAAAGTTGGTTAAAATTTTGGATTCAACCCACCTCGCTTCGCTTGGTTTGATTCCCAAATTAGCAATTAAATTTCTGTGAATACCTACTAGAACAATCATAGTATATTCACTGCGGAGGTCAATTTACTCGTATGTTCTGTTCTGTGACGCTGATGAACTGATCAGTCATGTTACTCATGTTGTGTTAGCAAATTAAATCGGGTATTGTCAGTCCGAGAAACCGCCAAGAAGTTTTGGCGCCATTCATTTATTACGTAAGACGATTTTGGGGTGGAGGGGGGTCGAACATATCTTATTTTTTCTTCCAAGGGGGTGGGAGGGGGTTTTCATAGTTCATACGTAAGATCACAAAGATGCGATATTTTTTTTAAATTTCTATGAAATTATGACGTTTAAAATAATACTTTGACACTCTATGCTATCAGACACGGTGCAGACTTAGCTTAAACGAGCTCAAGTACCTTTGTACAGGTACAAATAAACATTCATAAAAATATTTTATGGAAAATAAATTATATTGGTGGGAGGGAGAGGGGGTCAGCCTATTCTTATTATTTCTTACATAGGGGCGGGAGGGGGTCAAAAACTGGCAAAAATTGTCTTACGTAATTAATGAAAGGCGCCTTTAGTGAGTTTAGTGTAACTTGGAACTGCTAAAATTATAAATAAAGATAAGCATATTAATACAAACTTCAGTGACTTAGGGCCGATACAGACGGACTACAACCCGACTTCAACTTGTATGGGAACTGCACGCCAACTGCACCCCAATTGCAACGTCGGCGTGTAGTTCAGCAAAATGACCCAGAACCCTGGCACTGGCAGTACCTAGTGGAATTCAGGTTTGGTGTAACAAAGGCACATTATGGTTTGGTCATCCGACACATCTTGATGAGCACTTAGGAGAGTAGTACCCAAGATAGAGCTGATGCCGAACCCTGGTAGTACCTAGTGGAGCTCGGGTTTGGTGCATCATACATAGACACACGCTGTTTTGGACATCCGACTCGTCATGATGATCATTGGGTAGACCAGTACCCAAGCTAGATAGCTGATGCTGAACCCTGACAGTGCCTAATTGAGCTCGGGTTTTATACAACATAGGCACACGCTGTTTTGGTCATGCAACTCGTCTTGATGATTACTTAGGAAAGTAGTACCCAAGATAGAGCTGATGCTGAACCCTGGCTGTACCTATACTCCAGTAAAGATACGGTTACGTTAAACATTTTTTTTTTTTTTTTTTTTTTTTTTTTCAATTTATTTGGGACAATAAACAGTAACACACAGGGTTCAAACACAGAAATAGAGTACAAATGATAATAAAGTGTGAGACCAACAACATCGTCCACAGATTACTAGATTACCTACTGATAAATCTACAATGTATATAGCGCAAGGTAACAATATAAATGATGTATGTAAAAATTGTAAAAGTAAAATTAACAAAGATAAGATTACAAAATAGGTTTGTGGATGCAATTACAAATTCATATTGGCAGAAGTAGTCTTATACAGTTTAATGAGCGAGTAAACAGTTAAAACAGCTTGGCCCATGGGAGCAACTTTTAATTATGTTTTGTTTGAAGCAATTGAATCAATTTTTTTTTATACACATTATCAGAGAACATGAAAATATCAATATCATTAAAATACAAATTGTAACATTTAACCAGCCTGTATAGGGGATCTCGTTCTCCAGCGTGGGTGCGGAAGCGCGAGTCTGCAAACAGCTGGTGCTTACGTGCAGCGCGCTCCCGCGCCCTCGTCGGTACGCGGTAGCAAATAGTCCCGCTCAGGCTTGGACAGTCAAATTTGTTATGACATAGATTATAAAGGACCATCGCGTCCAGAAGGAGGCGTCGGTTTTGTAAGTTGAGTAATTTGTACTTATCAAGAAGCTGTTGGTAACTTAAACGCGATCGGCAACATCGGAAATGCATGGCACGCAAGAATTTCTTTTGAACAGTCTCTATTGAGCTTTTGTACTTATCATAGAAAGGATTCCATATTGACACGGCATATTCTATTTGTGACCTAACCAGCGACTTATATAAATAGAGGTAAGTTGAGGGTTGTTTAAAATCCGTACCGAGACGCATGATAAAACCGTACATTTTATACGCTTTACCGATGATATGACTGATATGACAATCTAAATGTAGTTTTGAGTCTAAATTGACACCAAGATCTTTTATTACCGAGACTTTTTCGAGAGCCGATCCGCTAAGGGTGTAGGAAGTGGGAAGGATGTGGAGTTTTTTGGTAAAAGTAATTTGTTTGCATTTAGGCAAGCTAAAACACAGTTTATTTTTGTGACAATACTCGCCGAGTCGGTTTAAATCATTTTGGAATTTGAAACGGTCCTCTTCATTTTCAACAATATGATAGATTTTAAGATCGTCGGCATAAAGTAAAAAGTTACAAAATTTAAAACAACTGTCTATGTCATTAATAAACAGGGTGAATAACAAAGGCCCTAATATAGACCCTTGTGGGACTCCAGAAGTTACATGGACACACTTAGACTCATATCCGTTGACTGCAACTTTTTGTGTGCGGTTTGTAATGTATGACCTAAACCACCTCCACAAATTTCCACGAATGCCATTGAAGTATATTTTTTCTAACAGAATTTGGTGATCTACTCTGTCGAAAGCTTTGCAGAAGTCCGTGTATATACTATCAACACGTTTATTTATGTCCAAACTTCTGAAAAGGTATGAGGTATATAGAATTAGGTTTGTTGTTGTTGATCTTTTCTTGACAAAGCCATGTTGCTGTGGGAGGATAATGTTGTGTAAACTTGGATAAATCTGATCATGAACCAGTTTCTCGAAAAGTTTGGATAATACGGGAAGAAGTGAAATAGGCCGGTAATTTTTTACGTCTTTCTTTGAACCTCCCTTGTGGACAGGGACAACTCTTGCGATTTTCCAGACATCAGGAAAGGTACCTTCTTTAAGGCAGCTATTATAAATGTAATACAGAGGATGTGAAATATTGTCAGCTACATTTTTTAGGAATATTGGGGGGATGTTATCAGATCCAGAACTTTTCGATGTATCAACAGTTTTCAAGGCGCGTTTGACAAGATGGATCGGTATGTGAACATCATTAATATGAACATTAGATGGGCTAGTTGTTGATCCGTGAGGATCGAAGTCAGGGGAAGTATTAGACGGCGCAAAAACAGATTGAAAGAAGTCAGAAAATAAGTCACACACCTCGGCAGGGTCACTGGTGGTTACGTCATTATAAGAAACGGTGGCGGGGATATTTGTGGTTCCACGCTTATTAGCAACAAATGTCCAAAAGTATTTAATGTTGGTTTGAATGCTTGTTTCAACTAATTTTAAGTAAGCATTATAACACACAGCTGATTGCTTTTTAAACCGTTCCCTGTAGAGTGAAAAAGTTTCATAGTCGTTTTGATTTTGATATTTTTTCCACTTTATCCAGGCCTTTTTTTTATTATTAAATATGTGTTTTAAAGCAGGAGAGAACCATACAGGAAAACGCGAGGGATGAACGGGTTTTAGTGGAACAAACTTTTCTATTCTCTTGTATAATTCTTCATAAAATGTCTGTACCGCCTGTTCCGCCTTGAGACCTAACAATAAACTATTCCAGTTAATGGTAGATAATTCCATATTTATGGCATTGTAGTCTGCTTTATAAAATAACAATTTAGGGATGTTGCTTTTATTAATTGTTTTAGTACTGGTTAAGAAGGGGGTTAATATAGTGAGTGGTGGGTGGTGCGGATCAACTGGCACAAGCGGTACAGGTGCCATTGCGCACTTACAATCAGCGTCGTTGGAAAAAAACAAATCTAGTATACGATTATTAAGGTTTTTGTGTGTGTTTATTTGAAAAGAATCTGTGATGGCCATAAAATTACGAACACAGTCATTTTGTGGGACTTGTGGAGAATTAATGTCAGGCGAGCAGCAAGGGCCCACTGGAACCCAGTTTAATGTAGGTAAGTTATAATCCCCTAAAACCCAGTAACCACTAACCGAAGGAGATAGCAGAATAGCTGATAGATATTCAAAGTGTGTAACATATGTTTCCAGTTTTTCATTAGGAGGGATATAGGTAGCACTAATGACGTATTTATGGCATCGGTTTACTGGTAGTTCAAGTAGGACGTGATCAACAATAGGGCAGGTCGGCATTAATTAGTAATAGGCAATTTTTTTTTATTCCTGTTCTTTAGATCATTTTAAGATACTTTATTTTCGAATCCAACAAACTTTCTGTCCGGAAGTAGGTAAAAAAAAATAGTTAAAAAAAAGAGCCGTTCTTGTTTGTTAAAAATAGTAATAGTATTTTTAGTTCGTAAACGTGACGAAAATAATATTTATAATGAGTCGACAATGGAATCAGTCAAAATATTAACACGGAAAATAACTAATTCAATAAATGGCGGGGCCTCACGGATATACGTCGTAACTTGATATAAAAAAAAAGTAATAATTAGGTCTTTGATTGAATTACCATAAAACTACCTCATTAAGCTATTTATCCGAGAATCCGACATCAATATTGTATCACTTGTATATATATTTACGCCTTAAACATGCTAGAAAAAATGGTTATAGATATAATTTCTTGCAGACTTTGTTCTGATAACGTTCAAAGTGATATTCAATACATAATCACACAAAAATATGGTCAATGTAATAAATATGTGCATTTTAACAAATTCGCTAAATGAAACTACCAAATTTGAACTCTTTGCGCTAATGCTAAGGATTACACTTCCTTGCGGCGCGCGGGGACAGTTTCAATGCGGGCGGTGGCGGGAGTTCGTGCCAAGGACGCGTGGATAGTATGTAGGTAAGTATGTACTTACCTACAAGTTGCTACAAGTGACAGGCCAATTCGAACGTGCGCGGGCGTCTCGCTCGCACCAAATATTTGTGCGGCCAAGTCTGAGCAAAATGAACGCGCGCGTGAATGATAGCTGATTAAAAATAACTGATATCATTTCCAATATTATTGGTTGATGTTCAAATTATATTCGTAATTATATACGTCAATTATGACCCACTATAAAAATAAAAATTGCGCATGACTATCTATCGTTCTTATTTAATTTCAGAATGGCATAGTGTGGAGTGGCATTATAAAAGGAATACTTATTATCGTAGTCATTTGACAGTTTTGGTGACACTTTCACATTCTGTCACAGCGAAGTGTGTAGGCCCACTCTTTAATTTGATATTAACGTCTATCCAACAACTTTGTCAGTAGAAAAAGGCGCGAAATTCAAATTTTCTATGAGACAATAACCCTTCGCGCCTAAGCGTCTGTAGACTTTTTTTTTCAACAAACGTATTATATTGACTATTTCGTGCTCTTTCAATTCATAGTTTACGTTCCATAATAAGTATAACATAGTAAGTTCCATAATAAGTATAACATAGTATAATAAGAGTCGACGTGAAATATATGTTTACTCTTTTGCACCATACTCGTTTGCAATAAGGCGAAAAGTACGGCTTTAAAATGACAGCGTTTTACACAAAAATAAAACGCTAATTAAATAACTTATCATATTCGGAACCTAAGAACAAATAATATTGAGAGTGGCAACACTGTCGTAGGGGCCTATTCATAAATTTAAGTCATTTCAAATTTGGGGGGGGGGGGGGGGGGGTCTGGACATCGGATGATGGTAGCATGACGCAGGAGGAAACGGTGTCATTCGAAGCATGATTTTTTGATGATTTTAGTATCCTATCTCGCCCTTATTTTAATATCCGGACGGATACCGGATACTAAAATAAGGGTACTAAATAACTATGCTTGATATCGGAATATAATCGTACTCGATTATTATTTTAAAACAATTTAAACGTTCCATTCACTAGCTCGCGCACTAATTTCGTACCTAGTGATAGACCTTTATACCGCGCGAAAGTTCATTACGAAACAGGCCAAAACTTCCACAATGCGCACCTGAAAAACCTGAATATTTCCGCCGGCCGAATAATCGGCGGCTGAATACCGAATATTCGGCCTATGGTCAGGCCGTACATCCGGTATCCTGTATGCGGCCAAACAACTATCCGTTGCATCTGTAGTTCCGAATATGATAAGTTATTTAATTAGCGTTTTATTTTTGTGTAAATGCTGTCATTAAACAGCTGTACCGATATTCGGAACATAAGAATAATATTGAAACATGTTTGTTATCGCCTGGTGGTGGGAAGACGCCAAACCAATGTGATTATACATATCCTATGATATACTTATTATGTGTATGTAATATAATTATATTATGAGTGTTTAATTAATTATGTAGTACGTACACCCTTTATTGTAACACCTGTGAGGAGAGAGATATTTAGTAAAGTATACAATTTGATAGGTACATTTTGTAAAATTAACATTTATTGTATTTATTTATTTATTTCAAATAACAAATTGCACCTTACAGCTAATGCCAAAGCGGCACAATTTGGAATACATTAACAACATAAAGCATTTTTAACATTATTTATAACAATACAATATACAGCTAAGACACATGTATTCATTATGGTATGCTACTCTTAGGCATCTCTCTTTCTAATATCCTCTTGCACTTTCACATCACTATTCCGGATCGTTTTTATTTGCTAGATAATTTAACGGACAACTATAGTACATTGTAGGAGAGGACGGAAAACCGCTAAAAGATGGACGAGTGAGTTTGAGGGCCGACACGTTGGTGGATGAACTGACTGAATGAATGAATAGTTTGACATTTCGTTTTTTTTTTAAACAAGATATTGGTCCTATAAATAACCTAAATTTATTTTTGAAGGAAAAAGTTGCGCCAAAAAAAACCTTTTATTGATTTTTATGTTTTAAATTATACTCATTGCTGTAGCGAACTGTCACCAATGACAGATGATGATAATAATGAAACATTGTAGTAGTGGTGGTTCAGGTGCTACAGCTATTGCCTACTTTCCAGCTTGGTTTTAGACCATCTATTGCCACATTTCCGAACAGTGGCGTGAAAAATTTAATTATTTATTTCACACCAGCTCGGAAAGGCTTACTTTGCACTTCAAAAACTGAGAGCAAAGTTTCATTTTATTCACAAGTGAGGCAAATGAATCAAATGCAAATTTTGAGTTGTTTTCTTATATTTGCTGGTAGAATTGACTTTTAAATCATAAATATTTCATAAAATTCATTTGTATTTGATTTTGTATGATATTTTTACATTTAATATTTGCTTTGGGTTGGTGTGGTGAAACATTTTGTGTTTCACTTGGGGCAAATTTTGTTTATCCCTCGTGCTTTGAAACCCTTGCAACGCTCAAGATTCCATGTTTCGAATGTTTTACTTGCTCAAGTATCAATATTAGCACGAGCGGTTAAACAACAACTTTGCCCCCTTGTAAAATAAATAACTATTTCAATATAGTCAGCTAACCTGAGGTACAAATTCAAAAACTCACCAGCAGTTTAGCTTCACGACCTTCCAGATGGAAAAACAGCAAGCCAATGACTTGAAAATTTGCCTTGTATAACTGGCGAGGGACGTATATGCTAGAAAAGGGCAATACGACCTACGATAGTGTTGCCACTCTCAATTAGAAATGCAATGGATAGTTGTTTGGTCGGATACCGGATATTCGGCCTGACCGTCGGCCAAATATTCGGTATCCGACCGCCGAATCTTCGGCCGGCGGAACAATAAAAAAAATAAAAAATCATTTATTTCAGACCTTGGTTCATACACTTACACCAAAAAACTAATTAACTACAAACTAAATTTAACAATACCTACATTTCGGTTTTTAGGTGCGCATTGTGCAGGTTTTAACCTGTTTCGTGGTGAACGTTGGCGCGGATTCATTTCTAACTATGTTCGAAATTAGTAGGTACCTACGCGTGCAAGTGAGTGGATGTTTAAATTGTTTTGAAATAATAAACGAGTAATGTACAATATGACCGTGACTGTTTCTTAAATCCAATTTGTTTACTCTGAAATCAAGCAAACTTACTATCCGGTATCCGGCCGGGTATATTATTCTGAGGTTCCAAATATGGGTACAGTTGTTTAATTGTTGCTTAATTTGGAGATTGACCCCAATTTCATTTCTGATCAAATCGGTCGATTTGATCATCCCGTCTGGACTTCACTTAACAGCCGTAACACATTACCGCGCCGTTCAGGGTCACGGTGCGCCAAACCATAGCCTGATGTCATGTAGGTATGTATAATGTACTTAGTCCAAAATTATGTTATTTACTAATTATGTTATTTATATGCATTAAACGTTAAATCTGAACCAATTCGATGACTATTCTATAGTGAAACACATTCAGCTTGACTAGAAAAAGCGCGGCAAATTTAAAACATGTATAAGTAAAAAGCATTTAACGTTACAATAGCGCTCAGAGACCTGACTTTTATCTCGATATCGTAATTTTCTAGCGACAAATCCATTATCTATACAAAACTGTCGCAAAAATGTTATCGCTTCTATATCGTGGTACAGGATAGGATGGAGCCATATACTTTACTACTTGCTTGCAAGTATCGTAATTAAACAGTGCTAAGTAGTTAAATACGCGCAATGTATTTTTATGTCATAAATAATGTATTTATTTAATGTTAATTTAGTATTAATTATAGTATGTATATTGTTTTATCCACAAATATGAATAATTGTAGTTAATTTACCAATAAAACATAATTTATACGGCCACAAATAAAATATTAAATGCTTCTAAAGTCTGTTTGGTTATTTCTACATGGAAACGAAGTCATTTCAAATTATAAAAACATTAACTGAACACCTTATTGCCGCCTGCAGTCACCGCTCGCCGCTCAGCTATCCGCTGTCGTTAATACCACGGCCTTACGTTTTATGACACTGAGTCGCGTCAGGGGAGCGACACGGTTCGGTGCGCTTGCGTTCAGTCGAGTTTTGGAATATTACTGCAAATTTTTGTTGTTTGTTAATTTGTTGGTTATTGTTGTTTGTTAATTTGTTGGTTATGGTGTCGACTTTTATTGCCCTAGTCGCCAAATGATGTTACTAGTGAAATTTTAACCGACACCACACGGTAAAAATAAGTTTAACAATAATTACTTAATTAAAAATCGAATAAAAACGGTATTTCTAATACATAACTTATATTTTTTCCTATTCAATTAAAGAGTACTAAAAAAATCCTAACTCAATTAATTAGTGCAAATATTTTAAGGTTTGCGATTCCTGCTCGGCCTTGCGTCGCAAGGTGCCCGGTACCACTGTATTGCAGCAATAACTAGAAATGCTTACTTTGGGGAACATTAGCAACTGTCGTTTTTGATAATTACATTTTAGTGGTGAGGGGTGGTACTTAAATGACCGCTAGTGAAACCTTAAATGGTTTAAACTTATAGGCGCGAAGATTTGATTTCCCTAAGAAAATTTTAATTTCGCGTCTTTTTCTGCTATCAAATTGGGTGTGTGTCAGTATAATAGCCCTATATAATTCGCCTATTATTGTATTAAATTTAACGCGCACGCAAAGACGGAAAGCCTGCAATTACGTAAAATTTACTTTCTTATTTACAGCACTCTTGCCCAGATTAAAGCTGATAATTAGTTCGAATCTAGTCTCCCATATTTTTTACGTTCACTGGTACATATGTTTTGACCGAGTAAATAGTAAATATACTAAATACTTTTTTAAATATTCGCGCTCGGGGCGATGGAAGTTTCATCGTTCCGTCGCCCCGCTCCATGCAACGACCAATCGCGTTAGATCGCTGGCTCGTGCGCGGCAACTTTAAAGCAACGATAACGTTTTTGATGGTTTTTTGTGTTACGAATCATATTTCAAGCCGATTTTTACAGTATTCGATGAAAGAGAACTCATAATAAAAATCCCATATGATATTGATCTATTACCATTTTTAACCATGCAATTAATGCACAACCCCATAAAACCTACCATACGGTATTATTTAGTGTACGATTAAACTGCAACGCTTGTACTTATTGTAATTTGGAAATAATGAGAGAAAAAATAGCCTATTACCATTTTTGAGGACGGAAATATACTGAATTTAATAATAACCGTAGGTTACTTACTTTAAATGTAGGATACAGAATTATTTTTTGTGTGATTCATGCTTAATGTCATAAAGCAAATATTTCTCTATGAGTATAAATTTAAAAAATGTTATTAATATTTTTTACAAACTTTCTGTGATTTTTTATATTTTTAATTTTTTTTTTAAATACCTAAATGTAATATATTTATTTGGATTATGTGTCGACGTAATCACTAGATTTATTATCTGTCCCATACACCGAAAATTTCAGCTATTACTAATTATTTCCATTCCGCCATACTAGCCGAGCGTACCTTTCTTGGCCTACTAGTGGAACTCAGGTTTGGTGCAACATAGGCACACGCTGTTTTGGACATCCGACTCGTCATGATGAGCACTTGGGAGAGTATTATGTGCGGAGCAGCGTGATTACCGCCAGTAGGTGTCCACACGGGATAGTTTTTCGCTCAATTGTGTGTAGTGGACGCAAAAATAAATTCAAGGATATTGGCTCTACTCGCTGACCCAACATTATGTAGGAAAGCCAGTATTGGCTTCCTTGCAAAAAGTACTGGGCGACCGTGTAGGATGTAATAAGCACTTATGAAATTGTATATACGTGTGGATGATATTGGCAATTTGATTTTGTCATCGGACACGTTTTCAATGGACAAAGTAAAGCTGTAACACTAACAGACAGGCGTACCGGACAGCAACCGGGGTCCGGTTAGTAGGTATATTTCATTCTTTAGCTTTGTTATTACATACCCACTCGATCGAACATGAAACAAGCCTCGGATTGGATCAAAATCGCGGTCCGGTACGTACCTATAGGTAGAAAAACTCCGCGAGCCCTTGGGTGGATTTCAAAATCCAGCGAAAACTTATGGTCTTTATAAAAAAAACTAGTAGGTTGTGCGAGTTGCAGCTTTTTTATATGTTTTTAAGAACTATTATCTTCATGTTCCTTCATCTCCAATAACTTAATAGTTTTTGTTATATAAAATGTTTTATGTGTCTAAAATCATCACCGTCGACCGGAAAAATCTGAACCTTTTTGTTTGCAGTGAAAATTATAGCATACCTATCGTACGATTGCGATTTTTCTTTTACTTATATCTTTTCCATGTTTTTGTTTAACACATGAAAAAATATGCAATAATTCCTTCACCGAGAAAGTACATTTAAAAATATTTAAAATTTTGTCACGAATATTCGTCAACACCGTCATGGTAATGTCAATGTGAGCTTATCTCGGTGTATGAACAACGAAATACCGCTAAAGGTCGTTGCCCTATTTTTCACTTTAGTATATAAGAATGCCAAAAATTATTTTCTATAAAGTCACATCACTGAATCGTGAGAAATATTACGAACAAATTTGTAAAACGTAGTTTGTCACAACAGAGCATCATCACCGTTATGCTTTGGTTTAAAAAAGTTACATATGATATATTAGAAATAATTACTGAAATGAATGGCAAACTACATGAAGTTTATTCTGTAGCATTGACATTAACTACTATTATTCGTATTCTAGAAACAAAAACAAGAAACTCTCAAATCGTCAACACCATACCCATCATCACCGGGAAAAAATGACGACCGGTGATGATTTCATGTGTATGGTGATGACGGTTCTCAGAAACTTTTCTAGTTTTTTTTTTTTTTTTTTTTTTTTTTTTTTTTTTTTTTTTTTTTTTTTTTAACATTTATTTACATACAATATATATACAGTGGTACTACTAAACGAAATTAATAACTAGCTTAAATCTAAAATAGGCCCTTGAGGCATTGTACCAAGGATGCTGGCGGCATTTCCTCGCTGTATCGCAATGCTGATACGTTGTGCGAGGTAGCCGCCAGCTCTTCGGTCACCAGTTACGTCAACCAGACGCTTCGCGATTTCTGCGAACAACTTATGCGCGCTGGGACCCCATGGACCTAGAGTTTCAACACCAAATGGTACAAAATGGTACTCTCTACCGAGGCTCTTATATTTGTTACGTTTTCTAGTTATTTTGCTATAATTAATTATGAAATTAAGCTGTATGTTTGAAAAACGTTCTCTATGTCTTCTAACACTATATAATGTCTACCTTATAAATGTAGAAGAAGATATAACTATTTCTTTCACACTAGAGGATGCTTAGTTTTTAATTAACATTTTGACTGAAGTAGGCAAAATTTAGGTCATTTAGAACTTAGAACATACAAATGTTTTTTTTTAATAATCTAATAATGTATATCGTGCAACTTAGAGTCTGTAATTGCATGTTAGTCGTGTTAAAACAAAGTATTTAAACAAGCAACATATATTAAGTTTTAAGCGACCATAGGCTACGGTACTGGCTCACTATCGTGATGGCTTTATGTTTTTTGATAATATTATATTAATTGATGTATATAATTACAGCAATTAATAATTATACCATTGGGTAGTCACCGGACCCAATACCTAACATTTTGTAACTTATGACATGCATTACAAGTAGGGGTCTTGCAACTTATAAAACACTGATTATATATTAATGTTTAGCTATTAAACAACATATATATGAATTTAAATCATTATAGCTAGTTTTAAAGTTAATTAATAAAACAACAAAAATACAAACTTGTGCAATGAATCAAAATATCAAAAAAAAGTAGTATATCATAAAAATTAAGCTCATTGGTAAGCCAGTAATTTTATAATATGACATAAATACCAAGTTATGCAGTAGATAAATGAAGATGCGGGTTTAAACTGATAATAAGAGTACAATATTGTTAATATGATTTAACATTGAAAAAACCCAAAAAAATAAATGAATACATAAATTGCCTATTTCGGAACATAAATTATTTAAAATTATACAATAAAAATACTTGTTGTATATTTATTTATATGAATAAAATGTATTTTTTATAATTTTCTAAAAATAATTTATGTAGCTAGTCTTATGTTCAAAAACATGTTATTTGTAATGTTTATTAAAGTTCTAAAGTCTTACAATTAAAAAAGTTTTTGTTTTTTTAATACGTTTTTAATACATATGTAAATTAGTTCCCAAATCGTCATTACCGTACATGCAGTGTCATTACCGTCTATAAAAGAGTCATTACTATACCATGGTTGTCATCACCATCTTGCGTTTTTATTTTCCGAAAGCGATAACTTCAAATATAAGCCACAAATGATTGTATAAATACCATACATATCCTCAATATACAGCCCCCCATTACTTTACCCAGCTAGAATCGTGTTAAATTAAACATTAAAAGAAAATAATGTTTTGTATGGTGAAATTTTTTGTGCTGAAATCCACCCCCTTACAAAGCTCTGCTTTTTGCTAGTGTATAAAATATTTTCAAAACACGATAAAACCGTAAATAAAACCACAAGGAAAATTATATTTAACATTGTTCGGTTTTGTCAGCGGGAAGAAAACGGCTAAAAGCCGACTATCGACTTACAAAAAGTCGCGGAACGTGTTTCCGCTATTCACGGGTATTGATGTTGTATTTAATATTAAATAATTACCTATTTAATAAGCCCCTTAAGTAACTTGTCTCCGGTACATAATCGGTAAGTATATTCATCCAAAATATATTAATTTTCATAAATATGCAGGTCATTCATGAATGATCTTTAAAATAACTGAGAAATAGTCTTGATACTTGCCATTTTATGTATTTTTTTTCAGGATTGTGTAAAAGTACCTACGGTATCTCGAATAAAAGACCGCTTAGTAGGTGATATGCAAGAATTCGTAATCTACGTGCCGGATTCAAGCACATCCAGTTCAGATGAAGATAGTTCTATGAGTGTCCCTGGTTGTTCTGAAGCTAGCTCAAACATAAGTGACATTGAATATTTTATTTCAGACTTCGATTATAAAGAATAAAACTTTTTCTAATAAAATATTTGTTTATTTGTAAGTTCGTTTACTAGGTTCTGTTAGTTACGAAATTATATTTCATATTAATTAGCAGTGACTTTTCGGCGAAGTAAAATATCGTGAGATGAGAGAACCGGACATATCCCAATAAGGCCTACCTGCTTATGCACTATTTTTATTCATATTCATAATTTATTATTAATAATGTACACATACATTACAAGTCAAGTTTACAATGAAATATATCCCAGATAGTAAAATTACAGTTCTATTGCCCAATTTCTACCCGATCTACCCGGTTTTGTATAAAAATAACTGTTGGACTGCACAGATTAGGCAGTACATAAATGAGACTATCTTGTTTGATACTAAAACTACAGTTGTATTGGGCAGATTCTTAACTAGTTTTAGCAGTTTTGTCAATCGCACTGTCACTTTTTAGTATCTGAGACATAAAAACAAGGGTGTTTTAAAAATAAAACTAGTGCCTGCGCTAAATCAGAGAATTGAGTTGACGAGCCGACACCACCACCAGGCTCCGTTTAGTAAGGCGTGGTAAAAAACCGGAACAAAAGGGATTCAAGTATCATGACCTTTACTGTCGTACTATAATCACGTGACCAGTGTTGTCAGCATAGCAAAAATCATAAAATAGCACTGGCGCGTCCTCAAATCGCACGACTCTTCTCTTTCCGCACAGATCACTATCACATCATTTCGCATGCACCAATCAGCGTAAGCGATCTTCAAGGTCGTATCAAAATAAGATCAAAACATTCAAAACATCGAACGGCCTCGGATCGGAACATGGTCGTGGTTCGGTACGCCCGTCTGTTACGATATAAAAAACAAAATATGCCAACCACAGTGTTGCCAGGGCTCTGGAGTCATAAGTTACGTTTCGTTTCCCTAAAAGTCACGTTTTTGCTGCTCAAGTCACATTTTTATATTATTGTATTGTATGGGTAGGTAAATCGATTTTGTTAGAAGAAACTCAGAAAATAATATATATCACAAGAAAATCTACTAACCTTATATGATTTTTCCTCAAAAGGAAAAAACCAAACCCTTATAGGATCACTCGTGCGTCTGTCTGTCTGTCTGTCCGTCTGTCACAGCCTATGTTCACGGAAACTACTGGACCAAATAAGTTGAAATTTGGTACACATATGTAAATTAGTGACCCAAAGACGGACATGTAAGTCATGTAACGTAAACAAATGAATTTTAAGCATGGGGGCTACTTTTGGGGGGTCAATGAGAAAGTTAAAAAATTAAGATTTTCAATAACCCAAGCAAATTAGAAAAATCTGCGGAATTAATTCGTGTAGTTTTGAAAATTGGTACAGGTATACCTTGTGGTGTCCAGATACACATACTAAAAGTCATCAATACTTTAGGAGCTTCAGACTGTTAAAGTAAAATTAGGATAAAAAATAGACGATTTAAGAAAACGTCGTTTTTTCGTAATTGTTCATCATAAATAAAATTTTTAGTTTGGAGTAAGCAAGCTAAGTGACCTGCTGATAAAATATAAAAAAAAACCGGCCAAGAGCATGTCGGGCCATGCTCAGTGTAGGGTTCCGTAGTTATCCGTCTGTCAAAATAAACTATTCGCAAAAACTCAAAAACAGCTATACCGATTAGGTTCGCTATATTTTTCCTTGAAAGACTTTACTAAGCTATGTTTTTATGATTTTTTTTATATTTTTTGGACCCATGGTTCAAAAGTTAGGGGAACTAAAGGGGAAAAAACAACTTTTTTTCTTTCAGATCGATTATTTCCGAAAATATTAAGTTGGCCAAAAAATGGTTCTCGATGACCCGTATTCGTTTTAAAAGACTTATCTAACGACATCCCACACTATAGGGTGGAAGCGAAAAAAATTCATCCCCACTTTAATGTAGGGCAGCCACCGTAAAAAAAATTTTTTTTCTAGTTTCTATTATTAAATATGGCATGAATATATAAATTTGTTACACTTACGACTTTGTACAAAAAATATAAACTAGAAAAAATATTTTTTTAGGGTGACTCCCCTTACTCCCCTACATTAAGTGGGGATGAATTTTTTTTTTCGCTTTAACCCTATAGTGTAGCGTGTCTTGGATAGGTCTTTTAAAATGAATAAGGGTCTTTAAGGAGCATTTTTGATCAACTTAATATTTTCGGAAATAATCGATCTGAAAGAAAAAAAGTTGTGTTTTCCACTTTAGTTCCCCTAGCATTTTAACCATGGGTCCAAAAAATATTTAAAAAATCGTGAAAGTAAAACTTAGTAAAGACTTTTAAGGAAAAATATAGCGAACCTAATCGGTGTAGCAGTTTTTGAGTTTTTGCAAATAGTCTATTTTGACGGACGGGTAACTACGGAACCCTACACTGAGCATTGCCCGATGGTTTTTTTTTATATTATATCAGCAGGTCGCTTAGCTTGCTTATCCTAAACTATTATTTATTTATTTATGATGAACAATTACGAAAAAACGACGTTTTCTTAAACCGTCTATTTTTTATCTCTTATTTAACTTTAACAGCCTGTGGCTCGTAAAGTTTTGATCGCAGAGTAAAAATGAACATAACCAAATTTGTAGAAAATTTTGGGCAAAACTTTTGTCCAAAGTAATTTTAATGCTATTCGTACAGATATTCGTGATATGAGGCTAAAAGAAATGAATCATACACTAAAAAAATAACTACTACTACTATCAAACTAAATGACGCCGTCGTGTCAAGGTAACAAGTCTCACCTTGCCACGACTATTATAATAAACATGATGGTGGATGTAACGTCAAGGTGTCAGTGCAAGTGTCAACTTGGGTGCGTTCACGGCGTTCCTAAATAATACAAATTGCAGAACTAAACTTGTCCAAAATTCGACTAGCTTAAAAAGTCACAAAAATTGCCTCAAGATCGTAAGTCACGCACTTGTCACACGAGAAGGCGAAAAGTCACGAAAAATGTGACTTTTGTGACCATCTGGCAACACTGGCCAACCATGCCAAACCTATTCTCTTTGGATTCATGTGCCAAATCATGGAATCAAATATGGTGAATTTTATTGCGTCTTGCGATAACATTGCGAGTTTTTCACGTTGGCGCGTCGTATACGCTAGGTTTTTTGTTCGTCCTTTCCGTTTTCTTTCTATTTTGCTCATGAAAAGCACAGACAGAAGATTATTTTACAAGATGAAGGTGTTTCGGCGTCTTTGTAGTAAGCCGGTTATGACTGCCAAATTCAAACGGATGCATTTTGCTTTGGGACGCTTCAATGGTAAGATTTTGTAATTATACATTGAAAATTTTATCTGATGTTTTGTAAAGTTAATTTGATTGTAAAGTAGTATAGTATGTTTCTAAGTAAATTGGAATAATTTTAAATGTAATGTTTTCTATTTTTAGTTTCTGCTAAATATGGCTGAGGTTCAGAACATGAACATACTATGGTTTATTTGGACTTCTCTGATAGAAGCAAACATCCCAAGGCTCCCAAGCCCTTGAGCGTCGGTGCAGTTGCTTTGGAAGCTTTTGAGGACTGAAATGAGCTGTCAGGTATGTTTTTTTTTTAATCATTATTATAACACACTTTCACATTACCTTTAAAAAAGAAGTTGAAATAACTTTGTATTCTTTACTGGATAGATAAGTTTGTGAAAAATTCCCTAATCAATCATATAAAAAGTTTCAATTTAAAGTGTCTTGTCAAGTCCCCACTTGATTTCACAGCATTTTATAAATGTAAACCGAGGGCAGATAGTGCATGTGCATGTTTCTGTACCTACTGTTTCTGTTAGGCACAGTTGACTAAAGAATGCCTTAAGGCATTAAATATGCTTTTAACTTATTTTTCCTGTTATGCAAAGTTTAAATAATAATAATAAAATTGTTAATTTTCTCTTTTCAGGTCTTGGGGTCGATAATGAAGAAACCATGTGGATAAAGTCATCTTTTATTTGATACATAAAAATTCTTGACAAGATATGATGTTTCTAAAGCCATGTTTAGGCGTTCTTTGGATTTCCGCTTGCAACTGCTCTAAAAGCAGCGGTCTCCCTGGCCAGTCTTTCCACCGCCACCAGTGTACTATCTAGGATTGCTTTCCTAAGCTCATTTAAATCATGTCTGAGTCTGTCAATGTTAATAAAGGGGGCACTTTTTCCATTGCATTAGTCTTGTTGCTTTTAGCGGTGGCTTTTTGTTCTTTTCGGGTTGTGGCATTCTCCTTTGAAAGCTCCTCGAGAGGTTAAACCACGTCATGCTCCAGCAACTTCCTGGTGGTGTTCATGTCCTGTTTGAGGTGGCTTATCTCCTCTATCCTCTAGGGTACCCTCTAGGGTGCCACCCTAGAGGGCACAAAAAAACAGAGGCAGGCAGTTTAAAAGATGGTCCAATGAAATCCAAGACATGGCTGGAAGGACAAACACAAAAACATGGACCAGATTAGTTCATAATAAGGAAGAGTGGAGAAGATTGTGGGAGGCCTTTGCCCAAAGGCACACAGAAGCGGTTACCGTAGAATGTAGATTAAGAAAAACTGGAGATATAGTGTAAAAAAAAATGTACCTTTTCTGAAATAAGGCTATAAATATAAATATCTCCTCTATGCCTATGGTTCCGGGTCCCACTAAGAGTCAACATGAAGCTGGGCTATCATACTTTTCTAGGTCTAGGGGTGGGAACAATGCCGTCTTCGCTAGCCTTACTAGAGTGTCAGGTAACAGCTTCCTTGTTCAGCTTATTGATTATTTCTGCTGCTACCAACACTTTTTGACAAGGAAAAAAAGTTGTATTACTTGCAATTATTTAAAAATATTGAGAATTAAAATATCATAACTATAAACATTAAACAGACTCTTTCTTGAGTCTAAAATGTGTTAGGTTTACCTAATTGTGAAATATTATGCTATTTGTTTATTATTAATCATCCAAATACTAAGACAAAAATGTCTCAAATGAAAAAGAAATAATGAGGGGAAATCTATTTTATGATGAATGATTTTGTATTAATAATATAGGTACCTAATTCAAAATCATTGTTGGGATAGTAAAAATCAATAAAATCAATTGTTCTTTTTATATTTTGTGGAGTTCTATAAGTAGGTTTTTTTTTCTATTCTCCTTTTTAGGGTTTTTTGGATTGTTTGGTCCTTGCTAGTTTTGTTACTCATTGGTGGTCTTCCTTCGTGTAAAAATAATTATGTTGTCTCTTTATTCGTGTGGGTTCATTGGCAATGCAGGTGTAAGTAAGTAAAAACTGAAAAGTGTCATTTAACTATGGGGCATAGAAAAAATATTTTGAAGTTATTTGATGACTTCAAAATATTTATTCTCTTGTGTTCTTGAAATAAAATGAGGTTTTGTTGATTAATTGTAGCAGCTATCCGCTCCAGCTTAGGGCTTAGAGGGGTTTGTGTAGTCTTGTGTTTGTGTAGGTTGTGTTATAAAAAAAAAGTTTAAACCAGTACGGTCAAGGAATTTAATTTCAGTAAATTCAGTACCATTTGATTGTACATGTTCCACATCAGTTCAAAATTACTTCTTAAACAACACAAATCAAACTTAATAGTTAATAATAATATTGAATTCTGGGCATATCAAAATATTTATAATAAAAAAACATTGAATTGTTTCCTGGTTGCAGTCTTCTTCTTGTAATAAAATGGGTTTTATTTATCCTTAAGATGTAATAGCTAAATCACTGCCTCGGCGATGTTACAATGTCGGGTCGAATTGTTACTTTTATAAACCTATGTTCACTCTAAGTTCTTCTTGTCTTAGGTATTATGCATGTGTCTTGATGGTCATCAAGGTTTGTTTATAAATATGCAAAGGCTTGATTCATAAACAAGCATATACTGACTGAGATAAAGAAGGTTGCGTGTTCAGATCACGTCGGGGGGCACCAATAAGTGGTGTTAATAAAGGGTCCTTATGTTCCATGTAGGTAAGGTATGTTGGGGTAATATCGGATGCGGGGGAAGAACGTAGGAAATTCATTTCCGCCAAAGTAGGCTTTATTTCTTAATTTTGACAACAATGTGCAAGACGCTATTTCATTGCGCTTCGGACACCAGTGTCCCTCCGCCGCTCAGTGATATCGGATATGTTCTACGCGCCTTTAAAGGGAGCAAGGTAATTTTGGTCATTTTTCTGGCCATCCGATCTTCGCCCTGTAATTTATGTCGAGTATTGTGATAAAACTGTGGTTGTTTTTGTGATTCAGTTGATGTCCAATTTCGTTTTGAAGGTTTATCTTTAAATTAATCCAATCAAAACAGACCTAGGACTGCTGTAGACCGATTTCCGATCTTTACCCTTGCAGGTAAAGATCGGATAGCAACAATCCGACCTTTACCCATTTAAAATTCAGCAGTGATTGTCAAACTTTGTTTTTTTATGACTGCAAGAACTCTGTTTTTATCGTAATTATTTCGTTCCTTTATTTTTATTCGAGGACGGTAATTCAAAAGGAAGAGATATTAGCAGTGTACGTAGCTATATATGTATGAATGTATTACTTAGGAAATTGTTTCTATTGACATATCACACTTTGAGAGCCACAGATTTACCAAATTTTCGTATATGGGTCAAGATCGGATGCAAAAATGCAAAGTTTTAAACATTTGATGAGAACTTTTAAGTTTCCAGCTATTCGTGGCTGAAATTCATATACGTTGGAGGAGGTTAAACATCGGATATACTGTTTTAGATACCTTGTTATCTGAGCATTAGAACCGGTTTTTTTTCGCCATCCGATGTTCTCCCGGGATGACAAATTCATCGTTACCCTCGAATAAAAATATGTCTCATCTTTACACTCGTATAAAACTGAAACCGTTAAACATTGAAGGTTGCCAATATTCAGGCTTAAACTTCGGTTATTATTTAACGATTTGCACCATATTTCTAGAAGCTGACACGTACTGAGCTCGAGAAAAAAAATATTTCGCGAGGTCTCCCAATTAGTCCCAAATCCGTCCGGTATTACCCCAACATACCTCATCCTTATGTAGATGGAGCATAAGGACCCTTTATTCAAGGAACGTCACGTATGGGGATGTTCATCTGGGAATTGGAATAAGAAAGCAGAGGTAGTTTATGGAGTTCGGGAGCCTAGCGGGAGTTGCAGCAGGTTGTAATGAGTCATGATCTCGACAATGATGAATATAGAGATGATGGTGTTTACAATATGCAAACTTACATGGCTGTAGATTCTTGGCGTTGAATACAATGCTTATACGTGTGATACTCAAAATCGATGACAGGAGAATGATTAAGAACGTGTTAGGAGACAATTAAAAAGTGAGCCACGCGTTGGACCTTCCTTAGGCACGCGGAATGTTGAGAATGCATAAATTATCCCTATACCTCCTCATTATTTACCTTAACTCAGATGGATATTCATGTTATTCAATACTGTCCAAATATCAGAACACTAATGATTTATTCGGTTCGCCAGGCTAATCATTCCATTGCTACGTGGGAAAAAAATGTGTGAGCTTTTCTTATTGGTCCTCTTACTGCTTAAAAGTGTTTCCGAAATTAGCAGCAGCCTTTGACAAATGCCGAGGTTACAAAGAATCCCTAGAAAACTTTCTAGCAAAAAGTTCTGTCTGTAAGCCCGAAAATGCTTACTTCGGCTTCCGCCGCTTCGTCAGCGTTTTCTATAATTTTAGCACCATGAATTAAACCTTGCCTTGTAACGTTTCCCCTTGCAACGTTCTATAAAAGTACATTTACATGTCTGACTCTACTAGCGCTTCTAAAATTTAACATTATGTTTGCCACCACGATTAACTGGATCGGCCACCCATATTCATGGAGACCGCCTTGATAATAAATTATGAAGTGATTTTGATCGGGGCTTTGAATTGAATGCACAGTATTTAGTCCTGGTGTGGATTTTGTTTGGGGGATGGTCATGGTCTCATTATGTGTGACATTATGGAAAGGTCTATTAAATTTTGGACGCCACGTCCTACTGTTACTCTTTCCGTCGGCAGCTGATTTGACCCCAATTTTGATAGAAATTCAGCAAATTTGTGATCGTTAGTCTGGCGTTGGGATGTCGTCAGAGTAAAAGGTTTTTATTGTTCCCAAAGCGGTGATGATTTCACTGAACTGTTTAAGTATTATGTCCGCTTCTGATCTAGCATTCCGTAACTACCGGTGGAATCTGACGGAAGTCTGCGGCGAATATTATTACTTTGCTGCCAAACATTTTATCCGAGTCCATGAGGTCTGTAGACTTCTTTGCAGACAAGTCACAGAGCGATCCTAGTTATGGGAATTATATTTACTTACCACTTTCCATGCCTGAACCGACTTATCCGGCCCGTGCTCCCTTAGAGCCTGTGCGAGGGCCTCCCATTGCGCATCATATCTCTGCGCTCCGAGAGGCCCATCGTACTCGCGGTTCGCGAATCTCGCATTTTGCGCCATGTATTCCACGAGCATCCGTATTTGTACGGCATTTGATCGGCTGAAAAAAACAGTCAAATATTAAGTTAACGAATAAACGAACTGCACGAAACTATATATATATATTTTTTTTTTTTAATTTATTTAGAAAACAAACAGCCTTTTACAAATAAATTACTCTAGTAGTAGTTTTTTCTGCAAATAAATTACTGTTGTTTTGTGCAACTTACATTTTTGTTGTTTTTGGGGGCATTTCTGAGAGACCTGCAGACCCTGGATGGGCCGGCAGATCTGGCAACTTACGTAGGACATTTGTGGAAGTTGCAGGAAAGGCGCGTGGACCGCTCACCACAAATGAAACCTCGGAGCTTCTTCTATTTATTTTATTAAAAAGAGTCGAAGAAAGATTTTACATTGTACGGCACAGACGAACACAATTAATTAAATTACGAAACACTAACTACATTTTAATCAGGTTACTTGGACAGAGCGATACATAGATATCTTGACGGAGGCCATGACGGGAAGGAAAGGAAAGATGTCAAAGACCATAGACTTATATATAGGTTCTGAGCATAGACAAATAGGAGTGAGTTTAAGTAGCTAACATGTACTAATATGGATGGTTTAGGGAGATTATATATTTTAACACTTCCCCTTAAGCTCCGTAGACCATCTGCTAAACATAACAAAAGTTCACATTTAAGACTTTACATTCATTAGCTTTGTAAACTCTACATGTTTCACTCTACCTAGAGGTTTAGTAAGCACATCTGCAATCATGTTTTCAGTTGGTAAGTACTTGACATGAGCAAAATTATCTCGGATTAAATCCTTTACAAAATGGTATCTAATATCAATGTGCTTACTTCTCTTATGACAATATTCCTTAGACTCTAGGAGCTTATGTGCACTTTGATTATCATTATAAATTACAATATCAATATTTTTATTTGTAAGCTCAGAAATTAAATTTTTAATAAAACATAATTCTTTACATACATCCCCAATTGATAGGTATTCTGCTTCAGTAGATGAAAGAGCTACACATTTTTGTTTCCTAGATTCCCAACCTACAGTAGAAGCACCCAGTTTCACAATAAAACCACTATAGGACTTACGGTCCACCAGATTGTTCCCATAGTCTGCGTCTGCATATGCATTAATTTTTAAGTCATTACTCCTATAAAAATATAGTGAATGATTTAAAGTACCTGCTAAATATCTAAGGACGCGCTTGGCTGCTAACCAGTGACTCTTATCAAAAGTATGGTTAAATTGACTTAACTGACTGCAAGCAAAGGCTATATCAGGTCGAGTACATACTGAGAGATACATTAAACTGCCTAACAACTCTCTATAACGAAACACTTCATTATCAAGCAGAGTTGTAGTAGTCGATTCACTTTTATCTAATTTACAATTCAACATCATGGGTGTACTTACAGGCTTACATTTTTCCATACCAAAACGTTTTAATAATTGTTTAATATATTCTGTTTGATTCAATTTTAAAATGCCTTTCGCTCTGTCACGAACAACACTTATACCTAAACAATTATTGAGATCTCCAAGATCTTTTACATTGTATTCCTTTTGCAATAAGTTAAGTAATGAAGTTGCACATTCATGGTCCTGTGTAAACACATAAAAATCATCTACATATAATGCTATTATCGATAGCTTATTATTGGACCTTTTTACATACACACACGGCTCACAGTGGCTTTGCACATAGCCATTATTAACTAATAATTTATTTACACATAAGTTCCACATTCGACTAGCTTGTTTCAACCCATACAGGCTTTTATTTAATAAACAAACCTTATTTGGGTCAGAAATGAAACCTTCGGGTTGCTCCATATAAATTGTCTCGTCCAGTTTACTATTTAAAAACGCATTAGCCACGTCAATGTGTTTTATGTCCATGTCAAGATCATTCGCCAATGAGAATAAAATTCTCATGGTAGAATGTCTTACGACAGGAGCAAAAACATCATTGTAGTCTTCGCCTTTTCTTTGAGAAAAACCACGAGCAACTAACCGAGCTTTATATTTATCTTTTCCCGAAGCCTCACTTTTGACCTTGTATACCCATTTACATTTTACAATATTTGTATGTTTTGGTCGGTCTACTAGCCGCCAAACATTGTTGTTAATGAGAGCATTATATTCTTTCTGCATTGCAGGTTTCCAATTATCACAGTTATCAGATGCCATTGCTTCATAATAGAAAAGGGGCTCGGGCTCAACATGAGCCGTAAGGGATAGATCGTAATCACCATACCTTTCGGGCATGACACCCCGTGTACTTCTGATGGGAGGTCCCGTGCTAGGCTGAGCGATGACGTCGTGCTCAGATGCTGGCAACTGCTCCTCGGACTCCTCACCATCGCTGCACGACTGGTACTGGTGGTCAGGCGGGCTCATGGCCCACTCTGGATCCTCAGCACTGCGCTCTGGTGGCACCACTGCCACATGCTGCTCCCCGCCATCGCTAGATGAAGCTGGCTCTGCATTCAGGGGCTCGACCTGCTCCTCGGTGGCCTCATCACCAGTGCAGGGCTCCGACACTGAAGTTTCTGAAACATTATAATGCTCGGATGAGTCATAGGGTACAATATCATTGTTATTGTGCACTATTTCTTTATTCAAATTGTTATCATCATGGGAGATCTCATTATTTAAAACATTGTCATAGATTAAAACATTATCATTATTTAAAATATTATCATTAATTGAAACATCATTATTTAAAATATTATTATTCATATTAGAATTATTTATCACAGTTTCAATAAAATGAACAGATCTCGCCTTGATAACTTTAGTAGGATTTTTGGGATCAATTAGTCTATACCCTTTAGATTCCTCACAATAGCCCACAAAGATACACTCTTTGGACTTTTCACTAAATTTGGAACGTTTACAATCAGGTATATGGCAGAAGGCTTTGCATCCAAATACCCTTAAGTGGCTCAGGTCCACCTTGGATCCTGACCAGAGTTCCTCCGGAGTGGCACCAGGCACAGCGGCAGTTGGTGACCTATTTTTAATATATATCGCTGTCATGACAGCCTCACCCCAATACCGCACGCCTAAGCCAGAATCTATCAGCATGCACCGTGCCTTGGTGACCAGGGTCTGATTAAGACGCTCCGAGACACCGTTTTGGCTAGGGCTGTAAGGTATAGTTATTTGATGAACAATCCCACAATCAGCTAAATACTTATCAAACCTACTATTACAATATTCACCTCCCCCGTCAGATCTCAAACATAAGATCTTATGGCCTGTCTGTCTCTCTACTAAATTTTTAAATTCAATAAATTTGCTCATAACTTCACTTTTATATTTTAATAAATAGCCATATGTTTTTCGACTAAAATCATCTGTAAAAGTCACTAAGTACGTGAACCACCCCAAGTTGACTGTTCCATAGGACCACAAACATCAGAATGTATTAATGCAAGCAATTTTTGTGCCCTCCTAGCTTTACCTTTAGGAAAACTTTTAACCTTTTGCTTCCCCTTAATACAAGTCTCACAATCCCTTAGCTCACAATCTTTAACAGAAGAATTTAAGCCATAGGACATATTAAGAAGTTCACACATACCTGCTTTGCTCAAATGTGCCATTTATAGCAGCCATTTACAGCATCGACTGGGATGACCTGTGGAGTCGTCGAGGTCATACGGCCGATCAGATGGCCACGTCTATTATTAATATAATCAATAATCAGTTTGAAATTTTTTTCCCGCTTAAAAAAATATGTAATCGTAAACAGCATACCTGGCTATCTGATGACATTTTTAATGCAAAATTATTACTTTTTGACATAATTAAAATTAGCAATATATTTCCTAATGACGAACGTGTAAAGAACATTACTTGGATTGCGCACAAAAAATATAGTGAGTTAGTAAGGCAGGGTAAATATGACCACTATATTAATATCATTACAAAGAGCCAAAATGCCTCAAAATCCATGTGGCAAATTATTAACAAGGAGCGGGGCCAATCATCACGCCGCCCTCAGACTGATTTCACAGATATCGTCGTAAATTCGAGCGGTGCAGGGTTTGGTTCCAAGCAGGCTGCAGCGAGCGCTATGAACCAACGGTTCGCGTGCGCGGCGGCGGCTTGCGGTGCGCCGAACGCAGACTTGTCACAAGTGCGAATTGCGCTAAAACTTGCTCGAGCGCCCGCTGACCGCTGCTTCCGCCTGCGGCTGTTCTCTGCAGAAGAGGTATATCGTATAATAACTAAAGTTATTCCTCATAAAACCACGAAAGACCTGTACGGAATTTCTATGGAGCTTTTATTCATCGCCGCGGCTCCCCTGTCACCAGTACTAGTGGGTCTGTTTAACCAATGTATCTTTGAAGGTGTGTTTCCCTCCCCCTTGAAAATGAGTAAAATATCTCCTCTGTTTAAGGGGAAGGGAAAAAGAGAAGACATTGATGCCTACAGGCCCGTCTCCATTATACCGGCGGTGGCAAAAGTATTCGAGAACGGTCTTAGTTCTCGCTTAATGGAGTTTTTAACAGCCACTGATGCCCTGTCCGAACGTCAATACGCCTACCGCGCGGGCCGCTCGACGTGTGCGATGACGCGCGAGTTGGTGCGCCGTGTGTTGGATGCTCGAGAGTGTGGCCAGCAAGTCGCAGCGTTGTGCTGCGACTTATCGAAGGCTTTCGATGTAGCAGACCACGGCGTACTCGCTATTAAGCTACGTCATTACGGCATTGGAGGCAAGGCCCACGCACTCGTATGTGATATGCTGCGCGGACGGTCACAGGTGGTTGTGTCTGATGGAGGCAGAGTGAGGTCAGAGCCTATATCTACAACAATGGGCGTTGCCCAGGGGTCGTCGGTATCCAATATACTTTTCTCATTGCTTCTCAATGATCTTCCAGAAGCCATAGTAGAGGGAGAAGTATATATGTATGCCGACGACGTAGCCGTGGTAGTGTGTGCACCTGACATTGACAAACTCGAGCAATGTCTGAATAAAGTCGCAAATCAGGTGTCACAGTACTTTAGAAGCAATGGCCTGGTACTAAACCTTAATAAAACCCACTTTCTCCACTTCTATCTCGGGGGTAGAGGCCCAAGAAACCTTGGAGTGTTTGTGGATGGTGTCCAAGTGGGTCAAGTGCAGAATACCACCTTCCTGGGTTTTGGGCTCGACAGAGGACTGCAGTGGGAATCGCACATAGGCAAAGTGTGTAACAAGCTAGCAAGTGCCTGCTTTGCCCTGCGACGTCTGGCGAGAGTGGTGCCCAGGAGGGTGGTGCGGTCTTGTTACTTTGCCACTGTACACTCACTCCTACAATACGGCGCAGAGCTGTGGGGCCGCGCTGCCGAATGGGAGCGTGTCTTTCGCATGCAAAAGAGAGCCGTCCGAGCGATTGTGCAAGTGAGTCAGAGTAACTCAGCGAGACCTCACTTTAAGGACCTTGGGATACTCACTCTGCCCTCCATTGTGATTTTCCAAGTAGCTACATACGTGCGATGTCACCTTGACGAGTACTCGAGTGGATCCGATATTCATGGACGAAACCTGCGAAACGCCCGAAAACTCGTGGGCGTGAAGCGTAGATTGGCAAAATCCGCAAAACTCACCCATGTAATGGGACCAGCCGTTTACAACCGTCTGCCACCACACGTCACAGATGCGCCGTCACTGACCAGCTTTAAATTTAGGCTTAAACGATGGCTTGTAGAGCACACTTTCTACAGTTTTGCAGACTTTATGAATTAAGTTATTACCTATGTTACCGTAGGTACCTATATCTTTATTTGACATTTTATTTATTGTTTTAATTTTATTTTAATTTAAATTTATTTTGTACTATACCTACTTTGATGTAACATTGTAAAATGACATGTAATATGAATTATTATTAATAAACGAATATGAATATGAATATGTGACAGCCGTTTATGCCAAATGTGCGCAGGCACATCAGAGGTTGTGTGAGCACATTTATGCTCCCTCGTGGCATCCACGGCAGCACAAGAAGTGGACTCCTCGCTTGTAGGGTTGTGGTGACTCTGCACACATGTTGAGGCATTCTTGTTCTGTGGATTGAAGTTACTTACACAATCTAACACATAAACACCTTTACTACCAGAAGCAGTGGCTAAACATTGCTGCAAATTGTTAAAAATATAACACTTCTCCTCTTTAAATACAACTGTGTGGCCTTTCTTGGTTAATTTACGTACATACAACAAATTAAATGCAATTTGGGGGACATACATTACATTCTCAAGTGTTCTAACAACATTATTTTCTAAAATGACTTCTACAGTTCCTAAACCTTTGCATTGCAAAGTTTCCTCATTTGCTACAGTTACAACACAGCTAAAACTTTTGTCAAGTGTCTTAAAATAATGTTCATGCTTACACATTGAGTTGGTGCACCCAGAGTCCACAATCCAGTCATCGGAGCTTTGCGCGGCAAGAGCGAACACTGATAAACCATGTTGAACACTATCACCGTTTTTCTTGTCTCTCTTTAGCTTGAAACACTTTGACTTATGGTGATTTGGCTTCTTACAGTAGCTGCAGATTATTTTCTTTGTACCAGTTTTACTGAATAATGCTGCATTCGCCTTGTAGTAGCCGGGCTCGAACCATCTCGCTTGTTAAGGTGCTTGACAAGTTTGCAGCTTCTAGACTGGATACCAGAACGTCATACTCCTGTGGCAGCCCGGAGAGAAGTAGCTCGGCAACTTCAGCATCTTCTATCTTGCGACCGATGTCATCTAACTTTTGGACGAACGTGGTCACGGCCTCAATATATAGTTGCATTGAGCCATAATCCGTGTAGCTTGCTCGGTGTAACTGCCTCAGCAGCACGACCCTTCTGTAGAGGCCTTTGTCTTCGAATATCTGTTGTAGGTTAGACCATTCTTTCTTAGCTGTATCTGCTGCCCTCAAGTGCTGTATACAGTGTGGTCTTACCGAAAGACAAATTCGTGCCAGGGCGCGCTGATCCTTTGTTGTGTCTGCCTCGGTGCCTTCTACCGCAGCACGGTGGTCGGCGCGCCTTGTAAAGGCGGCCATAATTAAAAAAAATGTTAATTATCGTAGTTTTTTTTCGGGAATGAGTATATGATGTAACGAATATTGTTTTTAATAAAATAAAACACTTGTTTCAGTATATAACATGATAAGTATATTAAACTTTTCTCCATTAAAAATCACATCATAAAAAACCTGAAGTCTTTGTTAGTTTTAACTATTAATACATACTAAAAATGCATAAGAAACACTAAAACAAAATAACTAAACTAATACAAATAAATACCTAACCTAAAAATTGCCCCGATTCGCTGTCCGCGGGCAAAAAAAATTAAATACTAAATGGAAAAATCAATCATAAAGATCGAGTATACTTCTATAGAAAAGATAACAGTAAAGCAAACGAAAACAATAAGTGAAGCATTAAATTCTATTCAGTACTAGTTAATAAGCTTAATACGTTACAAGAAAGTGTAGTTTTTTTTTTACGCGGCAATTTCCTCTTGGAGGTTATTAATGGATCCGAGTTTAAAAGAAGCCTGTGAATAAGGTCTTCGTTGGTGTGGGTTCGTGACATTTTTCTGGTATGGTCTCGCCTGAACATCTTTATATTTTTATTTGTTGACTCAGCTGCCTCTTCGGACAGCTCTCCAATAGGAACTAGAGCGTTTTCTATAATGATGGCACCATGTATAAGCACTTTGTGTACTGATGAAGGCAAAGGATACCAGCCATATGCATCCATGAGTTGGCCAGCCGTTTTTGTGGCATATTCTTCAAATTTTCTTACATTGATTGTATAACCAGACGATATGCTCTCCAAAATAGTTCCACACTGTTCAATAAGGCTTTGCTGGATACCTGTGATTTCAGCAGACACATCAGAGTGCTTAAAAAATTTCCTCGCAGTATTTCCATCGTTGGATGTGCCACTCCCTCCACTTCGTGGTTTGTCTACAATTAGACCCAACTTCTGCCGAAACTCATCCTGGATTTTTTTCTTTCTCAAAGCTATGTGTTTTTTATCCTCCTCTGATGTAGCGTACCATCTTTTTGTTTCAAGTTTGTACGATAAATGAATAAAATATTCATAAAACCGAATCCACGCATGCAACGGCGAGAGTCCAAATTCCAATTTACTAAAATCAACAGGCCTTTCTATGCTAGAAGGAACGTCTCTCATTTGAGTTGGCACAGCTTTACAAAGGGTGCACGTTGCATTGGAAGTGCCACTGAGTGCGGCACATATTTTCCCATCAAGCATGGTGAGTTGCAAACAGTGATTTATGTTTATTTCTTTGCCGTCTCCGTACTTCACTATCGTAGGCACAAGCTGCTCAATTTTTTCTTGAAAGTATGTTTGTTCGTTAACAGTCGAATCTTTAGTTTCTTTAATAAACTGAAATCGAATTGGCCGGCAGTATCTAGTCGACGATGGGCGCGGGTTTTTCCAAAGCAGCACGGCGTCATCCGATGATGAAGTGGTTGAAATCAATCGAAGAGGTACATACGATGTTACGAATAGGCTTCCGTCTCCGGTCACATCTGAACTGGCGAAGTTTTGCTTATATTCACTATGGCCAGTGCTTCCATCAAAACCCCACTTTCCTATTAACGTAACATCACCCATCGATTCCTCTGGTATAGTACTTAAAACTTCGTTTTGTAGTTCTACTATGCGAGATGCAGTATGATTCAATAAACTCTGCAATTCCACTTCGCCTGCTGATTCCGTAACTCTGATGATTTCTGGATAACATTTCTTCTTTGCTTTAAGAACTTTTTCATATGAAGGTAAAACAGGATTTTTTCGCGAGTTGATAAACTCACGCAGTAACAAATACTGATGCTTGGTGAGCTTAGCGCCTGTCAGAAGGGAAAGCACGTCGTCAGGGTTTATTTCTTTGGTCTCGTTGTCTGATGCCTTCGTTAAATCGCTGACCGCTGATCCATCAAGATCAGCTAGTGCTGCTAATCTTCTGCGTTTTGACCGCTTGCTACAAGCAGTAAACTCTTTTTTAGGTCGTCCAACTGCAGATGAGGTTCCCGGCGATGATGATTCTTGAACGAATTGAACAGTTGAGGACTTATCGGCCCCCGATTTTATTTTTGGCATATTAACACTTTGCTTTTTATTAAGCCACTCAGAATGTTTCTTGAGAACCGCAGACTTATTTCGCGAAGCGGATTTCCAAATAACTGTAATTCGTTCACAAATATACTTTATGATGTTATCCAAATTGTTGGTGTCCACGTTTTCAGCATCTGGTATCATTTCTATCACATGTTGCATAATTTGAAGACGTTTATCTTTGTCCGAACCACTGAAAGATAGCCAGAGTTCAAATATGAAGCCTCTTGTAAAGGATCCCACGTACTTATCATCTGAAAATAAAAAAATAATAGTGAATTTCGTTACGTATTATTTTTGTAGCACTGCTACGAAGCCGGCTACGCAGGCGTAGCAGGCTTTTAAAAACTAAATACGCAAGTTTACGCAGCAAGACTTTCATGATTATAAATCTAGAAAAAATAAGCTTTAAACTGGTATAAATCTTGTCATTACGTTGGATTAATAAAATAACTAAAACTCCAAGTAAAGAAATAACATTTAAAACAAATCTCATTACAATTTGTCATGGCGTAGACCCTTTATTATTATTATGTTTTTCTAAAAAGAGTGAAAGTTAGGGTGATAAACAAAACTACATACCTGATTCTTGAAGCTCCATATTCATAATAATCAGTAAATACACAAATTCAGCAGAAATTCACCACTAATGACCGATCACTTAATTAGTTGCCGATAAGAGAGCGCGTACAACCGGGAGTTCAGTTCACTTTCGACGTTAATTAGAGAATGAAAATAATGAGTTATCCAGGATCTATTTATACCTCCTTAAAGTACATTTATTAGTGAATAATACTAATGCATTTGACACTTAAAAATAACACATAACATATTTTGAATTATGGCCTAGGGCCAGACCACCGTGCGCAGGCCACAAACCTTCCATAATCAATGCGTGCCGCATGCAAAATTTCCAATTCAAATAATTATTCACTCCGTCCAGTTTCTCGAACGAGAACGTAGCGTGAGGCAATCGCTCATTCTCGCTTGTGGTAGCCGCCGCCATGTTGACTATAGGTTAGGTGAGGTTATGTTACCATGCGCCGTGGCGAATCGTCGTCTTCTTGTTCTCGACGATTTATGCTGGGTCCGGAACCTGAGAGACCTGCAGACCCTGGATGGGCCGGCAGATCTGGCAACTTACGTAGGACATTTGTGGAAGTTGCAAGAAAGGCGCGTGGACCGCTCACCACAAATGAAACCTCGGAGCTTCTTCTATTTCTTTTATTAAAAAGAGTCGAAGAAAGATTTTACATTGTACGGCACAGACGAACACAATTAATTAAATTACGAAACACTAACTACATTTTAATCAGGTTACTTGGACAGAGCGATACATAGATATCTTGACGGAGGCCATGACGGGAAGGAAAGGAAAGATGTCAAAGACCATAGACTTATATATAGGTTCTGAGCATAGACAAATAGGAGTGAGTTTAAGTAGCTAACATGTACTAATATGGATGGTTTAGGGAGATTCTATATTTTAACAATTTCTTCTTCTTCTTCACAGAAACACACAACAATGAAAATTAATATGGGTGTATGAAAGCCAAATAGTTAAAGTTTTCAACTCGTTGTTGTTGTCAAACAGAATAAAAACTTAAACGGAAAAGGTTTGCTTGCACAGATACAAAAAGTCATAATAATCCGAGCAAATTATAATGTAAGCTAATACATATACGGATGTCACTCATTTAACCACCTTTCAAATTGGTAGTGTAATAATAAAACTAGCTATTCACGTTCAAACTTCACCCGACACATGTCCGACAATTGAATAAGGCCGGCTATTAAATGGATTTTTCAAAAACTCTAGGCATAGACAATCGTGGTCACTAACGAATGATTCTTCTTTCCCCTGCCCTTATCCCACGTTATGTGGGGTCGGCACAACATGTTTTTCTCTTCCATTCTCCTCTGTCTTTCGTCTCCTCAGCACTCACTCCTTTCTTTCTCATATCCTCGTTCACACAATCCATCCATCGTTTTTTGGGTCTACCATACGCTCTCCGTCCATCAACATTCATCCCTAACATTCTTTTGCCTATATGGCATTCATCCCTCCTCATTACATGCCCATACCACGCTAACCTAGTACTCCTCATTTTCTCCGTTACTGGAGCTACTTTCAAACTTCCTCTTATATACTCATTCTTAATACGATCCTTTCTCGTCACTCCACACATCCATCTCAGCATTCTCATTTCCGCTGCGTGCACTCTTCTTTCATCCGCTACTTTCGACGCCCAGCATTCTGATGGGCATTCGTGGATCGCAAGTTGTTCCAGAGACCTGTCGCCATTTCATCCATCCCACATTTATTCTATTTTTCACGTCTCGGTCGATGTTTCCGTCCCTTTGGATCAATGACCCAAGGTACCGGAAGTCAGAGCAGACTGGTAGGGATACACCATCTAAGGCAATATGGGAAAAACTGGATAGACCACCGAAATCGCAGAATATGTGCTCCGTTTTGGTTCTGCTTATTTTGAGTCCCACACTTTCCAGCTTTTCTTGCCATTTTCCCAGCCTGCTCTGGACCTCAAGTGCATTTTCTCCGACAAGAACAATGTCGTCGGCAAACAGCATACACCAAGGTGCCTCCTCCTCTATGTTCGATGTCAGAGCATCCATAACCAGGAGGAACAAATACGGGCTTAAGGCCGACCCCTGGTGTAAACCTACCGCCACATTGAACTTGTCGGTTACTCCTGCTTCCGACCTGACATGAGTACTGGCTCTGTCATACATCGCCTGAACAAGCCGTACATACTTCTCTGGCATTCCTTTCTCTCTCATAGACCACCACAGAACCTTACGGGGGACTCTATCGTATGCCTTTTCCAAGTCCACGAACACCATGTGCAAGTTCTTTTGCGCAAGTCTGTATTTTTCGCACAGCTGGCGAAGTGCAAATATGGCGTCCGTAGTTCCCCGGCCCGGCATAAACCCAAATTGGTTCTGTGTTACCTCACTTTCTTCTCTCATTCGTCTCGCTACCACTTTATCCCATATTTTCATACTATGTGACATGAGCTTTATTCCCCGATAGTTGTTGCAATCCTGTACATCACCCTTATTCTTAAAAACGGGCACCAGTGAACTGTTGCACCATTCATCAGGGATCGCCTCTTCTTGCAACAACTTATTAAAGAATATAGTCAGCCACTTCCATCCATCCGCTTTCAGAAACTTCCATACTTCCACAGGTATACCATCTGGCCCGACCGCTTTCCCATTCTTCATACCTTGCACAGCCATCTTTACCTCTTCTACAGTGATCTCCTTCACCATACCAATGTTGCTTCTAACCTTTTCTAGCACTCCACTCCAGTCGTTCTCTTCGTTCATAAGTTTATTGAAGTAGTTCTTCCAGCGTTCTTTTATGCTCTTGTCATCCGTCAAAATCTTTCCTGCTTCGTCTCTCATACATTTCATATGATTTATATCTCTTGCATTCCTCTCTCTCTCTCTTGCTATTCTGTAAAGATCTTTTTGGCCTTGTGGGCTCTCTAGGAAATCGTACAATTTATCTTGTACCTTGGCCCTTGCGATTGCAACTGCTTTCTTAGCCATCTTTTTACTTGTAAGATAAGCTGACCTCTTGATTTCTTTCTCTCTATCGTTACCCTCTTCCACACTCTTCCATTCTTTAAAAGCATTCTTCTTTTCTTTCAGAATCATTCGCACATCTTCATTCCACCACCATGTATCCCTATCAATCTTTCCTTTCCCTGTTGTTTCCCCAAAAACATCCCTCGCTACACTTCTTAAACATACTGCCATTTCATTCCAGCAATCATTCGCTCTCATCTCTGCCATATCACCCATTCCTACCATCTTATCGACTATTCTTTTTCTAAATTCTTCAGATAAATCCCTGTCACTCAATCCATGCCATTTCGTTCTAGGTGGGGGCTTCGAGTTCTTTTGCAAGTGCTGTACTTTAAGATTTAAGTCTAGAATCAGTAACCTATGCTGGGAAACTAGGCTCTCACTGGGTATTACTTTGCAGTCCTTAGCCGACTGTATTTTACTCCTTCTTAGAAGAAAGTAATCTATTTGGGTAGAGTGTTGGCCACTACGGTATGTAATAAGGTGTTGTTCTTTCTTTTGATAGTAGGTGTTCACTATGGCTAAGTCAAAGGCTAAGGCTGCTTCCAGAAGAGCTTCACCCTCTTGATTCCTGACTCCGTAACCACGGCCCCCATGCACTCTTTCATATCCGTCATTCATTCTTCCCACATGTCCATTAAAATCTCCTCCAATATATATCTCCTCACATTCTGGTATTCCCATAATTACCCCATCCAAATCCTCCCAGAATTTCTCTTTCAAACTATCATCACATCCAGTCTGCGGTGCATATACACTAATTACATTTAAAATCAAGTTTTCTATCATCAATTTCACGATAATTACTCTATCATTCACTCTCTTTACATCCATCACCTTGTTTTTCAGCTCCTTATCTAACACTACACCCACTCCATTTCTTTTCCCATCACTACCGCAATAATAAAACTTGTAACCCGCCCCAATTTCTCTAGCTTTCTGTCCCTTCCACTTCGTCTCCTGCAGACATGCTACGTTTATTCGTCTTTCCAAAACATCCGCTAACTCTCTTCCTCTTCCAGTCATCGTACCTATATTCCAACTTGCAATCCTCAGTCTTATTTCCCGGACTAGCTTCTTACGCTGCCCCCGTCCCTGGTGCAGCAACCCTCGTCCATTTCTCACAGCCGCCGGGTGCTGCGCCTGCGCGTCGCCTGCGGGGTACGCCCTAGCATTATCGCATATCCTATCATCTGTCGCACTCATGTCATGTTGTAAATGATTTGGCATATATTTTTACGATCGGCCGCCTGCCTGACATCAACCCTCCTTGGGAATTCTTCGTCGATAAGGATAGATAGACTGGAGAAGGGAAATGGAAGGATAAGGGTAAGGGTTTGGGATACTAGCGTCACGGAGACAGATATCCCGTAACCATGTTCAGCAAAACGATAAAATTACGACTATCGTTAGAAGACGACAGTCGATTCCACGCGCGATATGCTAAAACCTTGCTAAGCCTTCTGGAAGCGATCTGTCCAACATGTGGATTATATATTTGTGTGCCATAGGGGCCTCGTCATAGATTTTCGAATGAGTTCTCCGAGAGATCTTTTAGTGACGGTCCAATGTTCCAAATCCAAATCGTCCACTAGTTCAATGTGTAATTTGAACATGCTATGTGCCGCCATGCCGTGAAATGGGTGGCAATTTAATTGGCTGGTGAATTTTAACCAATTGGAAACTAATTTTAACACAGAAATACTTAACATATATACGACTAAAACTAGGCTAGCTATTTTATTATTACGCAGAAAAGAAAAAAATGTTAATTTTGAAGTGTTTTACAAAAACGTTCATGTCTCCGTAACTAGAAATGAGCATTTAAATAGTAGTTTTCGTAACATTTTAACGCTTCTAATAATCGAATTTCTAGATTTTTTTACATTTCAATAGAGTCGGTCACTTTAAGTGAATTGCAAATTCTCGTTATTTTACCTTTGACGGGGCCCCTCCCGGCCCCGGCCACTAGGTCCGCCAGCGACAGCCGTTAGGGCAGTTTTGGACAGCAATGCCGGAGCTAGCCGTAGGTACATAAAACCACACCATTTAAATCACTACGCACGTGTTATACAGGGTGGAAAGGCACGACGATCCTTCCCGGAAGTATTAGGTCGTTTAAGTGATACAGAGACTAGGTAATGGTAAGAATCGTTAATTGAGTAAAAAATAAAAATTGCAGAAATACTACTTTTTAACTGTGGTGATAACCCTATAGCATGTGCACATGACGGCTAGATTAAGGATCTCCGTCGGGAAAGCTCGGGACTTTACACTTTTTTCCGATCGTTGACAGTATCGCAATGATGTATGAATGACGCATAAATGTCAAATAAATCAAATGCATGCAAAAATATTACAAAAAATTTTATTACTTTCTTAGATAATTACTTTTTTCCAATATTTAATACTATCTTCTTTTCACATATGGTGTTCAAATGTACCTCCGTGTATTACAACGCCGCCGCAGCCCGTACCCGAGTATGTCGATGCACATGCGATATAGTGTATGCTCTTCGTTGTGACACGGCACTTTGCATGTATAATTCAGTTTAACGTTTTTAGGATTGTCTCGAATATAGTATAGTTTTGTTTTATGGCAAGGAAGTCATTGATGTAGCAACAAAACAAATGACAACCATTTGGCCAATTAGAAACTAATTAAATCTGATGGTGTTGCTACTTCAAATTAAATCCTAAATTGATGGAATAGTATTAATTAAATATTTAAATCAAAACTTAATTTTTAAATACAAAAAAGGTGGAAATATGTTTAGATAATTAAATATGATTTATTTCTATATGTTGGACTTACATATAAAAAATTATTCCATGAATTTCATTAGTTACTGTTATTTTGATTGTGTTATCCCAGGGACAGTTAGGTTGAGATCATTTCCTGGTTGGCTTTTGCCCTGGATGGGCATCTTTTAATTTAGAAAGTGAAGCTAAATACATCATGCTCTGGTAGCATCGATCCGAGTCTTGGTTAGGCAGCAGCCGCTGCATCCATGAGCTAGGAAGCTCATGCAGAAATTATTTTGCCACAGACAGTAAGTAGAATATGATAATATATAATTGACTCCTTGTTGAATCTTTGTCCCTGCTTATTTGACCATTCGTTTTGTTTCCAGTCTGCTGGCGAAACAATGTGGTGGGATGGGATAGTATCAGAGCTGTGAGATGAGTCCACTCTAGGAATTTCCAGCTGGTGAGAAACTTAGATCATATAATGTCTCTTAGGTTAGCAGAGCACATGCTTCTAGTTATTAATCTTGAATTGTTTCTTTCAGCTGATTGGGTTTTTTCGTTTTTATGTTACTACATATGTGAAATCAGTTCGCATATCAGAGTATGGAAGTCTGTCCATATTCCTAAAACTTCAAGTGTGTCTGGTGAGCAGTACGCCATAAGAATTTCGCTCTTCTGCTGGATGGAGGTGACGTCACCTTCAAACTGAGACCTTAGTCCTTCGGTGTTGCTCTGCGGTGTCGGGTCAGATTCCCGCTGCAGCAAATCAGCTCCGGCACAGCGGAGTATCACACGTCGGGCTTGAACTGGTGGAACATTGTTATGAGGTTGGTGTACGCTTTCCTTCCGTCCTAGAAGCATTTCCAAATTTAAAGTTAAAGAATTTAGTAGAATCATATGTGATGGCAAATGATAAATTAGGTACTAACAAATTTAGATAGGTCTGCTTGTAAATCATTGTAGAACCATTTTTGGCACGACCCAGCTCTATCGTCTGACATTATAGAATAAGGTGCTTAATGCTAGCTTAATAAATGATTTACTTGTAGAACAACTTCCTCAGTGTGAGAATAGAAATAAATTATGTGTCACAAAACTAACATTTCATTTTGACATCCTTTAGAAATCCCTGAATAGTTGATGGAAATAAGTGTAAGCACCTGCTTGAGTTTTTGGTTAAGATTTGGATTGGTTAATTTAGTAACCTTAATTGTCCGTGGGTTTCCTCTGGGCAAAGCCCCAGCCGGGCTAGGAATACTCACCGTGACAATTTGGCGCCCAACGTGGGGCTTGAACTGGTGGAACATTGTTATGAGGTTGGTGTACGCTTTCCTTCCGTCCTAGAAGCATTTCCAAATTTAAAGTTAAAGAATTTAGTAGAATCATATGTGATGGCAAATGATAAATTAGGTACTAACAAATTTAGATAGGTCTGCTTGTAAATCATTGTAGAACCATTTTTGGCACGACCCACACTGGAACCCGCCCATACATTGCTGTGCTCAAAACTACAAATTAGTAAAATTAAGCAAAAAAAATACTATTCTACATTCGTAATGTCAAGTAGTACGTATAATAATTATTATTTACATTATATTTATATTAAAAAATTAAATATTTCTATGATGACGTTACATATTCATCGATAAACATGTCGACAGCTTCCGGGTGAATTATTTTTGTATTAATAATTGACAGAGGTCGTGTGCAGGTGATGATGGGATCATAAGAAACAAAGAGCCTATTAAAAACATCTGTCATGTTGTCGATTCTACAAGTTTTAGGACTAAATCTCTCTCGATAGTTTTTAAATCCTTATTCCTCGCTGGGCCTCTTCACTTAAATTGCCTATTGGGATCAGGTGCTCAGATATTATTGCGTCTCCGTGAATAAGGATTTTATGAACAGTAGGTGTCATGCGACAACCACCGGTACAGTTTTACATATAACTTTGCTGTCTCTAGACAGTATGTTTTGAATTTACACGTATCGATCTTGTAGCCACTGGAAATTGTTTGTAAAATTATGTAAAAGCGACGTATGAGTTCTTCATCTATTTTAGTAATTTCGGCTGATAATTCGTAGTTTTGGAAAAAAATTCGAGCCATATTACCATTATTAGTATTGCCAAAACCTGGTTTTGGTTGATCTATTATTAAGGAAAGTTATTAAGTTATTATTAAGTAAAATTATATCGCTTTTTTCATCTGAAACAGTCGAAATGTATAGAATTAACCTTAGGGTAAAATATTACGCACTAAAACATTGCTGTAGTGAGAATAAGTTACATTTTCGCTAAAGTAAAAACGCCTGATCAAATAGTCGGAGCAAAAAATTTGGTCCGTTTTCGGAAACTGGACAACATCTTTTACTTTCGAATAAAGAATCCTAATAACGACCACTTTTTTAGCTATCATGCCTAAAAATTGTCAAAAGATGTTGTCCATTATCGGAAATATGACCATTTTTATTAAATTACAATATATGTTACTATTTGTCGGAATATCACAAACCCAAAATTGTTTTTAGAACATAAAATACGCAAAACGTAATCTACATACCTTGCTCAAGATAAGACATTGCGGATTTTGAGTTATACCAACTACAATTACTTGAAATAACTATTTTGTTAATCAATACTAATTACCACTGAGATGTGACATATAAATCCTAGACCTTTGACATAATGCAACTACGTAATGACAACTGATATGAAGGTATTTTTCTGCAGTGAGGTGCAATATTTCCCTGTTTATGCATATATTTCAATTTGAGTACAAAATATCCACAATTGCAAAGTTGAGTTTTGAGCACTGCAATGTATGGGCGGGTTTCAGTGTGCGACCCAGCTCTATCGTCTGACATTATAGAATAAGGTGCTTAATGCTAGCTTAATAAATGATTTACTTGTAGAACAACTTCCTCAGTGTGAGAATAGAAATAAATTATGTGTCACAAAACTAACATTTCATTTTGACATCCTTTAGAAATCCCTGAATAGTTGATGGAAATAAGTGTAAGCACCTGCTTGAGTTTTTGGTTAAGATTTGGATTGGTTAATTTAGTAACCTTAATTGTCCGTGGGTTTCCTCTGGGCAAAGCCCCAGCCGGGCTAGGAATACTCACCGTGACATCGTCATTTATCCTCCGCAGAAAGCACCAATTAGCCTTTGTCTCATTTCGTCCGCAGTTTCACATTCCGTTTGGTTTGGTACACCATATCTTTTACACAGCCCCACAAATTTAAATAGCCACGAGCATCTAACATTTTTATTTGAAGAATATGACATTCAATAAGTATAGTTCAATGAAAATTTAATTTCAAACATCAGACGTCTTGTCTATTTCCTACCACGCAAGAAGGTTTGTTAGTTTGGTATTGAAGAAGTATTTATTCTTGATTTATTCTTAGTATTTCATTTTTGCAAGTTCATTTGGTGCAACTAACACAACCTACATGTAATTTTTTATTATTTTAAATAGTTTCCAATTATTCGAAAATAATTTTGTGAAACGTGTTAAGAAACTAAAACCTTTTTATCAGTCAAGGAAACCAGAGATATTTATTATGAAAGAGGTTGTTGTTGTTGTTATTATCATAACTACTTTATTTACAACTGAATAAATTCACATTCTATGTTCAAAGTGGCCTCCGTGCATAATAATGCAGGCTGCAGCCCGTGCGCGAGTATGTCGGTGTACCTTTGCTAATATTCGCTCTCGAACGTTTCTACGGCGCAGGCTGGCGAAAGCAATGGTTAACCTTTGCCTCATTTCTTCGGCGTTGTCACACTCCGTTTTGTACACTATATCCTTGATAGTCCCCCAAAGAAAAAAGTCTAGAGGCGTCAGATCCGGAGATCGTGGTGGCCAACGATGCGGTCCGAACCGGCCGATCCATCTATCTCCGAATTCGTCGTTCAGGGCTAGCCGCACTTCGTTAACAGAATGGGCCGGTGCACCATCTTGCTGGAACCATACTTCTCTACGCTCGGCCACTGGTAAATCGTCAAGGTAATTCTGCAACTCCGTATTCAACAGTTCCAAGTATCCAGCTCTGTTCAAAGTTGGAGGCAAAAAAACAGGTCCAATCAGTGTATCCCCGTGTATTGCAGCCCAGACGTTAACGGACCACCGATATTGGTGACCCGAATGTCGGTATTCGAACGGATTTTCTACTGCATACATATGTTCATTTCGCCTATTCCACATGCCGTTACGGGAAAACAAACTTTCATCGCTCCAAATAATGCGGCGGATGAACAGGCGATCTTCCTCCAGTTTATTTAAAAGCCAACGGCAGTATGCTGCTCGTACAGGGCAGTCCCTGGGCAGCAGAGCTTGAACTCGCTGAATGCTGTAACGGTGAAGACGTGCACGTTTCAAGATTTTGAGTACTGCGGTATGAGTTAGGCGGAAATGTCGGGCTGCCTGCCTCGAACTAGCCCTTGGATTTTGCTCGAAATACCGCAGCACTCGCTCTTCAAGTCTTGGTGCAATGTGAACTACACCTCCCCGTTGGTCGTTTTGGCCCGTTCGTGGTACTATGGGCTCATTATTTGCCACGCGATCAATGGCCCGTAAAATTGACATACGGCTAGTTGGGTGTGGTGGAGGATATCTTTGTCTGTAGCGTCGTAACGTCTCGGCGGCATTATAATTACACTCCCCGTATAACATAAGCAAATTTAGGTAATCGCGGGCTCCCAAGGGCATTTTGGAACTAGGTTTTATCGCGTAATTTGCAATTTGTGGCACATTTAATTTCAAACATCAGACGGTCTGTCTATTTCCTACCACGCAAGAAGGTTTGTTAGTTAGGTATTTAAGAAGTATTTATTCTTGATTTATTCTTAGTATTTAATTTTTGCAAGTTCATTTGGTGCAACTAACACAACCTACTTGTTATTTTTAATTATTTTAGATAGTTTCCAATTATTCGAAAATAATTTTGTGAAACGTGTTAAGAAACTAAAACCTTTTTATCAGTCAAGGAAACCAGAGATATTTATAAGACGATTGCGTACTTTTGAGTGGTTGTCAATGTCACCATTTGAACTGTCGTTGTAAACAATGTTGTGGTTAGTATTATTAATATTAAGGAATAACATAACTATTTCATTCAAGTATTGAACAAGTGGAACCACTAAGAAAGCGAAAATCCTGCAATGATTCTTACCGTGCTGTAAGCAGACCTAAAAATGGTTAGATGGCAACAAATTAGCATAATTTCCTGTCGAATACTGATTGTTTACAAGTAAGTTCATTGACCCTGTCACCTGTTAGGGTTAGAACAAAGTAGTTTTTTGCGTGGATGTTTAAAAGGTCATAATTTAGAAACGGTTGCCCATATTAACATAGTTTCTATGGAGAAAATATAGAGCTTAGGCTAAACTATCTCCCATTTCCGGAAAGGATCGTCGTGCCTTTCCACCCTGTATAAGTATGTTATAAAGTTTAATAACAACCTTTTCCCGGTATCCGCGGGACCATCAACAAAGATTGTGTTGTCATTCACTATGTTTGTGACGAGTTCTTCCACATAATCGTACCTACATGAAGCGCTGAGTAACTGACAATTTCGGTTCGATTGTATTCGGTATACTCTCGACTCAACTCTGTGGTGTCGTCGATCGCTTCCGGTAACCCGATATCACACAAGCGGCTGCCGTGCTTGCAAGATTTATCTCCCAATGAATACGAGACTTTTTTCGCCTATCAATTTGATCGCGATTCGCAGCAATCAATGTGACAGTCATACTACTTTAATGGCAAAGTCATTTAGGTCGACCGCTCTGGGCCCTAGGTTTGGCAATTTAAGTACGTAATTCATTTAGTGCTTTGTCTGGTCTGATCTGCCAAAAATTTTCTTCAAAAGTCTTAATTGTTACTCTGCGTCTGCTGACGAAACATGTATCTGCAGAACGTAATCCCTCAAAAGGAGTAGGCCGGGATTGTTTGGGAAGACCCAAAGATCATTTAATTGTAGCTCTATCGCGGTGGTATTGGGTGAATCCGTTGTACGCGACTGGAGTTTCTTTTTTAGGAAAATATCGTGAGCACTTCTTGGATTCACTGTTGTAGTTTTGTTGCCTATTGGTGCGATAGCCGTGTATTATGTGTTTTAGAACGGCTTCGCGGAGTTTTCCCCCTGCCTGTGTCGAACGGGGGATAATGGTACCACTTCGTCAAGCTGCCAGCTTGAAGCTGGGCGTCTGTCACAAAAGTCACAATGGAATACTGGATTTTTACTAAGTAATTAACTAATTAGAAAAGATGACAGCGTCGGCCACATGCTATAAAGTTTCATTACAGCGTGAGGACAGGATACAAATTACCAAAATCCATTTCTAGTACGATTGATATTAATACGAGTAGACATTATTCAGTAATACTACACTACTGCTACTCGGGAACAGAATTAGAAGAACGCGTATAAAACAAGATATATATGTACTTTATAAATATCTTGTAGTTGTGTTAATTAAAACTATGAAACTGTTGTCGTTTACTCTATTTTTATATATAAACTGTAACTGTAGTAGTCGTTAATTACCAATCTATAGCCTTCAGAACATTTGAAAGCAGGAAAATTTTTCATGTGTTCGTGGATTTCCATTGAACCTTTCAACATGGATAATCTCTTCGATGTGCGTTCCCAGATTTAGTCGATTTTTTTCTGAGGGCCACGTCCAAGTAGCCACTCCAGATGAAACTCCAGAGAAAATACCAAGACAGACCCAGGGTACCTGTCCTATCAAGGACCGTTCTGGTATTTTGTAGCCAGCGTACCAAGTTGTCATGATCTTCTATAGGTAAACATAGATTAGATTAGATTAGATTTCTTTATTTCAAGATGAAAATTACACTATAAATTTGCTACATTCGTCAAAATTATGTTTATCTTCTCATCATGATCGTCAAAAATTACATTATATATTTAAAAATAAAAAAATATTAAGATTAATAAAATTATGTCTCCTAATAAGGATCGTCATGTACAAAGAAAAACATGTCAAACAATTGAATATAAACCAAGTTAACATTAAAGTCGATGTCAACATAAATAATTTGTAACTGTCATTAAAATGTCGAATTTAAACATAAAAATATCACAAAAGAACAAAATGTCATGTTTAAAATACAAATCTACAATTTAATAATAAATAAAATTACATATGTTGTTACAAATTCAATTCCATGTACTCATTTACAGAGTACAGAGGGTTATCCAACAAAAGGTTTCTCAATTTGCGCTTAAATGTTTCGTCACACGGCTCATTTCTCAGAGCGGCAGGTAGGTGCTCGTAGTAAGTAGGGCCGATTACTCGTGGGTTCTTTCTTGAAAGTGCCATGCGACGGGGAACTGTTCTCAGACGCCCTGCAGCTCGAAGCAGTTTGCCCGGAAAGTTAATGCGTGCAAATTGGGATATATTCTGTCTTACATATATCAGTACATCGAACAGGTACTGTGAGTAGTGCGTCATTATACGTTGAGAACCAAAAAGCTCTTTACAAGGGTGCCTGTCTTTCACACCGGCAAGTGTACGTATTGCGCGTTTCTGCATTATCAGAACTCTTTTGGCATTTGTTGAATTGCCCCAAAGCAGTGAGCCGTATGCCATGATAGAGTGGAAATGCGCAAAGTACACCTGCTTTAAGGCTTCTGCTGAGATAAGTGGTTTCAGTTTTCTCAACGCAAACGACGCACCACCCAATCGATCACAAAGGTTGTCTACATGGCACTTCCAATTTAGAGTGTTGTCAATCATAAACCCTAAGAACTTACTCTTTTCGCACATGGGCATCGGAAAGTTAGCCATGCACGGTGGCAGTTGAACCTTTCGACCAGAAAACAACATAATATTTGATTTAGTATAATTAAGCAATAGCCCATTTGCTGAGAACCATGCCTCCAATTGGTTGCAAGCATCATGAATTTTTAAAGCCAGTTGGTCATAAGAGCTTACACACAAATAATGTATTTCAGAAAGACAAAGTAACAACCGCCAATACGTATGGGGGTTGTATCGTGGTTTGATAGGTAACATCAGTGTACAGTCTGTCCGGTCGCCTCGACTATCTGTCATGAACTCATGAACTGATTTGATTTTGTCCTCTGGTCATGTCTAATTTTGAATTTAGATGTCTGTATAGTTCTAAATATGTATGTCCGGGGCGCGGTCGCGGCGAAGGCGCACGGATACTGGGGCCGACTCACGGTGACGGCTCCCGGGCCAGTCAGTCGGTCTATGTCAGGTCACCACGCAGGTCGGAAGCTAAAATGCGTTCGATGTCCTCTTTAACTATCGAAAGACTTATTTTTGTAATCGCTTCCACTTTCAAGAGTTTTCTTCATAAGTTGTAGTATCTATTTAATACTCGTAGTATACCACGTCCAGCTGAAGAATCTCTATTCCTGGCCTCGGAACGCCCTGGCCAAACTTCCTAAAATATTTTTTTCCATAGGTTACATACCGCCTTTGCCATTATAGTCTCGTCATTTGATGATTCTACCACTTCCTCAAGCTGGGCGACTCTCATTGCCCCTGTGTTTTGATTGCGCGAAATTTGTTGGTCATGTGCATATCTTATTCTCTCTGAAATTCTACAAAACATGTCAATTATACATTCTTCTGGGAGTCGTGATTATTGTGAAAAACGCGTTTCCGAAAGCACTACACTGCAGCAATATCTACTTGGTGAGCCGTGCGTGCGCCAACGGTCCAAATTGCTTTTTTTTTAATAGAACCGTTCGTTACAGCGACTAATTATAATTTTGGTCTGTGGTCTCCGTAAGCGTGTGCCACGAAATTTTAGAGATCGTTATGTGACAGTATGTGTTTTTACTGTTTTTAGGTTTATTCTGTAGTTTGATTATGATTTAGCATCGATAGAGCTTTGTATTTTCTCATTTTCATGAGTAATTTAAAGTTTTGCGGCATTTAAGAGGATACCTTGTTGCTTTGATAACTACACGCATTTTTTGCAAAAATAACGCAAATTGTGATTCTTGCATTCAATTTTTTTAACAACGATGCCAAGACTTATATGGATCCTCTTTCAGAATTTTGTTATACGTTGACGCGTCTCCTTTAGCAATAACTCTTCAATAAGCCATACCATACATCATTAGGAAAGATTTAAATCCTTCAAAAATAACGTCAGATTGTCAGAGCTTCAATACTGGATAGATCACAAGATGTTACGAGCAGAACCAAACAATGAACCAACAATACTGGTTGACCTGAATGAGGACTGCTGGCGAGCAGCGTTGCAATATATTCCCGTCCGGGACCTCATCCACACAGAGCGTACCAGCCAGCTTTGGCAGAGATTGTTGCTGTTATACTTGAAAGGAATCCATATTACCGTTCGTATCGTTTGGAAACATAAATCTCGAATATTATTTCTGATTTCTTCCGCAATTAATGCAACGCGAGTAGCGTCGAGGCGAGGCCCTTTGTCATTGTCATTTGTTGTCATATCTTAATCTCTCTTCTGAAATTCTACAAAACATGTCAATTATCCATTCTACTGAGAGGCCTGATTATTGTGAAAAACGCGTTTCCGAAAGAACTAGACAACGGATGAACTAGCAGTGCGATAATTCCTCTTTATTACATTTTTCCTTTTTTCCCAGTTTCCACGCCAGTTCACCGTGGGGGTATAATAGCGGATACTGGAATGTTTAATACTAACCAATAGTACCGAATCAAATTGTAAAATATCGTCTTGGTGAGCTTTGGTGAGGTTTTTGTATCCTTTCCATCCTCAAGTTATGGGTCGCAAAGTGTGCATGGTCGCCAAACTACGCTACAGTATTCTAGAATGCTCCGTACTAAGGTACTTTACTTATATTATAATATATAAGTTTCTTGATTGTAATCTCACGGAAAGTCTTAATATTTCGAATCACGAATCCCAGCATTTTAGAAGCTTTTTTGATGACCACCTCCCTCCAGTCTCAGTTTGGGAGCCCACCGTGTCGAGTTCGTCAGGAACCGACTGGGGCGATCCATCTTCCTGAGACCGGCTCACTCGGCGGTTGCCCTGACTGACCGAAATATTGCGGTCATTCGGGGTTACCGCCAAGTTATCTTCCTCGTTAGGCTGGCTTGGGACGCATCGGATGACCAACCTGCCGAGTCTATCATAAACCACCTGGCGATAGTGACTTCGGTTGCTTCGGGCTCTTTGTATGTGACCCTTCCCTCGGCCTATTCGATTTTCCATTCTGTAACAAAAAACCCGGTCAAGTGCGAGTGCCGAGGGTTCCGTACAAACTTTCGATTCGAATGGTCGATTTTGGGTGGGGAATTGTTTTCTTTATTAATGACTTCGATCAATTTTGAGGCCGAAAGTTTCTCGATCATTGCGACGCGGTAAATTTATTTTCGAAGATACCAATTGGATTTTGATAATTTCGTACAATCTTAAATGTTTGTATCGTTTGGAAACGTAAATCTCGATTTCATTATTTCTGATTTCTTCCGGAATTAACGCAACGCGAGTGGCGTCGAGACGAGGCCAGGTCCTATTAATATTTTATCATGGCACGTATCTAACATGCTTCTAAATTAATATGACAGTCATATTTAAGGAGTAAAGTAAAAAAGATAAAAATAAATAAACCATACCGATACTTTTTTTGGATTTCTGGCTGTTCTCTCCCGTAGGCAGCATAAAATTCGCTCATGGAACGCAGCCAACGAGACGTGGCTTGTCCTTCCTCGCTAATATGCGTGCCTGAGATCTCTCTAACGACAACGATTCGACGTCGATACATGAATCTCCATCCTGGCTATTCGATGCCATCTCTAACCTGTGTAAGAAGTGATGAAAGAAAAGAAAAATTACTGTCATATTTAAGGAGTACGGCAGAATAGTTGGGACCACACAGAAATCATTTACAACTTAATTTTATTTCTCGATACAAAAAAGTCATTTATTGTAGGGTTCATTCTCATTACCTTCCTCCCGTCTCACTTTGGGAGCCCACCTTGTCGAGTTCGTCAGAGACCGACTGGGGCGATACATCTTCCTGAGACCGGCTCACTCGCCGGTGGCCTTGACTGACCGAAATATATAACATATTGGGGTCATTCCGGGTTACCGCCAAGTTGTCTTCCTCGTTAGGCTGGCTTGGGACGCATCGGATGACCAACCTGCCGAGTCTATCATAAACCACCTGGCGATAGTGACTTCGGTTGCTTCGGGCTCTTTTTCCATTCTGTAACAAAAAACCCGGTCAAGTGCGAGTTTCGAGGGTTCTTTTACAGGGTATCCCCATATAGGGTACATTATGAAATAGGGTTCCAGGTATTTTTAAGTCATTGTCATTTGTTGTCATATCTTAATCTCTCTTCTGAAATTCTACAAAGCATGTCACTTATCCATTCTACTGAGAGGCCTGATTATTGTGAAAAACGCGTTTCCGAAAGAACTAGACAACGGATGAACTAGCAGTGCGATAATTCCTCTTTATTACATTTTTCCTTTTTTCCCAGTTTCCACGCCAGTTCACCGTGGGGGTATAATAGCGGATACTGGAATGTTTAATACTAACCAATAGTACCGAATCAAATTGTAAAATATCGTCTTGGTGAGCTTTGGTGAGGTTTTTGTATCCTTTCCATCCTCAAGTTATGGGTCGCAAAGTGTGCATGGTCTATCATAAACCACCTGGCGATAGTGACTTCGGTTGCTTCGGGCTCTTTGTATGTGACCCTTCCCTCGGCCTATTCGATTTTCCATTCTGTAACAAAAAACCCGGTCAAGTGCGAGTGCCGAGGGTTCCGTACAAACTTTCGATTCGAATGGTCGATTTTGGGTGGGGAATTGTTTTCTTTATTAATGACTTCGATCAATTTTGAGGCCGAAAGTTTCTCGATCATTGCGACGCGGTAAATTTATTTTCGAAGATACCAATTGGATTTTGATAATTTCGTACAATCTCAAATGTTTGTATCGTTTGGAAACGTAAATCTCGATTTCATTATTTCTGATTTCTTCCGGAATTAACGCAACGCGAGTGGCGTCGAGACGAGGCCAGGTCCTATTCATACATTTATATTAATATTTTATCATGGCACGTATCTAACATGCTTCTAAATTAATATGACAGTCATATTTAATGAGTAAAGTAAAAAAGATAAAAATAAATAAACCATACCGATACTTTTTTTGGATTTCTGGCTGTTCTCTCCCGTAGGCAGCATAAAATTCGCTCATGGAACGCAGCCAACGAGACGTGGCTTGTCCTTCCTCGCTAATATGCGTGCCTGAGATCTCTCTAACGACAACGATTCGACGTCGATGCATGAATCTCCATCCTGGCTATTCGATGCCATCTCTAACCTGTGTAAGAAGTGATGAAATAAAAGAAAAATTACTGTCATATTTAAGGAGTACGGCAGAATTGTTGGGACCACACAGAAATCATTTACAACTTAATTTTATTTCTCGATACAAAAAAGTCATTTATTGTAGGGTTCATTCTCATTACCTTCCTCCCGTCTCACTTTGGGAGCCCACCTTGTCGAGTTCGTCAGAGACCGACTGGGGCGATATATCTTCCTGAGACCGGTTCACTCGCCGGTGGCCTTGACTGACCGAAATATATAACATATTGGGGTCATTCCGGGTTACCGCCAAGTTGTCTTCCTCGTTAGGCTGGCTTGGGACGCATCGGATGACCAACCTGCCGAGTCTATCATAAACCACCTGGCGATAGTGACTTCGGTTGCTTCGGGCTCTTTTTCCATTCTGTAACAAAAAACCCGGTCAAGTGCGAGTTTCGAGGGTTCTTTTACAGGGTATCCCCATATAGGGTACATTATGAAATAGGGTTCCAGGTATTTTTAAGTCATTCTCATTTGTTGTCATATCTTTATCTCTCTTCTGAAATTCTATAAAACATGTCAATTATCCATTCTACTGAGAGGCCTGATTATTGTGAAAAACGCGTTTCCGAAAGAACTAGACAACGGATGAACTAGCAGTGCGATAATTCCTCTTTATTACATTTTTCCTTTTTTCCCAGTTTCCACGCCAGTTCACCGTGGGGGTATAATAGCGGATACTGGAATGTTTAATACTAACCAATAGTACCGAATCAAATTGTAAAATATCGTCTTGGTGAGCCTTGGTGAGGTTTTTGTATCCTTTCCATCCTCAAGTTATGGGTCGCAAAGTGTGCATGGTCGCCAAACTACGCTACAGTATTCTAGAATGCTCCGTACTAAGGTACTTTACTTATATTATAATATATAAGTTTATTGATTGTAATCTTACGGAAGGTCTTACAATTTAGAATCACGAAACCCAGCATTTTAGAAGCTTTTTTGATGACCCTCTCCCTCCAGTCTCAGTTTGGGAGCCCACCGTGTCGAGTTCGTCAGGAACCGACTGGGGCGATCCATCTTCCTGAGACCGGCTCACTCGGCGGTTGCCCTGACTGACCGAAATATTGCGGTCATTCGGGGTTACCGCCAAGTTATCTTCCTCGTTAGGCTGGCTTGGGACGCATCGGATGACCAACCTGCCGAGTCTATCATAAACCACCTGGCGATAGTGACTTCGGTTGCTTCGGGCTCTTTGTATGTGACCCTTCCCTCGGCCTATTCGATTTTCCATTCTGTAACAAAAAACCCGGTCAAGTGCGAGTGCCGAGGGTTCCGTACAAACTTTCGATTCGAATGGTCGATTTTGGGTGGGGAATTGTTTTCTTTATTAATGACTTCGATCAATTTTGAGGCCGAAAGTTTCTCGATCATTGCGACGCGGTAAATTTATTTTCGAAGATACCAATTGGATTTTGATAATTTCGTACAATCTTAAATGTTTGTATCGTTTGGAAACGTAAATCTCGATTTCATTATTTCTGATTTCTTCCGGAATTAACGCAACGCGAGTGGCGTCGAGACGAGGCCAGGTCCTATTAATATTTTATCATGGCACGTATCTAACATGCTTCTAAATTAATATGACAGTCATATTTAAGGAGTAAAGTAAAAAAGATAAAAATAAATAAACCATACCGATACTTTTTTTGGATTTCTGGCTGTTCTCTCCCGTAGGCAGCATAAAATTGGCTCATGGAACGCAGCCAACGAGACGTGGCTTGTCCTTCCTCGCTAATATGCGTGCCTGAGATCTCTCTAACGACAACGATTCGACGTCGATGCATGAATCTCCATCCTGGCTATTCGATGCCATCTCTAACCTGTGTAAGAAGTGATGAAATAAAAGAAAAATTACTGTCATATTTAAGGAGTACGGCAGAATTGTTGGGACCACACAGAAATCATTTACAACTTAATTTTATTTCTCGATACAAAAAAGTCATTTATTGTAGGGTTCATTCTCATTACCTTCCTCCCGTCTCACTTTGGGAGCCCACCTTGTCGAGTTCGTCAGAGACCGACTGGGGCGATACATCTTCCTGAGACCGGTTCACTCGCCGGTGGCCTTGACTGACCGAAATATATAACATATTGGGGTCATTCCGGGTTACCGCCAAGTTGTCTTCCTCGTTAGGCTGGCTTGGGACGCATCGGATGACCAACCTGCCGAGTCTATCATAAACCACCTGGCGATAGTGACTTCGGTTGCTTCGGGCTCTTTTTCCATTCTGTAACAAAAAACCCGGTCAAGTGCGAGTTTCGAGGGTTCTTTTACAGGGTATCCCCATATAGGGTACATTATGAAATAGGGTTCCAGGTATTTTTAAGTCATTGTCATTTGTTGTCATATCTTAATCTCTCTTCTGAAATTCTATAAAACATGTCAATTATCCATTCTACTGAGAGGCCTGATTATTGTGAAAAACGCGTTTCCGAAAGAACTAGACAACGGATGAACTAGCAGTGCGATAATTCCTCTTTATTACATTTTTCCTTTTTTCCCAGTTTCCACGCCAGTTCACCGTGGGGGTATAAATGGTATAATAGCGGATACTGGAATGTTTAATACTAACCAATAGTACCGAATCAAATTGTAAAATATCGTCTTGGTGAGCCTTGGTGAGGTTTTTGTATCCTTTCCATCCTCAAGTTATGGGTCGCAAAGTGTGCATGGTCGCCAAACTACGCTACAGTATTCTAGAATGCTCCGTACTAAGGTACTTTACTTATATTATAATATATAAGTTTATTGATTGTAATCTCACGGAAGGTCTTACAATTTAGAATCACGAAACCCAGCATTTTAGAAGCTTTTTTAATGACCACCTCCCTCCAGTCTCAGTTTGGGAGCCCACCGTGTCGAGTTCGTCAGGAACCGACTGGGGCGATCCATCTTCCTGAGACCGGCTCACTCGGCGGTTGCCCTGACTGACCGAAATATTGCGGTCATTCGGGGTTACCGCCAAGTTATCTTCCTCGTTAGGCTGGCTTGGGACGCATCGGATGACCAACCTGCCGAGTCTATCATAAACCACCTGGCGATAGTGACTTCGGTTGCTTCGGGCTCTTTGTATGTGACCCTTCCCTCGGCCTATTCGATTTTCCATTCTGTAACAAAAAACCCGGTCAAGTGCGAGTGCCGAGGGTTCCGTACAAACTTTCGATTCGAATGGTCGATTTTGGGTGGGGAATTGTTTTCTTTATTAATGACTTCGATCAATTTTGAGGCCGAAAGTTTCTCGATCATTGCGACGCGGTAAATTTATTTTCGAAGATACCAATTGGATTTTGATAATTTCGTACAATCTCAAATGTTTGTATCGTTTGGAAACGTAAATCTCGATTTCATTATTTCTGATTTCTTCCGGAATTAACGCAACGCGAGTGGCGTCGAGGCGAGGCCAGGTCCTATTCATACATTTATATTAATATTTTATCATGGCACGTATCTAACATGCTTCTAAATTAATATGACAGTCATATTTAAGGAGTAAAGTAAAAAAGATAAAAATAAATAAACCATACCGATACTTTTTTTGGATTTCTGGCTGTTCTCTCCCGTAGGCAGCATAAAATTGGCTCATGGAACGCAGCCAACGAGACGTGGCTTGTCCTTCCTCGCTAATATGCGTGCCTGAGATCTCTCTAACGACAACGATTCGACGTCGATGCATGAATCTCCATCCTGGCTATTCGATGCCATCTCTAACCTGTGTAAGAAGTGATGAAATAAAAGAAAAATTACTGTCATATTTAAGGAGTACGGCAAAATTGTTGGGACCACACAGAAATCATTTACAACTTAATTTTATTTCTCGATACAAAAAAGTCATTTATTGTAGGGTTCATTCTCATTACCTTCCTCCCGTCTCACTTTGGGAGCCCACCTTGTCGAGTTCGTCAGAGACCGACTGGGGCGATACATCTTCCTGAGACCGGCTCACTCGCCGGTGGCCTTGACTGACCGAAATATAACATATTGGGGTCATTCCGGGTTACCGCCAAGTTGTCTTCCTCGTTAGGCTGGCTTGGGACGCGTCGGATGACCAACCTGCCGAGTCTATCATAAACCACCTGGCGATAGTGACTTCGGTTGCTTCGGGCTCTTTTTCCATTCTGTAACAAAAAACCCGGTCAAGTGCGAGTTTCGAGGGTTCTTTTATAGGGTATCCCCATATAGGGTACATTATGAAATAGGGTTCCAGGTATTTTGAATGTTTGTCGTGGTGTTTTGTAAATTCTTCTGGTTGACAGTAATGGTATTCTTCTATTAGGAAGTTTAATAGCCATCTTAATTCTTGTATGTTGATTAGCTTGCATTGTCCTTGTATGAGTTCGTCTTTGAAACATTTGTGATGTGTTTCGTATATTTTTATGTAATGGTTTCTTGTATTTATCATTATTCCTTTAAATAATTGTCTCCTGACTTTTAATTTAAAGTGTTCTAAGTGTGAGAAGATTTTGGGTGGGGAATTGTTTTCTTTATTAATGACTTCGGTCAATTTTGAGGCCGAAAGTTTCTCGATCATTGCGACGCGGTAAATTTATTTTCGAAGATACCAATTGGATTTTGATAATTTCGTACAATCTCAAATGTTTGTATCGTTTCGAAACGTAAATCTCGATTTCATTATTTCTGATTTCTTCCGGAATTAACGCAACGCGAGTGGCGTCAAGGCGAGGCCAGGTCCTATTCATACATTTATATTAATATTTTATCATGGCACGTATCTAACATGCTTCTAAATTAATATGACAGTCATATTTAAGGAGTAAAGTACTAAAGTAAAAAAGATAAAAATAAATAAACCATTCCGATACTTTTTTTGGATTTCTGGCTGTTCTCTGCCGTAGGCAGCATAAAATTCGCTCATGGAACGCAGCCAACGAGACGTGGCTTGTCCTTCCTCGCTAATATGCGTGCCTGAGATCTCTCTAACGACAACGATTCGACGTCGATGCATGAATCTCCATCCTGGCTATTCGATGCCATCTCTAACCTGTGTAAGAAGTGATGAAATAAAAGAAAAATTACTGTCATATTTAAGGAGTACGGCAGAATTGTTGGGACCACACAGAAATCATTTACAACTTAATTTTATTTCTCGATACAAAAAAGTCATTTATTGTAGGGTTCATTCTCATTACCTTCCTCCCGTCTCACTTTGGGAGCCCACCTTGTCGAGTTCGTCAGAGACCGACTGGGGCGATACATCTTCCTGAGACCGGCTCACTCGCCGGTGGCCTTGACTGACCGAAATATATAACATATTGGGGTCATTCCGGGTTACCGCCAAGTTGTCTTCCTCGTTAGGCTGGCTTGGGACGCATCGGATGACCAACCTGCCGAGTCTATCATAAACCACCTGGCGATAGTGACTTCGGTTGCTTCGGGTTCTTTTTCCATTCTGTAACAAAAAACCCGGTCAAGTGCGAGTTTCGAGGGTTCTTTTACAGTTTTTCTTTATGGGGATACATATAGGGTACATTATGAAATAGGGTTCCAGGTATTTTGAATGTTAGTCGTGGTGTTTTGTAAATTCTTCTGGTTGACAGTAATGGTATTCTTCTATTAGGAAGTTTAATAGCCATCTTAATTCTTGTATGTTGATTAAGCTTCCATTGTCCTTGTATGATTTCGTCTTTGAATCGGTCGTCTTTGAAACATTTGTGATGTGTTTCGTATATTTTTATGTAATGGTTTCTTGTAGTTATCATTATTCCTTTAATTATTTGTCTCCTGACTTTTAATTTAAAGTGTTCTATGACATAGAACACTTTAAATTAAAAATCAGGAGTCCGACGGGGCGGGAGATATGGTCTAAATAAATATTCAACAAACAATAATTAATTTGCAAGAAAAGGGTAACATTTACAGGTCTTAATGTAAGTAAACAGTATTTGTTTCACCTTTTCAGCTTTTTATCCTTACTCAGAAATTTTACAAAACATATATATCTATTGTCATATTATATACAAAATAGTATCGAAGAAAATTTCATAGCAAATTCGAGGTTGCATTCTTGATGGTTAATGGAATGGACCCTTAGGGATCCACAGAGCTGTATATTTCATTTGTTATACTTTTAAGTCCGGCAATTTTCCTATTGTTATTGGTGGCAACTGTTCTTGAAGCCTGTTTACCATGTTGTAAACATTTAATGTATGGATTAACCTGGTGCATGAAGTACTACATTGATCTTACAATATCTCTATTGATACCTAGTACTAAAAGACACTGTATTACTGAATCCTGTAAATATATAATTGTTGCGTACATCAAAACGATCATCACTGAAGATAAAGTTTCCATTCCATTATTTGTTACGCCTACCAAGTCGTCTAATGTATTTGGTTGGTACGTAAAGGCGAGCAAGGTTTTCGGCGTTTAGGGGCATTTCCCTCTCAATTATAACTCGCACACCGTCTTGCGGCCTCTCCGAGAGGAGCGATCGCACGACGCGTTCCATGGTATTGGCTAGAACTTTCGTTAATTCGATTTAGTTAAAAAAACTAATAAGGTTGAATTTTCTGTGGAACGTACAGCTGCTTCAATTACATCATGGTCTGTGAATATAACGGTTTGCTGATGTTAACTGTACTATTGTGTGGCTCATTTTGTGCAAGAGAACTTAGAACTTCGCCAAAGTGCTTCAGGCGCCGAAACCTATTTTGTATCAACATAATCCCGGTACAACCTCCGCGAGTTGCACCGGGTGCAAAGGTGCCCATGACACTTGCCGCGTTGCCACGTTGGATAGCGATGGCCAGCCTTTGCACCAGGTACGAACCCGCACGAGAATCAGAGGTCCTCTCCCTAATTCTATGTCCCACCTCCCTTATAAAAGCTATGGCGTCAGACCTCCAACACCCCGTTACCTCGAAGGCGAGTGGTACAAAATAATAATTCGCCTCAAAGTCGGGAGTATTTTATCCTCTTTCTTAACGCTGCCAGCTCTGCCGCAGCGCCTGCTGTCTGCACCGTCCGGTTAAGGTGTGAGGCGGCGAAAGTGCTGACGCACGTCGCGTCCCACAGTAGGCACGTTCCCTTCTGCCACGGCAGCAAAGTTAAGCCGTCCGGCCGTTTGCCATCGGTGCGACAGAGGCCAGGTGGTTCCAGAACGCACGGTATATTCGCGGATATAAGGGCCCTCCGGACGATGTCGTTAAGCGCGTGGTGTCTGGGAAATATACCTGAACAGCGACAGCAGCTCAAAGCGTGATGGCCATTAGCTTCCACCGTGGAGCCGCAGATGCATTGGTGAGGTATACAAACATCGCAGCCCAGGCGGAGAGCTACAGCCACACGCATTGAATCACGGTCAAGGAGTGTTCCCAGATGAGGGGAAGGCAATGCCTGTAACCACGCTCCCGCTTCTAACCTTTGACACCGACCGGAGTATTGCCAAATCCACTCCCGAATTCTGGCTGGAGTTGTGCGTTGAGCAAAAGCTAGTTTGGCTTCCGCAACGTTAAGCATTCCCTTTTTGAACACAGCTTTGTTGGCAGGTGTGTCCAATATTCCAAAAGGCCTAGTGCCTATAGCTTCCATCGTATCCCAAACTCTATCTGTATAATCAGGGAGAGTCTGAACTCGAATTGGAGTAGCAACAGGGTTGACAGCCTTGGCTAAGGGAGCGGAGGAGACGGTAGTAGGGTCAGTTACCTTCAAACGCGCAAATATTCCGGAAAGGGTGGCGTCTTGCGTTTTCTCATTCTTGGAGAGTCTAAACGCATCAGTTCGTCGTTGGCGTGATCCTTTTCCAGCTTTGCTGGCTTCTTTCCTACAACGTCGGTAGGTTTTTCCAAAACCTGAGGAGTAGTAGTTTCCATCATGGAGTTGGTTGTTTTCAACATAGTATGAATTTTTCTCACCCAGGTCGCGGCCGTATCGGTCGTCTTCCAATGTGGAAAAGTCGTCTTTGTAACTGTATTTATTTATATACTCCACGCTTTTAACTGTGGAACAAATTTCTACGTTTGGACGAGAATTCACTTTTTTACATGGATTATACGAACTCACCCATCTATTAAGTCTTTTTTTACTGTTTTCCCATAGTCTCTTCTCTTTATTATATCGTAACCTCCATTTTGGGTCCCATCTTTCGTTTCCTCGCCAAATCTCTTTAAGGTCTTTCTTTGAGCACTTAGGGCCAGTTCCATCATTCTTCATGCAGGGTGAATCCAAATATCTAGACAAATCTAGAGCCACATTGCGCATGAATCATACTTTTGGATACAGGTTGAAAAATATCTTGGTTGGTCTTTATCTGGGTCTGGTATTTCTGCACGCAGAAACTTATCATAATCTTCTGCTGATCTTGGTTTATCTTCTTTACTGAGGATAATAAGTATATGAAACCTTGATTCACGCAGCATATTGTAGTAAAAAGGTGCCAAGCATGCTTTAACTTTGTTACAATTATTATTCTAAGGGGGCTATACTAATGATTTCAAAGTAAAAAATACAACCACTGTAGTTACAACTTTTATTTTATTAAAGAAAACAAAGGAAATTCATGACCTGTGCCTTAAGGCCTTGCAGTTACCTTAACCTAGCTCTTAAGTTTTTAACATGAGACTTCAATAGGGAGAGAGCGAATGTGGGTTTAGCGGCTAAAATATTAAGGTTGAACACTTTTAATCAGATTATTTTATTAAATTACAAGAATGTTGGGCGCCGTCGAAGTAAATTAAAGGTTGGAAGAAGCTGACCTTGTCCGTAGAGTTTAGGGTACCAGGTTACCGCCGCCACGTCACCAAAAGCTCAGGTACAGGGCCAAGGAAGCACTCGCCGACCGCCAGGCAACGCTGACAACCGGGCACACACAAGGATAGAAGCACGCCCCAGTCGCACTTATAGGTTAAGTGTAGACCCTGGAAAGGTTTTCAAATAGTAAGACAAAAGTACACAACGCTTGGGCAACGCTGAAACCTAAATAAATTTGCAACCAAATGGAGTCCAGACATACATAATTTCGAATTTGGAACGGGACGCGTCAGGTCAAAGATTAAAATTTGACCCGCGCAGCGGAAGGTTATACTCTTAAAACAAACAAATAATAACTTACTCGCGGTGGAAAAAAGGCCCGCAGATATGTTTTTGCATCGATATGTCAACACACGCGAGGTCTGTAAATTGTGGGCTCATAGGCCCCGGAAATTCGGCGGCATGGACACCGGTATCTCACCCGGACTGAAAATAAAATTCACCACACTATTAAATTGAATCTTACACACAAAACCCACTGCAAAAATCACCAAAATACTCACTCAAAAGGGAGATGACTCCCGATGGAATTGAACGTCGCCTCAAACGGCTTTTTGGCTGCGGGACAGCAATCGAAAATGATCTTTCTCCATTTTGACAGTAAGAATGAATGACAAATCAAATGGCAGGGTTGCCACAGTTCGAACCGAGCTCGTACGATCCTAGGTGACTGCAAAAAAAAACGTTTCCTTTCTTATTTAGTTTGCTTAGACTAATATTGAATACAACGCGCCGACGAATAAAAAAAGTATTTGAAGACAATTTTAATTTAAAAACGACCTGCGATTAAAAAAACCAGAAATGTAGGAAGACACCGAAATTATTTTTAATCTTATTCGACAGGGCGCTGCGCGAGTACGTCTGCGTTCACTAGAGGGCGTTAAGGGTATCAAACGACCCTGCTGTGTATTATTATATTGAAAATGAAAGAATAAAATTTTGTTGTTACAACTTGAAGATTCATGTTGAAAATAAAAGTTAGGTTTAGTACCTTCTTAAATTTACGAACTTTACCATTTTCTACATGCACGCCTAGTGGAATTTCCATAAAAATTTCTTCTTCAAACTTCCCATACAAAGCTGTATTAACATCAAATTGAACAATTTTATAATTATGATTTGCAGCCAAGCTTAGTAAGACTGATTGAATCATAATTATCGAGTAGTCGGGGAGAAGGACTCTGTGTAGTCAGCATTTTTAATTTGTATGAAACCTCGAGCACATAGTCGTGCTTTATATCTCTCAATATTGCCTTCTCGGTCCTGTTTGATATTGAACACCCATTTTCATGTTATAGGCTTCTTACCAGCTCTTTAATAACTATGGTAACTGGGATGGAGATTGTGAGGGACTGGTACTTAAATTTATAGAATAATTCACAGATTGTTGTTTTCCATAAAATACAACTTCTGATATTAACTTTTCAGCAATGCCTCTGCAATTTTGACATATTTTTTCCTGTGATCGCAACATAAAAATATGAGAGTATGTGGTCTTGCTAATTCATGACACTCTTCTAAGCTTTTATAACATTTTTGTTAATAGTTCGTCACTTTCGCCAGTCATTAAATGCTAAACAAACTGCGTTTATAAGAGCAAAACTAGAATTGGTCACAACGCCCGAAAATACAGGCCAGCAGTTTCTATTTGCAATAAACACTTTAATATAGTGTTAGTATCGTGTTTTGAAGAAATCATAGACAAAATTGGAAAGATTCAGATATGGATGCCTAAATAACGCCAGAGTATAAATAGATGCTTTTCGATTTTTTTTCATTATTAAGTGGTCTAAACCGTTCTTTTTTAACGATATTGCTTAAAAAGATATCATTAAATTCAATCTCTGGGCACTTTCGGCTTAACGTCAGTCTCAACCTTTCAGAGCTGTTTGTACTGGTAATTTAACACAACCTAAGTCACTCCTATGACTACGACAAACCTAATGATGCGGCGCTGGCTTGTGGCGTATTATCTGGGCGAGTGTGCGTTCCAGTTCCAACTTCCCTCCTTTCCAAATTTCGTCTGACAACGTGCTTGTAAGCCGGACGCGGCTAGCTAAATAATTTTCAGTGATTAAAAAGCTCGAGGAGTCAAAAAGAATATCAAATGCCTTGGTAAAATTCCGATACTATTGTTATTGATGGCAACTGTTCTTAAAGCCTGTTTACCATGCTGTAAACATTTAATGTATGGATTAACCTGGTGCATGAAGTACTACATTGATCTTACAATATCTCTATTGATACCTAGTACTAAAAGACACTGTATTACTGAATCCTGTAAATATATAACTATTGCGTACATCAAAACGATCATCACTGAAGATAAAGTTTCCATTCCATTATTTGTTACGCCTACCATGTCGTCTAATTATGTAACGCTTATATTTGGTTGGTACGTAAAGACGAGCAAGGTTTTCGGCGTTTAGGGGCATTTCCCTCTCAATTATAACTCGCACACCGCACCGTCTTGCGGCTTCTCCGAGAGGAGCGGTCGCACGACGCGTTTCGTTAATTCGATTTAGTTAAAAAAAACTAATAAGGTTGAATTTTCTGTGGAACGTACAGCTGCTTCAATTACATCATTGTCTGTGAACTGTGAATATAACGGTTTGCTGGTGTTCTAGGTGAACACCTAACTGTACTATTGTGTGGCTCATTTTGTGCAAGAGAACTTAGAAATTCGCCAAAGTAACATTATCTTTCATTTCCTCTCAATGATTGGTGGATAGTTGTTGATCAGAGGATCCCTGATTACAGTGATTTGTATCTTTGCTCGATCATTGTCTTTGTAAATGTATTTATTTATATTCTCCACGCTTTTAACTGTGGAACAAATTTCTACGTTTGGATGAAAATTCACTTTTTACATATTTAAAAGGATTATGCGGACCCACCCATCTATTAAAGTTATTAGTTAAGTTTGCCGTAGCATACCTTTACCTATATTATGCATAGTTCTAAGTGAGAGCGTTTTAGGAGATAGGTGCAATCTTTTGATCTGTATATCTTAGCATTAACTATTATGTACTTGCTTCTGTTATTTCTCCATTAAAGAAAATAAATAAATTAAGTCTTTTTTTTACTGTTTTCCCATTGTCTCTTCTTTTTAATATAGCGTATACTCAATTTTGGGTCCCATCTTTGGTTTCCTCGCCAAATCTCTTTAAGGTTTTTCTTTGAGCACTTAGGGCCAGTTCCATCATTCTTCATCCAGGGTGAATCCAAATATCTAGACAAATCTAGAGCCACATTGCCCATGAATCATACTTTTGGATACAGGTTGAAAAAATCTTGTTGGTCTTTATCTGGGTCTGGTATTTCTACACACAGAAACTTATCATAATCTTCTGCTGATCTTGGTTTTTCTTACTGAGGATAATAAGTATATAAAACCTTGATTCAAGCAGCATATTGTAGTAAAAAGGTGCAAAAGCAAGCTTTAACTTGAATTGAAGATTCATGTTGAAAATACAAGTTAGGTTAAGTACCTTCTTAAATGAGGGCTATGATGATAATTAGTTAAGTGAGCGCTTCATTCGCCAACAAACTGGTTACAGTTTGGCGATATTATAAATTTTGTGACTTTGTGTAAATAAAAAAAAATGGGAACTTTATTGTACCTTTTGTGTAAATAATAAAAAAAAAAATAGTGAACTTTACCATTTTCTACATGCACGTCAAGTGGAATTTTCATAAAAAATTTTTCTTTAAATTTTCCATACAAAAAAGCTGCTTTAACCCTTATCTTGGCAAGGCTCAAAATATCTTAAATATAAACATTTTTTTAGTGTTTCGTCACCTATTGAGCATACTAGACTATTAAAAAATAAGGGCAAAAATCCAGGATTTTCCAGTTTCGGAAAATCATATGTATCATATTTGAAACAATGCCAATCCCTCGACAAAATAGTTACCTACTTTTTAGAAGAAAAATGTGGATTTTAATAAAAATAAAACATGTAATGCAACAGAAATTATCATTTATTGCTAATTAAACGCAATCTAAAGCATCATATGACTATTACACCTGTAAAAATAAATTATATCTACGAATACCTGATCACATGGGCGGAAAATTTGATCCCGTAAAGTTTCAAAAAAGTTGAGTAAAATATGAAATGTAAATAAATAATTAAAAGTAAAAAAAAAATATTTTTTTTACTTAGGGGGCATTTTTTGCCATACACTAATTTTTCCATGCTACGTGCTACGGCGTAGCAATAATGCTACAGCGTACGAACATTCAGTTAAATAACATCTAGTAATTTAAAAAAAAAACAAAGTTCAATAACTAAATAATACGACAACTAATATTAAATACTTGAAACATGTTTTGTAACCCCACAAATATAAAACAAATATAAAAACATGTAAAACTATTTTGACGACAACTTAGCAATGTATTAAATGTAATACAATCCTTTCGATATGTACATTTCTGAGTTCTTGATACACTCGACATATTAATGGCAGAATTATTTTGTTAGGTAATAAAGTGAACCTGCTAGATTTTTTAAAGTTCCATGTATCACGGGTGTTACAATGCCAAGATAAGGGTTAACATCAAATTGAACAATTTTATAATTATGATTTGTAGCCAAGCTTAGTAAAACTCTGATTGAATTATATCGAGTAGTCGGGGAAAAGGACTCTGTGTATTCAACATTTTTAATTTGTATGAAATCTCCTACTAAGTATGGGGCTCCCTACCCGAACGAAACCTTTCCAGCCACGCTCGAGTACTGGCGCGGAGCGGCCGCGGCGGTGCCTAGTTGCACCGCCAACCTCATAATCCGTCCGCCGCGATGCTCGGCGGCTCCTACTTGCCTGGCCCGGCTACGTCCGAGGTCCGACTGGACGGCAACCACCGGCGCTATCCTTGCGACCGGACGTTAGTGGATCGAGCTCGGGTTCGGGGACGACGTCGTCGCTTGGGTCATGGCTGCAAAGAAAAGAAAAAAAAATTAAGATATACGGTGTCACATTACGTTACGTTAGTATTTAGAAAAAACTATAAACTCATTTTATACCTTAACTTTTAACAAGCTTTTTACTTAAAACCTACTTGGTTCATATTGAGCTAATGACATAATTTTAAAAAAGCTATAGTTACCCAGCTCCCGCTCTCTGCAGGCGCGGCGATGGGCTGCGGCGGCCGCCGTCAGACGGATCGGCGCGACCTCGGCGCACGGCAGCTCGGCGCGCGGCGTCAACTTTGCCATCGTATGGCTCTAAAAATTTCACCCAAATCGTTAGTTGAAATAAAAAAGTCATTTTATACCTTAACTTTTAACAAGCATTTTACTTAAAACCTACTTGGTTCATATTGAGCTAGTGACATAATTTTAAAAAAGATATAGTTACCGAGCTCCCGCTCTCTGCAGGCGCGGCGATGGGCTGCGGCGGCCGCCGTTAGACGGATCGGCGCGACCTCGGCGCACGGCAGCTCGGCGCGCGGCGTCAACTTGGCCATCGTATGGCTGTAAAAATTTAATCCAAATCGTTAGTTGAAGAAAAAAAGTAACTCATTTTATACCTTAACTTTTAACAAGCATTTTACTTAAAACCTACTTGGTTCATATTGAGCTAGTGACATAATTTTAAAAAAGATATAGTTACCGAGCTCCCGCTCTCTGCAGGCGCGGCGATGGGCTGCGGCGGCCGCCGTCAGACGGATCGGCGCGACCTCGGAGCATGGCAGCTCGGCGCGCGGCGTCAACTTTGCCATCGTATGGCTGTAAAAATTTCATCCAAATCGTTAGTTGAAATAAAAATGTCATTTTATACCTTAACTTTTAACAAGCATTTTACTTAAAACCTACTTGGTTCATATTGAGCTAGTGACATAATTTTGAAAAAGCTATAGTTACCCAGCTCCCGCTCTCTGCAGGCGCGGCGATGGGCTGCGGCGGCCGCCGTCAGACGGATCGGCGGGACCTCGGCGCATGGCAGCTCGGCGCGCGGCGTCAACTTGGCCATCGTATGGCTGTAAAAATTTAATCCAAATCGTTAGTTGAAGAAAAAAAGTAACTCATTTTATACCTTAACTTTTAACAAGCATTTTACTTAAAACCTACTTGGTTCATATTGAGCTAGTGACATAATTTTAAAAAAGATATAGTTACCGAGCTCCCGCTCTCTGCAGGCGCGGCGATGGGCTGCGGCGGCCGCCGTCAGACGGATCGGCGCGACCTCGGCGCATGGCAGCTCGGCCGCGCGGCGTCAACTTGGCCATCGTATGGCTGTAAAAATTTAATCCAAATCGTTAGTTGAAGAAAAAAAGTAACTCATTTTATACCTTAACTTTTAACAAGCATTTTACTTAAAACCTACTTGGTTCATATTGAGCTAGTGACATAATTTTAAAAAAGATATAGTTACCGAGCTCCCGCTCTCTGCAGGCGCGGCGATGGGCTGCGGCGGCCGCCGTCAGACGGATCGGCGCGACCTCGGCGCATGGCAGCTCGGCGCGCGGCGTCAACTTTGCCATCGTATGGCTGTAAAAATTTCATCCAAATCGTTAGTTGAAATAAAAATGTCATTTTATACCTTAACTTTTAACAAGCATTTTACTTAAAACCTACTTGGTTCATATTGAGCTAGTGACATAATTTTAAAAAAGCTATAGTTACCCAGCTCCCGCTCTCTGCAGGCGCGGCGATGGGCTGCGGCGGCCGCCGTCAGACGGATCGGCGGGACCTCGGCGCATGGCAGCTCGGCGCGCGGCGTCAACTTGGCCATCGTATGGCTGTAAAAATTTAATCCAAATCGTTAGTTGAAATAAAAATGTCATTTTATACCTTAACTTTTAACAAGCATTTTACTTAAAACCTACTTGGTTCATATTGAGCTAGTGACATAATTTTAAAAAAGCTATAAGTAGTTACCCAGCTCCCGCTCTCTGCAGGCGCGGCGATGGGCTGCGGCGGCCGCCGTCAGACGGATCGGCGCGACCTCGGCGCACGGCAGCTCGGCGCGCGGCGTCAACTTGGCCATCGTATGGCTGTAAAAAATTCATACAAATCGTTAGTTGAAAAAAAAGAAACTCATTTTATAGCTTAACTTTTAACAAGCATAGGGTTTGCACGACGGATCCGAAATGTATGGGAATATCCGCGGATCCGGATCCAGATCCGGATAATTTCATACATTTCGGATCGGATTGCAAACCCTAAACAAGCATTTTACTTAAAACCTACTTGGTTCATATTGAGCTAATGACATAATTTTGAAAAAGCTATAGTTACCCAGCTCCCGCTCTCTGCAGGCGCGGCGATGAGCTGCGGCGGCCGCCATCAGACGGATCGGCGCGACCTCGGCGCACGCAAGTAGTCGTTAAATCGGTACTGGCAATTACGTACGGCCGCCACAGGCACGCACACTCTGCCATACCTAATACCACGTGAATGTGATATAAAAGAACTTACAATTTTGGTTACATGACGACCGGTCTGGCCTAGTTGGTGACCCTGCCTGCGAAGCCGATGGTCCTGGGTTCGAATCCCAGTAAGGGCATTTATTTGTGTGATGAACACGAATATTTGTTCCTGAGTCATGGGTGTTTTCTATGTATATAAGTATGTATTTATCTATATAAGTATGTATATCGTCGCCTAGCACCCATAGTACAAGCTTTGCTTAGTTTGGGGCTAGGTTGATCTGTGTAAGATGTCCCCAATATTTATTATTATTATTCTCTTTATTTATTTTTCGTCTTAAGTTAGGTTTGTTATAATATGAATATAAAAGTAAAATATAAAAACACTTACAAAACAATAAAAAATACATATAAACACATTATTATTATTATTATTATTTGTATGTCTTTGCCATATCTCGGGACCATGGGGTCCCGGACCTTTGGGAGGCTTACGTGGGGCCGAACCCAACAGCGCAGAGGCCCTTTAAGACACTTTAATCTAAAAGTAAGGGATACACGTGGCGGATACCATCCCCGAACGCACAATGTGATACATCCGGAGATGGTCCCCGCCAGGTGCAAAGACTATTGCAGTGCAGCACTTTATTATTATTATATGTAAAATAAGCAGATAATAGATAAAATCGTCATGGAAAACACGACTCGTAACAATTGTTTGTCATGTTATAAATATACCCAACATAGCTGCGTTCGCTATTTACTCTAGGTATCCAAAATGCTTGTGGAAAATGGGATGGGACTTGGAGGCGAAGGAAAAATAGGGAGCTAGAGGAGCTTGTTGCGATGCCCAATATAATTGGCGAGATCAAAGCCACACGACTCCGCTGGCGCTGGCTCGGTCACCTGTACCATTACCATGAGTTTACAGTGACGGTGCTCGCTAGCGACTGCGTAAATGATTTCTATGGAGAATAGTACAGCGCCGTCGGCGGTCACTTATAGAACTAAAAATCGGCAGTATGAGTTCAACGCTAGCGATTACTTTTCGATAGGTATTTTAGGTTTTCGATAGCGAGTAACGTTTGTAGCTGTTGCCTATAGAAATTGGTACCATGAGTCACATTTTTGACATACGCTATCGAGCAATACGTTATCGACTGTAGTAATCTATTTCACTGGCATATTGGAGCGTGAAAACTTATTAGAATTCGTGTTATAGTATATTTTCTTATCATTATTTATGTAAATAATGTCAGCAAGGCATTATTTGGCATGGGATATGTTAGCGAAAGCTGCATATGAAGACGAACGACGTGAACAAGGAAAATATCAAGCCGATATGAGAAAAATATTAAGAAACCCACTTCAACACATACTTAAGTGAGAATAATTTTATTAAAGAATATAGGCTCAGCAAGGAAGCTTTTGAGGATTTGTGTGATTTGTTAATAAATCATGCGGTTTTGAAATCCACTCAAAGAGTGTCAGTGGAATCAAAGTTAAGTATAAATTCTATAAAAGTGTCAAGTACTTATTTATACATTTTATTTGACATTTATGAGTGTTATTTTGTAATTAACCAACAAACTAACTCTTGCAGGTTTTATGTGCATTACTATTTTATGCACAAGGTAGTTACCAACGCATGACTGGCAAGGCACACCATTTTTCGCAGGAAGCAATGAGTGTTTACATTGAAGAGGTAACAGCCGCGTTAAACCACCCCAATATTCTAAAAATGTTTATACATTTTCCAACCACACGCGAAGAAAGAGATGACATTAGACAAAGGTAAAAATAGACGAATCACAACTTAAACTAGGTACTGACCTAATTTACCTATCTGGAGGCGCGGCAGTGTCCCCGACAAGTCGAGCAAAACAAAGAGGCACGGCCGTACCATCCTTTTCTCGAAGCGATTCAGGCCATTTTCGACGTCCTGTAATATTGTGCTGGCTGAAGCTAGAACCCTGAATTTTCAGTAATATATAGGGCTTAAACATGCTTAAGATATATTCTCAAAAACATTCAATATGTTCATATTGTAGTTTAAGAATTATTGTGCATCAAAGTTCCTTATTTTCGACACTGACGCACTCACTCACGTAATATTCTTTCCTCTTATGACCACAATACAATACCTACAAACATTGACGTATTATATCTATGGACTGGCCTTACGGGCACTAAAAACCGGACAACTGCGAGTCGGACTCCCCTTTCTTATTGCCCGTAAGGCCAGTCCTGAGATTTAATACGTCAATGCCTACAAACCAATTTTCACATTTTAGTTTTTTCAATAAATATGGAATCCCAGGGGTGATAGGAAGCATTGACTGCAGCCACTTCAAGATATTTACACCCAAAAAGGAAGAAGAACACTTATATTTCTGTAGAAAGCATTATCACTCAATGAATGTACAAATGGTAAGTAGGTCTGTTTTTATCTGTATAGGTACCTAACCTACTCCTTAATAAATTTAGATTGACATGTTTATCTAAAAGCGATTTACTTACTCGTAATATTATATACAATATTAATTTTTCAGATATGTGATCACGATTGTAAAATTTTATCCATTAATGCTAAGTTTGGAGGTGCAGCCCATGATTCTTTCATATGGGAAAATAGTAATGTAAACAATTATATACAGTCCTTACACAGGCGTAATGAAATTGTCTGGCTTTTAGGTAAGACAATATATTTTGAGTATAATTTAAATTATGTTTCATTTAAAACAGCATTTATTTTTGTCCTTAATAAAAAATATTCCTATTTTACAGGTGATTCTGGTTACCCTCAACGGCCATGGCTGATGACTCCATATTTGAACCCAACTCCCAACTCTATTGAAGAAACTTTCAATGCAGCCCACACTTCTGCAAGAGTTGTCATTGAAAACACTTTTGGGCGATTGAAGAACCGTTGGCGCTGTGTACACCGAGATAGGAATTTACATTATAGGCCAGAAAAGTGCTCACAAATTATTATAGCATGTTCTGTGCTACACAACATTGCCTTAAAGTACAATGTTCCGGATCCCGAAGAGATATGTGAACAAGATCAAGGTACCTATTACCTATATAAGAAAGTAATACTAATAAAAAGGGCCTTCGGGAGGGGATATAGGCTATACATAACTATGTATAGCCAGTTTAGCCTATATCCCATCCCGAAGGTCCTTTTTATTAGTTCACTAGCTTTTTCCCGCGACTTCATCTGCATGGAATCAGTAATTTAGGTAGGTATTATTTTATCCAATCTGCGTTTTGTTGATTCCCCATACAAAGTTCCACCCCCTTAAAGGATGATTTCTGGGATAAAAACTATTCTATATCCTTCCCCACAACTCAAACTATCACCATACCAAATTTCATTTAAATCGGTTCAGCGGTTATTGATTGCCCATACAAATTTCCACCCCCTAAGGGGTTCTGAGATAAAAAGTATCCTATGTCCTTCCCCGGGAGTCAAACTACCCCTATACCAAATTTCAACTAAACCGGTTCAGCGGTTTAAGCGTGAGAGGTAACAACAGACAGACAGACACACTTTCGCATTTATAATATTACTGGCTTTTGCCCGCGACTTCGTCTGCGTGGAATTAGTAATTTTGTTAGCTATTATTTTGTCCAAACTGCGTTTTGTTGATTCTCCATACATATTTCGACCCCCCTTTTCACCCCCTTAAAGGGTGATTTTTTGAATGAAAACTACCCTTTGTCCTTCCCCGGGATTCAAACAATCTCTATACCAAATTTCATCTAAATCGGTTCAGCGGTTTAAGCGTGAAGAGGTAACAGACAGACAGACAGACTTCCTTTTATAATATTCGTATGGATAGTATGGATATACCTACTGGTGAAAGAATTTATGAAATCGGATAGGAACCTAGTTTAGGATAACATACAAAACTTCAAAATTACATTTTTATAATATTAGTGTATAAAATAAATAATTACCTATAGAAGAGCTCACTCTTTTCAGAATTTCATCGAGAGGAAGTGGTGTTGGAAAATGGAGGTGCTAGCGATTTATTAATGGGGAGAGCACTACGGGATCAGTTAGCTAGAAGACTTGCATCAAGGCGGTCATAGTATAATTGTTTAAGAGTGTAATGTTTGCAAATAGGTACCAAGTATCATTTGTTAAATAGGTAAAACAAAAAATATACATACACATTTATAACATTTTTATTTTTTTTCCCAATGACTTACAATTCTATTTCCCAATACTAACAATTGACTAAAACAATCTAACCACCTTTCTTGCATCCTTATCTGTAAATCTTTTAACCTATTCCTCTCCCGCTCTGCCTCCATTTGGAAATTTCGCCATTCACAGTCAGACCTGACGAAGGCTTGCCTTGCCAAATCGGACTGTGTCTGGGTACGAGTACGAGAGGAGAATGTTGGCGTCGGACGTGTTCGCCGCCGCCGCGGCGTAGGTGGTAAGGGCGTAGGACTCTGCGGCGCGTGCTGCCTGCCTCCAGCAGCCATCCGCGCGGCCCGAGTCGCAGGCTCCTGCGCCTGTGTCATGCCGGCCTCACTCCTGTCTAAAGGATACAAAGTAATGATAAATCAGTATTTATTGCACAAACATACATTCATACCTATTATAAATTGCAGGTTAAAAGAACACCTCTGCAAGATTAGGGTTTAAGTGTGTTGTGGGCAATGGGCTATAATATTACTGAGCAGTACTTACACCAGTTACACCTATAAAATGTGTCAATAAATGCAAAATTTATTATCTGCTTCTAAATGAGGTTTAGTAAATAAAACTCTACCTGGGCTGTTAACTATTTCAGGCTCCTCTCTGCCCGCCAAGTCTTGGTTATTCCTGTCCACAGGTAAGGGTGGAAAAACTGGGGGTTGAGCCGATGTCCCTGGCCGATTCCAATCTTCAACATCTGCAATAAAAAATAAAAACAATAAAATAAATACTTGGTAACAAAATTACAGCCAAAGAAAGATTGGTCTGTACAGTCAGCTGCAGAGAAAAGGTACCACCCCTGCATAGAAATTTGTATGAAAAGGTGCTAACTGCTAAGCTAATAGTATTGCTGACTGTACATTGATACTGGGCAATAGTATTCATACAAAAATATATATCCAATAATTGTTACACATAAAATCATTGTCATCATAAATGAAGAAAATATATTTGTGCCGCTACCCTTTCCAGGATACCGAGTCGGGACAACCAGCTTTCTAGGCAGAATCAATACCAGCTAGGCTATGGTGACTATTAACTATGTATGTTGTTAAAAATTTTCTCAGGACATGCATTAAATTAATTCCATTGATCTTATTTTCATAGTAACAATGATACGGAAACTCACTGGAACAAGTTTGTTGAGCTAACTCATCATGTAGTATAAAAATAGATGGGCTGTCATCATCATCAAGTGTCGGTAGTACAGTCAATTCAGTTACTTCTTCCTGTAAAATATTTTAATTTAGGTATGACCATAGAGTAAGATTAAATAAAGAATAACAAACTCCCATAGGACAGCATTCTCTGTGTAGGGGATTAAGTATGGGAGTTCTTACTCTTTATTTTATTCTTAGGGTAACATTCCATTTCTGACCGCAGCTGCACTATAATGGTACTTAACGCGTCGCTGTTACTGTCAATTTCCATAGTAAAATGAACAGTAGTGCAGCTGCGGTTGGAAATGGACTGTCACCTTAAGTGTAAGGCCTGAGTGGACGCTCAAGTGGGGCGTGCAGCGGGGCGGGGTGTGCGGCGTGCATGTTAGGTGGTAACCTAGGATTGTTCATTTTTTTTAGACCCCCATTTTTATTTTATTTTCTGAAAATATAGGTTAATTTAAGATACCCTTCGAGCAACACCGGCTTCCGACACATCGGAAGGGAGGGGCCCAAGCGATATCTCACCGTACAAATCTTTCTGCCATTTTTCGCGGGGGGAAAGGTGCACACAGTCGCACTTCTCACACACTTACATACAAAATCCAATCTGTAATGACGACACAAATACATAGAAAATGACACACGTCAAAGACAAATCTTGCAAACCTCGATCTCTTTAAAATGTGTACGGACGAGTGACAAGTGTCACAACACGCACACTAACACATTTTCGTTGAAGTATGTTATTGTATTCTGAGAGATGAGAAGTCGGATTTGTCGCTCGACCGATCCGCAATTTGTACTGAGCGAGCAAAATCGATAAATCCAACAATTACATGAGACTAAAATATAATAATTGTGTTTGAATGTAATTAAACGTATGATATGTAAAAAAAAATATTACATGTGAAATGTAACACTTTCTTTTTGTAAATTTGATGTCCCCGACCTCTTTTTATAACAAAAAACCGAGCAAACAGGCATTTTTGTGCAGCAGTGTTCACGCGCGCGTCTGGACTCGGTCTAGTGAAAAATCCAAGTGCAACTAGTTTTATTACCCGCGCTAGATTAGATTGACGCGCTAATCTTGTACCTCGGCAGAGGGGAAATAGTGCGAATGCCGTCTCCCTTCCGTGTTGCTCGAAGAAGATACCTATTTGAATGATTTATTAATTCACGGCTCGGTTGAATATTTATAATTTATTGAAAATATTGAGATACGACTTCTCGTAAATTACATGTAGTGGCTGATTTGATAAAGCACAAGCAATAACAAACATTAAAAAAATAGTTGTAATTGTCAATTGATTGTAATGTCACCTGTCTACAATGTCAGTGTCACGCGTTTCTATAAATAATAGAGATGCGCATAATCGTTCACTGAGTTGAAAAGAGTGATTCATATCTTTCGCTCGCGGTGATATATATCACTCATTTAGCTCATTTAGCTCATTTCGCTCAGTAGATCTGTAGACTAAATAGTGAGTAGAGAGAGATGTCAATCAATCAGATTGATTGAATTGTTTGGTTTGATTTGTATTACCTACGCACTTGATCGTTAAAAAATATGCATTATTAGTGTTATATAAGCTATACTATACATACATTTACTACAATATACATATTAAGCAGATTTTCCTTCATACTTGGACAGGCTTAGGACTGTCAATCTAGATTTTTTAGGTTAATAATAAAACGACGGAAAAACAAAGTTTCTCCTAAACGTACCTCATATTAAACATAAACCCCTCTAATCTAGATTGGCGTATTTAAAAATCTGTATGTACATTGATTCAAATAATACAATATTTACATTATTTACAGCTCAATTTTTACAGCATTATTATTTTGCGTTGCAACTTATAAAAAGTAATTCTTGCAACTTTTTGGGTGCAAGTCTTGTTCTACGTTCAGTCAGAGTATTCCCTGCTTTAGAAAAAATTCGTTCACAGGGAACAGACGTCGCGACTATGTTTAGGCGCCTCTGAACATAATCGTATAGCAATGGGTAAATGTGACGGCGTTCATGCCACCACATCAAGGGGTCAGATGTTCTTACGATCATTGGCTCTTGCATATACTTTTCCATTTCGATGATACCAGCAGCCGTTGGGTTAGCAGGGGCTTGCTGAGCAATTTGTTTGTCAAATTCTTCCCAAACCGAAGTTGGTTCGTCTGCTGGTACTGGTTCATTTCCTGGTGCTGGTGCAGTTCCTGGTGCTGATGAAGTTCCTGGTGCTGGCGCAGTTCCTGGTGCTGATGAAGTTCCTGGTGCTGGCGCTGGTGGATGTATTGGATGTGAGCGGGCATGTGGCTGTAAGGTATTGCCGACTTTTAATTTTAAGGCCGCTAAAGCTTTATCGGCCAAAGGTTTGTCGCGAAAACCTTTATCTTTAAACCTAGGATCTAATAGCGACGCTTCTGTGTTTAGTATGTGGTGCTGCACATAGTTGAAGCGTCGCTCCAGTTCAATTTTTAAAGTTTCCACCAGTAAGTTGACTGCAGGAATGGGTTGAGCAATGTACTTTTTTATATTTGTACCCAAAATATTGCACAATGGGACAACTTTTGAAAGGGTTACATTTTTTTCAGCACTAATTTCGTTTGTTACGTCATAGAACATTTTTAAAATAGGCACCGCGGCCTCCACCGTCGCCCAATCTTCCACACTCAGCATTAAGTCCGGTCTTGTCAAGGCAAGTGTGGCACATACAGCTGCTTTTATTTTTATTAACCTGTCCAGCATGTCATACGTGGAGTTCCAGCGTGTCGGAACGTCCTGTTTCAATTTTAAAGCTGGACATCGCAACTGTTGCTGCATTTGTTTTAATTTGGTAAGACCTTGTGTGCTTCTTTTAAAATACTCCACGATGCATTTTACTTTCGTTAACGTGTCCGCAATAGCACCTAAAGCTGTTTGCACGCATAGGTTTAGGGAGTGAGCAAAGCAGGAAACTTGCCGCCATCCGCCAGCCCTAATTGACGCAGTGACATTGGCTGCATTGTCACTTGGAACGGCGGTAATTTTATGGGTGATATTCCACTCTTGCATGATTATTTTCAAAAATTCGCACAGATTTGCTGCTGTATGACGCTCAGTATATTCGACACAACCTAACATTGTCGAATCTAATTTCATAATTTGATCGTTTTTTACTATGTAATGAGCCGTCACTGCGATAAAACTCTCATTATTATGTGTAGACGTCCACGCGTCTGTAGTAAGACATATTGACGGGGCTACTGCAATTTTTGCTTGAGCTTTTTCATATTCCTTTTTATACATTTTTGGTAAAAGGGTCTCCGACACTGTTTTTCGTGTTGGAAGAGTATATCCTGGACATAACATATTTACAAACTTTTTAAACTCCGGCTCCTCCACAATCGAAAACGGATGATAGCCGCGCGCAATCATCTTAATTAATTGTTCATCTATAATTTCGGCTCGCCGCGGCGCTAATGGTTTCGTATTATGCACAAACTGTGCCATGGAAGGCTGTGGACGAACCGATGCTGCTGCTGATGGCAGTGAGCATAGTGGTCTCTGCGGTGCGAGGGCTTCCAATGGTTCCGATGACACAGCGGCTGGCGATGACGTACTAGGAGCATTTAACTGCTCGATCGCCTCTTCTAGAGGAATAGGCTCTTGCCGTTGAGGTACAAGTGGCACTGTGGGATGTTTTGTATTTAAGTGCCTAGATAAGTTGCCGATATTGCCAGATGTTATAGCTAGTATGTTGGAACAATAAGAACATTTAGCCTTCTTTGGCTCAACTTCCTGGAAGTGGTTCCACACTGCACATCGTTTCCTAGACGACATTTTTGGCAAAACAAATTGTCACTTATTATACAGCTTACAGTTTCAAGCCAATCATGTAAGTAAGTACTTATCCTAGCAACGAACTATTTACAAACACTTAACACTATATTATATACAGTCAGCACAGCACTCAGCAGTTCGCTCTGCAAGTCCGCACCACTTAAAACTTTATATACTTATTTACAATCTTTATTAATAATATGCACAATTATGTCTATATTTACACTTACACTAGTTAACATTTTCATGCACAGTTTAATTAATAAAGTCGAGAAAAACTTTAAAAACTTAACCCGGCAAAGTATCGCGTATTTGTTTACAAACAAGGTCATAGTCAAACTGCATCGAATTACTCGGGCATGGGCGAGAGCGCGCGAAGCGCGCCAATTTCAAATACGTTGCCAGCCACGGACATCACAAACAGAGTAGAGTAGAAGTTAGAGACTCTCAGACTACTTAATTATTTCGCATTCGCAATGTATTGTTTTACATTCCATGCAAATGTTAATCTTTATCTTTACTACTACTAAGCCTAAATAGATTGAAGACTAAAAGTAACGATGAACATTCGTGTGAAAAATGAAGCTTTATCTGCCATCATTTATTTACCTACATAAAAAAACCTAGCCGTGCTCAATTATGATGAAAATCTGATACTATATATAGTGTACATTTCATAAAAATATTAGACTATCATTACATTAATTACACTACCTAAGCCCGTCAATTAAATCTTAAACTAAAATTGGTCAACAAACGACAGCCGTAGTCTGCTCTCTCGACATCCAACAGTACTCTGTACATAAAAGTGCGTAAATGGGATGGTTATATAATACGCACAGCCATAAGTGCGACGAAGAAAGCAAATCACACGGTACGGATCCCGCCATGTTTTCCCGGCACCCTCCGAATTCATCCGAAACGCTCCGAAACCGTCACTCCGCATCGTCTCACTCGTTTGGCTGGGCCCGCTCATTCGATCATGAGTGGGAAAGAGCGAGCAAGTAACACCGATATAAAAGAGTTACTGAGCGCAATGAGCTAGTCAAATCTGTACTGAGTTGAAGAGTGAGCTAGTTCAATCAAAAGATACAGTTCATTTGAATCACTCGCTCGCGAACGACACATGTCTAATAAATAATATCGTCTGGAAAACTCGTTTATTTTGAATCCCTAAATCAATAATTTCAAAATACCTACGCTATAAATTTGTGAAAGCTGATTCCAGAAATCTGCCTAAGTTATATAATATAACTTAGTTTTATTGGAGTATGTATCCATATAGCATCCAACTCCAACCATAACTTGGCTGAAATCAGGGGAGCAAAAATACAAATGTAAGTTACATCATATATTTTTTAACTGATTCGATTCGTAAGATGATTGGATTCATAAAATCGTTATATGCGTCCATTGCTAAGGTAGCACCCAGTGGGTTCTACCGGCTTGTCACCATTGTTTGGATATTGTACTATATTAGGTACATGCCAATTTTGCTAATTATATCCTATAATTTCAGGTCATCATGTGATTCCTATTTAGATACGGCTGTGGGATACGTAATGTACGAAGGAGATTGATTTTGTTAAGGCACTTGGGCCCTGAACAAAGTTGAGCATTTTGTATCGAAACGAACGTCATATTAATCGTCATAATACTTTACGACAGTAAATAATGCCTGGGAACAGAGTAAATAACAAACCATACACTTCTCTTCTGGTTCGTCAACAAGAAGCCATCATTGTCAGCTGCTCGTGCAGAACATGATGAACATACATATATGTATAGTTACTTTTTTTTAGGAAACATATATACATATATTTCCTAAATTAATAAAAAAGTAGGTAAACAAAAACATGTTTTATTATTCACAACTATTAACTTAAGTCTTGTCCACCATGATATCAGCAGCTTGAACTGCAACATGTACCTGGAAATTAGAAATTATATCTTTTTAAAGCAGTTTCAGGCTGAATTTTGAGTATGACTATGTATTCTTGTATAGTGTTTCTTTCTAGTAGGCACCATCTCTGTTTAACGGTTTGCCTTTATATACTCTGGCTACATTACCACAGAAAACACATAGGGCCCCGCGACTCTACCTACAAAGTGAGCTTTTAAATAATTGTAGTAAAATAATATTAATTTTATACTTACATCGACGTGATCCTCACAGCAATACTGTGTGTAAGTAGGTAGGTATTCCAAGTTCAATTCACGGCACCATGTTTCACGTCGTAGGTCTTCGCGGATTCGAACAATTATTTTTGTGAATCATTCCCACACGTAGGAACAAGGTCTTTGATATATTAAGCAACGAAAACTACTGTTTAGGTATCAATTATAAATCAAATCATAACAAACCAGCGCAGCGGTTTAACTGAAAAATTTCATTATGACAATCGATGACAATGATAACTTTGACAATTACGTGAGTGACGGATTGATTTACTATGGTCCGATAACTTTTATTATGCGATGACTTTACATTCAGCCAACGAGAAAGGTCAAACTAAGGTCATAAGGATATTTGTTGAAATATCTTCAATCCTCAATTATTATATCGCAGCAAATGTCGGAAACTGTTTGAAAACCTCATATCTCGAAATGGTTTTCGAAATAGAACATTTAAAAAAAAATGAACATTCCTAGGCCTTAGTACACGCTGCTCAAATTACTTGTGAGCCCGATGCCACGCTGCACACCCCGCCGAAATTGTTATTAAGCATGAAGTACCCATTACCCTACCTCCAGGCCAACCTCCGGAATTTCTACAATGCCTGTAGCTGCCCGTGTCCCTGTTATAGCCAGCACCCTCTGCTCTAGGTCACTTAATTTTAATTTACAAGCAGGACCACCACCAGTTCCTGCTCCAGCTCTGAATATCCGAGCAGCCTTTTTCTTCGTATTGTTCTTCAGGTCACTCCACACCTTCACACCCAACACGCACACGCACACACACACACACACACACACACACACACACACACACACAAAATCATTGAAGAGCGAACCAAATGTACATGCAAAGAAAAAAATGTGATGAATGAATAGGTAAATGAAAACATTATAAAATTTATAAATATAAAGCTAATGGGTTATACACACAAAACTTCCGTGAGACACAGACATATTAAATATATTAAAAACCTGACATTACCCCAAACCCGATATTAGTGACCCGTTTTTAATATATTTAATATGTTATACACATACCTTTCTCCACTTATCTGTATTTTTAGTGACGCCTGTCGCATCCGCGTTCAAAAGTTGTGTGAGCTCGGCCCACCGTCGTGTATTAAGTTCCTTTCCGTGTGGCCCATCATTTGGTTTGCTAAGGTCACCATGCCTGTAACACATGAGATGAGAGGGACCTTAAAATACTTTGCTAACCACTTGAAACTAAAATATTTCATCTATTATAAACTAGGGAGACTGTATAACTCAAATTAAAGTTAAAGTACATAGATACTTACTTTTGCATGTAGTCAACTAGAAGTTGAAATTGTGACGTACAGTCAGCAGCAGAAGTCGCTATACACTCCAGGTGCTCAAAGAGAGGTAAACGTTTAAACTGTCAAAAAGTTGTTGACTGTCATGGTAGCATTTACTTGTGAGCGCTCAACGTGTCACAAATATCTTAACAGTCGATATTCATTAATTTCTACACTTACAACAAGTCATTGATACCTTAGCTGTCAAAAAACCACTGGTATCTAAGCGGTCAACGTGTCAAATATATCTGAACAATATGGAAACATAGACGTTTAAAGCATACAAGTATGGTCGAATATTGAATGAAAAATAGCCATGCTAATTTCAGGTACTTAAAGCGTTTTGACAATCATCGAAAGCAGTGCAGACTTGTCATCACATACATCTATCTCACGTTTTGCTCTACAACCATTTGACAGAGGCCTCTCGGTCAACTTACTGCAAACAACTGCAAACTATTTCTTTTAGCAGAATCGTCAAAACGAATGACACATAGCGAAAGCTAACTGAAGCCGAATTTAGAGTCAATTGTCAAGGCACGTTGTGGTCTCAGTAACAGGCGTTTGCTTTTCAAAGCAGAGACCGCGGGTTCAAATCTCAGTCGCACGCACCTAGAGATTACAGCTTTTTTTTTTTGGGTTTCATTTCTATTATTAATTTGTGTCATCTGGTTTTATGTTAATTTCACATTCGTTTATATAATTTTTGAAGATATGTCACATGTAGCGTATGTACGACTTTCTAACAGGACGTTGTAGGTTTGAACCCGCAGTGGGCGTTCCTTAGATTACTCCTGTGCGGAATGCCATTTGATGTTTACTGCTAGGTTATATAACTAAAAATGGCCCATTTAGATCGGTCAGTGTGGGAAAATCTAAAACTATGCAGTTTTTCTTGTTACTAAAATCGACGACATGGTTCCTAAGAAGAGATCGGTGTATATCTTATAGTTTCAGATTTTCCCATATTGACAGATCTAAATGGGCCACCCTGTATACTATATTTTAGTATAATAAGCGGGCTAAATAAATATATTAACATATATTTGCTCTACGGTTTGGAAGAACGGCCGCCTATGAACGTTAAAATAAAAAACCGATCATTTACCTAGAACCTACTTATGTATTGTCTAAGTTTGACACTTGACGATAAAATACTTCTTTAAGAAAGGAGGTGTCAATTCGTAGCTGCTACAGTATTTTTTTTTAAAGTTAAACAGATAATATGTTGATGCCTAGTTACCATTGAAATAACAACTGGTGGCACCCTGGCTGCTGACGTACGTGATAGGCAGTGCGTGTAGGTATTAATGACAGCAGCTTGAATTTGAGTGCTTAGTTACCTCTGACTTTCTAACCGTTATTGTCATTGTGATTAAATAAGGGTGTATGTGTTAAAGAAAAACTCAGAAGTTAAGATATATGTGACGAACTGAAAGCCTACGTGAAAAGTGTTTATGTTTTCTTGGACACCTTGCCCGCTCAGGTATATCTGCTGCTGACTGTACGCATTTTTTTGAAGTGAAAACTTCTTTAGCGGCGCTTGGCACTTTTTTATTCACAGGAACACAATTAAAAACACAATTTACAAAAGCAACAACAGCCAACGGACGTCAAGCCAGTCAACTCAAACTTATGTAGAGAACTGTCACATTGACAAAGTAACCAACACAAATACAAGACCCCACTAACACTTTACATAATAATACTGTGCCATGACGCTTTAAATTAGCACGGTTATGTATATATTTTTTAAACGAATGCTTGGATACTTAGCTTTTTGCCCAATATCGTCCTACTCTGTCGTTTCAGTATAGTCAAAAAAAGATAGCTTTCTTTGCTGTGAAGTTTGGCACGTCACTCCAAGGTAATTCCCTATCGTAACGTTAACTACACGATGAATCGAGCTTACGTTAGCGAGTATAGTAAACGAGTAATTGACTCGTGGTACCAGTTGTTTCGAAATCTAAGTTCTCGATACAGGGTGACCACTATTTCCTACAACTAAAATTCCCTGACTTTTCCCGGTTTTCCAGGCGTTTTTTCAAGTTTTTCCCTGACCATAATCTTAAATGTAATAAATATAAAATATATAGTTGGAATACATTTTTGCGCTTTTGCAGAATTATCTGCTAGCAAATCACAATTTATAAATACAATGAAATAATACAAAAACGTAAATAATAAGAAGTAGGTAGTATCTGAATAGCTCAGTTGGTAAGAGCGAAAGCATAGTTAGACGGAAGTCGTGGGTTCACATCCTACTTCAGGCGACGTTTTTGTACTGTTTCATTGCATTTAAAAATTGTAATTTGCTATCAGACAGTTCTTACAGTTACCCAATAATTCATTTAATTTTTGACCATTATTGTTAAAAGCTAGGTATACAGGAAAAACCAATTGAAACAGTAGGTACCTCTGACTACTGAATTTATTGGATATTAAATAATGTATCATATAATATAATCGAGCCGCGTGGATCTTTTTTTTTCAATATTTATTTTGTCTAAACCGCCGTGGTAGAGTCAGACCAAGAAAAGTCTGCAGCGGATTTGATAGCCCACGCAGTGCAAGTGTTATTTTAAACGTCAAACTTCTATGAAATTATGACTTATGACGTATAAATAACACTTGCACTGCGTGGGCTATCAAATGCGCTGCCGACTTTTCTTGGTCCGACTCTAGGATATAGCGTCATAAACGCGTCTTTGCGCAATTATAGACTCTTGCGAAAGATTTTCCACTAATATCTCCTTATTGATGGAAAATCCACGCTCAGCACTATAAGCGTTTCCGTGGGATAACACCATGACCATTTTTATTAAAGTTTGCATGTCTTTATTTTCCTTTTTTATCAAACCGAGCCAAACATCATCCAGTCGGTGACCATCCTTAATGGAAAATTGTTTTATTCATTTCTCAAATTCAGGTGATTTACAAATATCATTGCAGACCATAGAAGGTAGGATCGTATAGAAGTGGTATACGCGTGCCTCCGTGAGGGACAAAACATACGCAAATGCGACACTGTGATTGGCCGAATTCATTTGTTGCCCACCATCAAAAGGACGCTACATTCCAATAAAGTCAATGACCTTTTGCCAAAATATTGTAAATATTGTAAATAAACGATATATAAGTGTTTTATAACATTGACTTTAAGTATAAAGTCACTAAAATAAACATTATTTCAAAGAACTATAGTTATATGTGACGTCCCACGGTCAAAGGTACCTTATGGCGGGTATGGAGTTATGCATACCCCAGTAATCTACAATAAATAAGCTATCGATAACACAAAAGATCAACCTTCTAGGTTGCGTAGTTACAGAGATATGATTTTTTGAAAATAATGTTGTGAAATGAGCAACTTTACGATAGAGAAGTTTTAAGTTTAGCCGCCTAAAAAACTATGTTCCTGAAGTAAGTTACATAGTTGACTACAAATAATAATGCCTTATATATCTGAGATTAAAAAAATATTGCGACTTGTTCTGTAATGCAAATAGAAACTTTTGATATCGACTGATTTATGTGTATACTAACCAATCTCTTGAAAATAAAGTTTTATTTCATTTTCACGATTGATTGCAATGAGCTCTCAAGATTTAAATTTTATCTATTAGAAAACGACACTGACAGACAGTTTAAGCAAAAAACAATACCGATTTAGAGGTGAAAATGTATTTTCTGACTTTTTCATATAAAATCACAAAATTGAATATTTTTACTTTTAATGTGACACACAATCAATTTTTCTGAGCACATATGAAAGAAATTCTGTCATTCAAATGAAATAAATCCTAAAACCCCAACTAAATACTATATTTAACCCCTTATGCCACTTTAAACTTACATAACAATAACAGTATTTGCTCCATACATTTACGAAAAGGTACCTTATGGAAATAAATCTAATAATACATCACTACAAAATATCAATCATATTATAGTTTATCTTTTATGAATAGAAAATATTAATTTACATTAAACTGCCCCCAATTTAATTAGTTCTTCGTCATAATAATCTTAAAAAAGACCAATAATTTGTATGTAATGAAAAGGTACCTTGTGGTCAAGTTACATGATGAGGCATGATGATGATGGAACAGTTAGGATAAACTAATAATATTTTGGGGTTAAGATGGTATAAATCGTCTATTTCTTATCAATAATATATTTCGGTTGCTATTGAAGATAAGCGGCATTGAGGTTCAATGACCTCAGATATTCCATAAGGTAATGCGTCGGGTATTGGCATTTTTCAGCAAACCAATGGCTGATTTACTGCATGCGACCAAACCAAATGAAGATTATTCTAGTTAAGAAAGACTTGACGAGAGTAACTTTGGTATAATAGCAGTCTACTTGGATTTGTGATGTCGGTCTATGTACGGTTATAATATTTGCGAGGCGCCCCAACCAGAACTGAAATTATCAAATTAGTTTTGCAGAATGCTAATACAGTTCCCTACCAAACTTCTTTTCCCGTATTGACTAGTTTTTTTGGGAATTTTCAATCTTTTTTCCATAAGGTACCTTTTCTACTAAACTCTGAGACGACATAACTAGGCTTATAACTAACTTATAACAAAAATAAAAACAGGTAAACAAACGTTAGGCATTAAGGTTTCAGATCACACAATAAAAAAAAATTGAGCATTTTTTCACCTCTTTACAAAACATTTAATATCTCCGAAACTAGAAACCCTCATAAGGTACCTTTTCCCGTGGAACGTCACATATAATGACACTGTGAGTAAAAATAAGTGATCCCGTACTCCATTAATAGGTACTATGCATCAGTGACATTTTACGTGATAACTTCAATATTATTCGGCCCATATCTCTACAATTTTTTAAGAAAAGTGTTAACAAACATTCATAAACAAAAATTCTTACTTAAAACTAGTGTAAATACAAAACAAATTCAAATTGCATAACTGCCGCATAAAGGACGCCACATTCCAACAAGGTCAATGACCTCGTGCCAGCATTTTGGGAATATTGTAAATAACGACATAAAAAATTGACTGGATTGTTTCTAAGTGCGACATTATTACTCTTTCAGTGTCTTGTCATCATTAATAAAGTGGATTAGACAGAACATTTGCATTAAAGTTGCCGCTTCAAACTTTTTAACGCCGGTCGTTAACCCTAAAGCCGTAAAGTGAAACAGTGACCATAACTTTCTGCGCTGTTTTCATATGTTTTATAAATAAGTACTTTCCTTTATGTAATAAAACAACTGTGCTTGCCTAATTAAGTAATTGTTGTATAGAATACTGTTATTACTGCACGATGGAAACTAACTGCAGGAAATGTGATAGTATTATTACTGATAAATATCGCTTACTGTGTGTAAGTTGTAAAAAGTCTTACCACATGCATTGTACACATGTAACTATAAGTAGATTTAATCTAATGGAAAAAGACAAGAAAATATTCACGTGTCAAATATGCATGTCTAGTTCGGAAGTAAACTTTTCGTCTCCAAACTTCCCGCGTGAAAATGTTACAATCAGAAAGAAATACAAAATTAATGTACAGACTGAAAATTCCTTCTCTGGATTGTCAGAAGATGAATACGAAGACGCTTCACCTTCGAAAACACCAGTATTCAACAGAAACTACCGTGATCTACGATTGAGTACAAGTTATATATAATTGTGGCAACACTGGCCACGACAACAACAACTCCCGCGTAATGCAAACAAATATAATACAAAAAGATGGGTTTCCGAATCCCATACCGTGCTAAAAGTGTTTAGTTTAGTGTAAATACACAACACAAGTGTGGACAAATAAAATACTTGCTTCGATATTGACTACAGTGAAATTTCTGTGTTCAAATTCTAACCTCACCAAACTTTGAACGATAATTGAGTAGGTATATTCAAATAATAATAGCTTAAACCAGTGTCGAAAGTGCAAATTTTTCATCGTTTTATTATTTAGTGACGTTACAGTGTATACAATAAAGCTAAATAGACAATAAATATTGCTATTAATACCGTTAAACATTCAAAACAATAAGTGCCGCCAAAAGTGATGCGTATAAGTCAATGACCTTAGTGCTGTTTATATGACACCGCCATCTATGAGAAAACTTGTGCAACATAACTAGCCTTGACGTACTCACCGTGTTTCATAAAATAATCACTAGAAGCCGCAACTAGTTCTTTCACAACACGATCGACACTTGCCTCATTAAACATAAAGATGGCGCCACTAGATAGAAAGTGTGCAGGTTGTGGAACTTTAATAGGAGAAGGCGATAGATGCTATTTACAGTGTTTGAAGTGTAAAGAGGCTTCATGTCTACAGTGTGCTAATGCAGAAAAAAGATTCTTTAACACAATGAGCCCAAATCGCAAAGCAACATGGATGTGCGTAAGTTGCAAAAGTAAACTCCCGAAGGGCGACAATACTAACATACCAATACCGATGAGACCTGCGAGTTCGCAAACTATGAAAACACCTCCATCGAGTACAAGAAATACGACTTACAAAACTATGAATTTAAGACCAAAGCCACCAGCTACAGTAAAAGCAATGTATAACTCCCAGTCGAGAAATAGCGAATCCACTGATACCAGCTTGCTAGGTGACACTTTGAACGAATCGCAATCTTCGGAACTGGACACGGCTGATAGTACTCTTACTATGGGCGCTCTCAGCAAATTATTAGAACAGAAACTGGCATCACACCATCATACTACTATCTCGGAATTGACGGCAATTATTCAAACAGAAGTATATGCAGCGATCACTTCATTTAAATTAGAAATAACTCAAAAAACGAATGAGCTTTCTAAAGAGCAAAAACAAATAAACGAAAACATAAATAACCTAAGCCAGAAAATTAATTCATTAGAAAATGATAATCGGATGTTACAGACCGAAATACGTGAAATACAAAATAAGTCTCTACATCACAATGCCGAGTCATCACTTGAACAACATTTTGAAACCGAGTTATCCTTCCTAAAAATGCAGACCGCTTCATTAGAAGAATGTCTGAAACGCCCAATGTCATACGCGGAAGCTACCAAAGAACAGTTGAACCATACAAATACAACCACTAATATGCAACCTGAAGAAGCTTGTAAGATCACCTCAAGAAATAACACAGAAAACTCAAAAAAAATAGTACTCTACGGCATGAGTGAAACCTGGCGCGAGGCAGAGCCGGAATTACTAAATAGAGTACTACATGTATTTTACGACTTTTATGGTATGGACCTCACCGGATACATAGACGATTTATATAGAATAGGACGAGCACCTTCCAGGAGGCCATTAGTGATCGAGTTATTGAGCAAAAGGATAAAAAAGCAGATTTTAGACAATGTGGGATACTTAAAAAGTACAGGACTGCACATTTCAGAGTTCCTAGATGCTGAAAGCCTACATTTAAGACAAGAATTAAGGAAAAGGCTCCAAGAAGCGAGGCAAAACGGAAAGAAAGCTGTAATACGGAATAATAGACTTATAATTAATGGACGAGACGTTACCGAACTGACAGCGGTACACCAGCAGTTGCATCAAACTCAGCTGAAACAATCAACCGCGAGACCAGAACCCGTGACACCGTTGACGCTAGATACCGCACAGAGCCGAGTCTTGAGCACGAGCGCAGCCCGTCCCGAGACACCGTTAACGCAAGATAACGCGCAGAGCCGAGTCCCGAGCCCGAGCACGAGCGCAGCCCGTATTAGTACAAGACCTTTGATTCCTTCGGCATCATGTACAAATAATTTTCGTCCCTAACCCTAGTCATTTAGATATAATTTTCCAAAATATGTGTAGTATTAATAATAAGTTACATTTAGTTGAAGCCTTTATAGATGAAAAACCTAATTTACATGCCCTGTGTATAACTGAGACGTGGATAACTACCCCTAAAATAGACCTATTGTACTTAGAAGGATATAATTTGTCAAGTTACTTTTGCCGGTCTAATTACGAAGCTGGAGGAGTATGTATCTTCCTACGAGAAGATATCGAATATGTAGATTTAATAGATATAAACAACATTTCCATAGAATACGTATTTGAAACCTGTGCCATAGAATTATGCAAGTCAAATTTAATAATTATTGTTATTTACTGGCCAAATAGTGATAGAAACCCTGATTTATTTTTTGAAAAACTTGAACAACTTTTGCAGTTAGTACATACAAAATATAAAAATAAAAATGTTATAATAGGGGGGGACTTAAATGTAGACATACTCAAAAAAACTACATTATCTAAGAACTTAATAAATTTATTATTAACTTTTAACTTTATACAGCATGTAAAAGAACCTACAAGAGTCACCAAAAATACTGCAAAATGCCTAGATGTTATTTTTACTAATTTTGATTCCGATAGATTTAACGTAGATGTCCAAGATTTTGGGTTTTCAGACCATAAGGGAGTAAATGTCACAGTGCCTGTCGCGAAAGAACAGATAAATAAAAAACACGAGAGTCATACATACTACAAACGATCGTTTTCAGAAAGAAATGTACAATTATTTAAAACGGCACTACAAACTATTAATTGGTTTTCCATCCTATCTCCGCAAAATACTATAAATGAAAATTTCAACGAATTCAGTAATATATTGAAAATGTTACTCATTTACTGCATACCTAAGAAACGAAAGAAATCTAAAGCAACCCCAAAAAGAGCGTGGTTAACACCTGGAATAAAAAAATCCTGTCTACATAAACGATTATTAAAAAACCTTGTTGACCAGTCAGCTGAGCCTATATTAATTCAATATTTGGAAACCTATACAAAAATATTAAAGAAAAGTGTTACTATAGCAAAGAAAATGTACAATAATAAAAGGATAAATAGTTCGAACAACAAAATAAAAACACTATGGAAAATAATAGGAGAGCAGACAAAAAAACCTCACTTAAAAAATAAACCTAAGAAAAATATATCCCTTAAAATAAACGACACAATGACAGATCAACCTCAATTGATAGCAAATTCTTTTAATACGTACTTTTCTTCAGTTGGAATGAATACAAATAATAATCAACCAAGCGGGCGTCCAGTTCTTAGCTCCACACACAATACGATGTTTCTATCTCCGGCCAACCACATAGAAGTTGAAAAGACTATAAGGAACTTAAAAAACAAACACAGTTACGGAATTGACGAAATACCCCCCTCACTAGTGAAAATATGTTCAAATGAGCTGATTCTTCCGTTAACATTTTTAATAAACCAATCGTTCACAACAGGTACATTTCCAAATGCTTTAAAAGTAGCCGTTATCAAACCTATTCCTAAAACAAAAAACCCAACCGACCCAGACCAATATCGCCCCATTGCAATGTTGCCAACTTTCTCTAAAATCTTTGAATCGATTATGGTGAAACGCTTATCAGACTTTTGTGAAAAATATAGCATATTTGATGATAGCCAATTTGGTTTTAGAAAGCAGAGAGGTACAGTACTCACTGTTTACAAATTCATTCAGGAAGTCATAAATATAATAGACAGTAAGCATTCTGCTTTTGGACTAATGCTTGATATGAGTAAAGCGTATGATCGTGTCAAACACGACATTTTACTAAATAAATTATACGGAATAGGGATACGTGGAGATGCCCACAACTGGTTCAAGTCCTATCTGAAGAACAGAATCCAATTAGTTGAAGTAGAACATTATGATATTAAAAGGAAAACCGTTGAGAAAATATATTCAGAAACTAAACAAATAACATGCTCCATTCCGCAAGGTAGTGTCCTAGGTTGTATCCTATTTTTGATTTACATTAACGACCTGCCAAAGATAATAAACTCCATCAATATCAAATGTTTTTTATATGCCGATGATATTTCCATAGTATTCTCAAGTCAAAATAATGAGGAAGTAAACCAAAAAATGAACAGTATCCTAAACGTAATTGTTAAGTGGTTTGATGACCATAATTTACTATTAAATCTTAAAAAAACCAACCTTATACAGTTTAGACCCCATCAAAGATCCCCAATAGATATAAATTACACATACCTGAATAATACTTTCCAACAAATTAGTAATTGCAGTCTTCTTGGTATAAATATCGACGAAAATATCAATTGGAAATCTCATATTGACAAAATTAGTACAAAACTTTCTCGATTTACCTATGTCTTAAGAAATATTAAAAAAAGCACAGATTTTAAAACGGCCGTTGCTGCATACTATGCATTTACCCAAACCTGCCTCCAATATGGAATCATTTTGTGGGGCAATAGCACAGACATACTACAACTATTCATACTGCAAAAAAGGTGCATAAGAATTCTTACAAATATTAAAAACCTTGAAACCTGTAGACCTCACTTTAAAAACTTAAAAATTTTAACTTTACCGTGTCTATATATTCTAGAAGCCAGTAAATTTGTCCGCAAGAATCCAAGTTTATATACAAAAGCAACAGACCGCCACACATGTGCCATAAATATAAGAAATAAAGATAAAATAGCCATACCATCAAGTAACTTACAAATTAGTAACAAGAGCCCTCACGTAATGACTATAAGAATTTATAATAACCTTCCAAAAGAAATAACTAACGAGCAAACATACACAAAATTTGTTACTAAGCTAAAAACCTACCTAATAGATCACAGTTTTTACTCCCTGCAAGAGTTTTTCAATGAAAATAAGTATAATTCAAAGATAATAAAATAATAATTTTGTTATATTTAATAGGCGTAGAAATAGATAAATTATAGTGTACCTTTCTTATGTGTATACATATTTTATATGCACGTGTATTTGCAATGCCCTTGTAGGGTAACATGTTGTAACCTTATTGTACTTGTAGAGTAAGATCAATATGTGAGCAATAAACATATTCTATTCTATTCTATTCTTATACGCTCCAAGAAATGTCCAATGAAATAAGTGAACTCAAAGAAAAACTACATACTGCTGATACAGAAATTGTTCACTTACTATCTGAAAATAACTTATTAACTAAGAGACTTACTGAATGTGAATTAAAATTAAAAAAAATTACACCTGCCATCAGTCCAACATGTAACAATACTAAAAAGGAAAAAGAAGTAAAAAGGACCAGATTAGATTTCTCGTCTCCTGAAGAAAATGTTGGAAAAATGAGTCTAAATAAAACTCAACCGCCTTCAGAGCTCCCGAAAATTATTCCCTCTGCGCCACCTGTCGAACAAATCGAACTGAAACAAACATCGGAGACCACCATAATACAATCTACAAACAGCAACATGATGACAGGAACCACAATTGACAATAATAGCGGTAGAAATACACAATCTACTCGACCACTTTACAAAACTATATATTCCAAAATATATAATAAACAATTTCAAGATGATTTTGAGAACAGAAGGAGACATGGTTTAACAAAGCGTAAAATTATTGTAGTAGCTGACCAACAAGGGAAAAACCTCGGATCATCGCTGAACAACATGTACGGATCATATTTTGAAATAAAATGCTACTCAAATCCCGGAGCAGACACAAGTAATGTACTGCGTTCACTACCAAACGATGGAGCACCACTGAGCAAGGATGACTTCTTGATTATTGTTACCGGAACCAATGACAGCAACCCAAGCAAACTATTTGCAAATATGTATTATTTAGTGCAACATTTAGATCACACAAACATTATCATATCCCAAGTGCCGTATAATCAGCATTTAAATGAACGCCCGTTGAACAATATGATTAAATCGATTGTCGAACAATTTAACCATTGTGAACTTCTAAATAGATATTATAAGCCAATGCATAATAATAACTACAACAAAAACACACTCTTAAACCAATTAACAACAAGAATCTTCCATCAAATAGCCTGTAGTCTCTACACCGATACTTACCAGCTGCAACTGCTTCAGCGCAATGCTCTCGGATCTCAAAACACATATGCAGGTTTACTGAGCACCGCAAAAGTAGCTCCTCAAAAAACTAAACTCATCCCAAATGAAACTGCTATTCCAACTCTAAACACTGAAAATGAACTCATCTCAAATACAAATGGTAACCAAATGTCATCTACTAACAAGTTTTTTCGTCACTACTCCATGTAACAACATTTTAACTCAAAAACAAAGTCATTCTGGTGTAGAAAATAATAAAAATGTAGATAAGGTTATGATATTGCATCAAAATATATGCGGACTGTTGAATAAACTTGAAATGTTAGAAATTACTATTAATGAGTTCCAAAATAACTATCAAAATATTGATGTACTGTGTATAAGCGAAACATTTGTAAAAAAAGGTTGTGAACACAACATAAAACTAAAAAACTTCAAATTAGTAGCATCATACTGTAGAGAAAAATGTAGAGGTGGTACAGCTATATTAGTTAGAAAGACGTTAGATGTTAAGTCCATACAGCTTGTGCCACAATTAGCTTCAAACTTCTATTTTGAATGTTGTGGTATTGAAATAACTAGCATTAACTTAATAATAATAACAATTTACCGGATACCACAGAATACTCAGTCTCATTATGGTGTTTTTCTCCACAAGCTTGAGAATTTGCTTCAGTTTTTAACCCTCAAATACAAAAAGAAAAAAATTGTTGTTTGTGGTGACTGGAATATAGACACTCTAAAAGAAAATTCCGTTACGAAGGAACTAACAAGTGTATTGAGAAGTTTTAACATAACAATGCATATTAAGACACCAACCAGGATTAACACCTGCATTGACCAAATTGCGAGTAATATGCGTAATGTAATATCTGACACTCATCAACTTGAATTATCTGATCATGATCGAGCTCAATCAATTACCTTAAACATTAATAAAATTAAGACATGTACGACCTGGTTTGAACTTAAACGAGACTATAGCAAGGATAACATTCGTAAGTTTCATGATAGTATGAGGGCTCTCTCCTTCTTTGACGTTATAAACTCGAACAATGCGCAGGAATCTTTTAATCACCTCTATGACTTATTAAGACTTTTTTATGATCTGTGTTTTCCCATCATTAGAGTCAAAATTAACAGTGGACTAAAAGAAGTTAAGTGGTTATCTAAAGGTATACGAAAGTCTTGTCAAGTTAAACGGCAAATGCTTTTCCAAAGCAGAAATAATGCGGATAACACTAACTCTTAATAAATTAACCCTTAAAAGTTATAGTAAGGTATTAAGAAAGTGTATACAAAAATCACAGCAAATTTGCAATAACAAATATATATCTACAAATAAGAACAAATGCAAAGCAACCTGGAATATCATATCCTCACAGGTATCAAATATAGATAAGACAACAAATATAAGTCAATTAAAAATCAATGATAATATGTATAATAATCCGTCAGATATCTGTACTATCCTTAATGATCATTTTATAGAAATAGGTAATGTTAATAAAGTAACTAACAACCATAATACAAAAATAAATGTTAGAAATAGTCCAGATACGATGTTCTTAATGCCAACAGATAGTAAAGAAATTCACAAACTTATCATGTCGTTAAGTAATAGTAAAACTTCTGGAATAGATGATATATCCACTGAAATAGTTAAATTAACTGGATTATTCTTAAGCAAACCTCTTGCCCATATAATTAATTTATCCTTCAGTCAAGGCTTTTTCCCAGAACAGCTTAAGATTTCGATTGTTAAACCAATTTTCAAAAAAGGAGAACGCGATGATCCATATAATTATAGACCGATAACTATTGTTCCAATATTATCAAAAATAATAGAAAAAGCTTTTTATGATAGATTAGATGACTTCCTAACAAAGCATAATATTTTACACCCTGACCAATTTGGATTTCGTAAAGGATTAAATACAGAGTTGGCATGTTTCGAATTTATTAAATACGTGACTGAAAAGATTAATAATAAATCTCCGATCATGTCAATTTTCCTTGACATGACAAAAGCTTTTGACTTAGTCGACCATGCAAAGCTTCTCAATAAATTAGATACCTATGGAATTAGGGGCCAGGCAAATGATTGGATTAAATCCTACTTAACCAATAGAAAACAATGTACACAAATTAGTAAATTTGTTGAAACCGAAAACCAAATACATAAAATAGTCTACAGGTCACCTCTTCGTATGATAGTTTCTGGAGTACCTCAAGGCAGTAATTTAGGCCCTCTTCTATTTTTAATTTTTATTAATGATCTTCCTGCCTCGATCAAACCCAAATCCATACTTTTCGCTGATGACACAACTATCATGATTAGTGGTCATGATCAAAGTACATATGAATCTGATATTAATAATGCTTTAACAGACATAAACAGATGGATAACAAATAATAATCTCTTGATTAATCTCAGAAAAACACACTATATGCAATTCCACTCTTACGGATCAATACCTCCTCAACTTAATATTCATATTATTGACTACGCATTACATAAAACAGGTAACATAAAATTCTTAGGTTTAAATATTGACTCAAATTTAAATTGGAAGGAACATATTAACTCTGTATGTTCAAAAATTGACCGTTTCATTTTTGCACTGCGAAAACTACGACTTTCTGTTTCATGCGAAGCAGCCCTCACTGCTTATCATGGCTACGTCTCATCCATACTTAATTACGGGCTTATTCTATGGGGCAACTCTGTTGATGTAGAAAGAGTATTCAAACTCCAAAAGAAATGCATGCGTGCTATAGCAAATGCTCATATAGTAACTAGTTGTAAACCACTATTTAAACAGATGAACATATTACCTCTAGCTTGTATGTATATACTGAAAATCTGTATTTTTTCCAAGAAACACCCAAAATATTTCCAAAAGCGTACAGATATGTGTTCACTCACCCAAGAACACAATACAAAGATAACTTACACCAGCCACGATGTATGACAGACATATATAGAAAAAATGCTTATAACATGAGTATAAAAATTTACAATAACTTGCCTGTTCAAATAAAATCACTCGAAGGCCATCAATTTAATAAAACTCTAAGGAAATGGCTTCTTGATCACTGCTTTTACACCATTAATGATTATATTGCTCATAAAGAGTAAAAAAAATGACTTTATTAATATTAAGTACATAATGTTCAATTTACTGTTATAGCCTTGAAATTAAATTAAAATTAAATAATGTATGCTTGCAAACTGTATGTACCTTATAGTTATTAATTGTATTGTAATTTCATTATTAACAATGTATAAAAAATTTGCATGCTGTTTATCAACAGCTGGAGAAGGTGAAACGATTGTATGTAATGTACATTTAACCTAAGATACTTTTTGTACCCTTTTTCTGCAAATAAATTATCTCTATCTCTCTATCTCTCTATCTCATAATCCATACTAAATTTACGGTGGGGAACAAATAAAATGTGAGACTGTGACAAGGACAAACAATAATAGCTCTTTCGCTGCTACTCCTACTGAAATATACATAAGACTATCCTGTTCGGTCACTTCTCCCCACCCTCATGCCAGATTCAGTTTTAATACTAGATTCATGTTGCAGACACTTTTGGCGTTATCTGCTTCATATCCTGAAAGCCGGTTATTTTTGACAAATATGTCCAACACTTTATCGAGCCTCTCTCGTCGGAATTCTGCATTGACTGCGATTGCGGGATCGAAACAAGATATTCCCTTAGTCAAAGCATACGAAATAATTTTAGTGGCGCGATCAACAACGCTAACGTTCTCGAGCCAACGTACGTACTGCAATAAAATTTAATGGGAATGTACTCGAGCCTGAAAACCTTGTATAGTCTTCACGTCGCGCGGGGCTATAGCAGAATAGGTAGTATAGAGAACGTAAAAACGCTAACCTTCCATCCCGAGGCTTTCAGTGATTTTTTAAACGCATTGTTGAGATTATGAAGTCCACAACTCCCCATGTTGAGCAGAATTGGGTCACCTGCTTCGCCCTTACTTTTGAGTTTGGGCTTTAGGTCTTGCAAAAAAATATTATCCATCGAAACCTGCAATATTTTTTTTGTGTCATTGCCATCAGTCGTGGCAAGAAAAGCCTCCAACAAATCAGCAGCAGTTGCGTGCCCCAGAAAAGCTGAGCCGTAATATCTACTTCGGACTTGGTTTTTCTCATTGTCCCAATAACGGAAAAAGATGTCCATCTGCCCTTTCTGAGCAACTTTATTAAGGGATTCGTCAAAGCCTATGGTAACGACATCACAATCAGAACATACTTCTTTTAATTGTCGAAAAAAATATGGCGTCCGTATACAACAGTGTAGGCTATTTTTGTTCTTTGCAAGCGCATTTTTTTGCGATATCAGAGTCCGGAATCATCAGAGGAAAGAGATCCACGGCTTGTCCACCGCTCCTTTGTTAGCTATGACTTAGTACTTGATACAAACACCAAATGATTTCAGCCTTCGTAACTTCGTCCTTAATCAGCATTGTCATTATAACACGTTTTTCTTTAATATTAGTGTGATGTGATAGAGTGATCGCATTTACCTACTATAGTAGATATTTATAATGTTTGGAGATGGTAAAATTAATAATTTGTTTTTTTATTATGTACTTATATTATGTACAATCGACGTTAAAGATATTTATGTTTACACTTTTGCACCTTCCTCCTTTGAAACAAGGCGAAAAATGTAAAGATATCTTTGACGTCGACTGTACATACAGAGACAATTTTTATTCCCTGACCTCCATTAAATTTCCCTGACAATTCCCTGACTTTTCCATGACTAGCGAAATTCCCTGACTTTTCCCGGTTTTCCCGGTTTTCCAGAAAGTGGCCACCCTGTCGATAGCAACTCATGGTAATGGTACTGGAGAGGATGGGGGAGGATCGTGCTGTGAGAAGAGCGTATGTGGGGCACCCGGGCGGAAAACGTCCGTCGGGGCGTCCCAGATACCGCTGGAGTGACGAAGCCCAAAAAGACCTGTCCGCCCTCGGAATACCCAACTGGCGTGAAGTGGCGCAGAATAGGGCAGAGTGGCGCTCTCTTGTGTCAGAGGCCAAGATCCTCTTTGGGTCACTGAGCCAGTGATGTATGTGTGTATCCAAAATGCTTGTACAACTCTTAATAAGCGTGTTGGTTTCCTGTTGTTTTCTGTTAATTGGCATTATAGGGCAAAATATATTGGTAAGTAATGTTAAAAATACGTATAGGAGAATCTGTGGAAAATAAGGTTCGGAATCTGAAAGTTTACCAGAGGGCTATGGAAAGCACGCTCAGCGTTGACGCTGACCGCCATCCATATTGTTTTAACCACCGTTTGACGATCAGCGTCAGTCGAGCGTGCTAGCACAGAGCGTGATGCGATCCGTGGCCCTTGTTAGAGCGTATATTTCGATGATTATTGTTTCATGGTGATTGTAGGGGCCGGGCACATGGTCAATCCTGAACATAGAAGAGTGCGCAAGGGATGCAGAGATGCCGTGGCGAGTGCGCGTGAGACGACACAAGCTCAACCGCACGCACGACGCTTACAACGCCAACGTGTCCGTGTTGGAAGATCTTGATGACTCTTACGGAGTTCGTATCAAATTTTCTTTTATTACTTTTAAATTTACTCTGGTTAGTTTTCTTTCGTCTCATTTTGCAATCTACCTACTTCATGCGACGCTAAACGTCACACTAGTTTCAAATCTAGTCGTAATATATGCGCAGGAATTTCGCGGCTTCATGAAATGAATTCCTGATTACGAACTGTTAAGGAATATAATACTTAGCAATCAATCCATGTACTTGTATCTACATAGTAGAAATAAAACATGGTTGAACTTTTTATATGTACTTGTATTTTATAGAAAAACAAATTAAATGCGACTTGTACAACACGCTATGGCCGTGATGCGTCCAACAGAACGTTGATGGAAAAAAGTGTAGCCAGTAACATTATGGCCATACACAAAATTTAAATAAAATTTTTGTTCTTGAACATAGTTGCCTAGAATATGCCCAAAAATTTTAAGCTTAAAAATTGCATAACATATGCTTTAAAAATAACTTAATTAACTATCATTAATGGGTTAATGACATAGTTTTCTATAAGAGCGCAGAAATATTTTTCCAGAGCCAGCCATCATTCTGCCACTCTTACTCTACCATCAGGTCCTGGTATGACCTTTACAATTCTGGGCATAGGCCATTCTAAAGGAGCAGTATTTCTGTCCTAACAATTCTTGTCGTCTCTATACCTAACAGTGTTCAGCGTGTGAATGATCACTAGTAAGCTACTGTGGCCTTGTATCGTTCTCAATCCGTTCACTGGCTTGTGAGCTTTAGACTTTAGAGACAAGTTTGTTTTTCACGAAAGTGTTAGTTGTTTTGTATATTTTGAGTGACCTTCAAACTTTTGAAACTCTTTAGGGGCGCCTAGAAGTATGCAAGATGGTATACGGTGGGTGCAAACATTTCTCTACTCGGAAGACTGATTGCTTGGCCGATACAGTGAAACAATACGGCGAAGAGAGCGCGAGGAGAGCGCTTGCGTTCGTTGGTATTGACCCGCCGACATTCCCTATTCCGAAAGTAAGTTGTATCACGAAAATAAAATAAGTAAAAAACAATTTTTAAATTCAACGGTTTCATTGAAAATAAAGATAATAACGATGTAGGTAATGTACTAAAAGCTAAAAAATCTTTCGCCAAGTTATTATTATTGTATTAAAAAAAGGTAAGTATGTTAATATTGTTAAGCTTTTTAAACAACCTGGCACTGACTAAAATAACCGACTTGGTTTCACGTTACATCTCAAAACTTGTTTTGTAGTAGAACTGCGTTGCTTAACTTGCATCTTTTTACATAAAGTTGAGATGGGTTTTTAAAAAGCTTACGCGAAAAGTCGGTTTCTTCTCTCCTAATTTGTCGAATAGTTCGAATTACTTCATTATCCAGATTCGTAGGTTCTGAATTTGAATCGTATTTGGCGAGATATAATGAGCAATTGACTCATTAGTACCACATGGTTGGATATCCATATTAGCTTTCCACATTTTAAGCAGTCTGACAGAAAAAATATATACTTAATAATATAATTGACACATACAATATTAAATAATACTTTAAAATTAAGCAGCCAAATTATATTCAGTGATGACCCTGTATTAAAAAATAAATTGCTAAAATAAATAAGCAAAATTATTAATATTAAATACATACCTTTTTTTGAAATAATTATTATTATAATAAGCAACTGCCTCTGTGATCATGAACTTAGCTATAATTAAGATTTTCATTTTACTAGCTATTATACTTCCAAATGATTAAGTTGTGTTAATTATGACACTATATACTTACATATTGCACTGTAATTTCATTCAAAATTATACTTAAATAAGCAAGTGTCATGTTTAGAAAGACTTCTATGCAGACAAGTCACAGAGCGATCCTGGGTGATTCTTAAATAGTGTCCACAAAGTTTTTTTAAATAAAACTAATATTTTTCACAGAAGTACATACAAAAGCAATTATTGATGCATATGGTGAAGCTTAAAACCCTCAGGCAAGGTAAATAAAATTAGTACATAAACACGGTTGTGACGAAGTGGCCCTCAGTCGTGACATTTCGGCATTTTGGCGGCCAACTCGACTATTTTGATTTATATAGTAATTTTAACATAGCCTAAGTCACTCCTATGACTACGACAAACCTAATGACAAGGCGCTGGCTTGTGGCGAGCGTGCGTTCCAGTTCCAACTTCCCTCCTTTCCAAATTTCGCCTGACAACGTGCTTGTAAGCCGGACGCGGCTAGCTAAATAATTTTCAGTGATTAAAAAGCTCGAGGAGCCAAGAACATTATCAAATGCCTTGGTAAGGTTCCGATACAATAGGTAAATACTTTGGCTGATATCTTCTTCTTCATTGCTTATTGGGCGCTTTATTCCCGGTTCGGTAGTCGTTGTCGGGTGGACATGTAAACAGTGAATATCGTACACACTAGAATTCATTGCAGCACCACAGCAGAAGTAATTGGACATTCTTTTTTTCTTTCTGTATGCACTCGACGAACTCCGTAGGCGCTTCTCCAGGCCGCGGGAACCTGTGAAATCTGATTCGTCAAACTATAAAGGCTGTAGAGCGTGACAAAGAATTCGATACACATACATACATACAATCATACATACAAGCGAAAAATATTTTTTGCTTTGGCAGTCGGGTAATAATAGCAAATGATCTGTAGCTAATAAAAAACCATTTCTGAAGAGTGAATGTGCCTCTAAATGAATCAAACGAATTAAGAATGTCACGACCACGTGTCTATATGTCACAAACGTGGACTCAAAAGTCCGTGGCGGTGACAGATTTTTGAGGCCACGGTTGTGTTAATTTGGAACATGTTCGATATTACATAAACATTTCCTTTGAGTTTGCAAATGTTAAATAATTAGCTTAATCTGCAATGTATGATGTATATCTTATGTTACAAACAATAACGTGAAACTGCTACTTTCTTTTAAAACTAAACATGACGGGACCGCATTAAGGTTGACCGTTTTTTCAAATGAACACAAATAATTTTCGACAAAACTTCTCCCTTCACCCATTTGCAAACCTGACAACAACACAGTGTTGCTGTTCTAAAAAGACTTTAATAAGGCTGCCAGTAGTAAAGATAATGTTCTACCGAGTACCGCATGTTTATATTACCACATGCGGCGGTGACATGAATACTGATCACAAAATGTATGTTGTTAAAAATTATATAAAGTCGTTATATATCCATACAATTTTTAAACAGTGTTGTAGAACAGGGATTAGTGTTTTATATTTGACATAAATTATTGCAAAAACACTTCATAAAAAAAATATATCACAAAATCCGGGGAAGTCACACTACACGGTCCGTGACATTTCGCACTTGTATTTTTTTTAAACATGTTTTTAATACTCGCAATACATTTAGGTTGACCAAAAACTAGAGGTAAATTGCTAAGTATATTGATATAGAGTTTACTTATTTTCTTAAAAATATATGCTATTCTTACATGTAACACAAAAAATGCATAAGAATAAGAATTACCTCCTAGTTATGGGAATCATATTTGCTCACCACTTTCCACTCTTGCACTGACTTACCCGGCCCTCGTCGTACCTCTGCGCTCCGAGAGGCCCGTCGTACTCCCGGTTCGCGAACCTTTGGTTCTGAGCTTTCCACTCTTGCACTGACTTATCCGGCCCTTGTCGTACCTCTGCGCTCCGAGAGGCCCGTCGTACTCCCGGTTCGCGAACCTTTGGTTCTGAGCTTTCCACTCTTGCACTGACTTATCCGGCCCTTGTCGTACCTCTGCGCTCCGAGAGGCCCGTCGTACTCCCGGTTCGCGAACCTTTGGTTCTGAGCTTTCCACTCTTGCACTGACTTATCCGGCCCTTGTCGTACCTCTGCGCTCCGAGAGGCCCGTCGTACTCCCGGTTCGCGAACCTTTGGTTCTGAGCTTTCCACTCTTGCACTGACTTATCCGGCCCTTGTCGTACCTCTGCGCTCCGAGAGGCCCGTCGTACTCTCGGTTCGCGAACCTTTGGTTCTGAGCTTTCCACTCTTGCACTGACTTATCCGGCCCTTGTCGTACCTCTGCGCCCCGAGAGGCTCGTCGTACTCCCGGTTCGCGAACCTTTGGTTCTGAGCTTTCCACTCTTGCACTGACTTATCCGGCCCTTGTCGTACCTCTGCGCTCCGAGAGGCCCGTCGTACTCCCGGTTCGCGAACCTTTGGTTCTGAGCTTTCCACTCTTGCACTGACTTATCCGGCCCTTGTCGTACCTCTGCGCCCCGAGAGGCCCGTCGTACTCCCGGTTCGCGAACCTTTGGTTCTGAGCTTTCCACTCTTGCACTGACTTATCCGGCCCTTGTCGTACCTCTGCGCTCCGAGAGGCTCGTCGTACTCCCGGTTCGCGAACCTTTGGTTCTGAGCTTTCCACTCTTGCACTGACTTATCCGGCCCTTGTCGTACCTCTGCGCTCCGAGAGGCCCGTCGTACTCTCGGTTCGCGAACCTTTGGTTCTGAGCTTTCCACTCTTGCACTGACTTATCCGGCCCTTGTCGTACCTCTGCGCCCCGAGAGGCTCGTCGTACTCCCGGTTCGCGAACCTTTGGTTCTGAGCTTTCCACTCTTGCACTGACTTATCCGGCCCTTGTCGTACCTCTGCGCCCCGAGAGGCCCGTCGTACTCCCGGTTCGCGAACCTTTGGTTCTGAGCCATATATTCTATTAGCATGCGTATTTGTACTGCATTTTAATGACTGAAAAAAACAGTCAGATAAATTAAGTTAACGATCAAACGAACTGCACGATACTATATTTTTTCTGCAAATAAATTATTGTTGTTTTGTGCAACTTACATTTTTGTAGTTTTGGGTGGCATCCTTTTATAAAAACTGATTTTTTTTTAAACTCTAGGCATAGACAAGCGTAGTCACTAACGATTGATTGTCGATAACTTTATACAATCTTCTTCTTCCTCGCGTTGTCTCGGCATTTTGCCACGGCTCATGGGAGCCTGGGGTCCGCTTGGCAACTAATCCCAAGATTTGGCGTAGGCACTAGTTTTTACGAAAGCGACTGCCATCTGACCTTCCAACCCAAAGGGCCTTATTGGGGTTAGTCCGGTTTCCTCACGATGTTTTCCTTCACTGAAAAGCGACTGGTAAATATCAAATGATATTTCGTACATAAGTTCCGAAAAACTCATTGGTACGAGCCGGGGTTTGAACCCGCGACCTCCGGATTGAAAGTCTCACGCTCTTACCGGTAGGCCACCAGCGCTTTTTTAGCAGCGATAACTTTATACAATATCGACGTGATTTTCTTATCGTAGCCCGATACCATGCTAAGCAAAACGACAAATTTTACGATAACGTTAGAAGACAACAGTTGATTTCACGCGCAATATGATAAAACCGTGCTGAGCCCGCAGGACTGTAATTATAATTAATCACCCAACAATCCTCGGTTTTTCTATTTAGAACGCAAATGCATCATTGTAGATGAATTCGTTAAATGTAGGATCAATAATATTTGTTCCTGCATTCCCTTTTTACCGGGGATGGAGAATCGCAGTGCTAAATTTCCAACGTAGTCTGGTGGTCTTGGTTGGGCAAAACGCTCAATTTTCCCCAGCGTTCGACATGGCGTGTTTCAGACTCACATCCCAATAAGTATCAGCACAATTTCGTCATTCACGATTTTTGCATTGCATTGCATGTAGATTTTTTGCATTTACATAAAAGAGAAACATTATCGGCGAACATGACGCAGTTAGGTACTGTTTTATGTCGAGGCTTTTAGGCAGGTCATTTATATACCTACTTACGCTAGAAATTGGAGACCACCACAAACGTTACCCTGATAGATTGAACAGGTTGCATTTCGCATTTTTGATGTAAAGGTTTTATCTCTTCGGATTCCTTATCACATTTCTATTCCATATCAAAATATTTATGTAGTACATTTTTTGGCAGGATTTCTTGTTAAGCAGACGCTGGCGCAGCAGTTGGCACGTGATGAAGATCTTGTGATTAAATAAAACTGATGTCCTCTGTATATTGTTTTATTTATATGATCGACAATAAAAAATTGATGTAAAACTTGTAAAAAAATATGTAAAAATGTAAAAATATAAATAAAATAGGGACGACACAAAAATTGGGCAGCTAGAGGGCGGAAGCCATATTTGCAAGAGATTGGATACAGATTCGATACAGTAAATGTCATCTTCAACTTGTCGCTGGTGGAGAATAGACAACAAAACTATATTTTTAACACTCCTCCTTATTCTCTACCTTCGACAAGAGTACACATATATCACAATTTAAACATTTCTATATTATGAATTTACCATACATGTCTCCTATCATTTACATACAATAACAAGAAATAAGATAGATAGCTAGCCCTGTAAGATCACTCGTTATACATTTTTAATACTCAATTCAGATATACAATTTTTATGCTTTACAGTACTCAAGGGTTTTGTTAGCACATCTGCTACCATCTTCTCTGTTGGTAGGTATTTTACATTAATTAAACCTTGTTGAATTAGATCTTTTGCGAAATGGTAGCGCAAGTCTATGTGTTTTGTTCTTTTGTGTGAATATTCCTTTACAAGTAACAATTTCTGTGCACTTTGGTTATCGTTGTATACTGTTGCATCTATAGGTTTGTCAACAATTTCAGTCATGAAATTTCGAACAAAGCATATATCTTTGCATTCATCACCGATTGCCAAGTATTCCGATTCTGTACTTGATAAAGCAATGCAACGCTGCTTCCTGGCTTCCCAATTAACAACGTTGCCACCAATTTTAACAACAAAACCAGTGTATGACTTGCGATCATATAAATCGTTGGCCCAGTCTGCATCTGTGTAGGCACATATATTTAAATTATCCCCTTTACAAAAATAAAGTCCATAATTTACTGTACCTGCAAGATATCTTAATATACGCTTAGCAGCACGCCAATGATCCATACCAAAGCAAGTGTTATATTGACCAAGCTGACTACAAGCATATGATATGTCAGGACGGGTACAGACTGATAAGTACATCAATGAACCTAGTAATTGCCTATACTTATATATATTTTCATCTAAACATTTGTCCGACTTATCAAGCTTAGAATTAATAGCCATGGGTGTAGATACCGGCTTACACTCTGTCATATTAAACTTAGTCAATAAACGTTTAATATAGTCTGATTCAAGGCCTATTGACTTCCTTGAAACGATGTGACCCTTCAAAATTGTGCATGTGTTGTCCGTTCCCAGACGAGATTGCCAGTAATTAACATCAAAATATTTTACTACAGCAACATTGCTAGAACTGGCTTTGTCTATAGATGCGATTTCTAGGAACAAATCAAATTATTTTGATTTGTATTTTATGAAGTAGTCATATGTAAATTATTATTTATTTTTTGATATATGTATATTATTATCTATTATATTTCAGTTTTTCTTTGTCTATGTTCATAAAATCTACGAAGGGTAGACGTGCCTCTACCCTCCTTGATAAAATAAAAAAAAATCTTTGTCAATTGGCCTCTTTGATAGGCCTTGATTTGGGTCTGGCCGGTAAGAACATAGACAAGATAAAAGTCTGTAATGTCAATGCTGTCATTTAAGTCATTTAATGCAAAAATATAAATTTTCATATAAAACGATTTATTCACTTGAAATATATTTATTTACCTATTAATTTTGAAAATAAAATCTATTCATATGTACGAGCAACATATCTAAATGCGTCTTCGCACAGACTTAGTTAAATTTAAACCGTTGTCTCTCTTGCTTCCTTGCTGTATGTATCCGGCAATGGCGACTTTATCAACAATTCTTATCCGGATTATGGAAAGCCCTAATGTGTGTGTGGAAACCGTTGTAGTAAATCAGAAACAGCGATAATTTCAAGGTAAGATATATATTAATCTTTAAATAAAAATGAGCGTGCTAATCATAGAGTTATATATTTGACAGAGGGAATGTCACTTAAGACAAACTGTGACACTGCAATGGCGGACGGTTTGAAAGTGTGCGTGTAGACGAGTGATACCATGTTACACAAATTCTCCCCTAATGGTGAAACAATTATTTTCAATATCGTCCTTTTTTTTCAAATATTAAAATAGGACAGTTTTACGTTAGACAATAAAAAAGTGTGTACCTAACTGATTTTATAGGTCTTGAAAATGCGCATTGTTGCACAATTACTTTGTGCAAATATTATTTTCAATACCTAATGATATTTAACTTGTAACATATCTGGTTAAAACAAAAAATAAATATAAGATAAATGTACAAGTGCTCGACATGTTAATGCCCAATAGATGACACCTTGCTGTCACCTCTATTGACAATGACTTCAGTTTCAAGATGACATGTACTGGACTGGGACCGCGTCGAGCACCATGAGTATGTTTACCTTACATAACAAATAAACGTTAACTATCAAACATTATTCATGTAAATGTCTTTAATCTCCTTATTATCGGGAAATTACCATACCGACCTAGTTTGAAATGCAAAATCAATAATTTAGCTATTTACCTAAATATCCTAAATGATCTCTTATATACATAATGATTTAATAAGAAGGGCATCAATTACCCTACTTTCGGGAAATTACCCTATTCAACTTACTGGTCACACTCTTGTTTCGCATTTATTAACAATGAAATATGGAGATTTTATGTACTATACCGTGAGAATTGATAAAATTAGCTATGAAAAGTTATTCCGTCAATTTTTTTCTTTCGATCGGTACAATTCTTGCAGGATTTAACTACGCATGCCGGCATATTTTACATTTTTCTTGGACAAATTTACTTCACTGACGTTTCGATCCGTCTGACGGCAAATTGGTGGATGAGGGCATTGAGATAACTGTCAATGTGTGTGTGTCACGCGTAAATACTAGAAAATTGGTGGATGATGGAATCACAGTTTTTGTCTTAGCAAAACTACGTCCGTAGTATTCTAGGTCCATGGTGCTAATTACCAAATTCAAATATAATAATTTAATCTTACTATCCCCGTAAGTCCCGCGGACGCGTCCGAAATTATAATCAAAATTCAACATAGATGTAAAACCCCACAGTGTTTAAGCTGGTAACCCTAGGAATTAGCGACGTTAGTAATTAGGAAGATAGATTATATTGTTTAATTTTTTGACTATTTTGTTTTAGAAAGTGAATCAGCAGATGGCTTGAGCGTGAGATAATAATATAATCCTGGGCCGTCATATGATTTCTTGGAAAAAGCTCAGAAGGGCACGTATCTGCCGCATATCCAAACTAGTTTCCCGGTGACCAAGAACGCTGCGCGGAGCTGTGAAGCAGAAAATGTCCGATAACCGGATAGATGTAATAACAACTTGTAACCATTTGCCATATCAGTGTATGTATTCATATGTATTATGAAAATATTTATATCTTAATAATACGTAACTTTTTGTTACCTTTTATATTTCACGAATTTCTGTATATAGTACCTAATCATTATCTTTTAACGTATTTTTTTACTTATTTGTGAAATGCTAATTTAAGAGCCCAACAACGTGCACACTGCTAAATAATCGTGATTATTTAAATTTAACGACATGTATTTAAAAAAGGGGCCGCTACGGACTGTATTGTGTATTTAGGTACCTTTTGAATACATCAAACTAGATTTTATGTTGCTGGATTCGTCGATCTATGAGCTCAAAACAAAAACGGCCGTTTTAACTTTGGACGGGTAGATTGACGAATCCAATAACATAAAAACTAGTTTATTGTATTCAGCAGTGGCGCTAGTGTGCACGTTGATGGGCTCTTAAAAACCTGACCCCAACAAAAAATAAAAAAATACAAAAAGAAATTCCCTCTCTGGGATTCGAACCCAGGACCATTAGCTTCCTGAACTGGATTACTGCCAATACCCGCTAGGCTAAACGGGTTGTCAATTCTAATTACAATGGTATCCCACCAGAGCGCTAGTAGTATAAACGAACTTTTGAAAGGGACATTTTTTTGTATGGAGTTATCGTTCTTCTCCTAGTGAGTATTATATTCTTTGGTCTGATTGATCTAAAATTAAAGAACCCTTTTGTCTAGTGACATTTATGCCCAAACCGTTTTTAAGTTGACCTAAATGTCTAATTTCAAAATGTTTTTCCAAAAGCTCCAATACACTATTTATACAGTTATTATGGAAAACATTAAAATCATCTACGTATAAAGCAAGTATGACATATTCACTTTGAGTTCTTTTTACATAAATACAGGGCTCACATTTGCTCTGTTTATATCCATTAGAACACAATACATTATGAATTTTTGCATTCCATACACGACTAGCTTGTTTTAGCCCATAAATACTTTTCTTTAATTTACATACTTTATCATTATTATTCGTACAATTAAAACCTTGCGGCTGTTCCATAAAAATAGTTTGCTCTAGTTCGCCATTTAAAAAAGCTGTTGTAACGTCAATATGATTACATTGTAAATCTTGTTCTGTAGCTAGAGAGAAAAGAATTCTTAATGTTGAGTGCCTAACTACAGGCGAAAAGGTATCTGTGTAATCTATTCCCTGCTTCTGTGTAAAACCACGGGCAACTAGTCTCGCTTTATATTTATTAAATTTACCCGCAGCATCATACTTTCGTTTGAAAACCCATTTACATTTTATGACGTTAGCTTTCTTAGGCCGATCAACTAATTCCCACACACCGTTTTTGAGAAGTGCTTCATACTCACAGTTTATTGCTTTGCTCCATTCTTCTTTGTCGGGCGAGGACATAGCCTCTTCGTAGGAAACAGGATCGTCTGGCGAACTGGCCTCTGCTAGCATACCTGATAAGTCGTAGTCATTCATTTTCTGTGGTAATTTGCCTCTGGTACTACGTACGGGGCGTTGAGGGCAAGACGCGTCATCATCTGATGATGCAGTCGACCCTCCTCCTCGACATCCAACTTCCGGCTCGGGCAGAGAAGTGTGTTCCTCACCGTTGTCGGAAGCACTGTCTTCGCCAGTACAGTACTGATCAGTCAGTGGTGACCACGCTGGTGGTGTTATATCCTGATCTCATTTTTCGACTTCATGAGGTAGCCAAAGGTCTTCCTCGTACAGTCATCGGTGAATGTTAACAAGTAGCGGGCTCCGCCCCATGTGCTGACTTGCATTGGCCCAGCAACGTCGGAATGGATCAATTCTAGTGGAGAAGCAGCACATCTTGAGCTTGCCACGGGATAAGATGCCTCATGCATCTTCCCCGCCAGACAAGAGACGCAACTGCGCAGGCAATTGTCTTTTTCCGATAGATTCACTGCGGATGTGTTGGCCGTTGGCTATAGAAATATTGCAGATATTTTCTTTAATGTCCATAGCTAGGCCTCCATCATTCACCATGTGCTGAGACGCTCCACTGTCAATTATGAAGTCTGATGCTGTAGTTGTAATGGCGGAGAATGCGGCAGCAAGCATTGTATGACCTTCCGTCTCTAAGTTGCTCTGTTCCCGCTTCCTCTTAAAGCAGCGCTTCACCACATGACCCGGCTTTTTACAGTATGTGCAGGTTACATTCTTCTTCTTCTTATTATTGGTCGCGGTGTATGCAGATGACGCCGTCTCAGAGTTTCTTCGGTGTTCCTCTTGAAAGAGTCTCATGCGGACTACATCCGAGCTTAAAGTATTAGTGAGACACGCCGTCTCAAGGCTGGATACCAATACATCGTATTCCTGAGGCAGGCCAGACAGCAGGATCTCTGCCACCTCTTCGTCATCCACCTTTTTATCTATATCTTCCAACTGTTGTACCAAAAGCATGACATTGTTGATGTAGTCCGACTTTGACGCGAATTGGCAGTATTCCACTCGATGCAGTTTTCGCAGTAAGAGAACTCGACGATATAATCCTTTGTTTTCGTAACATTCCGCAAGCTTGTCCCAAGCTTGCTTCGCTGTAGTGCAATTACGCACGTGTTGATAAAGATTCGACTGCAGCGACAAGCAAATGCGCGCCAGCGCCCTTGCGTCGCGATCCGCATCGGTGTCAGTACCTTCCACGCATTTCCATAAACCTTCTAATGTTAACACCATTTTTACAGCAAATTTCCATGGGATGTAGTTATCTATTCCAGACAGTCGGTCAATAGAGGTTATGTGACCGCTGCCCAAATTTGATGCCAATCTTGATACATTTTCCACAGACATCATTGAAATATTTAAATATGACTTTCAGTCTATATCGGTTCACTAAGAATCTTCAAAAATCTGGGTTTCTAACCTGTTAAGCAGACGCTGGCGCAGCAGTTGGCACGTGATGAAGATCTTGTGATTAAATAAAACTGATGTCCTCTGTATATTGTTTTATTTATATGATCGACAATAAAAAATTGATGTAAAACTTGTAAAAAAATATGTAAAAATGTAAAAATATAAATAAAATAGGGACGACACAAAAATTGGGCAGCTAGAGGGCGGAAGCCATATTTGCAAGAGATTGGATACAGATTCGATACAGTAAATGTCATCTTCAACTTGTCGCTGGTGGAGAATAGACAACAAAACTATATATTTAACATTTCTATTATTTCTTCTTTCAATGGTTTTAAGCTTAGAAATATTTACAGGGATACTACCAAGCGAAGAACTACTTGGCGAACATGAGCAATGTTTTCAAAGAATGCGTGTATGGTGAATTTAAGGCGAACTGTTATGCCAAGCGCGCACCACGATTTTAATTTTTGCGACACGATTTTAAAATCGCGCTGTATTTTATCGCAGAAAATTCACTGCGCGCACTGCGATGAAAAGTCGCCGATTTGTTCATTCTCGACATGGATTACGTACCAGTCGCCTGTCTTGCCTTATTGATCCTTCGGAGAAATAGGAAGAATAAAAAAAGAAATTATCAATATTGGACTCATCCTTTTACCGCTGAAAGATGTATCAAAGGTTTTTTTTATCTAAAATACAATGAACTTCGCCTATATCCCAAAAAATTCTTTGGCTATTATAGAATGAGGATTCAAACATTTGACAAATTACTGAAAATCATTGGACCTCATATTGAATATAAAAATACAAGATATCGGAATGCAATTTCAACTGAAGAAAGGTTGTCAGTCACCCTGAGGTAAGTAAAACAAAATCTCATAATATGTAGTTATTTATTTGTAATGTAATAATGTAAGTATTTATTTATTAAACCGAAGCCAATGTGACATCGTAATAATCCTCAGAATCCTGTGAACTCACGGATTCAGGAGAATTCAATTCATTCACAAAACGTTCTAAATAGTCATGGCAATTGTCCTGAATTTTTTTGTAAGTCAGCACCTGAAAAGTAAACATTTTTTAGGGTTCCGTACCCAAAGGGTAAAACGGGACCCTATTACTAAGACTTCGCTGTCCGTCCGTCCGTCCGTCCGTCCGTCCGTCCGTCCGTCCGTCCGTCCGTCCGTCCGTCCGTCCGTCCGTCCGTCCATCCGTCAGTCCGTCCGTCCGTCTGTCACCAGGCTGTATCTCACGAACCGTGATAGCTAGACAGTTGAAATTTTCACAGATGATGTATTTCTGTTGCCGCTATAACAACAAATACTAAAAACAGAATAAAATAAAGATTTAAATGGGGCTCCCATACAACAAACGTGATTTTTGACCAAAGTTAAGCAACGTCGGGAGTGGTCAGTACTTGGATGGGTGACCGTTTCTTTTTTGCTTTTTTTTTCGTTTTTTTTTTTGCATTATGGTACGGAACCCTTTGTGCGCGAGTCCGACTCGCACTTGCCCGGTTTTTATTAATAGTCAAAACGTTTTATTTAATTTAGTTTTATTTTTCAGGTATCTCGCATCGGGGAACAGTTTCTACTCGCTGTATTACGAATATTTATTGGGAGCTACCACAATTCGAGAAATAGTTGAAGATACTTGTGAAAAGTTATGGTCATGTTTGCATCTACTTTATATGCCCGAACCAAATGAAAACGATTGGTTAAATATTGCTGAGGGTTTTTTTAACAGAACAAACTTTCCAAATTGCTTAGGAGCAGTGGATGGAAAGCATATAAGACAAGAGAAGCCAAATGGAGCAGGTTCAGAGTTTTATAATTATAAACAGTATAATTCTATAGTTTTGATGGCTGTAGTGGATTCGAATTATTCATTTACTATGATAGACGTCGGTGCATATGGCAGCGGTAGCGATTCTACCATTTTTAAGCAAACTAATTTTGCAAAGAAATTAGAAAATAATAGGTTAAATGTACCACAATCAAGACGTTTACCGAATGATACAAATGGCCCGGAAATGCCGCCGTTTGTTTTAGTGGGAGACGAAGCATTTGCACTCTCCAAGCATGTGATGCGACCATACCCCAGACGAAATTTATCAGTTAAACAGAGAGTATTTAATTACAGACTGTCAAGGGCCAGAAGAATGGTTGAATGCGCCTTTGGAATTTTAGCAAATAAATGGCGTATCTTGCATCGGTCTTTAGACGTGAAAATTGAATTTTGTGACAAAATAGTAAAAGCATGTTGTATCCTACACAATTTCGTACGGACATATGATGGAATAAGATTCGAAGACCAATTTTATACTTGTAATCTAAAAAACATGAATCCTACGCCTGCACGACCGAAAAACAACTGTATTGAAAAACGAGATTATTTTGGAAACTACTTCACTTCTTGTATTGGATCTATTCCTTGGCAATACGATAAAATTTAATTGTAACTAAACTTATGTCCTATGTATCACAATAAAACCTTGTTGACATCTTACCGGTCTTTTTCTTTTTATCCTTGGTTAATTCCTCCCACTTCGGTATAACGTTTTGACAAACCTCCTCCCACAAACGTGTCTTCAGTATGCGATCGCTGTATGATTTCGAGTATTTATCCCACAAAGGTGATCTCCCTTCGATTTCCATAATTAAATGGTCAATATCTAGCGTCTCATCTTGGAACTCCATTGGAGATTCAGGTTCCGACATGTTAACGCTTGAAGAGCGAAATGCCGACTGAGCGCCGCCGCGGGGTCCCGGCTGCGATTTTATTATCGCAGTGCGCGCGGGGCCATACACCTTCGTATGCTGCAATTCACTTTTGCGACAATCGCGTCGCGCGCTGTCGCGGAAAAATGTAACAAATCACAATTTTAAAATCGCTGCGATTTTTTTGCCGCATATGCGCGCACCGCCATATAAACCCATACGTTACATTTCTGTGGCTAAATTATCGCGCGACAAAAAATCGTGGTGCGCGCTTGGCCTTATATAGTGAAAGACGGGATGGATTTGGCGTGTCTACAGCTGTACGTCAAGTACGAACCAGTTAACAACTATGACTACGACGATTAATAGTATTGGAAATTGGACATGGCAAAGCGCGGCGGAGTGGTTAATTGAAAAAAAAATGAAAGATGTGACAGACTTAGAACACTCACACTTATTTATTATATAATAAATAAATAAAGATTAGGGGACATCTTACACAGATCAACCTATTAAGCTACATACACGTGTTAACCGGTAGACGGATTGAGACGGAGAGAATAAAAAAGAACAGCAGTTTGACAGTAATAAGTGTAATAACAGATATAATAGACTAAACAAGTGTATTTTTAAAAGGGTGTACCTACATTCCAACAAATAGTAAGCAATATAGTATACCAAAGAGACACTGAATTTGTTTCAATTCCCCTAAAAAAGAAAGGTTTTTATGTTTACCCTCCTACCACCTACCATGGAGATAATAAACACATTATATTTCTATGATCCAATCGTGGTAAGATCTTTCTTCCTTATGTTCCTATACCGTAATTACCGTATGTTCCTTTGCCTCAAACATTGTGTGCTCGCACACTAAAAAAAATTTGGTTGGCCCTATCAATCTCTTGATAATCGTAATCAAGCATCTTGATTGGTATTACTATTGCTATGTAACTGAGCCAATTAAGATCTTGTTCAATATTTACATGAAAAACATTTATGCTAACTAATTGATTATCATGATACGTACTTAACTGTACCAACTTGATTTATAAGTATAAGATCTTTATTGTTGTAATTAACTTAACGTCAACTAAATAGCTCTTAAAAATATCAATAAAACACGAAAAAGTTTGAAAATGTTAATTGACACATATAACCAATGACCTTTTATTTATGTAGACATGTGACGTTCATAGTTGACAAAACTAAAATTTGATCCAACGATTTTGACAACTTGACAGGTTAGCGTCACCCATACGACTAACTAAATATAGGTTCCGGAACCTATATTTAATGGCTCACGATCGTGCGCCTGGTACCATATCTACCACAATTTACTTACATCTATGCATATAACTAAGTTACCGATTGTTGCAAGTCTGCGCGTAATTTTTACTTAGACTCGAAACACAAAACCAAGTACCTGGGTAACCACTGTTAAGCATAAACCTACTGCACTGAAAACAATTTCGTTCTCGTCGCGGTGGAACCGACGTCACGATCACGATACTCACGATGGTCGCTTCGTAATAGGACGACCAAATTGGTCGCTGATACAACCTTAAACAGTTTCTCTATACTTACCATTAGGTCGCATAATTATGTTTATTTAACCTAAAATATTTACCAATATATATGATTTACATAACTTATAAAAACCTGGAAACTAATCTAGCTAAATGATAGTACAATGATAAAATGATATTAACCCGTAGAAATCAAACAGTAGCATAATAAGAAAGGTTACTATTACTACCAAAAGTAGGTAAAATGAGAAATGCAATGTAATAAAGAACACATTTTAATCGATTTAGATAACAAACACAATGATAGTTTATTTATATGATATTACAATACTGCTTCCAAATCTTCCAATTGATGATGGGGTTTCTTGATACCGAGTAGTTGATGAGGTGATATTATGACACAATTACTTATTAATACCATCACTCTCATTTGTTGTTTTTTTTATTACGAAATTAATTTTTTGTTCTTAGCTTTAATAATACCTAATAAAAAAACTAAAAAGGTAAAACAAAAGTGGTATAGCTACGGTTGACATAAATCAAATTGTGTGAATCTATTTTCTCTAACGTCAAGAACCAGAGAGGAAAATGGGGTCTACGTTTGTACCTATGTAGAAGCGGTCGTCCACTGTCCTCTCTTTTTGCTGTTTGTTGTAATTTAACCCGTCGAAAGCAACAAACAACCACAATACAACATATTGATGCAATTAGCAATTTTACCCATATGGATCTGTAAAGAGTCATTCTATGGAACTTGCTAACTATGTAAACCAGTGGTGGGCAAACTTTCTTCATGGGGGGCCAGAAAGTTTAGAAAATTTAAGTGGAGGGCCAGAATTGTAGCCAAAATTTATTTTGATTTATGATAAATTGATAATCGTGGGCCAATGCCACATACTAATTATTTCATAGGACCGGCGGCGGGCCGGATAAAATTAATCCATTCGCGGGCCGCAGATGGCCCGCGGGCCGTACTTTGCCCAACACTGATGTAAAAAAAGTCACTATTAAATTCATCATTCAAAGACAATTACAATATGGCGGTTTGTTTACATAGTTAGCAAGTTCCATAGAATGACACTTAGTAACACATACGTCTGATACTGTGTCGCTGTAACCCAAATTGAATAACTATCACACGTGTGATACTATGACGCTCCACGGGTTAATAGAATTCCGTCTTTTCGTACGTCATCACTACCTGCTGGCAAGCCATATCCTTTCCGTCCTTCACTACGTATGCATCCGCAAGCCATTCCCCGTACATGCCGTATTTGGGAAGCCCATTCGAATCCACGATGAACTGATGGACGTCATATCGTCCCTGCAAACAATACAGGATGGATAAAAAATAACTGCATTCCCGTTGCCAGGGAGGTTTTTGGATTATACTGAGCAACTTTTACTATGGAACCAATCCCGAAATCGCAAAAAAAAAAATTTGGTGTTTCATACATTTTGGCTGGGCCATTTTCTATGGGAGGGTAATTTTTTTTTGCGATTTATGCGTTGGTCAGTATAATACTAAAACCTCCTGTAGTTATTTTTTAGCCATTTTTATATATTGTGACATTTTTTGCTACTTTTGTATTATTTCTACTCAGAATACCGGGATAAAAAAATGTCCCAGAGTTTTTTCCTATTGTGTTACCATTTCCCCATATACTTTGTATGGCGGTAACCAAAAGAAAAATTTGAAAAATGTATGGAAATTTTAGGACACATTTTTTCTCCTATGACCTATAAGGATGAAAAGGGCTCGCGATCCCGACTAGAAATAACACAAACGTGGTAAAAAAGGGCACAATGGATTAAAATGGCCAAAAATAATAGAAAAGCTCATTTACTAACGTACCATTGACCGGGGTGACTTTCAAATGCAGGGGCGACTTTAAAATTCTAGTTTTTAAGCCATAATATATATTTATGCGAGATTTTTTACAGTAGGTGAATATGAATATATAGTAATCTAACTAGTTACAGGAACATTTTCAGTAAATAATGAATACTGGTAATTCTATGGCCGTTTTAAATCTATCAAAGTAATCCCAAATTTTCCAAAGTCACCCCGGTCTACGGTACCTTAGGAATAGGGAAGTCTGGCGGATCTATCCCAGCGGCTTCGAACCCTTTCTTCATGTTTTTTCCCGCAAACTGTTTACACGCACACGGGAGGCAGTCATCGGCCCAGATCATGTACTGTTTCCATGCACCGGCCACTTTCCTTTTTATATCTACGCGAACCTAGAAAATATTCGAATGATACAATTTAGATTAAGTACTAAAATACAGAAAAAACATATAAAAACCTACCCTTCATGATTTACATGGTAATTATTAGGATCCAAAAATATGTCAAAAACGAAAAAGGATTATTAAATTATTGCGTGTATTATGTCAAGGTAATGATCGCAATTAATTAAAACAATACAAATTAAATATGTCAGGAATATCAATGATTGGAATGACATAGAATTCATGAGTTTAAACTGAAAGTTCTTCGTCGCACCAATGACACGACTTACGTCTTGGCCACGACATTGCGCGACAGGCTTCGAGCTTCGGCTAAGGCGACAACCAGGTTGGAGTTGGAGTGAGACAGCGATCGGACCTTTCGTTCCTATGGTTTTCGCCTTAGCCGAAGCCATTCGTGCAATGTCGTGGCCAGGATTACAGCAATAGAGTTGTCGATGACTTCTGGAATAGTCGCGCCGAGATCGAAAGAGACGTGTGTGCGGTTGAGCTTGTGTTTGTGCATATACATCTTGTGAGGCATCTCCGCGTCTCTCGAACAATTTTGAGCTACCACCAATGTCCACTTTCCTGTGCCCTGCAATTGATATGGAAAAATAAACAATGATTGGACAATAATCTTAAATCATCAATTTAGGAAGGAAATGTACTAGTGAAGGTTAAAAACCGTTCGAGAAATAACGGAGCAACAATCCTAGAGCAACTCTTTTTCTCAAAGCGGCATCAAATCACAAAAATACATAACACAACAATATGTAAGTAGATGTGTAGTTACAAAATCGAATTCACATTCAAAATATATTAGTTCAAGAAATACAGAAATTTAATAATAATAATAATACGTTGCTAATTCTAAGCGCGTGTATGAGGCAATGGACCACAGTCCTTCGTCAACCAGGAGGCGGGGATGAGAGCCCTGGCCCGCAGGATTTTATAAGGATTGAGCGAGGAATATTTCAGGGTGATAGTCTGAGTCCTCTGTGGTTCTGCCTAGCTCTGAATCCTCTCAGTACACGGTGGTCTGGCCCTAGGCCATAATTCAAAATATGTTATGTGTTATTTTTAAGTGTCAAATGCATTAGTATTATTCACTAATAAATGTACTTTAAGGAGGTATAAATAGATCCTGGATAACTCATTATTTTCATTCTCTAATTAACGTCGAAAGTGAACTGAACTCCCGGTTGTACGCGCTCTCTTATCGGCAACTAATTAAGTGATCGGTCATTAGTGGTGAATTTCTGCTGAATTTGTGTATTTACTGATTATTATGAATATGGAAGAAAGGGAGAGAGGGTAGGCGCTAGTTTGCAGTAGATATGAGCGCCGATAGGCATTTAGCCGGCGGCGGCGCGCCGGTCAATATCGGTCGGCGGCGGCGGCGAATCGGCGGCGTGGCCTTTAAACACCTTTGATTAATGAAAAACGAATTCAAACCAAAATTTTACCCGTTAACATGTTTTTGTTGTAAGGAAGTTATAAAATAATTTCAATTTCAAGCAATTTAGGGTGATAAACAAAACTACATACCTGATTCTTGAAGCTCCATATTCATAATAATAATAATAAAAAAAAAAAAAAAAAAAAAAAAAAAAAAAAAACCGCTGACACTGACGGACGTCCTTTAAAATTTCTTTTCATAAATAATATTTTTACATGTGGTTTTTGCCGTAAAATATTGATAATTTACTCATGTTTACTAGTAAATCATGCGGACAATGAATATATTTGATTACAAACACCGCGACCATGGGTCGCAGTCGCACTACCGTGTTGACATTTGTCATGCACCACCGGCAAAACTACGAAATTGATAGAAATGATTACTAGGAGTCGAGCAAAAGCGGTAACAACAAGCGCACGCCCACCACCCCCGCCCGCCTCGTCCACTTCCTCGTCCACATCGTCGTCAGGCGACGAGTTCGCGACGGCGCCTGACACAGACGGGTCCAGTGACGAGAGCGGGCCGCCGCCGCCGCCGCCACGACCACCTGCGCGACGAGGGCGGCCACCGCTGCCGGCACGCTTGGGGCCTGCGGGACATCCTGCCCCGCCCACGGCTCCCGCTGCCGGTGGTATAGTGCGACGCATGAGATGGACTCGAGACATGAACGAGAATGTCATGCGCGCCTATTATGGGGCTACAGAGGGGGGAACACAGCTGTCCGCCTATCGTTCGAGAATACTGCCTCTGTTTCAGGCTCTTGAACCTACCATCACCGTGTCGGAGCAGCGATTATCGGACCAGGTGCGCGTCATTCAGCGGCTAAAGCGCTTGGATGACGCGACACTTGATCGGCTTCGCCAGGAGGCTCTCTCTGCTCGCGCGGACCTCACCTCGGTGCGAGATCTGCCCGCCACGTCGCCGGATCCGGTGCCCGCACCCGACCTGGCACCGGGGGCGCCACGGGTTGATTTCTGTACCGACGAGGGGGACTTCGCGAGTCAGAATGTGAGTACGACTGCTAATGAGCAACTGAGGAGGACTTTGGAAGAGGCGATTACGCAGTATCGCGCCACAACCAACTCTAGGCCCCGATTACCACGTTTGCCTATGAATAGACGCAATCTAGCGCTAATGGGAGCCCTAAACGCTTTACTAGAGCCATATTTACGGACTAGTAAAGATTTAGATGATACGCACTCGATCATGTACTGCGGAGCCATCGCGGCGTGCCGTGTTGCTCGCATCAAGTTCCCGGACGCTGAACGTGCACCTAGGACCGTCGGAGGTGTCCCTGCATGGCAAGCGCGGATCGAGCGACGTATCAGCTCGTTTAGGACTCTCATCGCAAAGCTGATCTGCTTCAGGGGGGGCAACAATCGCCCCCGAGTAATGCGCTTTGTGAACCAGGCGTTCGCGGGGACGGATATCAGGCCCTGCGACTACATGGCCAATGTCACAGAGCGCATCGACTTTCTAAAGCAGAAAGTCTATGCATGGGCAAACCGTATTCGCCGCTACAGAGAGCGTGTGGATCGATTTCAGCAGAATCGCCTTTTTCAAAGTGACCAAAGGAAGGTGTACCGAAGGTGGGAGGAAGCCAACCTTCGTGCGCCCGACACGCAGCCGCCGGATGCTACTGCCATGACCGACTTCTGGCGTAGCATCTGGTCGGTGCCTGTCGGACACACCGAGGGGGGTTGGATGAGTGTTGTCGAGCGTGAGTGCGAGTCCATCGAACCTATGGGGGCAGTCACCATCAGCCCCGATGACGTCAGTTGTGCCATCCGCACGGCCCAGAACTGGAAAAGTCCTGGGCCGGATGGATTGCACAACTTCTGGCTAAAGTGGTTCCGATGCTCGCACTCCTGCTTGGCAGCACAATTTCAACAAGCCCTCGAGCTTGGTTCTCTCCCACCTTCCTTAACAACTGGTGTCACCTTCCTGCTCTATAAGTCCGGTAGTACCACGGAAGCGAAGAACTACAGACCCATCACATGCTTGCCTACACTCTACAAGCTCCTTACATCCATTTTGAGAGCAAAAATCAACGCGCACATTGTCGCAAACAATATTCTGGCTTCCGCTCAAAATGGATGTAGGGTTGGGTCCCGTGGTACTAAAGAGCTCCTCCTCATAGACATGACCATCTGCCAACAAATCCGGCGGAATAAGGGTGCCCTCTCGGCCGCTTGGATTGACTACAAGAAGGCCTATGATTCGGTGCCTCATTCATGGTTGGGGAGGGTCTTAGAGCTGTATAAAGTTGATGCAGCTTTGAGAGCCTTCCTAAGCGCGTGTATGAGGCAGTGGACCACAGTCCTTCGTCAACCAGGGGGCGGGGATGACCGCCCTGGCCCGCAGGATTTTATAAGGATTGAGCGAGGAATCTTTCAGGGCGACAGTCTGAGTCCCCTGTGGTTCTGCCTAGCTTTGAATCCCCTCAGCACCCTGAGTAGTGTAAATATAGCGGTTCTGGCGCACTTTAGGTAAATATCTTTTGGGGCCACTTCTGGGCTTGTTTTGTATCGGTACATGTTCTGTATCACATGTGATGTACCTCTACTCATGGGCAATTGAAACAGCTCACTTTGAATATACGTTTCCATACAAGATTGTTCGTTTATTAAGGTAAATGTAAGACGGCTACCCTAATTATAGGTATTTACTCATATATGTTGTAGGTATGTATTTCTGAGGTTGTTTTTTATCAGCACATGTTCCGTTATCATGTGCGGTGAGCCTGTACTCGCGAACAATTAAAACAACTCACTTTGAATGCTTATTTCCATATCAGATGGTCCGTTTTTGTTGCGTTCAAGTGAACCTTTGTTTTAATAAAATATAGCGTGGGAGAATCATTTGACTATTCTGTTATCAGTTACATTGTTGCTGTTTGATGTATGAAATGGTAGACTCGGTAATGTTATTTGCAAATCCATCAATACGCATCTAAATTGTTTATTACATCTACTGCATTATAGTTAAAATGTGGGCGTATCCGGTAGATCAAGGTCTATGAGTGTTATCGAATATGCATTTATGCAAGTTGATCTAGGTTTTAATAAAATAACTAAAGCTCAGTATGAATTAGGAGCTCTGAGGAGACGCAATAGTTCAATACAATACGGATTACATAATGTTCATTTCCAATTTTTTACATCTAAGTGTTATGCTGCAATTACATGCAGTATATGATAATCACGTTAGAAATGTTACTTTATCACCGTACAAGGAAGATTTTTACTTCCCATCATGTGCTGCGGGCGCGTGGAATATCCAAAGGGCTATTGTGTTCGATGAAAGTACATCTTCCAACGCGGCTTCGTTTGAATGGTATGTAAAGTTTTTTATGGGAGAAAGGGGTACAACAATGACATCAAAAACCGCATCGAAAATTGTGCGACATAATCAAATTGTAGACTTACCATTATGCAATGATGGTAATATGATAATATTTAAAATGGAGGTCATAAAAGAGCAGATAGAGAATACTTCATCTTCTATTGTACATGGGAGACGAGTAAGACGTGAAACTAGCGTCAAACAATCATGGACGGAAAATGAATATTATCAGGTCATTCAAGATGGAGATGGAATAGAGATGACTGTTCGAGTAATGAAAAAGAAACAGGGTTCAAGCACTCTTTTAAGTGTTACTACGCCTAAACCAATGACTGCTACCACTACTGTCGCCACCACCAATACAACCCCGAAAAGACATAAGTCATCACCTGCAACATCCACAACAACAACAACAACGGTCAAAACAAGCACTCTGAAGCCTATGGTATTGAGTGAAGACTGTCAGCAGTATGAGTATATGTTAGAGCATATGCGGCGGTGGGCTGATGAAGAAATGTCTATTATAACATCAGATCCCAATGCAGATCTCTACTGTAAAGATCGTCTACCATCTAAACCTGTACGGAGAGAATAATGAAATTTGCGTCAAGGTACGTTTATTATTATTTTTTTCTACTTAAAATGTTTTATAAATATTTTTTGATAAAATTGAAAACCGCAAACGTTTCAATAACAGCTCTAATCAGACTATCACGTGAGAAGTAATATCATGGTTACCTTATCTTTCGATTCTAAACCACATATGAAATCGTTCCCTTCATTTTTGCTATAAAAAGCAGATTCGGTCATAGTTTCTTTCAATTGACCGTACCCCTTCTACTGACACATTGGTAAGCACGTAAAAAAAATTAATTATTCTTTAATTATGTCCAATAACAACTACATGAATCTTTTAAACGAACGCGGTAGCGACATTGTAAATTGGATTAAACCTAAAAATTTGTTGGTAAAACAACCATATCCTATATTAGATTGTTACCAAAAAAAGTCGCACTTTGATGATAACAAGATGCAAACTATAGTTGTCTTGCAACAGGGACATTTAACTCTGCCCTGTAGATTTAACGATTTAGAGGATGATGCCGTCCAAGAGTTGAAGAAGGGGTATATGTCTGTTGTGTGTATGGGGCCAAAAAATAAGACATGGCTGTTCGAGTTTTGCAGTGAGAAGTAAATTGTAAGTAATTTGTCTCTTTTTCTTTTTACAGATTGCTCGAGTTACCATAATAATATTATTATTATATAAAAAAAAAATGGATTCTTCCCCATCATCTAATGATAAATGTAAGATTTTAGTTTCTTTATATTTATACCTTTTTTATATAGTGTCAACCTAAAACATTAAAATTTCTGTTTAGTTTTTAACCTTGTTCTACCTCAGCATTTTGGAAAGTATAGCGAATTAGATAATAATAATAATATTATATTTCCCTCCAACAGGTAACGAGGGTACCACCAACAACGACAGCAGCAGCAATGAAAGTAGCTCTCAGAGCCACGTCATCATCTCTTCAGAGCAACAGCATCCACAATCAGCAACAGCAACAGCAGCGGAAGCACCTCTAGATCTCATCATACCATCCACCAGTTCGCAAGAAAAGGACGAGAACAAAGAAAATCTTAACCCGCTCTACTGTAATGAAGATGCTTATGAGAGTGACACCCCCGCAAGGAGGAGGTCATACAATCAAAGAAACAAAGACAAGTGGATACGTGCGTTCAATACAAATATGCTGATGAGTAGATGGCGCCACCGAATGCCGCTACATATTTTTAGAGCAGATGTATCAACACTATTAAAGCGTCTATATATTGAAGGACACCTCGACGACATTCATATTTACCTGATGACCGTAATGTGGGATGATATACATGAAGAATTGGAAGGGATGGTGGGTGGTGTAACACTTAATTATAAAGATTGGATTGTGTTGTTGGGGTGTGTTGAAGCGGAAGTGTTTTCACGTGTGATGTTTACCTTAAAATCATTTAACTATCTACTAAATGTAATACTTTGTGTGATTGGACCAATCATCATAGCATCACCTGATCATGATGATGATGATGATGATGATGCCAATGAATATTAAGGTATTTTTTTTTCAATGTAATTGCTGATGCTGCCTTTGCGAGTGTACATTTTAATTGTAATCATTTATATTCTCTTATATAATAAATCTTATATGTAAAAAAAATAGGGGTGTTTTAATTAAAATATAATCCAATTCGATCACAAGGTGTTCGTTTATTGATTAAGAAAAAGAAAATAGTTAAACAATATTATCCTTAGCTATCCAACTTTTTTCATTTAAGCCAAGCCATTTTACATACACTTTATTTCCGCCTCGTTTCAAAACTTTTTCCACTAGATAAATATCACTATGTTTAGTTTTCTGTAATTCTTGCTCATAAAAACATCCAGAAATAGGTTGATGATGGGTATCTTCAAGTAAATACGTCACCGGGTTAGTGTTTTGCACTTTGAGCACTTTAAATATTTCCGTAGTCCAGTTACCGGTGTAGCCTTTAGCGAAAGTTGATTTATATTTACTAATTCTCACGGGGTCATTGACCTTAAACTTGGCATGTGGTTTCATTTTAATGTTATTGTAAACATTATGTAACAACTGATAATAGTTATTTTTAGTCACGCTCGCTGGCGCCATGCCGATAGTGCGATGCGGTTTGTTATTGTAATAATATTCCACATCCTTTATCAGTTGTGTCCATTTGTACGAACCATTCAAGCTGAATTGTTTCCAAATCCAATGTTTTAAGGTTCTAATTAGCCTCTCCACTATGGAAGCTTTCATAACGCTAAATGTAGAGTAGTGATTAATATTATGTTGCGTCATAAGCGATTGGAATTTGACATTGAAAAATTCTTTCCCGTCATCGGATTGAATATTTTTAGGATTTCTCTCGTTTTCACTTAAAATCTTGCGCATTGCCTTTGTAACATCTTCAGCGCTCTTGGATTTAAGCGGTTGCAACCAAGCATATTTCGAGAAGGTATCAATACACACTAAAATGTATTTGTAGTTATTATTAGCTTTCGAGTACTTTTGCATATCAATCAAGTCAATCTGCCATGTGTCATCGAAACCTCTTTGAATGAAACGGCGACGTGGAAATGTTTTTCTCGCATACTTATGTATCTCATTAACTACCTGAGCTTTACTCATCCTTGTTGTTGTTGTTGTTGTTTCTTATGTGTGTAGGTGTAATATGTTTTATTGGTATGGTTGATGATGATGATGATGCTGATGGCTGTGCAGGTGTAGAAATTCTGGCTGATAACTTTTCAAGCTTTGCTTTTAAATCTCTTATATCAGCACGATTGCTCTTTATCTTTCCAAGTAATAATATTATTTGTTCATCAAACTGAGCTTTGTTGATAGCATCCGTTTTGAATATTGCTTTTTGAATTCCACTCAACCGTCTGTTTTCAAAAATTACTAAATCTTTTTCCACTTTAATTTTGTCACGAGTTGCGTTGCCGCTGCTGCTGCCCAAGTGTTGTCCAAACTTGTTAAGAGGCATTGTGAAAGTGAATAATGGAGGATACCCTCAGCCATATTTATATAGATCAGATAGAGTACCTAGCCCACATGAACAGATAACTGATCTACTTAAAACAGATAACCGATCGGATGAACAGGTTTCCTAACGGGAGAAGAGGGTCTGTTTCCTCGGATCCTGTTTCTTACTTTAAAATAATACCACCCTCAGTCAGTTCCTCAACTATCGCGTTTATCTCGTTAGCATGGGAGGTGTTACCGGCGCTCTGCGATGCGACCAAAAGCTGTAAACGGCTAACCAGTTCGTTTGGATCATCCCAATAGATATAATCAGTTTTTGGATAAAACGTTTTAGTAGTCAATATATCGCTTCTATGAAGGTTCAAACATCCACCTTCTTTATGTAGCTTAGATTCTTGCGAGTGCTTAATGAAAAGTTTATACTTTAAACTTTTGTCACCGCTCAGTTGACCGTTTGGTGCGAATCCTCTACGATGAGCGTTTGTAATGTCTAAAATCTTATTATAATCCTTTACATCGTCTTTCGAAATTATATCCTTGTTAGGTATTTTTTGAAAGATAAGTTCACCTAGCCCAGGTGTCATTTTGAAGGTTGAATCTTTGATATGTATCAAATCATCGATTATTTTAATTTGACTATCTCCAATATACATTTTATTTTCTTTGAGATAAACACCGAATGGTATTTTCAGTGTTTTAGAAAAGTGTTTGAGATATTTTTGATAATCGCTTTGATCTAATACACTGCTATGATTATTCTCATCATCATTATCATCACTCTCGAGAGCTGACTTCATAGTTTCCTCATCATCATCATCATCATCATCAAAATTCAACTGTTGTGCTTTTGTTTGAAGATTATCGTTCCACTTAATCAGTTCACTATGGGGTTCTTCTTCTTCGGTTTTCTTCCTTTTACGTGATTTTGGCGTTGGTAATGGTGTGGAGGTTTTTTTTATTAACATGGGAGGATGACGACGACGAGGGGTGTTATTCATTAATAACGCTGCTTCTGGTTTAGCATTTTCATTGTCATTATTACCTTTAGATTCTAACGCTTTAGTCATTAAAACGTTGAGCGGTTTTGTAATTGGTTCAAAGGTTTGAGCCAGTGATGTGTCAAGAGATGACTTATCTGCCCGCAATGCCTTTACTTTTTTCTTTACACTCTCAATGGAATCTATGAGTTTCCGTTTCAACTTTTTATTACCAAACATATTTTCTTTTTAGTGCATGTGCTGCTGCTGTTGTTGTTGTTGTTGATAGGTATATAATTTTTTTAAAAAGAGGTTGTTCCTCAGTAGCTGACAACATAAAACTGATAATAAACCGGAGATGACACTCAACTTTATACAATAATAAAAACATCAAATCCTTTACGATATCGACCCTTATTAATGTCTCTCTCCTTGTCGATTGTTAAAAAAGTGTACTTTTTCTCCCAACACTCACGACAAACTTTCTTAAACTTTTCCCAACTCATATCGGTGTTCACGTGATCATCATAGGCATGTTTTAAATTCAACTCGTCCTGTTTAAATAGCAATATAAGATTGGCATTATCACGTACCAATTGTTTAGGTATCCTACTGTATGTCTGACACAAGTAGAAACAATCTAACCAACGATGACGTCCCATGGCAAAGTACTGACGAATGGCATCTTGATCTTCCAACGCTACATCATCAAACACGATGACGCTGTCTTCCGAGGCTTCCGCCGGTGGGACAACTTGACTCTTATCGTTGTAGGTGTGAAACGGTATATCACCCGCCCGCTCTAAAACTTTACTCAGAAACTTGTATTTCGGTTGGTTTAATGATTTCGAATAAAGATAAACATTATGAAACTTTATACCGTTCGGATCTAAAAGTAGAGACAACAAGACATTAGTCTTGCCACAGTTGGAGGGTCCACAGATGAGACATCTAATATTGTTTGCCAACAACGATCCATGTTTGAAGACACGGGTTACAGCTGCTGCTGCTGCTGCTTTTGTAGATTGATTACTACATAGTTTCACATAATCATCTGACGTAGTCCAATCTTTTACCGTAAGCGACGTGTTTTGTTTTTTAAGTTTCATTTTATTGTGATCTATTAAATCTTAAGGACGTGTATATATATATATATATGCACGGACACACACATACAAGCATACTTGCAAACATGTCATCATCATCATCATCATCATCAACATCAACATCATTACAAGAATCAAATGAGAAACAGCAACAGCAGCAACAGCAGCAGCAGCAGCGGCCGGAGACGGAGTCGAAGCGGGAGACGGAGCTAGAGATTGAGCTAGATCTAGATACGGAGACGGTGCCGGAGCTAGATACGGAGACGGAGACGGTGCCGGAGCTAGATACGGAGACGGAGACGGAGCTAGAGACGGAGACGGAGCTGGAGCTAGAGTTTGAGGATTATCATCATCATCATCATCAGGGGGATGTAATGAGAGTGATCTGTGAGTGTTTTTTATTGTGTGTATGACTCTGTGTTGTGATTAATATATATATATATATATATATGCGAGAACATGCTATAAGTGCACACAGTCGATTATTGATACTTAATATGATAACACACACCGGTGGGGTTAGTGTTAATCATAATTCCAAACAGCGAAGACGGACACATCGAGCGACATCTACATCTCATCGTCATCATCTTCATCACAGTAGCAGCAGCAGTGGTGGTGGTATTATTAATAATTTAATTAATAATCTACCATTTGAACTTCACATACCCGGTTACAATTATTGCGGTCCCGGTACGAGATTGAAGGAGAGATTGGCTCGTAACGATCCAGGAGTGAACCCACTCGATGAAGCTTGCAAATTACATGATATTGCCTACTCACGTGACAAGACATTAGTGGGACGCCATCAAGCCGACCTGCGATTGGCTGAAGCTGCTAGAAATCGCACGAGCGCCACTAACAGTTCTATCGGTGAACGAATAGCCTCTTTGGCGGTAGATAAGATTATGAGATTTAAAGTCAAACGCGGAATGGGGGTGGTTCCAATTTCGAAAGTTATAAAGGCAAGCCGCGATGCGGTCAAAAGACAAATTGCAAAAAAGAAACCCGCTACTACTACTCCTACTACATTACTCAAAGTGGGTGTGAAAGCTGCAAAACAATATGTTAAAGGGAAAGTTGTAAAACAACAACAACGCAAACAAAGAGTCATCCCGATACCTAAACGTGGTGGCTTTCTACCTTTGATACCGCTACTGAGCGCTTTAGCAGCCACGGGAACTTTAGCCGGTGGGGTCACTACTGCCGCTAAAAATATCTATGAAATGGTAAAGAATAGAAACAATAATAATAATAATAACGGCAGTAAAATTGTCGGTAAAGGTTTATATTTAGCACCTTATAAACGTGGTATGGGGCTCTACATCACACCAGCAGCAGCAGCAGGAGCTAAAAAAAAAAAAACAAGAACTTAGATTTGCCGCCAAAAGGTAAAGCCCTCACCGATCTGGATATAGTAAGATGTGTGCGTAGAGAGAAAATTCCCTACTTTAGAGGTGTTTTCATGCGAGATAATCTTCCAACGAAACCACACTACTATGAAACTGGAATTATTAATTTGGACACGCAACAGGGAGAGGGTACACATTGGTGCGCTTATGTTAAGAAGGGTGATTATTGCTTGTATTTTGACAGCTTTGGCGATTTGAGGCCTCCTAGGGAGTTTATTGATTATATTAAGAAATCTGCCATCAACACGCAAGTAGAGTATAATTACAATCGATTACAGAAATTTAATACTGTAAACTGTGGACATTTATGCTTGGAATTCCTATGTAAGAGCGCTAAACGTTTGTTTTAAATAAATACCATAAACATTACACGTGTGCTTTCATTCTTGCTAAGATCCTCGTCTGTAAACCACCACCACGATAATCGTTACTATCATCATCATCATTATCGTCTTCGTCATGACATTAACCTCATTCACAATAAGTCTTAACAGCAATGAGTCCATTTTGAATGTAGATTTTCAACCGGCTCTAGAATTGGACAGTGATGGTTTTTATGAGTGTGCGCTAGTGTACTTTAAGACTTTCAACTCTATTCCAAATGTTGATAAGACCAATAACCTGTTTCATTATGGAGATAAAGTTATCACAATTCCAGAAGGTTCGTACGAGCTCAATGATATAATAAATCACTTGAACCGCGAAATGATAAAGCTGGCCAATGGTGACGCTGAAAAATTGATTGATATCTCTGTAAACAGCAACACCTCCAAGTGTATGATGTACTCACCAAAATTGGATATTCACTTGAACAAACCAAACAGCATTGGATCACTCTTTGGTTATTCGCCAAAAACGCTGAAAGCTAAAACAGTGCATTGGTCAGACGAATCGATCAACATACTCATAACAAATACTATAAGAATAGAGTGTAATATTGTGGAGGGGTCATTCGTAAACAACAAGCCGTCGCATGTAATACACGAGTTTTCACCTGACGTCCCGCCCGGTTATCAAATAATTGAACAACCATCTAACATTATCTATCTACCTGTCAAGAAGAGTAACACCAACCTACAACACATTGAAGTGCGCATAGTAAACGAGTCCGGTGATACGGTGAATTTCCGAGGTGAAAACATCTCACTGCGTTTGCATATTCGTAAAAAATAAATAAGAAAATGATTATTCATAATAATAAGAATATAAGCACAGGTAGCAACCCCTACACTATCAGTCGAGATCTTGCTCTCGAGGTGAAAACTACTCCTCTAAGACAGCAGCCACTTATACAACAACAACAACAACAACAACAACCAAAGAAATTGACTACAGAAAATAGCACATTTTTACAGAGTATCGGTTTTAAAGTATGTCCTCGTTATCTATCTTAGACATTGGTGAGCGGGTGTCATTTGATGACTCCATAGAAAGTATAGAATTTCACCCATACACTCCGTATAATGACTCTTTTAAAAATAACGATAATATCCACATATGTATCAACCGTCAAGATCTAATCCTACTACCGAGTCAGAGTCAAATATTAGTGGAGGGCACAGTGGAGAAAGGATGTCTACTAGTCAACAATGGTGCTGCATTTTTATTTCAAGACATTCGTTATGAATTGAACGGTGTGGAGATCGATCGGGCGAGAAACTGCGGTATCACATCCACTATTAAGGGACTAGTCTCATACACAAAGGAAATGGACTATAGTCTTCAGAATGCGGGGTGGGAAGTTGGTGCTAAAAAGATTCATGATAAGTTTACTTTAACTATACCGCTATCTCATTTCTTGGGTTTCGCCGAGGACTATAAGAAGGTAATAATGAATGGGAAACACGAGTTGATATTAAACCGTGCCAGTACAGATGTAAACTGTTTAGATTTAGCAGCCGCTGATCCGGAGAAGGTACCGAAACCGGCGGTTCCAAATGGTGTCATTGAAATCATCCGTATCATATGGAGGATGCCAGTCATAAAAGTATCTGATAAGGAGAAACTACGCTTAATGTCGTACGTTGAGGGGAGCATACCGGTTCAGATAGCGTTTCGCACGTGGGAACTGTATGAATATCCCATACTACCTGCCTCAGAACGTCATATTTGGTGCATCAAGACTAGTACGCAGCTGGAGAAACCTCGCTATCTCATTGTTGGTTTCCAAACGGCTCGTAGGAACGACAAGACCAAAGATATGAGTATATTCGACCATTGTAATCTTACCAATTGCAGGGTGTATTTGAACGCTCAGTATTATCCATACGATCCATTTTCGGCTGAATTTAAATCTAATAACTATGCGCTCTTATACGATGCATTTACCAATTTCCAACGATCGTACTACAACCGTGATCATACCAGCCCTCAAGTAAATTATGCTCATTACAAGACACAATCTCCATTAATAGTCATTGACACATCAAGACAGTGTGACACCTTCAACTCGGGAGCCATTGATATTAAATTGGAAATGGAGTTTAAAGAGAACATACCCGCTAACACCACAGCATATTGTCTTATTATAAACGATTCGCTGTTTGAGTACGACGCCCTCACAAGTACTACACGTAAAATTATACAGTAAAAGAAAGCACATACACACACTCCACTTCACCGCCAACTATCCTCAAGCGTTAACGCATGTGTGAAACTTGAGAAAAAAACAAAAGAAAAATGAATAATTCAAATATTTATTTACCTTCTTACGCCCCATCGATTGATTCCACTGAGAATGACAACGGGTGTGAGCTGAGTAAAAGCGCTTACAATCTGGAGATGAAATGTCATCATACTCTAATTAAAAATATCTATGTATATTTGAGGCTGCAATTTATTGAAGGTAAAATGAGCTTACAAACCTGCGTCAATTTAAATGGACAACACGAACTCACATGTGAAGAATGGGACACGATGTTTGTGAAGAAAGTTGCCGTCATTGGAAAGTTTTATCAAAACCCATTAAGTGCGCCGCCACATCATATTCGGTGTGATCGTCATTGTATTCGAATGTGCATCTCTCCACCAGTGCTTTTCCTTGTTGATTCGGATAACTCAAATAACCCTCTGGTAATAAATCACATGGAATGGCAACTTATTGAACGCGTTATGGAGTGTATTAACGCTCGAATTGAATACTTGAACAAGCTAAAGTTGACCTACGAGAACCGCCTCAACTTCTTCAAGAAGCATTTTAAGACACACCGCCCCACCAACGTTCAAGAAGCACGCAACATTATACATGGATTGTGCAATATTAATGATGTTGTTGACTCGGAAATAAAGTGTTACGCTGCTGACCTTCTATGTAATACCTACTTTTTCCAATGGTAAATGTTTGCGGTTTGTTAAAATAAATTATTGATTAAGAAAAAAATATGACCTATTTATTTTAGCATAGAAACCCTTATCAGCTCTGACCACTAAATGGTTGGGTTTTGATTAAGAAAAAAACTTTCAATCAATCACCTTGGTTAAAATCGTACATTGATTTGAATTCGCAAATGAGAACAGAGGCGAAAAAACACTTTTGAAAAGGATTTTTTTTTTTTTTACCTGATGAATAACTCTATATATTTGGAAAAAAAACAATTGAAAATGTTGAGAAAAGGGTCGATGTTAAGTTGTATTCCCGTTGGAACATTGTAAAAACAGGAAAAAAAAATGTAAATATGGCCTTGAACGTTATATTTCACAACCAAACTTCCACAGCGCTTCTATTTTCTCCGAATAGCTAGTGGCAGTGCAGTTAAAGAAATCTAGAATTGTCTATAACAAACCCATTTATGTTGGTTTTACCGTGCTAGAATTAAGTAAAACTTTAATGTACAATTTTCATTATGATTATATCGTACCTAAGTATGGTGAAAATGTAAGGCTGTTATACACCGACACCGATTCTTTTGTTTATGATATAAAAAACAAACAACTTTTACGAAGATATTAAGCCAGACTTACAAAGTAGATTTGACACTTCAGACCTTCCGGAAAACAATGTACTTATATGGCCTACCACAGGTGAATAAAAAAGTCGTAGGTATAAAATAAATAAATGCTAAAAAACTCTTACGCTTTTATTTTAATTATACAGATACACAAGCACACACACACCCACTAACAGTCTACAAACACATAGAGTTTCTTCGTTATCAGGAGATTTTTCACTTCCATGAACCATATGGCCCCATCTTTCCATATGGTTGTTGTTTGCTTGCACGGGACTACAAGAAATGTCCTAATTTGATGTTTTAATTAATATCTCCTGCAGGATGCCCTCCGCGTGGTAATCCGAGTGCAATGTCACTGCCGGATTCTCAGCTAGCTGCTCCTTCAGAAACTTTTTCAGCTCCTTCCGCGCCGCACTCCATTTGTTAATGTCCATGTCGGGGGCGAGCGCCTCAACGCTCGAAATAAAGAGGATGTTATTTTCTGTTCCATCCCCAGCACGTTTGTAGTTATAAGTAATGCCTTCGTTATCGAACCATAATCTAACGCACAATGCTATAGCGTAATCCATTTTATTTTATGTATTAACAGTCTACAAACACATAGAGTTTCTTGGTTATCAGGGGATTTTTCACTTCCATGAACCATATGGCCCCTTCTTTCCATATGGTTGTTGTTTGCTTGCACGGGACTGCAAGAAATGTCCTAATTTGATATTTCACTAATATATCCTGCAGGATCCCCTCCGCGTGGTAATCCGAGTGCAACGTCACTGCCGGATGCTCAGCTAGCTGCTCCTTCAGAACCTTTTTTAGCTCCTTCCGCGCCGCACTCCATTTGTTAATGTCCATGTCGGGGGCGAGCGCCTCGACGCTCGAAATGAAGAGGATGTTATTTTCTGTTCCATCCCCAGCACGTTTGTAGTTATAAGTAATGCCTTCGTTATCGAACCATAATCTAACGCACAATGCAATAGCGTAATCCATTTTATTTTATATGTTTTAATTTAAACGTTCGCAGTGTTTGCTGGTCTATAAAATAATGAAGACAATAAATTGTTAAAACACATCCGTTTCAAATAGAGGAACAAGTGACCCAATTACGCAATTAGATAATAGCGAATAAAATATGCTGTAGTAACTGATAACAGAATAGGTCAAATCACTCCCACGCTATATTTGATTAAAACAAATACACTTGAACGCAACAAAAACAGAGCATCTGGTATGGAAATAAGTATTCGAAGTTAATTATTTTATAATTGTCCGCGAGTACAGGAAAACCACAAAGATATCATAACACGGAACATGTACTGATAACGTATGAGTAAATACCTATAATTAGGGTAGTCGTCTTACATTTACCTTAATAAACGAACAATCTTGTATGGAAACGTATATTCAAAGTGAGCTGTTTCAATTGCCCATGAGTAGAGGTACATCACATGTGATACAGAACATGTACCGATACAAAACAAGCCCAGAAATGGCCCCAAAAGATATTTACCTAAAGTGCGCCAGAACCGCTATATTTACACTACTACCCTGCTGAAGGATTTGGGACTAGGTTGCCGGCTTCGGAGAGAGGGTGAAATCATCTCTCACCTTCTGTACATGGATGACCTCAAATTATTTGCACCAAATAGCCAAGACTTGTTGGAGCTACTGAAAATCACCGAAGTTTTCAGTAGTGCCATCAACATGGAGTTTGGTGTCGATAAATGTGCGGTTATGTATGTACAGCGGGGGAGGGTTGTAAATTCAACAAATTTACAACTCTCTGAGACAATGTCTTTCAGATCTATCTCTGAATCAGAAACCTATAAATACCTTGGTATGTCACAGTCGTTGGGTATTGAGGACGAGGGTATTAGACGGTCGGTGAAGGAGCGCTTTTTCAGTCGTCTCACAAAAGTCCTTAACAGTCTTTTGTCAGGAGGCAATAAAGTGCGCTCCTTCAACGCCTGGGTAATGCCCCTACTCACATACTCCTTTGGCATACTAAGGTGGACTCAGACCGAGCTGGACTCCCTGGATCGGAGGGTCCGGTCACTGCTCACCGCACATCGCATGCTACACCCACGCTCGTCAGTTATGAGATTGTACATCCCACGGAAGTGTGGAGGCCGAGGCTTCCTAAACGCCAAGGATCTCCATAACCGCGAGGTGTACAATCTCAGGAATTATTTCCTTAACAACGAGTGTGGGATGCATCGTGATGTGGTGGCAGTAGACAGGAACCTCACGCCGCTCTCCTTGGCAAACGAGAACTGGCGCAAACCTGTGGTACTAAACTAAGTACTGCGGATCGCAAGGCGGCATGGGAGAGTAAGGTGCTACACGGGCGGTTCTACAAGGCCCTCACGGGACCCGATGTGGACCTGCTCGCGTCGGTGTACTGGTTACGATTCGGGGACCTCTTCGGAGAAACCGAGGGTTTTGCCTGTGCAATTGCGGACGAAGTGATGATGACGAACAACTATCGAAAATATATCCTGAAGGACGGTACGGTCGACATTTGTCGGGCATGCCGCCGTCCCGGAGAGTCGCTCAGGCATACATTTTTTCCGGGTGTTCTCATCTTGCTAACGGCGAGTACTTGCACAGACATAATCTCGTAGCCAGGATTATTCACCAGCAACTTGCTCTTCTATATGGCCTTGTGGACCGCGAAGTACCGTACTACAAGTACTTACCTGCGCCTGTTCTCGAGAATGGTCGTGCCACGCTCTATTGGGATCGATCTATCATCACTGACAGGACTATTGTAGCCAATAAGCCTGACATAGTGATAATAGATCGATCGCAACGTCGGGCTGTGCTCGTTGACATCACCATCCCCCATGATGAGAATCTCGTGAAGGCCGAGAAGGACAAGTCCAGTAAGTACCTAGACTTGGCTCACGAGATAACCGCCATGTGGGATGTTGATTCGACGATCATTGTCCCGATAGTCGTTTCAGTGAACGGTCTAATAGCGAAGAGTCTCGACCAACATCTTGAGAGACTCTCGCCAGGTGGTTGGATCAAGGGTCAGATGCAGAAGGCGGTGATCTTGGACACGGCGCGGATAGTCCGCCGGTTCCTCTCTCTGCGGCCCTAACCACCGGTAGCTTGGGCCTTGCCCCGCTGCTGGCGGCACCCTAGGTTAGGTTTTTTATAATGTGTTTATATGTATTTTTTATCGTTTTGTAAGTGTTTTTATATTTTACTTTTATATTCATATTATAAATAACCTAACTTGAGATGAAAAATAAATAAAGAGAATAATAATAAGCCCGCAGGGCAGCTGGTGGCGAGCTGTTGGGGAGTAACGACCCCACGGACCCGAGTGCTCCCGAGAGTCGGTCAGGGTCTCCGTCTCTGGCGCGTCTTCGTCGGTCGGAGTGGAACCCCAAGGGGACCCGCAGGACTCTCAGCTCTGGCTTGCCTCCACTGGCCGACCAGAGAGGAGTCGCTAGAGCTATATGCTCCAGGGGTGGAAGTGAAAGATGCATAAGACGCGAGTTGGCACAGTGGCTGGTAACAGCCACTGGGTAGAAAGCGGCGCACACCTCTCAACACCCCTGAGCCGCTCACACCGATGTTGCTCCTGGACGTCCTCGCGACGGCAGTTTCAGGGGCCCATCTAGTCAGCGGCAAGTGACCGCCTGCCTTGATAACGTGTTAAACATTGTTATGGCAGGTGTCCGACCTCTTTACAATAGCCCAGTCTCATTGTCCACCCAAACTTCAAGCTATAGACCGGTATACTGTTCACTTTTTCTACAATAGTCCCAATGCCTGCTGAGACCGGTTCATGGGTGTCTATTGTTGCGCCTGTGGACGGGTTCCAGCAGGCATTCTACATGACATTAAAGCTCTCCAAGGGGCCTCTACGTGTTGGATCTATATCCCCACGCAAGCCTATCAAAAGACCGTGATTTATAGGCCCGTGAAATCAAAGGAGATACAAATAATAATAATAAAAGACGTTTATTCAAGAAGTTTGAACATAGGTACATAATAAAAGTACACGATAATGCTTACAAACTAATTGAAATGGAAAGTGGCTCAGCTTATTGTCTGTGCCAAAAGGCTTCGGGGCACAGCGGCCCTAAAGACTCGCAGCAACGGACGCTGTTATTCTGCCACCGCCGTATTTGTATCTAACTAAGGACAGTAGAAACATTTACACTATTTATTACATACAGGACAAGATAGCAAATTAGCAAGATAGCAAATTTCAATAAAAGCCGTGCAGTGATCCCCACACTAGGCTCAGCCTGTATCGTGGGTCGTGGGAATCTTAGAGAAATACCGAATACCTAATGATGTTGCGGCTATTATTTTAACCCTTATCTTGGCAAGGCTCAAAATATATTAAAAGTTTAATATTTTTTGAGTTTTTTGTCACCTATTAACCATACTAGACTATTAAAAACCCAGGAAAAAATCCAGGGTTTTCCAGTTTTGGAAAATCATATGTATCATATTTAATACAATGCCAATCCCTCGACAAACTAGTTGCTTAATTTTAAATAGAAAAAATGTGGATTTAAATCAAAATAAAACATGTAATGCAACAGAAATCATCATTAATTGTTATTAAACCGCAATCTACTTAAAACATACATTGACTATTATACCTATAAAAATAAATTATATCTACGAATACCTGATCACTTGGTGGGAAATAGTTGTCCCGTAGAGATTCGAAAAACACGTTAACAAAAAGTTGTGTAAAATAGGGAAACTATACAAATAATTATAATAGTAAAAAAAACTGTTTTTTTACTTTGGGCGCATTTTGTGCCATACATAAAATTTGCTGTGCTACGGTCTACGGCGTAGCAATAAGGCTACAGCGTCCTAATATACAGATTAAATAATATCCATTACTTAAAAAAAAACAAAGTTCACTTACGAAATAGTATGATAACTAATATGACATATTTGAAACATGTATTTCAACCCCCCACAAGTATAAAAAAAAAACAAAATTAAAATAAATCATGTACACCTATTTTGACGACAACTTGGCAATGTATTAAATGTAATACACATGTACTTTTATGAGTTCTTGGCAATGTATCAAATATGATACGTAACAGTTTTATGTAAATATTTTATGTGTTAAATGTTTTTAAAAACGACCACTATGTAAATCCTAATACACTAACGATAGTAAGTACATTTAAATGTGGATTAATCAAAAATATATACTAATCTAAGAAATAATAAGCGCAAAACTTACAGTACGAAACGAGATCTGTTGTTTCCGGGGCGAAATGTTGATAATTAGTAATTAATTTACAATGACACTTGTGTGTATTATTTTCTGCTACAATAAAGGAGGGTAGATCTACATATTTATAGCAAAATTATTTTGTTAAGTAATAAAGTGGAACTGCTAGATTTTTTAATGTTCCATGTATCACGGGTGTTACAATGCCAAGATAAGGGTCAGAATTAGGGCTTCCAAATACCGGACTTCTTTCAATACCGGTATTAATACCGAAACTGTCTTTATCAATACCGGGATCCCGGGATCCCGGTATTGACTATAAATGGCTTATAAAATTTGAGTTTTTTTTTAAGGCTCACTTTTACACCAGATATGTATGTCCTTAGCTTAAGATATTAAACAATAATCGCCATCTGCAATAATTATGTGAACCCTCCAGGCTGGCAATCATTTTATCCGCCTTGTTGACTTCACAAGTCACATTTTTAGTTCAACCTAATAATCAGCCAATAAATATTCTTTGGCACCAATAATTCGTATGCCATTACAATTAATTTCTTTCTACTTTTTGATAAAATTTTAAGAACTAATTATATTAAGGGGCTACCCGACATTTTTGACAAGTTTTGAATCGAATCTCCTATTTTTTCTAAAAAAAACCACTTTTTTCGTATCTAGTTTGCAGTGAAGAACAATTACATGTACGAAATCTAAATATTTGGGTTCGTATTTGACGTCTCGAGAAACGTGTCCAGGGTTTTCATTTTAAACTAATTAACACAAATGTTATGGCCAGAAAACCAGTTTTTAGCCTAAAATTGTTCAACTTTGATGCCAAATATCTCGAAGGCGATGAACTTTGAAGTAAATATAGGATACTAAACTGCAAAACGTAATTCAAGACCAAAAAAAGTATGAGAATGTTGCCACTGCAATAATTTGTTTGTAAAATAGTAAAATCCTTTTGATAAATAATCACGCTAAGATAATTTATTTATTAGTAATTTTACTCCTGCGATTTAAATAAGTACTTTTATATACTTATTTTTGCATAAATACAAGACGCGCTAGTAAAAAGTGGCAACATTTTCTTACTTTTTTTGGTCTTGAATTACGTTTTGCAGTTTAGTGAGTGAGTGAGTGAATTTGACCATTTTAATAGATTTTAAACGTTATAATAGGCACATTTTCCTTGTTTTTGAAAATACCGGGATCCCGGTATTTCATTAAAAAATACCGGTATTGAAAAATCTGTTTAAACAGACGGGATCCCGGTATTTCGGGATCCCGGGATCCCGGTATTGGAAGCCCTAGTCAGAATATAATTAATATCAAAGCTACTACATTATAAATGAATTCATTGATATTACAAATAAATTATGTTAACTAATTGAATTTTAACTTTAACTCACATTTATAGACGGGCTATCGCGACTTTATTTTATTACCTTTATTTACCGACGTTTCGTCGAATGTGAGTTAATGTGTTCAAAACGCAAAAGTTTAAAATATTATTTAATTTTACTAAAGGTATGTACTTACTATCATTCCCTGCCCTCTGATGGCAAGTATAAGGAAAGAGCAGGAAATTATACTCCATAAAACACGATGAGGCGACATTTTGCAAACTGAATGTACTCTTAATACTTATTTCAAGTGTTTTATAGGCGGATCAAAAGTTATATAATGTAACAAACACATTAGTGAGCGTATCTAAGGCCTGTTACATGTCGATGTTATCAATTTATGGGGTTAAACTGGGGACTTGCGCACATCAAATTTCATTATTTCCAAATATTTACCAAATTTATACGTTACCAGGAATTCAAATAGCTTACTCAAAAAAGGCAATCTAAGTAGGGTTTTATTATAATGTAAAATATTCTCGAATTAAATATTTGTAGTTTAAGGACATGCTATTTAAAGCCAGAGGTAGGCTGTAGCGAGTTTGTGCGGGCAGATATCTTATTATAATTTCGGTAGGTAGGGCTAATGCCTTTGTGCTGTGGTGCGCGTTCTTTTGTCTCTGTACAAAACGGTACCATCAATGCTCGTCTCATTCGGCTTTCGTGTTCGATTTCTTATTTTGTATCATTGTGTTATTCGTCACTCGTTCTTTAACACATTCAACACCAAGAACCCGACTGTCGGGTACACTGTTCGTAGCGACTACGCGCTACATACGACGAAACCGTGGCTACGCGCTACGAGCGTAACCCGTAGCACTTAGTGGTATTGAATGTGTTAATCGTCTTGTTCGCTTGTCGTCATTATCTTCTTTGGTTATATTCTGTAACTTGTATCTATTTAATGTCTTATTCGTTTTTCGTTATAGTATTCCGTCTCATTTGTCTTTTTCGTTTTTATCTCATTTACCTTTTCGTCGAAAAATATTTGGCAAGTTCCGTTCGTAATTAATCTCTTTAGTCTTTGGTCGCGATCAGGGTGCGTAGCCAAGATACCAATCGTTTACACACCGTAGCAAACGAAACGCAACTGTCTCTATTCTCTGTCGCACTAATATGGAAGAGAGATAGAGATTCATAAAAAAAATGTGTTTAGTACGGAATCCTCTGTGTGAAAGTACCAACTCGCGCATGTTTGATTGCCAAGCTTTTTGAGCCAGCATGAATAGCATAGAATGTTAATTGTTGTCCATTGTTGTATATACGGGAAATGTTTCAGTAGATACATAAAAAAGATATTACATCTACTCTTTGTCAACAATAATATACCTAATATCATACGTTTTTTCAAAGTCAAATGGCGTTCTAACAGTTTTATGTTCTGCCGAAAGATGGCAGTAAATTTACAGTGGCTAGATAATTTTGACAATCCGTCTCTATACACTCTATTCTCTTTAGGAGTAATAGAGAAATGCATGTGCGTGTTATATTCTAAATAAATAACATGGCGTCTCACTCGCGGCGGCGACGGCGGTGGAATGCCGTCATACTGCCGCTGCGCTGTCCCTTTTCAACCGCCTCACGAGGCGGAGGGGTCCGCAGGAGGTCATCCTGCCGCTGTCCCTCTTCAACCGCCTCACGAGGCGGAGGGGTCCGCAGGTGGTCATCCTGCCGCTGTCCCTCGCCGTGTGCCTCACGAGGCGGAGGGGCCCGCCCATCCTGTTCGTTGTTATGTTACCTAAAATGAACAAAAATGATGTACAGGCAAATAAATAGCAAGAAGTTCCTTATCATAAGTACTGTAATACTTCGTTTGTGCTGTCGTTAGCTTCCGAGAAAAATAAGCTAACGGTTGCCACTTACCTTCAATATATTGTTGTAACACAGCACCCGCACACGTGTTGCTAGCGTCTGCAAAAAGCGCTATCGGTACTGTGGGAAGTGGGCATGCTAGCGTAGCGGCATTTTGTAAGCTATGCTTACATTGTTCGAATGCTATGTCAGCTTCCTGCGACCACACAATAGGTGTTTTGTCATTTCGTTTTGCCTGATGAATATACCTATGTAATACCTCTTGGTATTGGACAGCATGAGGCATGTGCGGCCTGTAAAAGTTAATCATACCTAAGAATGTTCGCAACTGATTAACGGCCTTGGGTTTGGGATACTCTTTGATAGCTTGAACCTTCTTTTCCAGCGGTTTAAAACCTTCCGTGGATACCTCATAACGTAACCTAGAAACTCTAATTTCTTCTCTTTAAATGTACATTTCTCCAGGTTGATAGTGATACCGAATTCGCGAAGTCTTTTAAACAATTGTTCGAGATGACCGCCATGTTCTTCCTCTGAGAGAGAAGCAACAAGTATGTGATCTAAGTAAGTAACAATACACAAAATCAAAGTCTCTTAAAACGGTATTGTTCATGAACCGCTGGAAGGTCTGGCAAGCATTTCTCAGGCCGAAACTCATCCTAGGGAACTCATACAAACCAAATGGAGTGGTCAGGCCGCGTAGCCAAGATGCGAATCGCTTACGCTCCGTAGCGATCGAAACGCAACTGTCACTGTCACTAATATGGAAGAGTGATAGAGAGACATAATGCTTTTCGCTGTCGAAGCGATAGCTATTGTAACCTTGGCTAGGCCGGCAGGGCTGTCTTCTCTACGTCATCAGGGTGTATCATGATATTATGATAATATATACTCTAGACTCTACGCATGTCTATACAAGAAAATATGGACTTACCTGCCAACAAATAGGTGAAGTCATGTATCTGGGCTATGGAATAGCGATCTGGCTTCGTGACTGCATTGAGAGCTCTATAATCCCCACATGGACAGATCTCTCCATCTTTTTTAGGAACTATATGTAAAGGACTAGACCACGGACTCTTTTAGATGGCCTACAAATACCCATCTCTTGCATTGTAATTTGTATGTCGGTTTGGAATTCTTTCTTTATTTTATCTTTTAAAGCACCACAATATACTGGATTTCCCTATCCTAATGAATCCATTTTATTTGTATTCGAAATAATTTTAGCCGCAGGGATCCATAGAGTGTCCTTGTCGTCTTCTAAGCTCATGAATTGCTTCAGATATGGTATTTAATGTGCTAATGTATTCAATCAATAACTGCATTTCTATCTCCTTTAAGACAGACAATGCTAGTTTTCTCAGCGCTTCATTTATGGTTATTTAAACTTTTAAATCAGTTAAGCAATTGTAGTATGAATTCAATCAAGTTGGACAGAGGCTTTTTGGAGATTTACAAGTGGCTTTTAAGTTATTTTCAGAAGCTTTTAGAGACCTAGCACATAAATTCCAAATTTGCCGTTAGGTACCTAGAGTTAGTAGACCAAGAAAAGTCTGTAACGATTTTGATAGCACACACAGGACAAGTGTTATTTTAAACTTCAAACTTTTATGAAATTATGACGTGTAAATAACACTTGCACTGCGTGTGCTATCAAAATCGTTGCAGACTTGTCTTGGTCTAACTTTAATAGTTTATCTCCGCCTTTAATAGCAATTTTACATTTCGCTCGGCATTGTAACAAACATGGTTAACCAATAATTAACTTGGCACTTAATAATAATATATTTGCCATCATAAAAATGTTATGAATAGATTGCACGCGTAGGTATTTGTGCACGTGATAAACGCTATAGGCCCATGCGTGCACATACCTGACCAACGACAATACATCAAAACAAATACAATACCTACTTAAATTATAATACACACATCAAAACCGAGGAATCCGTATAAATATCTGGCTGGTGGCTAAAAAATAACTGCATTCCCGTTGCCAGGGAGGTTTTGGGATTATGTATACTGAGCAACTTTTACTATGGGACCAACCCCGAAATTAATGACGAAAAAATAAAATTTGGCGATTTCATACATTTTGGCTGGCCAATTTTCTATGGGAGGGTAAATTTTTTTTTCGCGATTTCGTGGCTGGTCCCATAGAAAAAGTTGGTTAGTATAATCCCAAAACCTCCCTGGCATGGCAACGAGAATGCAGTTATATTTTGGACACCCTGTACACATAGATCTTTTTGTAAAGATGTGGCTATCTCACTGATAAAGCGTTGGATCTCTGCTTTGAGCTCAGGAATTGTTTCTGGTTTATTCACACAAAGAAAGAAATCGCATGGCGTTAAATCGCATGATCTTGGCGGCCAGTTGACATCCGAATTTCGTGAGGTGGTTCGGTCTGGAAATCGTTGCTGCATAAATCGATTGTTTCATGGGCGTTTTCACAATGATAACACGTTCTTCTTTTGTGTAAGGTCCTGAAATAAAAGAGAGAGAAGAGTCTTAGAATGTATTGGATCCCATACATTTCACGACTCTTCTCTTTCCGCACAGACTCTAACTGTATCACCATTTGTAGACTGTCTCGTCCAAATGAGGTTCGCAATTTGTCAATTAACTGTGTTAACGATGGTAGGTAATGTGTGGCATGTATCAAATGTTTCGTAATTGCTGAGAAATCAACATTATCAACAAAGACATGATCGCCTCGGTGTTTATCTGTTTGTTACAATAGTTTACCATTTTTTGACGCAGAACCCTATAAATCGATAAAATCTACAGGTTAAAATCTACACGAGAGACCAGTGTTATTTGTATTGTCACGTGTTTTCTTTCAGATATATTCACATTAGATCACGTTATAGCTTCATTCGCCATTCGCATTTTGTCTGCAGAATGCTCTGTCGTCTTGCAATATTCGGCATAATTTTCTGTTTTCTTCAAATACCCGGGATATTAGGACAACTTGTGTTAGTGAGTATTAAAAAGTCGATAAAATGGGTCCATATTGGGTTGCATACAAGTTTAGGTCATATCTTTGATGCGCATAACAACTTGTGTCATAATCATCATTGCGCATACAATTGAAAAGTCATATTATATTGTGTCATACATTTTTAGCCATAATATTTGATGACATACTCAGCACTTATCATAATTTTTTTGTGCATATAGGTTTTGATTATAATGAATCAAATGTCATACCATAGCTAAAAGCATATTTATCGATATTTATAAGGTTTTTACGTATAACGTTTTGTAGCATAATAATTTTCAACCATAATTTTTATGGGCTTTGCCTGAAATAAATGATTTTTATTATTATTTCCTTTATTCAATTAGGGTCTTGGGTTAGGATTTTACAATGTGAGTATAAAAGTAAAATATAAAAACACATAAAAAACAATAAAAAATACATATAAACACATTATAAAAAACCTAACCTAGGGTGCCGCCAGCAGCGGGGCAGGGCCCAAGCTACCGGTGGTCAGGGCCGCAGAGAGAGGAACCGGCGGACTATCCGCGCCGTGTCCAAGATCACCGCCTTCTGCATCTGACCCTTGATCCAACCACCTAGCGAGAGTCTCTCAAGATGAAGGGTCGAGACTCTTCGCTATTAGACCGTTCACTGAAACGACTATCGGGACAATTATCGTCGAATTAACATCCCACATGGCGGTTATCTCGTGAGCCAAGTCTAGGTACTTACTGGACTTGTCCTTCTCGGCTTTCACGAGATTCTCATCATGGGGGATGGTGATGTCAACGAGCACGGCCCGACGTTGCGATCGATCTCTTATCACGATGTCAGGCTTATTAGCTACAATAGTCCTGTCAGTGATGATAGATCGATCCCAATAGAGCGTGGCACGACCATTCTCGAGAACAGGCGCAGGTAAGTACTTGTAGTACGGTACTTCGCGGTCCACAAGGCCGTATAGAAGAGCAAAAGTTGCTGGTGAATAATCCTGGCTACGAGATTATGTCTGTGCAAGTACTCGCCGTTAGCAAGATGAGAACAACCGGAAATTATATGCCTGAGTGACTCTCCGGGACGGCGGCATGCCCGACAAATGTCGACCGTACCATCCTTCAGGATATATTTCCGATAGTTGTTCGTCATCATCACTTCGTCCGCAATTGCACAGGCAAAACCCTCGGTTTCTCCGAAGAGGTCCCCGAATCATAACCAGTTCACCGACGCGAGCAGGTCTACGTCGGGTCCCGTGAGGGCCTTGTAGAACCGCCCGTGTAGCACCTTACTCTCCCATGCCGCCTTGCGATCCGCGTACTTAGTACCACAGGTTTGCGCCAGTTCTCGTTTGCCAAGGAGAGCGGCGTTAGGTTCCTATCTACTGCCACCACATCACGATGCATCCCACACTCGTTGTTAAGGAAATAATTCCTGAGATTGTACACCTCGCGGTTGTGGAGATCCTTGGCATTTAGGAAGCCTCGGCCTCCACACTTCCGTGGGATGTACAATCTCATAACTGACGAGCGTGGGTGTAGCATGCAATGTGTGGTGAGCAGTGATCGGACCCTCCGATCCAGGGCGTCCAGCTCGGTCTGAGTCCACCTTAGTATGCCAAAGGAGTATGTCAGTAGGGGCATTACCCAGGCGTTGAAGGCGCGCACTTTGTTGCCTCCTGACAAAAGACTGTTTAGGACTTTTGTGAGCCGACTGAAAAAGCGCTCCTTCACCGACCGTCTAATACCCTCATCCTCAATACCCAACGACTGTGACATACCAAGGTATTTATAGGTTTCTGATTCAGAGATAGATCTGAAAGACATTGTCTCAGAGAGTTGTAAATTTGTTGAATTTACAACCCTCCCCCGCTGTACATGCATAACCGCACATTTATCGACACCAAATTCCATGTTGATGGCATTACTGAAGACTTCGGTGGTTTTCAGTAGCTCCAACAAGTCTTGGCTATTTGGTGCAAATAATTTGAGGTCATCCATGTACAGGAGGTGAGAAATGACTTCACCCTCTCTCTGAAGCCGGCAACCTAGTCCCAAATCCTTCAGCAGGGTGCTGAGGGGATTCAGAGCTAGGCAGAACCACAGGGGACTCAGACTGTCGCCCTGAAAGATTCAGAGCTCAATCCTTATAATTATTATTATTATTTTTTATTTATTTTTCATCTCAAGTTAGGTTATTTATAATATGAATATAAAAGTAAAATATAAAAACACTTACAAAACGATAAAAAATACATATAAACACATTATAAAAAACCTAACCTAGGGTGCCGCCAGCAGCGGGGCAAGGCCCAAGCTACCGGTGGTCAGGGCCGCAGAGAGAGGACCCGGCGGACTATCCGCGCCGTGTCCAAGATCACCGCCTTCTGCATCTGACCCTTGATCCAACCACCTAGCGAGAGTCTCTCAAGATGTTGGTCGAGACTCTTCGCTATTAGACCGTCCTAATTATTATTATTCTCTTTATTCATTTCTCATCTTAAGTTAGGTTATTTTATAATATGAATATAAAAGTAAAATATAAAAACACTTACAAAACCATAAAAATTAATATAAACACATTATAAAAAACCTAACCTAGGGTGCCGCCAGCAGCGGGGCAAGGCCCAAGCTACCGGTGGTCAGGGCTGCAGAGAGAGGAACCGGCGGACTATCCGCGCCGTGTCCAAGATCACCGCCTTCTGCATCTGACCCTTGATCCAACCACCTAGCGAGAGTCTCTCAAGGTGTTGGTCGAGACTCTTCGCTATTAGACCGTTTACTGAAACGACTATCGGGACAATGATCGTCGAATCAACATCCCACATGGCGGTTATCTCGTGAGCCAAGTCTAGGTACTTACTGGACTTGTCCTTCTCGGCCTTCACGAGATTCTCATCATGGGGGATGGTGATGTCAACGAGCACGGCCCGACGTTGCGATCGATCTATTATCACAATATCAGGCTTATTGGCTACAATAGTCCTGTCAGTGATGATAGATCGATCCCAATAGAGCGTGGCACGACCATTCTCGAGAACAGGCGCAGGTAAGTACTTGTAGTACGGTACTTCGCGGTCCACAAGGTCATATAGAAGAGCAAGTTGCTGGTGAATAATCCTGGCTACGAGATTATGTCTGTGCAAGTACTCGCCGTTAGCAAGATGAGAGCAACCGGAAATGATATGCCTGAGTGACTCTCCGGGACGGCGGCATGCCCGACAGATGTCGACCGTACCGTCCTTCAGGATATATTTCCGATAGTTGTTCGTCATCATCACTTCGTCCGCAATTGCACAGGCAAAACCCTCGGTTTCTCCGAAGAGGTCCCCGAATCGTAACCAGTTCACCGACGCGAGCAGGTCCACATCGGGTCCCGTGAGGGCCTTGTAGAACTGCCCGTGTAGCACCTTACTCTCCCATGCCGCCTTGCGATCCGCAGTACTTAGTACCACAGGTTTGCGCCAGTTCTCGTTTGCCAAGGAAAGCGGCGTGAGGTTCCTATCTACTGCCACCACATCACGATGCATCCCACACTCGTTGTTAAGGAAATAGTTCCTGAGATTGTACACCTCGTGGTTGTGGAGATCCTTGGCGTTTAGGAAGCCTCGGCCTCCACACTTCCGTGGGATGTACAATCTCATAACTGACGAGCGTGGGTGTAGCATGCGATGTGCGGTGAGCAGTGATCGGACCCTCCGATCCAGGGCGTCCAGCTCGGTCTGAGTCCACCTTAGTATGCCAAAGGAGTATGTGAGTAGGGGCATTACCCAGGCGTTGAAGGCGCGCACTTTGTTGCCTCCTGACAAAAGACTGTTAAGGACTTTTGTGAGCCGACTGAAAAAGCGCTCCTTCACCGACCGTCTAATACCCTCGTCCTCAATACCCAACGACTGTGACATACCAAGGTATTTATAGGTTTCTGATTCAGAGATAGATCTGAAAGACATTGTCTCAGAAAGTTGTAAATTTGTTGAATTTACAACCCTCCCCCGCTGTACATGCATAACCGCACATTTATCGACACCAAACTCCATGTGGATGGCACTGCTGAAGACTTCGGTGGTTTTCAGTAGCTCCAACAAGTCTTGGCTATTTGGTGCAAATAATTTGAGGTCATCCATGTACAGAAGGTGAGAAATGACTTCACCCTCTCTCCGAAGCCGGCAACCTAGTCCCAAATCCTTCAGCAGGGTGCTGAAGGGATTCAAAGCTAGGCAGAACCACAGGGGACTCAGACTGTCGCCCTGAAAGATTCCTCGCTCAATCCTTATAAAATCCTGCGGGCCAGAGCGGTCACCCCCGCCTCCTGGTTGACGAAGGACTGTGGTCCACTGTCTCATACACGCGCTTAGGAAGGCTCTCAAAGCTGCATCAACTTTATACAACTCTAAGACCCTCCCCAACCATGAATGAGGCACCGAATCATAGGCCTTCTTGTAGTCAATCCAAGCGGCTGAGAGGGCACGCTTGTTCCGCCGGATTTGTTGGCAAATGGTCATGTCTATGAGGAGGAGCTCTTTAGTACCACGGGACCCAACCCTACATCCATTTTGAGCGGAAGCCAGAATATTGTTTGCGACAATGTGCGCGTTGATTTTTGCTCTCAAAATGGATGTAAGGAGCTTGTAGAGTGTAGGCAAGCATGTGATGGGTCTGTAGTTCTTCGCTTCCGTGGTACTACCGGACTTATAGAGCAGGAAGGTGACACCAGTTGTTAAGGAAGGTGGGAGAGAACCAAGCTCGAGGGCTTGTTGAAATTGTACTGCCAAGCGCGAGTGAGAGCATCGGAACCACTTTAGCCAGAAGTTGTGCAATCCATCCGGCCCAGGACTTTTCCAGTTCTGGGCCGTGCGGATGGCACAACTGACGTCATCGGGGCTGATGGTGACTGCCCCCATAGGTTCGATGGACTCGCACTCACGCTCGACAACACTCATCCAACCCCCCTCGGTGTGTCCGACAGGCACCGACCAGATGCTACGCCAGAAGTCGGTCATGGCAGTAGCATCCGGCGGCTGCGTGTCGGGCGCACGAAGGTTGGCTTCCTCCCACTTTCGGTACACCTTCCTTTGGTCACTTTGAAAAAGGCGATTCTGCTGAAATCGATCCACACGCTCTCTGTAGCGGCGAATACGGTTTGCCCATGCATAGACTTTCTGCTTTAGAAAGTCGATGCGCTCTGTGACATTGGCCATGTAGTCACGGGGCCTGATATCCGTCCCCGCGAACGCCTGGTTCACAAAGTGCATTACTCGGGGGCGATTGTTGCCCCCCCTGAAGCAGATTAGTTTTGCGATGAGAGTCCTAAACGAGCCGATACGTCGCTCGATCCGCGCTTGCCATGCAGGGACACCTCCGACGGTCCTAGGTGCACGTTCAGTGTCCGGGAACTTGACGCGAGCAACACGGCACGCCGCGATGGCTCCGCAGTACATGATCGAGTGCGTATCATCTAAATCTTTACTAGTCCGCAAATGTGGTTCTAGTAAAGCGTTTAGGGCTCCCATTAGCGCTAGATTGCGTCTATTCATAGGCAGACGTGGTAATCGGGGCCTAGAGTTGGTTGTGACGCGATACTGCGTAATCGCCTCTTCCAAAGTCCTCCTCAGTTGCTCATTAGCAGTTATATTCACATTCTGACTCGCGAAGTCCCCCTCGTCGGTATAGAAATCAACCCGCGGCGCCCCCGGTGCCAGGTCGGGTGCGGGCACCGGATCCGGCGACGTGGCGGGCAGATCTCGCACCGAGGTGGAGTCCGCGCGAGCAGAGAGAGCCTCCTGGCGAAGCCGATCAAGTGTCGCGTCATCCAAGCGTTTTAGCCGCTGAATGACGCGCACCTGATCCGATAATCGCTGCTCCGACACGTTGATGGTAGGTTCAAGAGCCTGAAACAGAGGCAGTATTCTCGAACGATAGGCGGATAGCTGTGTTCCCCCCTCTGTAGCCCCATAATAGGCGCGCATGACATTCTCGTTCATGTTTCGAGTCCATCTCATGCGTCGCACTATACCACCGGCAGCGGGAGCCGTGGGCGGGGCAGGATGTCCCGCAGGCCCCAAGCGTGCCGGCAGCGGTGGCCGCCCTCGTCGCGCAGGTGGTCGTGGCGGCGGTGGCGGCGGCCCGCTCTCGTCACTGGACCCGTCTGTGTCAGGCGCCGTTGCGAACTCGTCGCCTGACGACGTTGTGGACGAGGAACTGGGCGGAGCGGGCGGGGGTGGTGGTCGTGCGTTGTTGGTCAACTCCGCTGCTCGTCTTTGACTTCTCGTAATCATTCTTTTGACACGTTATTTATCGTTTTGCCGTAATCTTGTGTTGACCGTTTTGTCAAACAAATGTCATAGGTATCCGTGGCGTGTGTATGGAATTTGAGTCACACGTATTATAGTATTTATAGTCGATATTTTACGTTTCCACATATTTAGCCAGGTCAAGGGTTCATTTGATGGCAAAATACACAATAGATTTAACAATAAAAACGTATAAAAATATAATTATAGCAAATAAGATTTACGAGACGTCTGTCATTGTCAGAGCGGTTTTTTATTATTATTATAATGGTTTACATAAATAATTTTAAAAACTAATTTTAGCCTCTCAACAACTCCTCGAAAAAAACCTTTTCCCTAATCTCCGTCCAAACACTTAATTCGACGGAGCCCCGCTCACGCGGGGCTCCTATTTCTGCGTAGTTTGCCCTTCGGGCATCTAAAGCAACCTAACGAACCTAACCTACCTATTATGATTAGTTTATTTTATGACCACTAAATATATGACTTAATTTTTTAATTTATGTCTATATTAATACTATGCACTGCAATACTTCGAACGAAAAACAATTATGGATATCAAGCAGATGACTTAAAATTTTATGCGAATTAAAATAATGACTACAAAAATTATGACATAACTAATTTATGACAAAAACCCAGTTATGCTCAGGAATAATTCTGACTAAAGATTTTTATGACTTAAAATTTTATACATAAGGTGTTATGACAATTAAAAATATGACAAAAGTTGTTATGCGACCAGAGGGAGTCCCCTTACAACCTTATAACCATTCAAAGTATAAAAAAGTTTTAGGTAATCGGATGCCAAGAAATCTAACCCGGTCAAATCTGATTAAAAAAATATTTTTTACGAAAAATAGGTATGATGAAATTATTCGACACATGAGAAGATCCTAAATTACTTAGACGCCGATATTTTTGACCTAGAGTAAATCGGAAAAATCGATGATCTATTTGGTTTGCAGGGCCCGGGCACTTGGACGATAGTGAACGTCCAGCAATGCGAGAATGGTGAGAAGTACCCGGCGAAGATGCATATCCGAAAGTTCAAACTGAATCGCACGCACGACGCTTTCGACGTGGATACTTATTTTGGTCCGGACGTTGACGAAACTTTTGGCGTTAGTAGTAAAGTAAACGTACTAGTGCTCGACATGCTAATGTCCAATAGATCCCTGCTGACAACTTTATGACAATGACTTAAGTTTCAAGATGACATGTACTGGGACCGCGTCGAGTACCAGTACGTTTACCTTATTTCACACTCTCTAATTAAGTAAACCTATTACAAAAGAAGTTATGAGTGATTAGATGGCACACTTAAGCTACCGCTGGGGTCTATTTAAAATATTCAGAATGTAACAAAAATAGTGGGGATCCATTTAAGGGCATATTCGGTATCGTGTTTTGATTAGGAAAAAACCGGCCAAGTGGGAGTCGGACTCGCGTTCCAAGGGTTCCGTACATTACACAATTTTTTAACAATGTATTTTTTAGGGTTCCGTACCCAAAGGGTAAAACGGGACCCTATTACTAAGACTTCGCTGTCCGTCCGTCCGTCCGTCCGTCCGTCTGTCTGTCACCAGGCTGTATCTCACGAACCGTTGACAGTTGAAATTTTCACAGATGATGTATTTCTGTTGCCGCTATAACAACAAATACTAAAAACAGAATAAAATAAAGATTTAAATGGGGCTCCCATACAACAAACGTGATTTTTGACCAAAGTTAAGCAACGTCGGGAGTGGTCAGTACTTGGATGGGTGACCGTTTTTTTTTTGTTTTTTTTTGCATTATGGTACGGAACCCTCCGTGAGCGAGTCCGACTCGCACTTGCCCGGTTTTTTATGTGAAACTTGGTTGAAATGTCTTTAAAAATCCGTAGGGGTCAGATCAAAAACTTAGTAATTAAGTCCGACTGACGCTTGACTGCACGTTTCTAATAGGTTTTCCTGTTATCTATAGGTAAAGAAAAGGTATTTAGTGTATTTTTTCAAAATTATAGACCCCGTAGTTTCGGAATTTCTAAACTATTCATTTTAAAATTACAAAACAAATATATTTATATAAAATAATTCTCACAATCAGCTCTTTCATTTGATATGTAACACGATATAGTTTGAAAAAAAATATTTTTTATTTTTCTCATTTACCATTTTATCACTCTTAAAATTAATTGGTTTACGTTACATGTCCGTCTTTGGGTCACAAACTTACACAGTCTAGTAGTTTCGAATAAAATAATCTATGACAGACAGACAGACAGACAGACGCACGAGTGATCCTATAAGTGTTCCGTTTTTTTATTTTTGAGGTATGGAACCCTATAAAAGGAGAAGAAAACATTTTTAGTACCGACATTGTTGTACCTTTTGATTGAGAACGTCGCGTATTTATTATGAATCTGTTTGCTTCGCTCGTCGTCGTTTCGTTTCCTGAAAGTTTTATGATAAACGATTGAAAGAAAACTTTTGTTTATTTTCTAGATTCGTTTAGTACTTTACAAGAAGGTGGACGGAGGATTCAAACTTTTCATGACTCTGGCCGATGATAATTTGCCACGTTTCTGTAAAGCACACTCCGCAAAAAATATAAAATATGGGCTCGAGTTAGCTGGGATTGACCCGCCAGACTTTCCTGTTCCTAGAGTAAGTGTGTATATATTCCTCTAGAGTCTAGTCCATATGTGATCTTAAAAATAAAAGAATGCCACTTAAAACCTGATGATAAATTAAATAAAATTTGTTTTCACTGTACGTAATTCTTCGCAGTCCCCATTTTATTTGTCAAGTCAATCGGACGAGAGAAGAATATGGTCTTTCTTTGCGGTTCATAACTTCCTAACATATTTTTTTTACACATTCGCTGGCTGGACGTCGTGTTAGCCGACATGGAAGAGAACAATCTCACACATGAGGATGCTGAAGACCGGGCAAAGTGGAGAAGATTGAGTAGGAAAACGCTAGGTTGAAGAAGAACAGAAGACAATCATTGATCACAAATTAAAATCGTTTTTGTTTGCAGGGCGAATTGCACATAAGAGACTTCGTTATAAATGTAGATGAACTGGCTCAAGAAGGCATGTATGGCGACTTCCTGGGATACGGTTATATAATAAAAGATCTGCGAGATGTCGCTTGCATGAAGGTTTATTACAAATACGAACCGAACGACGATAAAGGGCCAGTTGGTCAGTGGTTCAAAAACAGTAAGTCTTAACAGCGAGGGGGAGGGGACTACCCATATAACCATTCCAGTCGCAGAATCACAAAGTGGTAACTAAATGTCAGATGTGTCGTAACAGAGTCCACACAATGTGTCTAGAATTGTTTCGAAACAAAGTGTCGTCGCCGTGTCTACACTTTTCCGTAACAAGGTGTCGACACATTTGTGTGCACTTTGCGTGCGGTTTGCGACTAAATCTGACAGCAAATTTGTGACAGCAAATGTCAATATAAAATACCTCTTGAAAACCAAGGTTTGTCAAACTACTATTAGTGTCTCGTGTGCTCGTAATTCTAGTAAGTCATCATGGGCAATGCAAATGATAATAATCGACCGAAACCATATAAACACCCAACACCCGTCAACCTTTTACAGAAAAGTTTTTAAAGAAATTCAATAAGCTACTTAGGTCAGGCAACGAATGCTCCAAAGGAGTAGAGGGAAATGCTCGGAACACAATTTTTGACTCCGTAACTCGGTTTGACAAGTTAGGAGGTGAACATATCAATAGTCCCCGGCCGTAGCCCTTGAGCGGGGGGGGAGAGAGGGGGCTTTGAAGGTCCCATTTTCCGGTTTTTCGATTATATCTCGGAAACTATGCATCTCAGCGACATGGCCACTTATACAAAATGAAAGTTAATTTAATTTGTTACAAGTTTATTCGGTCAATTTTTTCGATATGTTGAATAGTTTTTGAGATATCCGCTCTTGAAAGTTTATTTAGGGCTCTCAATTTTATCTTGATATATCTATATCAGTGAAGGTGCTAGGCCGTGTTTGGTATCGTTTTCGTATAAATCTGGGGTGCTGAATCCATTTAAGATATCACATTGACACCATTCCACAAAATAAAAATAAATCTTTTTAGGGTTCCGTACCTCAAAAGGAAAAAACGGAACCCTTATAGGATCACTCGTGCGTCTGTATGTATGTCCGTCTGAATACACAAAATAGTTCTTTACCTATAGATGACAGGAAAACCTATTAGAAATGTGCAGTCAAGCGCGAGTCGGACTTAATGTACGGAACCCTTAATACGCGAGTCCGACTCGCACTTGGCCGGTTTTTTTGAAACTCTTCTTGACGCTTAACCGCTGAACCGATTTCGTTGAAATTTGGTATAAAAATAGTTTGCGTCCCGGAACAGGACATAGGATAGATCTTATAACCAAAATCATCTTTTGAAGGTGTGAAAAGTGGCGTGGAAATTTGTACGGGAAATCAATAACCGCTGAACCGATTTATATGAAATTTGGGATGGTCTACATCTTTGATTTAGTTAAAAATGATGAAAAAACATGACTTCAAACCTAAACTTAAACAGTATTAACTTCAAGAAGTCAATTCTGAATTCCCCCCTACACCTCATTTCACACCTTTAAAGGATGATTTTTGAGATAACTTATTATATCCTGTCTCGGGACTCAAAATATATGTGTACCAAATTTAAATTAAAACTGTTCAGCAGTTTAAGCGTGAAGAGGAGTTTAAAAGAAAGTATTTTAATAAGTTTATATGTTTTTACTTCGGAATGGTGTCAATGTGATACCTTAACTAAATTTGGTACTGCGAATTTATACGAAAACGATACCAAACATGGCCTCGTAGCTTTACTGTTGTAGAAGTCAAAATAAAATTGAGAGCCCTAAATTCTTATTACTTGGCCAAACTTGTGTAGAAGGAAAAGGTAAAATAAAAGTCTTCGGCAGGAATATAAGACACAAATATATTTTTTTTTTGCGTTACTATTTCATTCATCAAATATAAACATACCTTGATTATACTATTCTAGTGAGATCCTCATAGATAAACAAAAACATTTACTTAAAAAATTACAAGGTCGAAATGTCACGGAACTTGTGAGAGTAATATGTGAAAAATAAAAACTTTTATGACAAAAAAAATCTGGACACAATTTAAGAATCACCCAATTGCGTCGAGGAATCATCTGTATTTTTGCTTGTTTCATTACCTCCTCGCTTCTTTTTTGTCCTTTGTATTCTGTAGCAATTTGTTAGATCTGAAAATAAAGATAACTTGCGTCGTCACGGATGTCGATTTATAGGTTTTAGGGAGTGCAGAATTCGAAAACGATGATCATTTTATAATCCAAGATGGCGGCTACGTATTTTGTCATAAAAGTGGAATCCAAAATAGTCACCATTTTCGAAATCTGCGCCCCCTAAAACCTATAAAACGATATCCATGACGACTTTTATGACATAGTGCATTGCCGCCATTTTGAAATTGAAAATGTTATCATTTTCGAAATCTGCGCCCCCTAAAACCTATAAAACGACATCCATGACGACTTTTATGACATAGTGCATGGCCGCCATCTTGGAATCCAAAATTGTCATCATTTTCGAAATCTGCGCCCCCTAAAACCTATAAAACGATATCCATGACGACTTTTATGACATAGTGCATTGCCGCCATTTTTAAATTGAAAATGTTATCATTTTCGAAATCTGCGTCCCCCAAAACCTGCGCCACCCATGACGACTTTTATGACATAGTGCATGGCCGCCATTTTGGATTCCAAAATGGTCATCATTTTCGAAAGCGGGGCCCCCTAAAACCTATAAAACGACATCCATGACGACTTTTATGACATAGTGCATGGCCGCCATCTTGGAATCCAAAATAGTCATCATTTTCGAAATCTGCGCCCTCCAAAACCTATAAAACGACACCCATGACGACTTTTATGACATAGTGCATGGCCGCCATTTTGGATTTCAAAATGGTCATCATTTTCTAAATCGGGGCCCCCTAAAACCTATAAAACGACATCCATGACGACTTTTATGACATAGTGCATGGCCGCCATCTTGGAATCCAAAATGGTCATCATTTTCGAAATCTGCGCCCCCTAAAACCTATAAAATGACACCCATGACGACTTTTATGGCATAGTGCATGGCCGCCATTTTGGATTCCAAAATGGTCATCATTTTCAAAATTGGGGCCCCCTAAAACGTATAAAACGACATCCATGACGACTTTTATGACACAGTGCATGGCCGCCATTTCGGATTCCAAAATGGTCATTATTTTCGAAATCGGCACTCCCTAAAACCTATATATCGACACCCATCTCGACTTTTATGACAAAGTGTTTTGCTACCATCTGCATGCAAGACATTTCTATCATTTTTACGTACAAAAATGGCCCCCTGTCAACTTTCAATCGAGATTTAATCGATAATTTATTCGATTAATATTCAGATTAATTCAATTTCAATCTATGTTAGGTCGACTAAACTAATCGCGATTAAAATTTGAGAATTAACTTTTTTTATTCCATTAATTAGTCGAATAAACAGTTAATCGATTAATACCCATCTCTGACCACGGCATTTTTACACTTTGAGAATATCTGAAAACAAATCAACACAAGGAGCCATTTTGCAAATCCAGTAACATACCAGTAACTTTGTTATTACTTATGACAGCGCGTGTCATGTGTCAACACAGAGTCGACACAAAGTCGAAACATTGCAACTACTTTGTGACTGCAATATTTCTCAGCCTTAAACCATATTTATACATCATAATTAACAAGTTTCGTAGTATGTAAAGCGTTATTTCTGTTATTTAAGTATAGTATACGCATCGAAGTACTAAAAATGCTTCAAATAATATAGTTATGAACACGGGCACTGAGAAGTAAACAATTTCATTTCCGGCTAAACTAAAACAATGTGGTGGCGCGTTGATTATATTACACTTAGTTTATCAAATCACTCGAGCAGTTTAATTCCCCATAATAATTTAAGTCCTATTGTAATATAAATGCAAACAATATATAATTACGTCTTGTAATCCGTTTTAGCGATGGCGTATTAATGTCACTTATTTTTATTTAAGTATTTTTCCATCTGACATTTCATTTGACAGGAACAAAATGAACGAATGAACGAATGATTTTGGCATAAAGTAGTCGCAAACTCGAAACAATGTGTGCACACGGCGACCACACTTTATGTCACTTTGTGTCATGTGTCGACCCTTCCCCATTTCTGGTAACTGTGTCGACACGGCGACGACTCTGCGACTGGAATTGTGACCGAAACAGACGGTGTCGACACAAGATGTGTCAACACCGCGTCGTAACGGCGACTGGAAATGGTTGTATGGGTAGCTAAAATAACATTACAAACGCGAAAAAATGTATCGGGATGACAGACGCTACGAAAATACACGACTATTTCCATACATTATTTATGTTTTAATTGGAGTTTTCTAACAATTCTTCTTTTAATCCTGTTACTCCGTGGTGTGTTGTAGGGCAGCATCATATTTCTCCATGGCAGGTCCGGTCCTAGGCAGTTTGTGTAACCCCCATCACCAATACACACATGGAAAGAATTACTTCTGTTACTGTTACTGTTTTATTTGTGTAAAACTGTAAACCTACGGAAAATTTTACTACACACAACATACTTACGCTCTAAAATATACTTATTAGGTGAAAAAATACTAGTGAATCAAAAGTACCACTTAGAAATAAGGTAAGTAAGTATAAAGTGACTTGATGTTTAACTAAAAAATAAAAATGCGTAAAAGTAACAAACATTTATTATTTAATTATTAATTAGTTCATGACCGTCGCTTTCTCTTCAGTTCAAGCAAAATACATGCTGCATCTTACTCTTAGGTACTCTCGTAGAATACAAAATACTGCATATTTACGCAAATAACAACGGAGAACATTTTTTCCAAAGGGGAATTAATAAATTTCTACAAATTGACGACTTTTTGGTGTTCTTATCCTCTTCCTCTTATATGTATTGTATCTTTCTGTTTCTATTAGTGACAATAGCAACAATGATTACTAACCCTTTACTACCTACGTCCAATTTCTATAGCATAACCACCTACGAAAGGTCATGGAGACCATGGTATAATAATATACTCCGCCTGGTACTCCATTCCCGTCTTTTCTAAGTCACCTAACTGACACGGGCCTACGTCATCATGCGACAGCGCTATATGATAATATGCGATAGCGCTATATATAGCGGCCATGTTGTTGTGACGTAGGCCCGTGTCACTCTGGGAATGGAAGACCATGTTTTATTAGACTATGATGGAGACCACTACTTGAAATGGGTCTATATCCATAATATTTAGAAGAATGTATGTTAAAGGTATACTTAAATAATATTTACCGTTGTAATGGTTTTAGGCATTAATTATTAAATACTGATACTAAATTAATCAACATGTTGTTTAAACATAACATATCACATTCTTCTATCGTTTAACAAAGAAAAAGAACTAAAAACCTTTTGGAACATGAGATCACAAAATGTTCGTACATTATATATCTTATTATTAATAAATCTTAAATAATTGTAAAGAGCCAAGATCACCTATATTTTTTTAATTAGAACTCGTAAAAAATATAAAATTATAATTAAAATTAAAATCTTGAAAAAATAGTAATCATACAAGATAATTACATATATATTTTATATTAAAACTCGTAAAAATTATAAAATTATAAGCTATTTAATATATTTAATAGCTATTTTTCGCGGCAGCCAATACACAGTTTATTTGAGCATTTAACAAACAAAACAAACTATAAACCCTTTGGAACATCAGATCACAAAATAGTCGTACTTCGTACATTATATATCTTATTATTAATAAATCTTGAAGAATAGTAATCAGTCAACATGATCACATATATATTTTTTATTAAATCTCGTAAAAATTATAAAATTGCGAGCTATTTAAATAGCTATTTTTCGCGGCAGGCAATACACAGTTTATTTGAGCATTTAACAAACAAAACAAACTATAAACCCTTTGAAACATGAATCACAAAATATTCGTCCATTAATATCTTATTATTAATAAATCTTAAATAATTGTAAACAGCCAAGATAATCACTTATATTTTTTTAATTAGAACTCGTAAAAAATGTAAAATTGCGAGCTATTAAAATAGCCATTTTTCGCGGCAGCCTAATACACAGTTTATTCGAGCATTGAATGCAGATGGTTTCTTGCATTCAATGCATGTGTACTGCGTCTTCCGTTGCTTTTTGGGGTCACAAGTTGAGCAACATTTCCGAACTTGCAATCGCTCTTCATGATTGCTGGGACCTAGCAATGCTGGTAAGTCGGTGTCTTTGATGAGGATATGGTTGATACTTATTAATAGGTCCCGCGTAAGATGAGTGTTTTTGGATCGACGTTCGAGATGTGGTCTTACCAATTGTTCAGCCAGTTTCTTCATGAACTTAACACATTTTTTTTTCTCTTGCTTAAAAACATGGAATAAGTAGGTATTCCATTTTTTATCGACTCTGATTTAACCGGTTAGTAAATGGAGCAAGTGGCCCTAACAATATTTTCCAACATTTCACAAATACATATAATATAGAAAAATAGAGGTACGTTTGGATTTTTCTTACAAAGCGAAAGTCATCTATTTATATGTAATGACCTTCTTCCTAGCGTTTGTCCCAGCTTATTGCCACGTCTCATGGGCCCAGGCTCCCATGAGACGTGGCGTTCGCTTGGCAATTTATCCCATTAATTAGTAATCACTTGGTAGGTACTAGTTTTATCGAATGAGACTGCAAAAAATAATCTACACGATACACGATGTACATAAATTAAGCACTCAAATACAACATTTTAATCAATTTAGTAAAAAAATAATAATTTAGTTTTTAGTAATTTAGTTTAGTAAAAAAAAAATATGTCTGAGTCTCACGGAAGTTTTGTTATTAAAAATACACTGATCAATTTAGTTCAATATAACCATTTACAAAATCATATTAAAATGAGGGTTCACGATAACGTAAATTGATGTTTTCAATATAAAGACACGGGTTTTCATTCTGAGGATTCGTATAGCATTACTATCTGATGGCAAAGTAAATCCCGTCCGTCCTTTATTATGTAGACGTCCGCACTCCATTCACCGTCCATGCCGAGAAGCCTGGAAAACTGGGGAAGCTCCGTCGTGTCTACAACGAATTGTTTCACATCGTAACGGCCCTGGAAATAATTTTAGGTCAAAAGAGTAATAGGTGCTGTCTTGTGAGGCGGGGACAAATTGGAATACACCAAAAAATGCGCTGTATCCGAAAATTGCAATCAGGCTGGCTTCGGTTCTAAGAAATCTCGGGCTCGCTCAATACAGCGTCAATTATTATTTTGACTGGTGCATTAAATTGGGATATTAATAAGTAATGTCATTAACGGGTCTAACGCGATTAAATTTCATTATTTTACCTTTTTTCCGAGGTTTCCGCCAGGTTGCACTAGCTGTGGTCACGGAAGACTGACGTCCCAGTAAAATGTCAAGGTGATAATGAGTATAGTGGGATATTAATGACAAAAAAAACTCTTATTAAAAATACGTAGGTAAGTGCCCGAAAGATACGCCCGTTTGCTGGTATGGCTTTTTATATTGTATTAAGGTACGGAACCCTAAATTATATGTGGCCCAACACACACATGACCGGTTTTTACCTTTGTCTACTTACTTTTGGAACAGGAAATTCGGGTGGATTTATCCCCGCAGCAATAAAGCCTCTCTTCACATTTTCTTCGGCAAATTTCTTTCCCACACATGGCAAGCAGTCATCACCCCAAGTCATATATGGTTTCCATGCACCGGCCACTTTCCTCTTTATATCTACGCGAACCTAGAAAATAGCCGAACAGTGCAATTACAAATACAAATAATTTATTGAAAAAAAGTATTATACATACAGTGGTAGCTCTTATAGACTGAGAAGTGTTATTGTTATTATAGGTATTACAGAAGAATAATTCCAGGGTGTGAATATGAACGCCCTATCGGAGAACGGTGCGGTGGTAGAATGTAGCCGTGAACTAGAATAATAACTCTTCTGAGAACAACCCATTTATATACAAGCGGTAGAACACAACTTATTTTTGGGTACGTACAGCATAAGAGTCGTCGATGGGTTGAGGCACATCACCACCAAAATCGAAAGCGACATGCGAACGATTCACCTTGTGTTTGTGCATGTACATTTTGTACGGCATCTCCGCGTCGTTCGAACAGTTTTGTATGTTCAAAAATGTCCACTTGCATTTGTCCTGCAACATCAGAAATGGGTTTACATGTTTTTTCTACTCGTAGACTTTAATGGTTCAATTGAATTAAGACTTCCAAACTAATCGCACACTTTTGACTATGGTATACTATATATATCCCTCTATCTCTCTCGACTCTAATGACTTCTTACGAAACGTATGACCCTCCCCCTCCCCTTGGCCATCGGCCATATGGTGTTAAAGTTTGTGAAAATTTCGATTTTTTTTTCGATGAAAGGTGGGGTTGGTGGAGGTATGAATATTTCGCATTTGTTGAAATTTAGGGTGCAGCCTATGCCTGAGAATTTGTCCATTAGTAATTGTAAATCCTGTAAAGCTTTGGCGGCATCCCCGCCGAGGGAGCCGACATCCAGATACCATAAGTCAAATTAGAATTTAGGTTCAAGATTATGTGTTGAATAGCAAAACTGAAAATTGAGGGTCCAAACGGGTCTCCCTGTTGGCAACCGGTACTTGGAAAACTGGTTTGTTGCCAAAGAGTAATTTTGTAGGTGTTCCGTAACACTGCCAAAGGTATGCGTATGTTTCTGGAAGATATTTTTTTACTTCTATTCGGAGGGCACCACGGTTAACCGAGTTAAATGCGTTTTCGACGTCAATTTTTATAAATACCTCGGTCTCCGGGCGACTCAAAAAGGACAGCGTGGGGTGCACGGCTGCTTCACAACCGCTCTTGACATCAAAACTCAACCGCCGAGGCTTAAATATATTTGTCAATTTCTGATAATATTTACGGCAGCAGAGTTTTGGTGCTGAGCGTGTAAAGGTACGGCCGCCAGCGATAGGACGGATGCCACCGTCTTTTTATACGACTGTCCAAAAAAAGCCTATTACTCGGTCGACGAATACCTACAGAATAATAATAACTAATTACACAAATAATATTCCGGAGAAATACAGGCATCTCTCTATCTTTCGTTCCTACTCCTATTCTGTAAATGTAAATTAATGTAAATTGACATATGTAGATGTAGATGTAGTGTAAATTGACATATAATAAAAATTATAATATTGTAACGAAACAACTAGTTAATAAGTGACATATATATTTTGTTAATGCATGATAAATTGGTGGCGACTGTACTATATCATTATTCATATCTATATATATTTTATCTGTAAGTGAATTGCAGTGCCCTCTCAGGGTTGTGTTGAGACATAATTTATTAATAAGACCTACTGTACACACAAAGCAAGGAAATAAATGAAATGAAATGAAAAGGAGTGTATTGTTTTGCCAAAGCAATGAGATTGGCACCGTAGAGAAGTGGGATGATTTCGGCATTGACCTGGCCTGCTGACATGTTGTTAGATTAATACTTACTTCCTGACATCCAATAGTGAGGATGAGAAAAGCGCAGGAAATGATACAGTTTGTTACAAGATGAACCGACATTTTGATCCTGAATAAACTAGAAATAGCAACAGCGTTACATAGGTACCGTACATGTTACCTGATGTAACTCATTAACCTTTGATAGCATCGATATTGTTTAAATACACGTTTTACAATTCCGTTTCCGTTGATATTAGATACACACCACACTCATACAGTCCCATACACACACACAAAGGCAGAAGTGAAGAAGCGAAGTAAATTGGTACACGCAAACAAAAAAAATGAAAATTAGCAGGTACATTGGGTGTTACATTATACAGTGTGTGTCTTTCATAACGACATTGGTTTTAAGTAACGATAGTTTAAAGTGCTGTTAACAGTTTTATCAAAAGAATATAACGATTACCTTTTATTATAAAGAGTAATTAATTTTTTAAAAATTCTCGAGCAGCAATGTAATGCAAACATTTATTTGACGTTTCAGAGAGGAAGAGCTAGTTTCATTCCATTTAAATTCGATCAAAACATTAAAGTAACTCGGAACTGTTGCCGACGTTAACTTATTTACTGAATTATCCACTAGAAAACACTGCAATTTAAAACATACGCGATTTTGACCACACTAGCACAACAAATTTACATCAACAAATCTTTCTGTGTCTTAGCCACCACATTTATGAATCGCAATATTCACTGAATTACACTGATATCAAAAATCACTGCACATACATTTATTATCACTTCTTAGAAATCACATTAAGTACCTAGTTCAAACATGCTTATTAAATTTATTAGGAATGTCTGTGTTGATCAACAAACTCGATGTTATCTTGACACTTCAACCCAATCAATGTGAAGTTGTCAATCGGTACTTAAACGAAACGATTATCTGATTCCGCCTTCTTAGTTAACACAAAGTTACCTACTTACATCAATCTTTGACTGCACTGGCTGGTATGACAGGATGCAGGTAGGTTGACGTTGGTTGACGTAAATTTAGGTGACTTTTTTCATAAAATTATCATGTCATAATTTTCTTGCCAAAATGCCACGACCATCGCCTCATACCTCGCAAGAATTAGCGGATATGATTCTAATGTATGGCGAAGCTATGCAAGATGCTAGACTAGCGTTAATCGAACTTTGACCAAGAAACACTTGCGAAGTTTCTCCTCAAGCAACTTTTGTGAGTGAGAAAGAGAGGAGAAACTTCGTAAAGTGTTTCGCGATAGCAGGGCGGTTAAGTCCTTTTCTTACGAACAAGGTCCCTTGTCATGATTTTTGACGGTCTTGTCAATCAAAAGTGTCACCGACATGTACGATGTAGGTAATTGTAATAGGTGTCAGGATGTCACTAAGAGCGAAATTTCAATGAAATCACATGTCAATTGTTAAGTTTAATAAAATTTATTACTGATACATTGCGTGCCCAATTAATTTGTATGAAAATTTTATTTTTTTATTTTTTAACTAAATATGCTAATTTCAGTTCATTAGGACTTATACTTTCAGCCCTTAAAATTAGTGTCGTTATGAAAGACACACACTGTATATAGTCAGATCATGACACCCTGTTAGGGCACACAATAGTATTATTATTCTATTCTATTCTAGGCTAGTATATAAGGCAACATAATAACATTAATAACATTTAGGTACTTATTAGTAATAAATTAAATTAAAAAATAAATGACGTCAAAGCTTAAAACTAAGTCTAAGTAAGTATATAACGTCAACAATATATTGATTAATGGTTATTTGTAATAATGTGTCAATTTATTATTAATAGGTGAAATGGGAAGGCGAGAAGTCAAATACTTTTTGATCAGTGATTTATATTATTTATGATTAATCGGACAGAGTTTCCACTTAGTAGTTTATCAATCAGAATGAGCACCCAAAATTAGGGTGCGCTGGCTTTTATAGGCTGGCTTGTCGTCTCCCACTCCGAGGCTCGGCTAGGCAGCATGGCGGGGCTGGTGGTGGGCGATGACGTGGCTTGGCTGGCTGGGCGGTTGAAAGGCAACAGGAATGCGTTACAAAAATAATATTTTAAGTTGGATGATAATATCTTGTATAACGTCGTTTAAATAATCAACTTTGCCCACATAAGGCAGCTGAAGGTACATAATCTTGCACATATTGTTTAGGTTATCCTCGTCATCACAAAGTTTTTTAAAGTCCTTGTACTTACTTTTTTTTGGAATTGGCAATCGTTATTCATGAAGTCTTTGCAGAGAATCACTTGATGGATTACCTATTCGTTACGACCCGTGCATTTGTGATGTGGGGCGTTAAAATATTAGATAAAAATAATCTGATTAAATCCTAAAGTCGTGCAAGTGTTACGTTCATAAGTGCCGACGCCATTTTTAGTGTACCGCACAAAACCTTTTTTAACCATGCAATAATATTTCATCCAATGTGGTTCCGGTTGACTTTCGGAGTCTTTTTGAAGTCGCGTAACCATTTTAGGAGGCCACGATAGTACATCGTTTTCCTCCAACGCCGACGGACAAAGGGTTTTGTTATGTGTTTAAAAAATGTGTCTATTGTAAGTCTCATTACTTGGTGGACTACAGTGTTCTTCCAATCCCTTAATATTTCTTGATAGGTTAATTTCTCTTTAGTTTCTAATGTGTTGTATACCATGAGGCCTACATCGCCCACGCTGTGCAGCAGGAGTGCACACTACTGTTTTTCCGATAGTCTTTGTGCCGCACCACTCGCCTCAAAATACAGTTGAAATTTCTGTTTCCAATCATGGAAAGCTTGTTTAATGTTGTTTCCTGAGAGATTCAGGGGTGCTGGTGGTCGTAACATGTCCATTTTCATGATAGAAAATGGCGTCCCATACAAAAGTTTTCTCTATTTGTCCCAATAGTTTTTTTTATTTGACATACCGTTATGATTCTTAAACATGCGAGTATCAACTATTTCTTCCAACAGCTGGTGGCCGTCTATGTCACAGCCATACACTGTTCTGACTGTTCCAAAATCAAAGCATTAATTTTTTAGATAGTCCAGGTAGTTAGAGCCGTAACATGTTTTTTTTACATCCAAAAGGAAACAGAACTTCTCGTCAGTCACTAAGGAGCGTGAATCTGTTGTCCGTTTACTGAAACGGACAACAGATTCACAACGGACAACACATTCGATTGATAACTGTATCAATCGATCAATCGTCCCTTTCGTTACTCGTAAAATTTTTCCTTTGCAGACTGGCCAGCATTCGTCGCCTGCTTCCTGGCCATTCGCTTTTTTCTTCGCGTGCACCGTTCAGTAACCACCTCCCATTCCTGGCATAGTTTGGAACCCGTTTCTATTGCTTCATTAAGAGAGACGTGTGCGCACCAGCGGCAGCGCCCTGCTGGCAGTCGTCGCCGACAGGCTTGATGGTCCATTTATGGGACACTGGTTGTCATTGCATGCACCAGTGTCCCATAACTGGGCGAAATGATGTAACTAGTTAAGTAAGGTTCTAAAAATTAATATTGTTTGACATTCCGTATTCCTTTTTATTGTATTGTATATAGTATGCCATTGTATTGTTTATGTGTATTTTTATTATGGGCTAAAAGCCTGAAATAAATGATATTTTATTTTATTTATTTTATTTTATTAACCAATTTCCCTCTGGGTATAAAAATGGTATCGCAGCGATTTTATGTCAAGGGCAGAATTATGAAAGTTCATGATGTGATCTTGAAGCCGTTTTTGAACTCGATTCGTCGTAAGGTCGTAGGTTAACATACGATTGTAGATTGTAGAGGATATTTTATTTGCCTTGCTTCTTGTATCGCTGGTTTGGTTACGGTCAATAGACATGTTAGTCTTACTAATTATGGAGCTTTTTTGCTGGAACGCTGCATTTTGAGGTGGAAGCAAGCCACTTTGCACGATGATAGTGGAGACCAAATAAAACGATTTTTTTCGAAGCACCCGTAATTTTGTCCCTTAGGAGCCGAGAAAAAGCGAGGTCTGTTAAAAACAGGAAAAAAAATCTACAAGTTTCACGGATCATCCGACTAAGATAAATTTGATGTCAATCGAAAGAAAATAACTTTGCTTGATGTAAAAAAAAAATATACAAAATTATATTAAAGAAATATAGTGTTAGTGTAAAATTATAAAAAAAAAACCCTTGACGTTTTATTTATCAAATAGTGTCTTCCACGTTGAAAAATGTCTACAAATAAATATTTAATAATAAAGTCAAACATATTTCTTATCAGAAACTGAAAACCGCATCAAAATCGGTTAAGTAGTTTATAAGATTCATGTTCCAGAAATTGGCCTAGTTTTATTGACATGTCGATTTATAATTAGTGACTACTTTTAAGTACTATATTAAGTTCTAACTATGTTGTGCTTTTCTTATTAATATAAAATACACCTTTATCTATGTATTATATAAACATTTATACATATATCTTCAAATTCATTAAACAAATTATGAGGCATTGTGTTTAAAAGTAGGGCTAGTACTTTAATCCCTACTGAATATTGGGCAAATCAAAGTTGTAAAGTTAGTAGGTACGTTAAAGTACGTATAATAACTTATATAATTTGCTAAAAATAATAACATTTTCAATATAAAGTATATTTATCTGTAAAAAAGATCTACATTTTATTCTCGTTTTTATTTCATCCTCTAGTTTAACCAGTTTAGCCAGTATGAATGAAGCTGAAGATGAATAATCTTTTTCTTGTAAATATATAATACCATCATATCAGCCTTTAATCGCCCACTGCTGAGCATAGGCCTCTCTTCGAGTACGCCACTTATCCCGGTCCTGAGCCAAACTCATCCAGAAGTGACCCGCAAACTTCGGAATGTCGTCCACCCAAACGAGCCAACGGACGCCAGGCACTTCTTTCGTCTGAAAGCGGCCACCATTCCGTTAACATTTTGGCCCACCTGCCATCACTCTGCCTGGCAACATGTCCCGCCCAGCTCCATTTACGAGTAAGTTTGGTGATGATGATGACGCATCCGACATCTTGCATCTTGGTGCGGCGTCGGATCTCGACTTTCCTCACTCGGTCTTGAAGTTTGATGCCGAGCATGGCGCGCTCCATGGCTCTCTGTGCCACTCGGATTTTATACACAGCCTCTTTAGTGAGCGTTCATGTCTCAGCACCGTAGGTCATGATAGGTAGGACATAGGACACATTGGCTAGAGGCGAGTTTTCAGGCATTGTGGAATGTTAACGGGTTTGAGGATGTCCGCTAGTTTATTGAATGCCGCCCAACCCAGCTGGATTCTCCTGGAAATATTCTTCTGATGATGTGTTTGTCAAATGATAGAATATACCCAAGATACACGTATTGCTCGACCACAATCCTCCTGAATTTCGTTCCCAACCGTATCGGTTGGAATCAATTTACTAGAGATGTTCGTCATAACTTTAGTCTTGGACGTATTCAGCTTAAGATCTATTCAAAGAAGCATGGCTTTCAACCATGCCTTGAAGGTCTTCCAGGGACTCGACAAACAAAAAAGGCGGCAGGTGCGACAAGAAGACACTATATATACCAGTTGATATATACCAGTTCTGTCCCATGCAAGCGTTTTTATGACGTCGTCTAGCACTGCCGTAAAAACTTGGGTGAAATGGTATCCCCTTTCGATAGATATTGGGGTACTGAGTTTGTAAAGCCAAACTTGCATTGTTGCCGAGGTATATAGCTCCTAGAGCAGATCCACGTAGCGATTGTCGATTGAGCAGCGATGGAGAGAGTCAAACACCGCCCAATGCTCGACACTGTCGTAGGATTTTTCGTAATCCGTCCGGTTGTACTCGTGACTTTTCTCCATTAACTGCTTTACCGCATGTATATGGTCGATTGTAGAGAATCTGCTCCGAAAACCAGCCTGCTCGGGAGGTTGGCATTCATCGAGGATACAAGTTAGGGGGTTGCATAAAACTTTTGCAAAGAGTTTGTACGTATGGGAAAGGAGGCTTATGGGGCGAAAATTACTCGGCTTCGATATATCTCCTTTTTTATGTAAGATGGCGACTATGGCAGTTTTCCACATATAAATATATAATATAGGGTCAGTTGTTCTACATTGAAACAATCGGACACAGTGTAACTTTGCGATATCTCGGAAACTAGGTGTTACCAGCTAGTGCCGTCTGTCAAGCAAGGGCAGGCTCAGGGACCCCCAGCACCTCCCCAAAACACGAGCGCGCCTCGGAGAAGGAGCACGCTGCTACGAGCATTATTGTGAATTCGTGCAACAAAAGTAAATTTTTTCATTTAAGTTTCGCAATTTTTTACCAAGATATAGACTCGAGTTTGGCGTTTTTTAAGTTTTTGTTATGTTCTATGTGTATTCAAGTTTATTTGGAGCTAAATATTTTTAAATTTCTTTCACTCTTTGGTGCAGTTTTTATTAATTGATTAAAAAAACACCCCCTAGTCTCACAATGAAACATTTTTATGTAGTATACAATGAAACATGATGTTCACTGAACACCAGTACCAGCACACAATGAAACAAACTCATTATTTTTTTAAATAATTAAAACCTATGTGCTAAATTTGTGAAACTAAAATACCATGAAAATTGGTAATAATTGGTCTATCATATGACAAAATATAAGATACTAAACTTTAGGAATGGCTGAGATAGGATGGCTTATATGTTGAATGTTTCATTGATGGCAAGGTTAAGGACACATGTCTTACATTGAAACAGTCGTGTATAAACACTATGTTGCAAGAAAGTGTATGAAATCAAGCATGGAGATGCTCAAAACCCTCCCGCGTCTACCTAGTTGGCAATCATGCTCCGTGGACATAAAAGGCGCCTTTTTCGCAGCATGCCGTACCTGCCGACCAGATTTTCGATTCACAATGAAACTCAGGTGTGTGTACAATGAAACAAGTCTTTCGCTTTTAGATATTTCAGCAATCTTATAATGATTCCATATGTCGGAAACATTTTAAATAACTAATTTCAGCCTACCACTATTTTCTCCTTTCCTTTCTCATTAATTGAGTGAAAGCATATATGTATTAATGTCACTTATTTATTACACCGTTTCAATGTTTATTAACGATGTTTCATGGTGGACTATAATTATTACATTTGTTTCACTGTAAAAATCAGAGTGTTTCATTGAAAACATGCACAAGTACACAATGAAACAAAACTCATTTTTCAAAAAAAGGCTCATAACACAGGAACTGTTACAGATAAGTAGAAACCAAGAATGCCATATGATAGCCAACGAAATTGTTTATCTTCATACGAAATGTCACACTCATAACTTTAAAAACACCAGAGATAGAAAGGCTTGAACTTTTAGTGTTTCATTGATCAACAAGTTACCCTACATATCCTTAATGTAGATAAATTAAGTATGTACCTTCTAATTTACATATAATTTACTATGACTTACACGCCTTTTGGACTATATAAGACGAAAAATCCCATATAAATAAAAGTAAGCCAATTCTGAAACTTGTATCTCAAAAACTGCCGAACCGATTTTGATGCGGTTTTCATCATTTAGTAAGAAATATATTTGTCTTTAACCAAAAACACTTATTTTCAGACATTCTTCAAAGTCGAGGACATTATTTGCAAGAATAAAACGCAAAAGAGAAAAAAATGGTTTTAAATAATTTCACACTAATATTGTTTGAAAAGATTTTGTATTTATTTTTTTTTACTTTAAAAAAAGTTATTTTCTTTTAAATTATATAATTTTTTTCAATATTTGTTGTTCCCTGAAACTTGTGGATTTTTTTTCTTTTTTCCTAATAGACCTCACTAAATCTCGGCTCCTAAGGGGTGAATTTATGGGTGCTTCGGAAAAAATCGCTTACTTTGGTGTCTACTATCACCATGCAAAGCGGCTTGCTTCCACCTTAAAGTGCAGCTTTGTTTTCATAATATGTATGACTATGTTTTGTAGTAAATTAAGCATGTTTTCAAGATATTTGTTGACTGGTTTAACTACTAATTGGTGGTCTTTTTTTGTCCTCGGCTTTTGTGAAGTTTGCCTACACTTTCGTAGAACTTAGGCATCGGGGCAGTGGAGGGCGTGGGACCGGGTACGGGGACTAGGAACCGGGTAAGCATAACTAGCTTGAGATTAAGGGTTTTTTTCATCAGCAGAATTTCTATAATATTAGTGCTTCAGACCGACACAATCGTTTTTGTTCCATTTTTCTTAAGGGCGTCGGCAAACGAAACAGGTCCGGAAACTTGTCGGCTGGATTCTTCGATCGACTCCTTTAGGTCTTGGATAGGTACGTTGTACGAGGTCCATTTTTTCTTGGTGAGCTAGGTGGGACTGATATGCTTGGATTGCGTAATTTTTTTGGGATTGGTATTCGTTAGCCATTTGTGAGGCTAAGTGGTTCACGCTGCGACACATGTTGTTAATTCTGATCTTCTGGTCACTGTTAAGTTTACCTTCTGCGGATGTAGAGCAGAAACAGAGTCTTGCAGGTTCAGTTCAATCTTTTTGAGCCATGTTTGGATGTCACTTGTGGGAATTACCTTCGGGGGCTCTTCTTCCTGTTGCATGTTTGCTGGTGCAGGCCCGGGCGGGCCGGGCTGCGCCGTGGGCGTTGAGGGCGGGCTGCGGCATGTTAGTCCACTCCGTTAAATGGACTATTCTCCGACATTTTTCGATTACACTTGTTTACTCCACTTATACATTATACTATATCCGTAGGTCGCGATTGATGACTAATGACCCAGATAATGCACGATTGGGAATGCAGACAATCGCGAATTATACACGCGAATAAATCTATAATTGGTTGAGATCATACATATCTGGTACTCTTTAAATTTTTAACACGTGTACTTATTCGTAAATTTGCGTCATGTCACTGATGTCTAAACTTTTATCAGAAGGTTCTTCAATAATGGAGCTACGACCTGCAGGCGTTTGTCGGTATCGATATGCCACGGAGGGGATGGCATCAGCAATAGGTGTTCTCGTACTTAGATACTTTTAAAGTCACGTCTTCTTTGTCTTCCCGATAAAATGTTCTAAAACAATTCCTTGCTGTGATCAGGCAGTAACAATCTGAGCATTTAATTTCTTTTGTCACATCCGGGTAAACGACAACATTGTTGCTTGTTCCGAGTTTCTGGTAAATGGATATTGCCGTGGAAACATCGCATTTTGGACGGTACTACGGCACTCTTCCCCGTCTACCTGTAGGTGCAGGACTTTATGTCTTGTCATTTCCTATTTCGTTGAGTTCAGCCAGCTAAAAAATTTTATTCAATGGTTTTTTCACCGCAATACAGTCATTATTTTATACTGCGTCAACTGCTTTATTTTTTTCAATGGGACGCCTTTTCTATTTCTAAGCTGTACAAAAGCCATGAATTGAATTGAAAAATGCTATTAAAAGCTAGTAATGAAACGAACTGTTCACTTTTTGGTCCTACTTCTTGAGGGCAAACTGAAAATGTAGGTATAGGTCACTTTACCTTAAAACTAATACACACGCAATCGACTACTAGATTTTATTAGTATAGCAATATAATCAAATAGGTATACTTTCGTGTTTTCATTGCTCGACGGACTTATCAGGCCCGTAGTTTGCTAACATGGCCTTTAGTTGGTCCCACTCGGCTGCCATCGGCTCGTGTCCGAGTGGGCCGCGAAATTCCCCGGCAGCAAATTATTCGTTCGTGGATATATAGTCCACGAGCTTCTCGATTTGCGCCGAGGAACTTCGTAGTCTAGAAAGTGTAACAAAAATAATGATAGTAATATCTATGTCTTTCATAAATTGTTTAGGGAAAATTTAAAATTTGTTATTTATTTACAAACGATTAATCAATGCGGGCAAAGGCAAAATAATATCAATATCAAACTAAGTAGTAAAGTACCTTTAAAGAAGATTATTGAAGCAATATCTTATATTTGTCGTTTCGGCGGTATTGTTTAAAATTTTCTGTGTGTTTCAAACATCAAAATTTACTCAACCTTGACGTGTATAAACTAGCACCGGGGACTTTCGAATGATCCATGGAACATGGCGGATCGTGCTCCAGTCATTATTATTTTTTGCATTTTGCTGTTTAATGTTTAATTTTGATAGCATATTATGCAGTGAATGGCAAACGTGACGGGTGCAGTTAATGAAGAATTCTGGAAATGCGAATAACCAATTCTTGGATATCATTCGGCGGTTCGTGGTCTGGCCGCCATTATCCTTTGTACTGCTGCTCCGGCTATCCTCCAGTACACCGTGAAGGCCTATTACCGTATATTGTGCATTAATACTTTGTATTGTGAAATGTTTTACTTGTATTGTAATCTACGCTTACTGTATTTTGGCAAGGGCCCATGAGGCTGCCACTTCTCCAATAAATAAATAAATAAATAATCTATTTAAACTATTGTTTACCGTCGTTGCGATGATAATGTTATTTATACGTCGTTCATTATCATGCATTCAGTGTTCCTCGTACTCTTAACAAAAAATATTTTGATACCACTAGTCGTCATTTACGGATTTAAGGATTAACACCAAGTTTACTAAGCTCTAGTTATAGAAAAATTAAACAGTTTTTTTTTATAAAATATGGTTTATACTGTGTGTACCACAAAATGTCTCGAATATGTATTGAATTTGATCCGTGACCTCACATTGAGAAAAATAAAACCAGTTACTTAAAGCGAATAAATTTCGACAAATTGGACATGCGTCGGTTGCATTGTCTCTTCACGCATAACAACCATTCTTCACCCGTCCCGTCCGGTGACAGGGGGCTTATACCGCAAAAACCGAAATTCGCAAATTGCGGGGATCTTTTTCTTTTACTCCAATAAATGCGTAATAAGAGTGTCAGAGAAAGATGCCTGCAAGTTGCGAACTTCGATTTTCGCGGGTATAGCCCAGAACGGAGAAGATGGATTATATGCCTAACGTCCCATTGCCCCATAGTCTTCTTTCGGTTCATATTTTACGACGACTTTTGCGCAGGCCTGTTCTTCCCCGCCCTTTATTACGAAAGCTTCCACCTCGAACGTGCCGTACACGCCTTCCTTCTCCATATCTTCCATGTTCATGACGTAATCTTTTAAATGTAAAGAGCCCTGAAAATAAGTAGGTCATGTAATTTTATTATGACGCTTGGAGATCCTTTACACCCCTAGATAGTACCTATTAAAATTTTCTCTGATATTGTAGATTTTTTACATCTCCGCCTACTTACAAAATATATTATTTAATTGTGTGAGAAATTATTATGGCTTACTTTTTGAATAGGAAAATCTGGTGGGTCCATCCCGGCGCTTCCGAGGACCAACTTGACATTTACTTCTGCGTGTTTTTTCACAAAATTGGGCAAGCAATCATCAGCCATGACCATGTAGGGTTTGCAGCCTCCGTCCACCACCTTGCAAATATCTAAACGTATCTGGAAAATGAAAAAAAATTAGCGCTTATGAATAAACATGGGTGTAAGGCGGACAGCATCAATTACTGTCTAGTCTACCATTCTGTAAAAGCTTTACATACCTACCGAGTTACATCTCTAATATGTTACCGTAAAAACCCTTTTTTATTAGTGAACACTTTTTTTCTACCTACTTACTACTAGTTTTTTTTAAGGCGTCGGTCAAATCTAGTTTTAACTAGGATTTTTCAATCATATCATAACTAGTTGTCGCAAGTGCCTTGGTGGTTTTGACTAATTGTTCAAAAATGTATTTCAGTGAAAACAAAAATATTACTTTCCCAATCCGCAAAAAAATAACGTGCTAGTCAATCAGTGCCAATCCATAATGACTTGCATGCGTATTTTTACATGCAATTAATGTTCCCACCCTAAACATGAAATATAACAATAAACTACCACCTAAAGTCAATACTCGACAAGGGTTTCGCCTCTCTACTAGGCATCGTCAGGAGATACTGAAGAAGTGGAGATGTTGACGGTCTGGCGTCCGACAACGGAATGTTTGTTAAGAAATATAACGAACGGGTATGATCCTTCTCATTCATGACGGATTCGGTAGCTTACCGCGCTGCCTAATAGAATCAATACCTTTTGGTGAACTAATCCAGGTTTAAAACTTAAAAAATCACCTGAGAAATTTTAGATTATACTAACAGCACAAGAGTCATCGAGGTCGTCCTCTAATTCGAGGTCAACGTCAAACGCATCGTGCGTGCGGTTGAACTTGTGTCGGCGCACACGCAGGGTCCACGGCATGTCTGCGTCCTTCGCGCACTGCTGCGTGCTCAACACCGTCCACTTGCCTGCGCCCTGTAATGAAATACTCATTTTGAGACATTGCATTTTTATACCAGAAAATACCTGCTCTAAATCGACAAGTACATGTTTTCAAATTAAATGAGTTCTCCACTGTATCCTCAAGTTGTGCGACATGCGAATGAAATCAGGATACACCCCAGAAATTTTAACAAAGGAGATAATTTTATCGCAAACTTAGGAACCAGCGATCCAGAAGTTTAAGCCAAGGGACCTATCTTGGTGTGTGCGCGGCTGGATTTTTTTAACACACGGAAATGTAAACAAACTATATACTGTCACTATCAAAGTGAAATTAGAGAATATTGACATAAAGGAGTTAAGCGCCAGTAGGGTCTATGGAACTTAAGACAGACATATATGTTGGTTTGTTGGTGCAGCAGAAATAATAACTACGTAGAAAGAGTGCGACATAAAACCAGTACGATGAGAAGGAATCGAGAGTGTGAGATTTAGAGAACGGGAGGAACGTAGTTCACAGCCTGGACTGTGATAAAAGTAGACAAATATAACAGATAAATTTAAAAGTGGAAAAATTACTGTCTTGGGTGAGACTTGGTGTCTTGTTTGGGTGAATATGACTTGGAACTCCGGTAGCCTTTTAAGAAGTGTAACACTCTTACGGTAGATGTCGCTGGCTATGGATGATGTCTTAGTAGCTCAGATGGCAGAGCGCTGGAGTATCTGTGGCGAACCTTTTTCGGTTGCTTACCTCCGCCTGCGAAGCAGGCCGCTAAGTCAACAATACATAAGTAGGTGTCACTTGAATTGTCGAATGTTGATTCTTGTAATGTCAGAATAAATATTAATACACTTTAATTCTACGTGATTAATTATTTCTTTGAATCCTAAAATAGGAGTCCCACAACTGGTGACCCCGATATTAATTTATCGAATATTGTGTGCTATATATAAAATATTGCTAGCAGATTATACAGAATGCCTGATGTAGGAAGTAACTGTGATCCGGCGGTGTGTCGCGTTAGTGTGAAAATTCCACCGTTTTGGCCAGACAACGCGACGTTATGGTTTTCACAAATAGAAGGCCAATTTGAGGTTGCAGGAATCACTTCAGATTCCACCAAGTATTACCATGTCATATCAGTTTTGGAAGCCAAATACGCCACCGAAGTCCAAGACATTTGTTAGGATTAGGGCTCCAAGCAGGAAAGAAAAAGCTTTTAAACACCAAATTAAGTTTATTACTCTCAAAACAAGACTACATACTATAATGGCGTCTCATACAAAAAGAACACCTACATTTGTTTTTTTAGATTGACAACCGAATAATTCAAATACCTAACATAGACTATACTCTTTATTTTTTGTTGACATTAACACCCTTCCTCAACAAAAGAAGCTAGGTACCGACAGCAGAAAAAACTATAAATTGAAGGAATAAGTATTTAGAAGTCCTTCAAACATAGATCGTCAGCAACTAAAACACTACGACCACATAGCGAACACAACACAATTAACCACTTTAAATAAAAGAACACTTTTATGGGTCTGTCGGGTACCATTTACATACTTTTAAGGGTAAGTTAAAAATTACCACTCAAACCTATTTGAGAACACAGGTCTCGAAAAATTACTTTTCCCAACGCTTTTGTAAACAGGTCAGCTAACTGTTGACTTGCAGGAATATGTTCTAGCAGCAATAGACCTTCAGTCACCTTTTGTTTCACAAAATGGTACTTTAGATCTATATGTTTAAGTCTTTTGTTGTCTACATTATTTGCAACATGAATGGCCGACTGATTATCAATATATATTTTAAAATTTTGAAAATGCAGCCCTAACTCCAGAAGGAGGTTACGTATCCAGCACGCCTCCATTACCCCCTTCCCCAAAGCTACGTATTCCGATTCGGTTGAAGAAAGGGAGATACATTGTTGTTTTGAACAACCCCATGACGCTGTACAACCGAAAACGTTCATAACGTATCCTGACGTAGACTTTCTATCCGCCTTGTCTCCCGCCCAGTCAGCGTCCGTGTATCCCAATAGTGGAGCTTCTTCAGTAGCTTTGTAAATAAGTTTAGCATCTATGGTGCCTGTCAAGTATCTAAGAATTCTTTTAAGTGCTTTCCATAATCCAGAAGATCCCATCGACTGATATCTTGAAAGATAGTTTAGAGCGAAACATATATCCGGTCTTGTGCCCAGCATTACATACATGAGGCTTCCTATGAGTCCTCTGCATTTCCTTGTCATCTCCTCATCATTTGACGGTTCCGAATTTAGTTCAAGACCCACTACACTAGGTGTCGCTATGATGTTGCATTCTTCCATTTTGTACTTCTTTAAAATGTCTTCTATGTATCTCTTCTGGTTTAACTCTATGGTGTCATTCTTATTAAGTATGTTTATTCCGAGATATTTCAGATTATTTTCACCGAGACTTTTCATTTCAAAACGTGTTTCCAGTGCCAATTTTAAATGGTTTATCTGCTCTGTACTTTTTCCTAAAATGAGTATATCATCCACATATATCAGTACATAAATTCTTTCTTTGCTCTTGTAGTACAGGCAACAATCCGCTTCGCTTCTTGAAAACCCTTCCTTAATCATGAAATCATTGAACTTTTATTATTCCACATCTTAGGCGATCTCTTTAATCCGTATAGCGATCGTTGCAGTTTAAGCACTTTACTGCTTTCCGCCATTCCCTCAGGTCTTTTCAAATATACGTCCTCTTTTATGTCTCCATACAAAAAGGCACTCTTTACGTCCATCTGTAACATCTTCAGTTTATATTTGCACGCAACTGCAAGTAGGATTCTCAAAGTTGGTAGTCTAGCCACTGGTGCATAAATCTCTGTGTGATCAAATCTATCTTCCTGCTGAAACCCTCTAACCACCAGTCTTGCCTTATATTGTTCCTTCCCATTCTCACCTTTCTTTATTTTAAAGACCCATTTGGTGTCAATAGCCTTCTTTCCCGCTGGTAAATCAGTCTCTATCCATGTGTCATTCCGTTCTAGTGCATCAAATTCTGCTTGTATGGCCTCATTCCACTTGTTTTTGTCACTTCCTTCTATTGCATTTTTATATGTGAGTTGACTTTCGTCATTAATTGCTGTAAATCCCAAAACGTAATCATCCAAACGCTTAGGCTTGGTTATCTGTCTAGTCCTTGTTCCTCGACCTGTTGCATTATTTTCATGTCCCGTTTCAGGTCCGATTTCTGTATTTTCATCTTTCACAATTTGGTTTTCATCTTCCACAATTTGGTTTTCGTCTTCCACAATTTGGTTTTCATTTTCCACAATTTGGTTTTCATCTTCAACAGGTTCGTCTGGGGTTTCATATCCAGAAATATCATGCAACTGTTCAGGAGATGAAGACTCCTTTTCTTCTTCTTCACTCATGCACGTCTGTAAAATAAAATCACTCTTTGTTCCTTCTTCTATTGTCTTGGTCTTCTTCTTTCCGTCAGACTTCTCTGTAACATCTTTTATAAATGTAACATCTCTGTATGTATCAACTATAGTTGTATTAGGTTCCCAAATCCTATACCCCTTACTGTACTCTCCATATCCCACAAAAATACCATGCTTACCTTTAGCGTCCCATTTAAGACGTCTCTGTTTTGGTATATGGATGTACACCTCTGAACCAAATTTGTGCAATGTATTTATGTCAAATTCTTTGTTATACATCAGTTCGTATGGTGTCTTATTAGGTACCTTACTTGGTCCAGTCCGGTTGATCACATATGCAGCTGTATTCACTGCCTCTGCCCAAAGTTCTTTTCCTAGTGCAGCTTCCTGTAACATTGTCCTTCCTGCTTCTACTAAAGTTCGCATGTCTCTTTCAGCCCGCGAATTTTGCTCTGGCGTGTAGCTGACAGATGTTTGATGAGTGATGCCTTTCCTGTAAAACAAATCCATAACATCTTTATTCACAAACTCTGTCCCACGGTCACTCCTAACAGTTTTGATTCTATGACCCGTCTCATTTTCAAACTTGTTAACTAGTGCTTCGATCCTCTCTTTTGTCTCTGACTTCTGTTTCAAAAAATATACAAAGCGATAGCTACTCATCCTTACACAACAAGAAATATAGAGACCCACCTATGGACCTCTCCTCCATTGGTCCACACAAATCCATATGAATCAACTCCCCAGGGGCACTTGCCCGATTTGTACTGCAGCTGAATGGTAACCTATGCTGCTTTCCTTTAATACAAGGTACACATTGCTCAGTCAGCCCTTCAAGTTTTACATTATTTTTACTCAATACTTCTTTTACCTGGTTAAGATTCTGGTGAGCCAAGATACTATGCCATTCATTAACGCTTCTAGTGGTAGCCAAAGCTACTGCTTCATTAAACTCGAAATCCATTAAAAGTTATGCATTTGGCATTTGGAGCCCTCGATACTCTTGGGTGTTGTCTTGCCCTGCAATCTTTATAAAGGTGCCCTACCTTTCCACAATAATTACATTTTCTATTTCTACAGTCATTCTTATAATGTCCGGCTTTTCTACACTCAAAACATTTCACACTATCATTTTGATCACCCTTCTTGAAGACTCTTGCGTTGTTATGCTTGCTCAGGAGCGCGGCGGACGTGGCTTCGACTTTTTCTTGACTAGCTCCGTTGCGTTCCTCCTCTACCAATAGCCGTGCTTGAAGATTCTTCAAAGTCCGCTCCCCTTCTGCAACTGACTCCCATGCAGAAGTAAAGTGCTTGTAGCACTCTGGTAGGGTCATGAGAATCTTCGTTATAACCATCTTCTCTGAAACTACTTCCTTCAACGTCTTGAGTTTATTGACAATTTCATCAACCGTTGACAGATATTTTGCCATGGGTGCTTCATATTTAAGGCTATAAAACTTCTGCTGTAGTAAATGAATGCCCACCTTCGACTTAGAATCGTAAACAGTGACCAACTTGTCCCACATCTCCTTTGCAGTCTCGCATATCGCTAAATAATGTAAAACTCCCTGTTCCACTCTTAAAACAATAACTTCCTGGGCTTTTCTGTCTAAATCATCCCATTTTTGTTTCTCCGCTGTATTTGTCTCCGTACATACCTCTGTCACTACTTTATATAGGTTTCTCGCTTTCAACACAATACGAGTTTGTAGCTGCCATGCTGGCCAATTATTTTCGCCGAGTATTACGGCCCTGCTGCTCTCCACTCTCTCCACTTTAAAGGCCCATAACCTGTGAGGATTAGGGCTCCAAGCAGGAAAGAAAAAGCTTTTAAACACCAAATTAAGTTTATTACTCTCAAAACAAGACTACATACTATAATGGCGTCTCATACAAAAGAACACCTACATTTGTTTTTTTAGATTGACAACCGAATAATTCAAATACCTATCATAGACTATACTCTTTATTTTTTGTTGACATTAACAGACATAATCGTAAGTCCAATTCTTGGATATCATTCGGCGGTTCGTGGTCTGGCCGCCATTATCCTTTGTACTGCTGCTCCGGCTATCCTCCAGTACACCGTGAAGGCCTATTACCGTATATTGTGCATTAATACTTTGTATTGTGAAATGTTTTACTTGTATTGTAATCTACGCTTACTGTATTTTGGCAAGGGCCCATGAGGCTGCCACTTCTCCAATAAATAAATAAATAAATAATCTATTTAAACTATTGTTTACCGTCGTTGCGATGATAATGTTATTTATACGTCGTTCATTATCATGCATTCAGTGTTCCTCGTACCCTTAACAAAAAAATATTTTGATACCACTAGTCGTCATTTACGGATTTAAGGATTAACACCAAGTTTACTAAGCTCTAGTTATAGAAAAAGGGCAAGATGTTGACGCGACTGACGCTTGAGGTGTAGTCAATGAGTTAGTTTCGTACGCCTTATCTGCCATTTGAGCTAACTTATCTAAAGACACATTATCATCTTGCATGGAAATCAGGCTTTGCAGCAAAGAAGGTAGTCGGTTTGACCATACTGTGCGTAAAAATTCGTCTGGGTACCCGGAGCCGGCGAGGTTACGCAGGTGGCGCAGAAACTGGCTCGGCTTTCTGTCCCCGAGTTCCTCCGCAGTCATAATCTGTTTGATTTTTTCACTACGCGATGCCGATGTACGGGCAATTAGCTCTCGCTTCAAAGTTGCGTACTTGTTATCTGTGCCCACATGAGCTCATAGTGGTAAGAGGGCAATCGCAAGACTTTACACCTTTTGCAGTTGCCATTTCATCGAGTACCTTTTTTAGGGTTCCGTACCCAAAGGGTAAAACGGGACCCTATTACTAAGACTCCGCTGTCCGTCCGTCCGTCCGTCTGTCACCAGGCTGTATCTCACGAACCGTGATAGCTAGACAGTTGAAATTTTCACAGATGATGTATTTCTGTTGCCGCTATAATAAATACTAAAAACAGAATAAAATAAAGATTTAAGTGGGGCTCCCATACAACAAACGTGATTTTTGACCGAAGTTAAGCAACGTCGGGCGGGGTCAGTACTTGGATGGGTGACCTTTTTTTTTGCCGTTTTTTGCATTATGGTACGGGACCCTTCGTGCGCGAGTCCGACTCGCACTTGCCCGGTTTTTCATATTTATGCCTATATTAATCTACTATTTCAAGTAATTTGGCTAGCCCCATATATCGTTGTACTCGTAGTCGTACATACCTTACTTGCTTAGCAAACTTAACAATAAGTCGAACGTGAAATATGAGTCATAGAAGAGTTCGTTCGTTCTGGTCTTGGTTTTTTATTGCAAATACTTGATTAATCGAGGAAAATACAAAATTATATAACTAAATAAGTAAAATTTTATTATGCCGTTAAAATTAATTTCGACTTCAATACTCAGCAGCACGGGTATTGGATGCTCAATTGGCGGTACCATTGTTAACAATATCAGCTATGCAGATGATATGGTGCTGCTGTGCCCGGCGATCAGCGCTCTTGTCAAACTGTTAAAGATCTGTGAGGAGTATGCGGTGGCCCATGGCCTGATGTACAACACCAAGAAGAGCGAACTACTCGTTTTCAAGGCAGGCAAAAAGGAGTTTACGTCAGTTCCTGCTGTATATTTATGTGGTGTTCCTCTAAATAGAGTTTCACGGTTCAAGTACCTCGGGCACTGGGTCACCGAGGACCTCCAGGATGATGCTGACATAGAAAGGGAGCGCAGGGCATTGTCAGTAAGGTGCAACATGCTGTCACGTAGGTTTGCACGGTGTGACAGGGATGTCAAAAAGACCCTTTTTAAAGCTTTTTGCCAGTCCTTTTACGCGTGCAGCCTATGGACAAATTACACGAAAAAGACCCTCAATGCCCTGCGTGTCCAATACAATAATGGTTTCCGCATGCTGATGGGACTGCCACGTTACTGTAGCGCCTCGGGGATGTTTGCGGAGGCTAGAGTGGACGCGTTTATTGCGATAATCCGTAAACGCACTGCATCCCTCATGCGCCGAGTATGTGACAGTTCCAACAGTCTGCTTCAGCTCATTCCTGGAAATCCCGCTGGTACACTCTGGAGGCACTGGAATGACCTACATATGGGATCTAGAGGCACGGTATATAATTCAATGTAAATAGTTATTGTGATTTTAATGTTAATTTAATTTATTTTTGATTTAATTTCAATTTAATTTCAATTTAATTTCAATTTAATTTCAATTTAATTTCAATTTAATTTCAATTTAATTTCAATTTAATTTCAATTTAATTTCAATTTAATTTCAATTTAATTTCAATTTAATTTAATTTTAATGTAATTGTGTTGACATGTATTTTTAAGTTTATTTTTAATTTTATTATGATGTTATTATTGTTTGTAATTATGTATGGGTATATTTTTTGCCTGAAATAAAGAATTTGATTGATTGATTGTACGAATACAGATGTGAAATAATTTACTGTTTTTTTCCCAGATGGCACAGATATATATTTTGTTTACCTTTATTTTTTTTAACTTACCAACATTTGCTGCCCTCTTATGCCAATAAGAAGAACACAGGAAATAATTATGTTCACTGTCAAACGTAGCATTTTGCTGGTAAGAATAGATTGCGAAATTGTCACAGTGCAATATAATTTATATAATTGCCTACAATATATCGTGACTCGCTGTTTCGTGTTTTCCGCACTTGTAGATCCTATCAATATACAGGGTGAAATCATTAAGTGTAGCCAGGCGATAATTCAGTAAATATAACAGATATCACAAAACTTCAAATTGATATCGAAAGTGCGTTACCCAATGAGTAAAATTACATTAATAACTCTATTAAATATAAGCAGAAATATCCCAAACTTTAACTTCAAACCCTCCCATACATTTAGTACGACGACTCACCCCTCAAAGAACGCCGTCGGTGTCGTAAGAGATTAAACTGCTTGAGATTCATTATTTGCGATAGTAAACTGTAATAAAATAATAAAACTACCGTTTAAGAAATAATAAATCTAACATTTAACTTATTTTTAAGGAAGTACATTTTTTGTGTACATTGACGGACTCTCTTAAATGTTTCTAAATAAACTTTTCTTAAAATTTACGTTGTGATTAAAAAATAAATGTTAGATTTATTATTTCATAAACGGTAGTTTTATTATTTTATTACAGTTTATTATAGCAAATAATGAATCTCAAGCACTTTTATCTCTAGGGGTGAGTCGTCGTACTAAATGTATGGGAGGGTTTGAAGTTAATGTTTGGGATATTTCTACGTTTATTTAAAAAAAGTTATTAATGTAATTTTACTCATTGGGTAACGCACTTTCGATATCAATTTGAAGTTTTCTGATATCTGTTATATTACACCCTGTATATGCCAGGATCGCACGTACCGAGTAGAGTGGCGAGACAGTAAAACGAAGTATGAAATTGTTACTCGGCCGAGTAAAAATTCCATACTTCGTTTTACCGTTACTCTACTTGGTACATGTAACCGAACCCATAGGGTTTCATATTAACATATCACTGCCAGTGACCCGCTAGGCGGGGTCTCTTCTCTGTTTGTAGGCGCTTTTAGCTACCAAACGGGAAACAACGTTATTCAACATATATTAAATAAATTTCACTACCCCGCTTTGAAACAAAACATTTTGTATTGCAGTTCATAAAAAAAAACACAATTCAAAAGATATTTCATCGCTTTTGGCGTAAAATTTGTCGTTTAATTTTGGTATATTTTACTAATAACTAAGGGCAATAATGTTTCTTTGCTGCAAGCTTTTTATTTCATTTTTATACACTTGTCACATGTCGACGCACTCTACGCGAGCTTTCAAAATAAAATTGTTTATTATTTTCTCAAAATATATAAAAATAAAATTAACTTGGCCTTGTCGGGCACACGCGTATTCATTCTCCTGTGCCAGCTTTCTAACGCGTTATTGGTACGATGTCTTTCTTCTCCGAAACATATTAATGAGAAAGATTTTCTCCACTGGCGTTCAAAATATCCTATTTTTTTTGTGGCTTATCCTTTGGAGCTCGTTCAACTATAGTGTGCCAACCCTCTTCTATCTGTTCTTGTGTATCCGGCAACAAGGGTAAAGCAGTTAGTAAAGTTGATTGTCTTTTTGTGTGGAACATTGAGTTCATCTCCTTTTGTCTATATGACCCGATTGAAATGGAGGTAAGGTAAACGGCCCCAAGTTCGTGTTAGTACGTTATTTCGTTAGTTTTGTTTCTGGCGCAAATAATAAGGAATTCAATTATTTTTTATTCTAATTATACATATGAAAAAAATCTGTATTATTTAATCTCTTCAATAAAGTAATAACCAATATTTTAGTAATTAATCTGAGAGTAATACGATGGTCGAAACTGTCAGAGGGCCGCTAACAGCTGTGTTGTATGCGTGCACTTTTTTTAGGCGTAAGGTGCGCGCTCTCACTTGTTAAGCTTATAGGAAGGAAAAGCTAAATCCATTCGAATAAAAGTTTTTGGGAGTGTTTCTGTGGGTTCCTTAGTAATTGATTGAATATATGCATAGAAATAACTTAAAATTGCAATAAATCGACTCACGAAATAGCGGTCATTTTATTTTTCGTGTGTCTCCTATTTCGTGCCACTAACGAATCAAGGATTTTCTAGATACATTTTGAGTGCTTGTTTTTAAATATAACAACGAAGATAATTAAAAAAATAAATTAGTAAACAATTAATGTATTTCATGAAGTTTCGTTTGAGCGAAATTCGGTATATGTTTTTTTCACTAGAATTCTCATAAAACGAGTTTGAATGTGACCAGAGTTAAAAATTTTAAGGTATATTCCACGTATATTCTCATATTAACTACTAGCACAATTTTATTTATTATTCAATTTATTTGATTTATTTTTGTGTATGTTTATATTTAACGTATAAGATAGTAAATTATTTTTTGTAAATAATTTTAAATTTTTTAATTTATTTTAATTTTAATTTTATTTATTTAAATAGTTTGGCTCTTAATCACGTATTAAAGTACCCATATGGTTTACAAAGTCTTAATTCAACCATTAAAGACGACGAGTACAAATAACTTTAAGCTAGCTCTCAATTTTTTTTTTAATATTATTTTTAATTTGACCATACAATTATTCGTAAGTAGGTAAGACCGTTAAATATAAATGATTATCAGCAAATTATCACCAATTACTCTAAGAAAACTTTATGCCGAAACAGAGGACACGAATTCACGAACTTAGGAGCTGACCTAAATTTGTATCACGAAATGGGAGCCAAATAAGAGGTTCACGACAAAATTCATATAAAATAAGGTTTCAACTAAAACCCTATAGTTTATACATTAAATTATCAACAAAGAACTACTATAACTTATTCAAAAGCTTTCAAGGTAATGATATGCTTAGTAATATTTAAAAAAATATACAAACTCTCAACTCACTCTCAAGAGCCTTAACCTGCCGAAACAGGGGCCCTTTACCTTAGCAGCCAGTTGAGCCAGTGACATCAGCCCGGGGAAACTCTGATTTGAACGCATAAACCTGATTGTCTTTTTTGTGTGGAACATTGCGTTCATCTCCTTTTGTCAATATGGCCCGATTGAAATGGAGGTAGCAGCCAGTTGAGCTAGTGATATCAGCCCGGGGAAACTCTGATTTGAACGCATAAACCTGATTGTCTTTTTTGTGTGGAACATTGCGTTCATCTCCTTTTGTCAATATGGCCCGATTGAAATGGAGGTAGCAGCCAGTTGAGCTAGTGACATCAGCTCGGGGAAACACTGATTTGAACGCATAAACCTGATTGTCTTTTTTGTGTGGAACATTGCGTTCATCTCCTTTTGTCTATATGGCCCGATTGAAATGGAAGTAGCAGCCAGTTGAGCCGGTGACATCAGCCCGGGGAAACACTGATTTGAACGCATAAACCTGATTGTCTTTTTTGTGTGGAACATTGAGTTTATCATGGTATAATAATATACTCCGCCTGGTACTCCATTCCCGTCTTTTCTAGGTCACCTAACTGACACGGGCTTACGTCATCATGCGACAGCGCTATATGATAATATGCGATAGCGCTATATATAGCGGCCATGTTGTTGTGACGTAGCCCCGTGTCACTCTGGGAATGGAAGACCATGTTTTATTAGACTATGAGTTTATCTCCTCTTTTCCATATGGCCCGATTGAAATGGAAGCAGCAGCCACTTGAGCCGGTGACATCAGCCCGAGGAAACACTGATTTGAACGCATTAACCGGAGCCACAAATACGCACTTGAATTTCTCTATATTAAAGTTAAGTATGTCCCTTAAGTATAATAGTAAACAACATTTGGTAAGGGGTAGATTTACGGATGCTTCCTCATCAGATGTTTCCTCGGGTTAGAAGTGGCAGTATAACAAAGGTAACATTAAGGTCACATTCGAGTGATCATACAAGGGTTAGGTTGTTTTCATTTTGAGGAGCGGAGCCAAAATGAAATTATTTGCGGCTGGAAAACTTTATTTTTTCTTGAACACCAAATCTTGTTTTATTTCATTATGTGTAAAGCTATGTTGATTAAAGCTATGTATAAATGCTAAAGCTCACTTACTTGTAATGATGCATTATATTATATAGTACGCATCAAGTATAAATAATAGCCGAAGCCTTAGCCGGGCTATAATGGAGCACACGGTCGTCTCCCAGACCGCGGAATATATTTTTTAAATATCCGTTCGTTCTTTCTATTGTCTTTCGCACGCGGCAGTGCCAGGCCGTGTACCTTTCTTCCGGACTATTCTGGGCAGCGTTCAGCACCGGCGTCATGAGCCATGGCTCAATAGCGTACCCCGAATCACCTGAAATATTTTATTTTTTATTTTTTTGGTGTATTAATTTTTGTACATACCTAGATAATCATATTCTAGCACGCTAAGTTTACACCGACTATTCAATCAATGTAACCCAGCCGCAATATTACGAGTATGTATATGGTCACCTTGCGAATTTAATTCATTCATAATGTGTCCATGCAATTTTGCAGCTCATTTGCCGCATCATACTTCACGTAAAACTAGCAGGTGACTTGCATGGATGAACTCTAGGTATCTAAATATAGGTATTAATTAAGCTTTTTGCAAATTACAACTTGCTGCTTACCCAGAAGAAAGTATTCTCCAATATGGTCGTTATGCAATCTTCGTAACTCGTCTTTTATTGAAGAATTGTTAAAGATGAAAGAGTCATGTACCCGGCCCGCGAACAAAAACGTGTCCTTAATTATAAGATGCTGCAGTAAAACAAAAGTAAAACATTTTCACCCTGTATAGATTTAAAATAATTTTTTTACAAAATTTACAAAAGCACTATTTCAATCGTTTTAATTTATTCAAACAATATTAATCGTCTGCCTTCCGCAAAAAGGGGTAAAGAAGTAGGTAAAAAAAAAGAACTCGGCTGAAAATTTAGCTGTTGAAGGAAAAAATTAATTAATGAGATGCGGGTAGTATGGACGATGATGGCTGACTCACTGGATGAATGAAACCTAAATTTAAAACCGAATATTTATAACGCCCGTCAGATGAGGCTATTTGAATTTTGAGGAAAGTAAAATGCGGATCACAGATATTTAACAAGGGATAAATGGCAAAACAAAAAATATGGCACAAAAACACAATAAATAATTAACTGGTTATAAAAAATTTGAATCGGAAACTATACTTAAAAATTTACAATATTAAGGTCTTGAAGTTCAGTCAGGAAAAAAAGGTGAGAAGATAAAGATGGAAACAAGCGTAAGGCTGCTGGTATCCGAACTCTAATTTACTTGTATGAGTTGTATAGCAGTTAGGGGCTCGAGTCCTCGACTTGACAGTGGGTACAGTCGGTTTTCAGGAACGCCCCCGGAGTCGTCCCGACGGGGGGATCAAAGCTTTCCCTGGCGCCGGCGATAGGGGTGGCCGATATCACGGCCCGATGCAACCCGCCGCGCACTTTCAAAATTCTGTTATAGATATGAGCGTTGTAAAATCGCAAACGGAACAAGAAAACTTCGTATTAATAACCGAACTCTCACAAAGCAAAATCAATAAAATCTGGTCAAACAATCAGGGAACAAAAATCGACTTTTCTCTTCAAGAACCACAATCCATCGGTCAAAAACCAACTTCAATTTTTTTTTCTCAAAGATTCCTCAAAAATTTAAATTTAAAATATGCGCAAAAATTCTCTTTACTTATGTATTACAATCAGCCAGCAGTTATTTCTAATCAAGGTTGGTATTCCCGAGTTTTGATATAAGCGCCATCTACCGGTATTCGCGTGAATCAACAACAGCGAAAAACTACCAAATGACTAAAAAAAATCTGGCTAAGTAGACATGGCGATAGTTCCATAGAACTACGACAGGACGGCTATGATGGTTTTGTCACCATATCATTAATCATTTAATGCATGATATGACGACTATCTGATAAATGATATAATTCGGTAAAAAGTCGCGAGGATAACGTATAAGTGACTAATGATAGCGTGATATGTTTTGAGGTTTATAAAAATCAATTTTAAACTCGATGAATTAAGGTGTATATTAAAGAAAAGATGGTTAAATCACATTCTACCACTTATCCACATATGTCATTGTGAGTTAAATCTTATCCATGATTTGAACTTTTGAAAAATCAATTCTAAATAAGTTTACTTAAAGCGTATTTTAATTAATAGTTCGCGAGGATAACGTATATGTGACTAATGATAGCGTGACATGTTTTGAGGTTTTGAAAAATCATATTTATACTCGATGACTTAAGGTGTATTTTAAAGAAATGATGGTTAAACCACATTCTACCACTTATCATTGACAGTTAAATTTATCCATAGTTTGAGCTTTTGAAAAATCAATTCTAAACAAGTTTACTTAAAGCGTATTTTAATGAATAGTTGGCTAAATGACATGCTATCACCACTTATGCACATGTGGCATTGATAGTTAAAAGTTTTCCATGGTTCAAGGTTTTGAAATATAGATTCTAATTGAGTTAATATAAGGTTTTTTTTAAAGTGAATCTTTTATTCCATCGCCTCAAATTTAACCGTCTTTATCATGTCGCAAAATGTACTTTATTTCTAGTACTTAGAGTTCATACTCTTTGAAATAAGCTACATTATCGGACTAAAGTAGACTCGGCTACAATACTTAATTCACGATTGCTGATATTTGCTTGTAATGTCATACAAAATTTTAAGGACAGTAGTCGACCTTATTAACCTAAAATACGGTGATCTGTGAAAATCAAATAAATAATACTTTAAGAGCAGTAACTCATTTTGAAATCTCTTTCAATTGTAGAATTTAACATATTGTACAAGTACAAAGTATCCAATTGAATGACACTTCAAAATGAGTTAGAGTCGGACCAAGAAAAGTCTGCAGCGGATTTGATAGCCCACGCAGTGCAAGTGTTATTTATACGTCAATTATCCAACAATAGTAGCCACTTACCGTGTATTGTTGTCTAAGTGGACAAAACGGTATGAATGTTATAAAACTGTATAAATCTAGACAAGTGACCGTTATATCATTTAACTTATCCACTTATCCACTAAGTTTAAGGTGGATATGTAGACAAATGACATATTATCCAACGACCATGTTATGCAGTTAATCGTTTAACGACTATCGCTGTCAAAAGTGGAAAAGACGACAAATCAATAAAAACTGGATAAAATATCCGTTTTATCATCATTTATCCAGCCATATCATTTATACAGTCGACCATCATAGCCTTGCAGGGTTTTAAAAGTGACTCAGGACGGCTATGATGGTTTTGTCACCATATCATTAATCATTTAATGCATGATATGACGACTATCTGATAAATGATATAATTCGGTAAAAAGTCGCGAGGATAACGTATAAGTGGCTAATGATAGCGTGATATGTTTTGAGGTTTATAAAAATCAATTTTAAACTCGATGACTTAAGGTGTATTTTAAAGAAAAGATGGTTAAATCACATTCTACCACTTATCCACATATGTCATTGAGAGTTAAAACTTATCCATGATTTGAGCTTTCGAAAAATCAATTCTAAACAAATTTACTTAAAGCGTATTTTAATTAATAGTTCGCGAGGATAACGTATATGTGACTAATGATAACGTGACATGTTTTGAGGTTTTGAAAAATCATATTTATACTCGACGACTTAAGGTGTATTTTAAAGAAAAGATGGTTAAACCACATTCTACCACTTATCTAGATATGTCATTGACAGTTAAATTTATCTATAGTTTGAGCTTTTGAAAAATCAATTCTAAACAAGTTTACTTAAAAGCGTATTTTAATGAATAGTTGGCTAAATGACATGCTATCACCACTTATGCACATGTGGCATTGATAGTTAAAAGTTATCCATGGTTTAAGATTTTGAAATATAGATTCTAATGGAGTTTATATAAGGTTTTTTTAAAGTGAATCTTTTATTCCATCGCCTCAAATTTAACCGTCTTTATCATGTCGCAAAATCTACTTTATTTCTAGTACTTAGAGTTCATAGTCTTTGAAATAAGCTACATTATCGGACTAAAATAGACTCGGCTATAATACTTAATTCACGATTGCTGATATTTTGCTTGTAATGTCATACAAAATTTTAAGGACAGTAGTCGACCTTATAACCTAAAATACGGTGATCTGACAAAATCAAATAAATAATTCTGCCGTGCTTATTAAGAGCAGTAACTCATTTTGAAATCTCTTTCAATTGTAGAACATATTGTACAAGTACAAAGTATCCAATTGAATGACACTTCAAAATGAGTTAGAGTCGGACCAAGAAAAGTCTGCAGCGGATTTGATAGCCCACGCAGTGCAAGTGTTATTTATACGTCATAATTTCATAGAAGTTTGACGTTTAAAATAACACTTGCACTGCGTGGCCTATCAAATCCGCTGCAGACTTTTCTTGGTCTGACTCTACTGCTCTTGTTATAAGCACGGCAGAATTGTACAATCACCCACACTGTTAACTGCACATCGGTGGACTGTATGCCTTTTGAAATAAGGTCCACCGATGTACCTACAGTTAGGAATGTTGCAGTTTAGAAAAATAAATCGTTTATTTGAAAATAAAACATAACCTATTCGCTGGGTGCGATATGACAGCGGACTTTGAAATGTCAAATGGCTGGCTGTCATTACGAAGAGAACAAATAATTTCAATGAAATATTGTAATTTACATATATTCTATCCGAACATGTAAATCTTCATTTCTCCTCTAAAATGGCACAAATGGCACAATCAATAAATTTCAGGTAGTACACACACACGGACTTTCTCATGGCTGACTTTACGAGAAGTAAAGAAATAAAAATCGAATAACGCATTTCATATAAGGTAACTAATATCTGGGAGACCGAGCTATGCTCGGAAAACATATAAACACCTAGCTAGATAAATTTTTCGCCCCCGAGAACCCCCATATAGCAAATTTCATCGAAATCGTTAGAGCCGTTTCCGAGATCCCCGAAATATATATTAAAGGTATTAGATATGACTGTAGTGTCGTTAATAATGCAGACTTTTCCTGTTTTTCCAAAAGGATAATAATAAGTTTTGGCTTAACATGTGCAAGATGTAGGTACCTAAAAGAAATCAAATGTGAAGATCATTAAGAGCCACACCATTGAAGCTCGTGTACCTAATTCGTCAAACTTCAGTGACAAACATCCTTGAATGTAAGCTGTTTTTTTCTGTTTTTGCAATCTTTGACGTAGTACATAGGTACATAATATTATGATCCATTAATGTAATAATGTAATAGAAAATAAATAATTTATTTTTTACAGATTGATTCTAGTCGTTATGTTACGAGTGGAAAATGTGATTGTGTGTACGTTAGGAGTAAACATATCGCGGTTCTGATATACTACATCAACTACTAAGAAAACTTCCCAAAAACCAGTGAAGAGCAGCAATTGGGCAGACCTAGTGCCAGACAGTTCGCCAAAGAAAATAACTCAAAAGGGAAATACCTACTTTGAAGAAATGTATCCACCTGCAAAGAAAATTAGGTGTAATCCTTTGCCGTTACATGTTGGAATTAAAGGGAGAGTCAGCATTAAAGTTAATAATGGAAGCTGGTGCTTTATTTATTATTATTACTTTAAATGCACGGATACGTAGGTAAACCTCGCTAGTAAAAAGTGACAGTTGGTCTGCCGAAAGTTTCTTTTTGGGCCACGGTGCGCGTTGCGATCGATTCGTGGTTCTCCGACCCAGCGAATAATATGTACATCTTCTAGTAATAAGTAAAACTAAATGACTTAACAAATACAATATTACCCCCCACTCTGATTATACCCCGGACGTAATGTGCCAAAAATACTGGCGGCATTACCTCGCTAAATGGCCAGTGATATTTGTTGAACAAGGAAAGAACCAGAGCGAGGGTCACATCCCCTTTCCAGTAAGCGTCACCTTATACTAGCCCTATATGTTGCGGCAGGAGCAAATATCGTCAGTCATCGCCTCCCGCTTAATACTTTGTCTGAGATGATAGTTTCTTAGATGCTATCGTGAATTAAAAAATTGTCAGCCGGTTGTATCGCTGTGGAAAGACCGTCAGTTGATCACATAAACGGGTCAAACAGATCACTGTGTTATGTCTTTCCTGTAGACATACACAAGAGTTAAGGGCTATAAAGGTTAATTTTCTTATTTAACCCTTATCCACGTGAAAAGGTCCTCCTTTTATTTAAAGAACTATGATAAAATCATTACTTACATGCCCACAAGCTGTTAACTATTGCCCACAGGAGAGAAAACTAGTGTGTTCGCGCGAACAGCACATAGGTTTTAATTATTTAAAAAAATAATGAGTTTGTTTCATTGTGTGCTGGTACTGGTGTTCAGTGAACATCATGTTTCATTGTATACTACATAAAAATGTTTCATTGTGAGACTAGGGGGTGTTTTTTTAATCAATTAATAAAAACTGCACCAAAGAGTGAAAGAAATTTAAAAATATTTAGCTCCAAATAAACTTTAATACACATAGAACATAACAAAAACTTAAAAAACGCCAAACTCGAGTCTATATCTTGGTAAAAAATTGCGAAATAAAATGAAAAAATTTACTTTTGTTGCACGAATTCACAATAATGCTCGTAGCAGCGTGCTCCTTCTCCGAGGCGCGCTCGTGTTTTGGGGAGGTGCTGGGGGTCCCTGAGCCTGCCCTTGCTTGACAGACGGCACTAGCTGGTAACACCTAGTTTCCGAGATATCGCAAAGTTACACTGTGTCCGATTGTTTCAATGTAGAACAACTGACCCTATATTATATATTTATATGTGGAAAACTGCCATAGTCGCCATCTTACATAAAAAAGGAGATATATCGAAGCCGAGTAATTTTCGCCCCATAAGCCTCCTTTCCCATACGTACAAACTCTTTGCAAAAGTTTTATGCAACCCCCTAACTTGTATCCTCGATGAATGCCAACCTCCCGAGCAGGCTGGTTTTCGGAGCGGATTTTCTACAATCGACCATATACATGCGGTAAAGCAGTTAATGGAGAAAAGTCACGAGTACAACCGGACGGATTACGAAAAATCCTACGACAGTGTCGAGCATTGGGCGGTGTTTGACTCTCTCCATCGCTGCTCAATCGACAATCGCTACGTGGATCTGCTCTAGGAGCTATATGGGTCAAACAGATCACTGTGTTATGTCTTTCCTGTAGACTGTAGAGAAAAATGTACTGTTCGCGATAACACACTAGTTTTCTCTCCTGTGGGCAATAGTTAACAGCTTGTGGGCATGTAAGCAATGATTTTATCATAGTTCTCTAAATAAAAGGAGGACCTTTTCACGTGGATAAGGGTTAAATAAGAAAATTAACCTTTATAGCCCTTAACTCTTGTGTATGTCTACAGGAAAGACATAACACACTGATCTGTTTGACCCAAACATGTAAAAAATTTTTTTTTTTGCATCATCGCCTACTGATACTTTGCCAGATGATAGTTTAGATGCTATTATAAATAAAAAAAACCGTCAGCCGGTTGTATAGCGGTGGAAAGATCGTCAGTTATTTGCATAAACGTAAAAAATACGGGCCTACCATTTCATGCCTTAAAGGGGTGGAATTTTGTATGGGGACTTAACAACAACTGCACATCAAACATTGTCAATAGGAACTGTCCCGCCCACGCGGTGTAGGACCGGCGCTGGTGCAGAATTTAGTCGAAATTTGGTATGGAGATAGTTTGAGTCCCGGGGAAGGACAAAGGGTAGTTTTCATTCAAGAATAATAATTTAATAATTCAGCCTATATACGTCCCACTGCTGGGCACAGGCCTGTCATGCGCGAGAGGGCTTAGGCTATAGTCCCCACGCTAGCCCAACGCGGATTGGGGACTTCACATACACCTTTGAATTTCTTCGCAGATGTACGCAGGTTTCCTCATGATGTTTTCCTTCACCGAAAAGCTAGTGGTAAATATCAAATGATATTTCGTACATAAGTTCCGAAAAACTCATTGGTACGAGCCCTGGCTCCTGACAATGATTTGAACCCGCAACCTCCGGATTGAAAGCCGGACGTCATTTCCACTCGGCCACCACTGCTACTCATTCAAGAAATCACTCTTTAAGAAAAAGGGGGGTTAAAGTTTGTATGGGGAATCAACAAAACGCAGATTGAATAAAATAATAGCTATGTACCTAAATTAATAATTCCACGCTGACGAAGTCGCGGGCAAAAGCTAGTATTATAAAGGCGAAAGTATGTCTGTCTGTCTGTCTGACTGTCTGTCTGTTACCTCTTCACGCTTAAGCCGCTGAATCGATTTAGTTGAAATTTGGTATAGAGATAGTTTGAGTCCCGGGGAAGGACATATATAGGATAGTTTTTATGTCGGAAATCATCAAAGGAAGGAAGGAAAGAATCAAAGGGGGGTGGAATTGAAAGATTTAATGAATTACCTAATAATTGAAGTAAGCAATGCGCGAATTGAATAATTGCTATTAGCATTATCCAGGCGCTATACCTACTTTAGCTGCTGTCACTAATTCCACGCAGACAAAGTCGCGGGCAAAAGCTAGTATTATAAATGCGAAAGTGTGTCTGTCTGTCTGACTGTCTGTCTGTTACCTCTTCACGCTTAAACCGCTGAACCGATTTAGTTGAAATTTGGTATAGGGGTAGTTTGACTCCCGGGGAAGGACATAGGATACTTTTTATCTCAGAACTCACCCCTTAAGGGGGCGAAAAGGGGGATGGAATTTTGTATGGGCAATCAATAACCGCTGAACCGATTTAAATGAAATTTGGTATGGTGATAGTTTGAGTTGTGGGGAAGGATATAGAATAGTTTTAATCCCCGAAATCATCCCTTAAGCGTGTAAACAAGGGGTAGAAATTTGTATAGGGGTTCAATAATTTCTTGAAATGGGACTTGCCTTTTATCATTTAAAAGTTCGTAAGAGATAAAGAATATTTATGTATTTGTGACCAATTTTATTAGCCATACCTACCTTTAAGGGTGAAAAAGAGATGACATGGGGGTGGAAGTTTGTATGGAGGATAAATAAAAAGCAACTTTTAACTTCTCCATCTTCTTTATCTTCCTAACCTTCTTCAACTTCTCCAACATCTTCATCTTGTTGAACTTCAACTTCTTCAACTTAAACTTCTCCAATTTATTTAAGTTCTTCAACTTCAAATTCTCCAACTTTTTCAAGTTTTTCAACTTCGATTTCTCCAACTTCTTCAACTTCAACTTCTCTAACTTCTTCAACTTCAACTATTCCTACTTCTTCTCCATGGTCTTGTCCAATTCCTCTTTGGTAACTACCGTCAGCCAGTAGATGCAGTGATGTTAGAACCTAAAACAAAGAGTTGTAAGTTGGTATGTCGTTATTAAATAAGGTGACAAGAATGATTTGAGGAATAGTGCAACATAATACGAGTATCTTTACTTTAAAATGTGCCGGCAATCCATCGCCATGTTGAAGCTTGAGGTCAGCGTCGAGTTTGGCACACAAATAGAGTGCCAATTCTTTGCGCACTATATATATGTGCTGAAACTCCTCGCTGGGCATATCAAGTGGGTTGCATGTAGCCCTTAATGGCCCGTCGTTGGAGTTATCTATGCTATTTTTCTTCGATAACTAGCAGCAGCTGCCAAGAAGAAATGATATTATAATCTTGCCATCCCTTAAAATAATGTACGTATTGATAATGTTATATGTAACTTCAAATTTAATTCAAAGTTCAAATTGTATATATTATATTTAAGGTAAAAACAGATACTTACCTACTGATATTTTAACTTCAAGAAATTGCATTTTTCACCACTTATATACCACAAGAGCACTTATGACTTATGAGTATACATCGGTAACTCGTGGCATTTAGGTAGCACTTAAAAGATTAGTTTAATTAATTTCCGTTTTTTAGTGGTTTCTTTTTCTCGACTCGTATAGGAAGAACATTGTCACATCACTAGTCTGTGCCTGCTACCTAAATGCCACGAGTTACCGATGTGTACTTATGAGTGTATTTCAAAAAAATTGTACATAGTTAAGCACCTGTAATTAGTCCAAAGTTAATTGCTTCCATTGTGTTACCACAGTTAAGCCATTTCTATTTAAGTTAGATGCATGAAAGTGTGTTAGCGAATGCTATAGACTTATATGTGTACGATTTAAGTACAATAAATACAATACAATACAATTTACATAGTTAATTTTCGTAACACAAATTAATCAATTAAGTTAAGAGCTTCTTAACTGCGCTTATCGTGACCCAGTGAGCACTACGATAAATTAATCAAAGGCTAGCCGTCAAAAATCGACTTTATGTCTACTTATCCAACAATTGTAGCCACTTACCGTGTATTGTTGTCTAAGTGGACAAAACGGTATGAATGTTATAAAACTGTATAAATCTAGACAAGTGACATTTATATCATTTAACTTATCCACTTATCCACTAAGTTTAAGTTAGAAATTTAGACAAATGACATATTATCCAACGACCATGTTATGCAGTTAATCGTTTAACGACTATCGCTGTCAAAAGTGGAAAAGACGACAAATCAATAAAAACTGGATAAAATGTCCGTTTTATCATCATTTATCCAGCCATATCATTTATACAGTCGACCATCATAGCCTTGCAGATGTAGCGTTTCGCTACAATGCTTACCAGCTATTTGTAACAAAATGTACCAATCTGTTGTGAAGCAACACCAATGGAGGATTACTTTGGCGATCTTATAGTTTACAAGCAAACAAAATGCATTCGATTTATTCTAAATTACTTATGTAATAATAATTTTATTTATTTCTTTATTTAATCTTTATTGTACAAGGAAAATACAAATGTACAAAAGGCGCACTTAATGCTATAAGGCATTCTCTACCAGTCAACCTTTGGGCAAAGCAGATAACTTGTAGGCGGTAGGTGACTTTATTTTTAATTTTGTAGTTATTATTTACATACCAACTGAACGTTGAGTGCGTGATTTCCCTTCCTGTTGAAATACTGAATACCGTGAGGTAACGGAGGGGGAAATATTTTTACTTGGGTACAATCTATTGTACCCAAGATGTTATCAACCTCGTGTGCCTCCCGGAAACCTCTAGCGATGGTTTGCCGGGACCGCTCGTCTCCTGGGAAGACTATCCATTTGTCCTTGAGTCTGTAAACAATCCACCACAGTTATGATTTGGTACCTTAGCTACACGTAGCTATAATATTGAATAATATTTCCATAAATACGGAAGTAAAAACTTCGAAGTTCCTGAAGAGGTTGCGTTTAATAACAAAAGTTAGGTATGATTATGTATTGAAATATTAAGAAACACTTCAAATTCCCTTTAATGAAAGTACTAAATTTTCAAATATACACATTCAAGCCTTATTTCTATTTCTACTGTGACGATGACGACGATGTTACTGACTGCGTCATTTTCGCCTTCCAATATATGAAGGGTACACGGAAAGAACATGTCTAGTCCATTTTTTTGAAAAATGAGATTTTAATTTCGAAATGTAGAGCTCTCAATGAACTATTAGTAACAACTTCGGTTACCTGTGTAATCATAAATATAACTCCTTTTTTTCTTACTTTAAAAACACCTATACACGAAATTAATATGGTTAATTATGTACATCGTTCCTTTCAAACCGCGATAACTCAAAATGTTGTCAGAGTGACTAGACATGTTCTTTCCGTGTACCCTTCATATCTGATCATTGTGATTATGTATTTAATTGCACAAACGGGTCTACCGCGATATAATTTCATTGTTTTTACCTTAAATTAAATATGTGTACAAAACGCGAGAGTTTAAAGTGTTATATTGTGATTATGCCCTACAAAAGAACATCATTATACAAAAAAAATATCAATTCAAATTCAAATTCAAAATTATTTATTTCATGTGATTTAGGTACACACATAGCAATACACAACAATAAACAATAAACTTACAAGAATTACACATAAACACAACATATACACATTAAAATTGACACAACATATACAGTGCTAGCCAAACTCTCAATTTTTGCTACCACTGTATCACACTTGTAGGGGAATGTAGTCCCTCACAGTAGAGCATTATGGGACAGTCTGGTTTTTCCGCTATCATTCTCAAGATGGTGTTGGGACTGTCCCGCACCCGGCGCACCAGGGATGCGGCGCGCACACGCAAGGTCGCCTGAAAACAATCGACGCCCGCCTCAGCAAACATCCCTGATGCGCTACAGAAGCGAGGCAGTCCCATCATCACCCGGAACGCGTTATTATATTGGACTCGAAGGGCCCTATAAGCCCGTTGCGAATACTGAACCCAAAGGCTGCAGGTATACAGGGAAGTACAGAACGCTCTAAAGAGAGTGATCTTTACCCCCCTGGAGCAACCCGCAAACCTTCGTGCTATCATATTTGCCCGCACCGACAAGGCCCTTCGTTCCCTTTCAATATCTATGTCGTCCTTGAGGTCGGCCGCAACAACATGACCTAGATATTTAAATTGGGTTACTCGGTCCATTGGACTGCCATTAAGATATATTGCGGGAAACTCTGAAGACCTGTTGCGGCCGCTCTCAAAGACTACATATTGGCTCTTCTTCTCATTATATTTGAGACCGTGACTCACCGCATAGTCCTCACACATCTTGAGCAGCCTACGCATGCCACAGACCGAGGCGCTCAGCAGCACCATGTCGTCCGCGTAACTGATGTTGTTTACACAGACTCCGTCTATATGGCATCCGACATGGATGCTGCTGAGCTCCTCGATGAGTTCGTTCACATACAGGTTGAAGAGCGTTGGTGAGCTCAAACCCCCCTGCCTCACCCCGCATTCCAACCTGTATTCGTCCGACAGCGCATTTGACCATCTAACGCAGTTGACCTGGTTTCCATACCAGTACCTAAACATACGTACCAGGTCAAATGCCCTAGAAAGGTCCAGGAAACATGCAATCACTGGGGTCTTGCTCTTGGTGTAATACTTGACAGTATGCTTCAGACACAGTATTGCAGATTCTGTAGACAAACGCGGTCGAAAGCCAAATTGGTTGTCAATGAGTCACTGCACATCCATAAGTACTCTTTTTTTACCTTCTTACCCGTCAGTGGTGTTCAGTACTAAAATGGACATACCTTCTATGCACCGCAGTTACAAATTGATCTAGGTACTTGCTGACGGTGGACTGAGCAATGGACAAGCCATGGTCTTGTCCAGTCCAGTTCCTCTTTGGTAACTACCGTCAGCCAGTAGATGCAGTGATGTTAGAACCTAAAACAAAGAGTTGTAAGTTGGTAAGTATGTCGTTATTAAATAAGTATTATGATCAAGGTGGTGGTAAAGGTGACAAGAATGATTTGAGAAATAGTGCAACATTTATACTTTACTTTAAGATGTGCCGGCAATCCATCGCCATGTTGAGGTTTTAGGTCGGCGTCGAGTTCGGCACACAAATAGAGTGCCAATTCTTTGCGCACTCTATATATGTGCCGAAACTCCTCGTTGGGCATATCGAATGGGTTGCACATATCTCATATGGCCCGTCGTTGTAGCTTTCGATGTTCTTTTTCTTCAAGAGCTGCAGCTGCCAAGAAGAAATGGTATCTTGCCATCCCTACAAGTTATGTATTGATAATGTTATATGTAAATAAATGGAGTTTAAATTGTATATATTATATTAGAAAAAAAACATATCTTACTTACTGATAACTTGACAAAAATTGTATTTTTCACTACTAATGGCACAAGAGCACTTCTTATCGTGACCCAGTGAGCACTACGATAAATTAATCAAAGGCTAGCCGTCAAAAATCGACTTTATGTCTACTTAATCTACTTATCCCAACAATCAAAAATCAAATCAAAATCAAAAGTATTTATTGCACACATATTACATAATATTAGGTAGGTAGGTACCTATACATAATATGGACCCTGCAAGGGCGCAGCAATCTTATAAATAAATAACAAACTAAGTACTACAATAGTTTCATCTGAATTACATAACATTATATTTATGAGATCACATTAGTGTATCGTACTCGTAAGAGCTAATTTTCTTACGTTAACCAATATTAATAACATTTATTTAATATAAAATGAAACAAAATTGTTTAAGTGCAGATACCTATACTTATTTCTAATAATAATATGATACCTCATCAAAATAATCCTGCAGCGTGTAAAACGATTTCTCTGTTAGGTATTTATTAAGCGATCTTTTGAATAGATTTGGGTTTTCGATTTGTTTTATTGATTGGGGTATTTTATTAAAGATTTTTATACACATCACGTGTGGTCCGGAATGAAATATTTTTAAGCTAGAAGTAGGCAAGGAAAGGTAGTTATTGTGGCGAAGATTTAATGATTTTGTGCTTGACGAAAGTGCAAACTTCTAAAATGTATAAGGAGGTAAGTGTTAATATTCTTAGATCTTTAAAATGTGGTCGACAACTTTCTCATTGCTTTATGTTAACTAAAGTTCGGATGCACTTTTTTTGTAAAATAAATAGGTCATTGGCATTTGTGCTATTACCCCAAAGGAGTATACCATAGCGGAGTATAGAGTGGGCGTAAGCATAATAGGCGGAAATGGCAGTTTTTAAATCGGTTGTTTTTTTTTTTAATTCAAATAAGGCATATGAAAATCTGGATAGTTTATTGCAAACTTTCTGAATGTGGTCTTTCCAATGAAGGTTTGTATCAATTGTTAATCCTAACAAGGGAAATGTATCTGTTTGGTCCAATTTGATATTGTTGTAAGAGAAATCTATACATAACGGTTGTTTTTGGTATGGTCTGAACTGCATCAGTTTTGTTTTGGTAAAATTCAATTTTAAGTTATGATCGGTTAGCCAGGAATCTAGTTCAGTCAGGATATGGGTAAGGCTAGATTTCAGATTATTGTTATCTATGCACGGAAATACTACTTAAATGTCATCTGCAAATAAGATACTACGTGTATTAATAGAGTAGGGTAAATCATTAATGTATATAAGGAACAGTAAGCAACCTAGCACACTACCTTAGGGAATAGACTGAGTAACATCTACTGTATTTGAGTGTATGCGCGAAATCAATCCTGTGTGGTTGTTATAATGCTCTATTTCTACGAATTGCTCTCGATTTTTAGAGGTAAGAGACAAACCATTTATGTACAGTTCCTCTTACCCCAATACCGTTCAATTTCTTCAATAGCACTCCATATGATACCCTATCGTAGGCCTTGCTCATGTCCAATAATAGTCCTACTGCATATTGTTTGTTATTTATTATGTTTAATATTTGATCTATATAATTATATACTGCCAATGTCGTGGAATGTTTTTTTCTAAATCCGTTTTGATTTTCGTTGAATATGGAGCATTTTTCACAAAAAGTGTAGAGTCTTTTTGACATAGCGGTTTCTATTATTTTGGAAAAGGTCGGCAAAAGAGCTATGGGACGATAGTTATTACAGTCAGTGTGTTTACCTTTTTTGTGAATGGGTTTGATGATTGATAATTTGAGTGAATCTGGGACTATGCCTTCGGAAAAGGATTGATTTATCAGAAAGGCTAAGGGTTCGGACAGTTCGTCTGCACACTTTTTGATAAGGACGGGTGGGAGTTCATCATGTCCAAAGCTACTCTTATTTTTCAAGTTTCGTATAATACTATGAATTTCTATTTCAGTGACTGGTTGTAGGTAGAATGAATTGGGAGTGGGGTTGAGCATAGGGCGTCCTGTAGCCACTTACCGTGTATTGTTGTCTAAGTGGACAAAACGCTATGAATGTTATAAAACTTTATAAATCTAGACAAGTGACATTTATATCATTTAACTTATCCACTTGTCCACTAAGTTTAAGTTGGAAATGTAGACAAATGACATATATATTATCCAACGAACATGTTATGCAGTTAATCGTTTAACGACTATCGCTGTCAAAAGTGGAAAAGACGACAAATCAATAAAAACTGGATAAAATGTCCGTTTTATCATCATTTATACAGTCGACCATCATAGCCTTGCTGGATAAAATGTCCGTTTTATCATCATTTATCCAGCCATATCATTTATACAGTCGACCATCATAGCCTTGCAGAGGACTACATTTCAAAATATAAAACAATTCAAGGAATTTACGAAGGTAAATTCCTTGAATACCTACCCTAACCTAACCTGCAAGAAGTTGCAGGTTACTAACTAGTATTAGAATAGAATAGAATAGAATTCTTTATTGCGAAACCATGGTACATTTAGTTGTTACAGTAAAAGGTTGTGAGAACACATGGCACCCTGTTAGGGCATTGCAAATAAATCTTACTTCTAGGTAGCTTATGAACATTAGAACTAAGCCTAATTTTAAATTTAATTAAAACATTTTCTTAACTTATTTCTACTAACAATTAAATAGTTGTACCTATATCATTATTTACACAGGGGATTAGTATTAGTACCTGGTACTCGTAATTACAAAAAGAAGCTATCTTCCATGAACTCTTGGACGGAATAGTATGCCTTCTCTATTAATAATAATTTTAATTTTGATGTGAATGAATTTAGATTTTCTATGTTTCTGATATTATTAGGCAGTTTATTGTAGATCTGGATGGCCCTGAAATAAGGGCCTTTTTTGTAGATGTCTAAAATTGGTTCCGGAGGGACGAGCTTATTATTTCTACGTGCGCTTTTACAATATTCAAATAATTTTATATTCTTTCTGACAAAAATTGAAATTTCTAGAATGTACAGAGAGTGAAGAGTCAGAATTTGGAGGTTGGTGAAATGTTTCTTGCAACTGTCGATTTGTTGTATATTAATTAGTATGCGGACACATTTTTTTTGGGCTATAAAGAGATCGTGGACGTCACTGCTATGGCCCCATAATATAATACCGTAACGAAGCCAAGCTTGAGCGTATGAGTGGTATGCGGACAAGGCGCACTCAATATGTGTGTTTGCCTTTAGGATGCTCAGGGCAAAAAGGAAAGAAGATAGTTTTGATTTTAATTTTGATATGTGTTTTTTCCAGTTGATATGGGTGTCAAGAGTTATCCCTAATAGAGTGCAGTCTGTGTCTTCTTTTATTTTTAGATCCTTCAACAGCGGTGTTAAATCGGTAGGTTTTTTCTGGTAGGGCCTGAATTGTATTATCTTTGTTTTGTTTGTATTTATTACTAAATTGTGTTCCTGTAACCAGTCAGAGATATTTGTGAATGTTTCTTTAATGTGCGAGTAGTCATTGGAGTCGTTGTCATGTCTAAACAGGAGGGTAACGTCGTCAGCAAATATGATAGATTTGTGGTTGGTAATTTTAGGAAGATCGTTAATATAAATTAGAAATAGCAAACATCCTAATACACTACCTTGGGGGATAGAGCTATTAATAGTGTGCCAGTTAGATTGCGGTTTTATTAGTTTGTCGGAGTCTTTACAGTGGTGGTCTATTTGTACGAACTGCTGTCTATTGTTAAGATATGATTTTAGCCAATTATGAGCATTGCCGCGAATTCCCATTTCATACAGTTTGGTGAGTAATATAGGGTGAGAGACCCTGTCGTAGGCCTTGGACATGTCCAACATAAGACCAATAGCGTAGTTTTTAGTTTTAAGGTGTTCCAGTATTCCTTGGATAAATGTGTAGACTGCTAAGGTGGATGATCGATTTTTGCGGAAGGCAAATTGGTTCTCTTCTAATAGGTTGAACTTTTCTAGAAAGTTATAAATTCGGTCTGCCATACATCTTTCAAATATTTTTGAGATTGTGGGTAGGAGAGCGATTGGTCTGTAGTCAGCAAGATTATGCTGTTTTCCGCCCTTTTTTAAAATTGGTTTTATAGCTGCTATTTTTAACTTGTCGGGAAAACAACATTCATGGAAGGACTGGTTAATTAATAATGTGATTGGTGATGTTAGTTCGTCGTTACATGCTTTTATTAAAATTGGGGGTATCTCGTCAAAGCCGCAAGTGTATTTGTTTGGTAGGTTATTTATAACTTTTTGCACTTCTAATTCAGTCACGGGCTGAAGGAATATTGATTTGATGGACGGGGAAGGACAAGGGCGACCACGGGGCTCATTTGTGTCCGTGCTTTGGCCTACAGAGGTAAAGTAATCATTAAATGTATTGGCGATGATTTGAGGGTTTTCAATTGTAGTGTTATCAATTTTTAGTTCTATATTTATGTGTTGTTTACTGGCATTTTTTCCTGTTATCCTTTTTATTACTTGCCACATAGTTTTAGTTTTGTTATTTGATTTTTCCATGTCCTTGATGTAACTAAGCTTTTTCGATTTTTTAATGCATTTTTGTAGGATTTTAGAGTATGACTTATAATGTTTCTTTAAAACATCGTTGTCATTATTGTTGACTATAGTTCTTAATAATCTCTTGTGGAGGCATGATTTTTTAAGGCCCTCTGTTAGCCAAGGTTTAGGCTTATTTTTATTAAGCCTAATATTTTTTTGCGGAATTATCTCATTTAGGAGTTTCTGTAAATGACAATGAAATATATTATAATTAGTGTTAATGTTATTGTGTTTATCTAAAATGTTGTTCCATTTAGTATCCTTTAGGGCTGTTTTAAATCTCTGTACATTGTACATATTACTGTACTGTACATATTATGACCAATACATAGGATATATACATTGGCTAATAACGCAAGGGGCATTTGTTGTTACCTTACCCAGCTATAGCCTTTCACCTAAAGCGGTTCAGTTGTTTAGCCATGAAAAGACGACAAAGAGGCAGACAGAATTACTTACACATTTATAACAGTTATTAGTACAGTTCTAATGGGATAGCCATAAAGCTGATTATTTTTGACTGGTATTGTTACTACTTGGCTTGGCACCGACTTCAAGCATATGAGTTGGTAACGCATAGACTTAAAAAAGGATAATATTTTATTTCATCCTTTTTGAAGTCGGTTTTCTTTTTTTTTTGTAAAAAGTTTTTATTTTTCTATTTTTGTTTTAACGCATTGTTAAGAGCGCGACGCATGAATGAAAAACAAGATCATGTTTAACACTAAATTCGTGTACCTATTACTTTAGTAAATATATATTAATAATCAGGAATTTTCTCGCGTCCGTCTGGGAAATTATAATTCGGCAGTTAAAACTTCATCAAATGGCACTTTTTTATTGCAAATACTTGATGTGTCGAGGAAAATACATAATGTATAATAAGTGAAATTTTATTATTCCGTCAAAATTAATTCAGACTTCAATACAGATGTGAAGTAATTTACTGTTTTCTTCCTAGATGACACAGATATATATTTTGTTTACCTTTATTTTTTAAACTTATCAACATTTGCTGCCCTCTAATGCCAATAAGAAGAACACAGGAAATAATTATGTTCACTGTCAAACGTAGCATTTTGCTGGTAAGAATAAATTGCGAAATTGTCACAGTGCAATATAACGTATATAATTGCCTACATATATCGTGACTTACTGTCTCATGTTGTCCACACTTGTAGGTCCTATCAATATATAGGGTTCCATGTTAACATATCACTGTCAGTGACTAGCTACGCGGGTTCTGTGTAAGGGTCTCCCCAGATATATCGACGCGCATTCGGCAAAATCCGATAGGAAACAGCTTTATGTCCGCGCAATAAGCGCGAAAAAGCCGTCGACACGTCGGCAGGTGCCGGCCGATGCGAGCCGAGCCGAACAACGACTTTTTCGCTCTTATTGCGTAGACATAAAGCTTTTTCCTATCGGGTTTTGCCGATTCCGCGTCGACATATTTGGGGGAACCCTAAGTAAGCGCTTTTAGCTAAACGGGAAAAACGTGTCAGTGGCTATTCTCGTAGCGCATAGCTCGCGCTGGCAGTGAACGTAACTAACACGGAGACTATGAAAAAAAAATCCATTTCGTAAATCAACGCCAATATTCTTAAAAAAATCGCAGTCTGTATTTTTTTTCGTTTTCTCAGTTAGATGCGCCTTGTAATTTAGTGATTGGCTAAAACAATATTTATCTGCGGCAAATGCCGCAAATACTTAAGTTACGTATTTGCGACGTTTTGCGACTTCGGCTGTAGCGGCAGTAAGTAATATGCCTATTTAAGTTTATACATTTTGTCAAATGTCACATGTCGACGCACTCGACGTGAGCTTTCGAAATAAAATTGTTATTTTATTTTCTCAATATAAATTAAGTTGGCCTTGTCGGGCACACGCGTATTCATTCTCCTGTGCCAGCTTTCTAACGTGTTATTGGTGCGATGTCTTTCTTCGCCACAACATATTAATGAGAATGGGTTTCTCCACTGGCGTTCAAAGTATCCATTTTTTTTTGTGGCATCATCCTTTGGAGTTTCTTCAACTATAGTGCGCCAACCCTCCTCTGTATAAGTATCCGGCAACAAGGGTAAAGACCTGATTGTCTTTTTGTGTGGAACATTGAGTTCATCTCCTTTTTTCCATATGGCCCGATTGAAATGGAAGTAGCAGCCAGTTGAGCTAGTGACATCAGCCCGAGGAAACACTGATTAGAACGTATTAACCGGAGCCACAAAATCGCACTTGAATTTCTCTATATTAAAGTTAAGTATGTCCCTTAAAATAGTAAACAACATTTGGTAAGGGGTAGATTTATCAACGGATGCTTCCTCATCAGATGTTTCCTCAGGTTAGAAGTGGCAGTATAACTAAGGTAACATTAAGGTCACATGCGACCCACATAGTTGTATCATAGGGGCCCAATGCTGTTCTGTGGCCACAGTAAAAGCAGTTTATTATATCATCTGTCTTCAACCAGGGGCACAGATTCTACTGGTTGTGGGTGAGGTTGTTTTAGAAAGCGCCTAATAAAATGAGTTAGATCGCTTTGTTTTCTCTTTTTCCAAATCTCGGTTTGGTTTTCATCCCTGTTTAGTTTAGTCAATCTGGATTTCGGAATTTTATGGATTATTTCTTTTGACTTTGATACTGTCTCAGTTCTGAGTTTTCTTAATAATTGGGTGCGTTTGAGATTAGTCTGTCCATTTAAAATGTTGTGTTTCAGATGACCAAAATGCGACTCTATTGGGGCGTTGCTAACTCTATCCCCTTTTATCAAATTGACATTGGAATGAATGGCACGAATTTGTTTAATATTTTTTGCGAGAATTCCGGGTCATAATAGAGGTTTTTGTTTGTGCCAATGCCATCAGTAAAGTCTGTCTTGCTTATGATATCCATAGCTCGTTTATAAAACGGTATTTTTATGTACAAAGACGTCTTATTTAACATCCTCTTTAAAAATCGAAGTAGGTTCTGCTGTTTTCTTCTCTGACCCACATAGCAGAATTATATCCTCCTGCGCCTTTGTTGTATCTGGGGAAACATATCGGCATTGCAGAAGAATAAAGATATTCTGTACAAAATGTTCGATCTGTTCCATGGACGTCGCCATTGACAGATTCGCTAGTTTATCGCTAATCATGTTTTTGTCCTAGACCTGGCTTCAATCAACATCTTTGCATACATTTTTAACCTTTTGGACGCCAATTACCGATATATCCGCACCGCAGGTTCAACGCCAAAGACTGATTAATCGGTTACAGACACAGACACAGAGCAACATAGACCTACGTGCATATGCATAAAGTTCAATTTCATTTTTGACACTTCGGTGACGTGGCGTCCTGGTGACTGCTTTTGTGTTTGACATGGCGTCGAAAAGGTTAATAAAATGTGCACAGGAAAGAAACAACCGCGTAAATTGTTTTTCTGACATTTCATTTTGCGTCACAATATTAAAGACATCGATCAACTACTTATTCTAATAAAGTACAGTCGTTGAATGCCTGGCATGAGGAATTCATTAGGACGAAACTCATGTCAGTCACGACTCCTGAAAATATCGGCCAAATTTTATGTGCAGCACATTGCCTTTTGAAATGATTGAAATCAATCATTTATACGCATGTACCATGTCGGTTGGAATGTAAGAACATGTTTAACATATTTTTCCTTACGTGCAGCAATTGTTCCTTTTAATTCCGTAGCTGCGGTTAAATGCGTTATAAAAGCATCTCTTGACTCCTGTTTCGATGGACGCCATGCGGCTTTCTTAACGTTTCCCAATGGGTTGCCTAGCAGGAGCGGCAGATACATGAACGCATACATTGACGGTGCTTCTACTAAATCAGCTGATGATTCTTGGTTCCCTGAAAATAATGGGTAAGTCTATGTAATTTATGACAATCCGACTAATTTATAAATCGGCCTGTTAGTTTAGTTGGTAGTGACCCTGCCTAAGCTGGAAGTCCCGGGTTCGAATCCTGGTATGGGCATTTATTTGTTCTGTTACTATTCCAGCCGGGCAAGACATGGTGGTGGATGGTTCGGTTTCCGATCCCTGGGTTTTTGTCCTTTTTTCGGACTCTCTTCAGCTCCTCCTTGTCGCCGCTTGAGCCCTTGTGTGCCTGACGGTCCAGCTGAGCTGATGGTCCGGCTGCTGGACATGCTTCTGTAGGTGCTTCTCACCGTTCTTTAGACACTTGAGTTTCAGCATGTAATTTCCCAGCAGCTGGACCCACTATTGGATTGGATTGGATTTGGAGTACCATTGAAGCTGATAAACCGTCCAAATTTGACTTCAATTCCCATAATTTTGAAATTGAATAAAACCAAATCAAGTAAGTACTTAAAATAATTTTGGGCCAAACTAATAAAAGTCATTTTTTTTTAATATTTTGCATTTTCTAGTACATACTTTAGGCTTTAAATAATTTGCAGACACATGCAGGACAACGATCATTAAGGTTCCAATTGAACAGGAGATTAGCTGGAGAAGGGCTATTTTCCTTCGGGCTATTTCTAATAAAGCTATATAAGGATCTGTGTTATCCTTTTTACACTTTTTAGTATGGATTTGACAATTTTGACAGAAGATTCCGCTACAGGCTACTTGCAGGCTTTACTCGCCTGAGTATCGACTAAAATAAAATAAAAAACTTGCATTTTAAAAACAGCTTGTTTTCTTTTACTTTTTCGTGTTCCTTCCGAACTATTCTCAGTCTAGACTCGGCTACTGTGTTTCATACTTACCTAGAAACCCCGCCGAGAGTTCCGCGAACGGATTGTTTTCAAGACAACCCGTTTGCAGGCAAATTTCAAGACAACCCGTTAGCAGGCAAATTTCAAGACAACCCGTTTGCAGACAAAATTCTTGCCTTTGCCAATCAATAGAGCTCGGAAAGGGTATATGTAATTAATGTCTTGTGTAGATATTAATATGGCTATATTCTAAAAATAAACAGGTACAACTAAATTACTACTAAAACAAAACTTTATTCATTATGATTAAACTTGAAAAACAATGCATTGTAAAACTGAAAAGTCTTGGCGCGACGCGAAGAGATCAATATACACGCTTGTCACAAGTTTGGATGTCAATTTAAGGATAACCAACAATGGTATCGGTGTCCCGTCGCCCTTTGGCTCAAGCCCGATAAAGAACTTCAAGCACGCGTCAAGTCACGCCCATCCTTCACTAGAAACGCTTCCCAAACAAAGTCACCGTAAAAGCCTTGGTAAGACAGATTGTATGCGCCTTAGTTGTCTTAAAGTAAATTATGTTAGGTTTGATTGCCAATTTAAGGATAGCCACTCTTTAACCATGTCAGCGGTGGCCAGTCATCCAATTGCTCAAACCGAAGCAAGAGCTTTAAGCACGCCATATCCTGTCCACCCTTCGTTATAAATGCATCCGAAATAAAGTCACCGTAGACGCCTTGCTTAGATAGGTTCTCCATGTCTAAAACGAAGTTCCTCACTTGGTATTCTCCCTGCGAACATGGCAGTAATAAAATAATTAACAAAATATAATAACGTTAACCATGGTGAATAGGGACACAAACCGGGAAATATATTTACCATTTTTACCCTATACAGCTGACGGGCTAACTGTCATCCCTATTCATCCCGGTTAGCGAAATAAGTTTACATCCTTACAAGTTGACTCAAGTCTCGTAAAATCTTGTGTCTGGCTCGTCAATTATTCAAAGTCCCAGGTCACAAAAAAGGGTTTTTTGCCATATAAGATTCTAAAGCTCCAATGATGCTACATGTTCCAAGGATGCACGGCAATCCAAGGATGTGGGTTCGAGCCCCACGTTGGCCAGAGTTGATCTGCATCGTTGATTTTTTCATTGTGATTGACATCTGTATTTACAATTTATAGATGCTACATGTGTTAACAATTGGGACGAGTTTTCATTCCTACCATTCTTTTATTAACTGTTCTAAGTAACTTTAATGTCGCTTACTATTGGGATGGGGAATTCAGGCGGGTCTACTCCAGCAAGTACGAACGCTCTTCTCATGTTTTCTCTGGCGGCTACGTTGATGAACTTGCGCGCGCAGTCGTACGCCATGGTCATGAAACGTTTACAACCGCCGTCCATCATCATGCATGCATCTATGCGAATCTAGAAAAGATATATGATTAAAAAAATAATTATAATAAAGACTAATCAGGCAATCATTATCGCAGTTGACATTCCTATCACCCTAGCATTTGGTTGTAATTCTAATCTGGGTTGCTTTCTCCATCGGCATAAACGGCTGTCTAAATGACGGCTTTTCAGCCTATGTCCTAAAAAATCTTCATGTTACGAAAACGTATGAGAATTTTCGTAACTCAACGGAAAATTACTATTTTTTAGGACAAGTTGTATTTATTCTGCCCAAAATGAGCCTAGAATTTTGTCGATAACTGACAAAAAATAATCGATAATTAAATAAAAATCTGTCTATCATAAAGGCTCACTAACGCCGACCGAATCATCGAAATCCTCCAAAGCCCGGCCGTCAACATCGTACGCGTCGTGCGTGCGGTTGAGTTTGTGTCGACGCACGTGCAACATCCACGGATACTCCGCGTCGTTCTCGCACAGCTGCACGCTCAGCACCGACCACCTGCCTGTGCCCTGGAACCAACTTATATCTATCTACCTAGTATAGAAATAAGTTTAAACTGCATCAACTAAAATTCTAGTTAAAGTACGGTTACTGTAATCACCATTAGGTGCAAAAGGGTTACTCTTTCGAAAAGGCACCAGAGCATGGATAACAATACCTATATTTAAATGTGCAGAAATACAGATGTGCAAAAGTTTAAATATTATCAGAAATTTGTAGAAAATTTATGTTTTGCAAAGTGAAACCATCTGAATCCTGGTCACGGCACCAATTGTAATTTATTTATTTATTTATTTAAAAGGAAACAAAACAGACAATAAAAAATAAGTGAATAGTGACGACTAACGACAATATTCTAATAATAGATTCATATTTCGTTAACTAGTATCATACCAGCATCCTCTGTCCTGATATACCAAATATCAGAATACAACAGGAAATAATGCCTTTTGTGGCGAGATGTAAAAACATTTTCGTTAACTAGGTACAGTGAAACTGCGAATAAAGCCTCGTCATATTTATTTAAAACGTTACATACTATTGTTGTATATCGCATTTTATTTGCATGTCGATTTTTATCAATGTTTTCAAAGTATTACTCGTAATTGTTGTAATCGCTTTGTCTACCTCCTAATACAAGCATAGCTCACACGTTGCTTTTTAGGGTTTCCTACTTACAAAAACCATATGTCTGCTTGACACAGCGGTAGTGGTAGATTGTACTAAAGTGTAATTAGCCAGTACCCGCTTTTGATGTACTTATAAAAAGAGCGAGCTCATCGCCAACAAACTGCCCTGCAGTTTGGCGAATCTTTGTATTGTGGTACGCATATTTTATATTTCCATGTTATTTTCAATAAAAAAAAAAGTAGGGAGTCCAAAGATTCAGCGAATTAAAACAATTGATAAGAAATGGTATTGAATGGCAACTACAACAGCATTACTGTTGCAACGTTACTGCTGCAGCGATAACGCGAGCAAGTGTCACTGACAATTTCCTTGATTGCGTTTTGCGTTACCGCTGCCTCCATTGAACCGATCAACCCCTAACTCATTCCGTCAAAGAAGTCATATCAATTCAATATTTACTTCATTAATTCAATTATTTTTTAACAAAAAGAAATGAAATGACTGAACAGTCATTTGTTAATCGTAATTCGCCTAAAAGTTCATGGCTTTTTTACATTGTGTACAGAATCTGCTTGCTTAACATACAACTTCAATTCTATCTAATAAAAATGGGATTGATGGAAACACGTATAAACATTAACTTATTTTAATAAATATTTTAACAGCAATAATATATTGTGCACAATTTCAGTAAGTCACAAATGCAGACTAACATAGAATAGAACATAACCAAAGAAAGGGATTGCGACCCCCGTTCTGGCTCTCTGGACCGGAAAATATTTTAATTTTTACAATACAACACAAATATTGCTCACCAATAAAAAATGATACATACAGAATATTTTATTTTATTTATTGGGGAAAAAACAGATACAGGCCAATAATATTTACAGGCAAAATTACAAAAATTTAGATATAGCCTACCTAAGACAATTCCCACCACTAGGAGGTACGACAATAGTTCTAGGATAGCAATGTGATCGGAACTTAACAAACAAACTTATACTATACTTAGACTAAAACTTAACATAACTACATTAACACGTTGCAACCATAACCAAACCACCCGCATAACCATAACCACCCGAAGCAACCATATAACCGAACCATCCGAACCCTACCTTCTTAATTATATTTTGTTAAATCAAGGTTTAATAAAAATACGAAGTATATAAACTTGTCACTGACGCGTATAGAAGAGGTCCCATGCCGGCCAGTCGCCAGCGATGAGGTATAAGTAATAAGAGTTGTAAAATTTAAATTATAACTAACAAATGAGCCATTCGATAATCATTCCGGCGGTGACCCGTCTTCGAGTGGCTCGAACCTGAGGGCAACCTTCAAGCACGCCACATCCTGCCCCTCCTTCCATAAGATGACCTCCGAACTGAAGTTGCCGTATAAGCTGTGGTTATTCAGGTGGCTTAAATCCAACACGAAGTTTTCTACGTGGTACTCTCCCTGCAAATTATAAATATTCCTAAATTGATTTTTATATAAAAATACCACTACAATGTTCTTTATTCGTCACTAAAATACAAACGAAAACAACATAAAAACTAATGAACAGTAGGTATACAATAGGCAATTTTATTTTATCCCTAAAAAGTGATCTGTAAGTATTGGTTAGTTGAACTTTACAATAATAAAGCATTTACCTCCGATTTTTATGCACTGTGAAACTAAACAAATTTAGTAGTTTGGATTTGATATTATTTTTACTATTTATGTTTTTTTTGCGTTTTTTATCCAAGATTTTAAAGTCGACGTAAAAATTTGTGAAAGAGTTCTTGAAGACCTACTGTAAAGTAGGTAAATGATATTGATCATTTATAACGTACTTGGGGTATGGGGAAGTCTGGCGGATCTAAGCCGACGGCCTCAAGTGCTCTCCTTACGTTATCTCTCGCAGCAAAATATATTAGTATACGCGCGCAGCCAAAACTCAACATCTTGAAAAGTTCGCATCCCCCGTCCGTCATCATGCATGTATTTATGTTTATCTAAAAAAATGCAAATAAATATTATACATAAGGTCTCACTGCTGGAAACAGGCCCTTGTAACATAAAACGGGTTGGGTCATTTCCTTGATTATTAAATAAGCCTGTCAGAGACGTGATATAATCATTTGAATTTCTTTGCAAATTTTCGTCAGATGAAAAATTAATGGTACAGTCGGTGCCCTAACATAAGTATCCACTTTTCTATACCGTTAGTATAATGACGTTAGTACTAAAGTTGAGGCACTTGCTGTACTTACATAAAATAATGAGATCTGAAGATTCCGTAGACAGTTGAAACAAAAAAAGGAAAATATCTTACTCGGGTAAAGGCCGACACAGTAATACTAATACGCGACGTGATAGGCGATCACCGTAAGGAACATTTACCCGTGGCACGTCGTCAGTAAGCATAAACTGCAAAAACAGACTTACTCCGACTGAATCGTCGAAATCGGCTAATGTGTTGACATCAGCGTCATAAGCGTCGTGTGTGTGGTTGAGCTCGTGTCGCCGCACGCGCATCATCCACGGCATCTCCGCGTCGTTCGCGCACGGCTGCACGTCTGACACTGACCACCTGCCTATGCCCTGGAATCAGGACGCCCAATGACATAATCATAATTTATAGTTAACAAAGGTTTTGCCTAATAAATTAGTCATATAGTAGCAATGTCAGCAACATCCACTTCAACTAAAAATAACGCGCAAAATATCTTTTCGGAAAAATACAGTATACTAGAGTCAAGCTAACTCTGCGTAGAGTATGTATGTGCCAACATTAACGTCAAAATGTCACACTGCAAAATAACTTAGACTGACTTCTACCTATACATATGCGATGATGGTAAAACATTTATTACATTAAATAATACAATTTTAAACGTATTTAAAAACAGTTGTACGGTAGCAAGAAGAGAAATCTAATCTTCAAGGATGGGTATTCCACAGCCGTCTTCAGATCCAAATCTTTCTATCCTTCTTCTCGTTCCTCTAATTCTTAGAGAGACCGTTCTGATGATTGATGTTTGTATTTTGACTTTGATCCAGTTGATTACTTGTGAGTATGGTTTGGACCATTTTTCACGGAGCTTAAGGGGTGTTCTTTTTATGAAGGATTCATATTCCGTTCCGACAGCGCCATCACAGGAGACCACAAGGGGAGTGAATGAGGCTCTGAGATCTTCTGCAGCCAGGTCCTATTTGCGATGTTTTTCGCGAGCGTGTATTTGGGCAATCGTGGGCCATGTGAGTAGACCATACGAGGCGGCGTCTCTGTGTTGGTCGTGGCCTCTTTTTATGAGCCCTCCCTTCTTGCAATTAAGTGCATGGTTTAGGTTGAAATTATTTTCGCCACAGCCATTCTGTATATAGTATCCTGGGCATGGCACCAATTGTTACAAGATTTTATAAAAATATGTGTGAAACTTGTATAAAATGAACCAGTTACTTACCATCATCCTCTCTCCTGACACACCAAGTGTCAGAAAACTACATACAATAATGCCTATTGTGACGAGATGTAAAATCATTTTCGATAACCACATTGAAACTGAACTGAAGCTGCGTGGTGTTTATTTATAACGTTACACATTAGTCATACGTAGGTACTTTCCATGTAGATTTTATCTATTTTTCAAATTATTGTTTGTTATGGTTGCAGTCGCATTGTCCACTGATACTATACCTAGCACGTTATATTGAAGCGTTTCATATTTATAAAGGTTGTCACGCAACTCTCGATGGCGAATCGGCATTGCCTCAACTCGACCTCTTCTAATGATCGCATCTGAACGGGGGTTACCCACCCTTTTTTCCTCCTCTTTCCATCGCCGACGGCGAAAGATTTAGATCTAGTATTTTTTGTTTAAATCAAATCAAATCAAATCAAAAATATACTTTATTCATGTAGGCCTAGCAACAAGCTCTTATGAATCGTAATTAATCTTAATCTAATTATCAGAGCAATTTATTGATGTTAATATTATTCCATAATAAAATTGGATTATTATACATATCAAATTTAACACTAAGAATTTCACAAAAGGATCGTCAAACATTAAAAAGATTGTATAAAAAAATACTAGTCTAGAATTTCTAGAATAAAATCTAAATGTCAAAAAAAAAGCATAAGTAACAAAAGAAGTAGATAGTATTACATCGGAATATCCATTTCCTCATCAATAATCAAATGTACCTAATAAATAAATAATCATTTCGAATAACAATTAATCCCACGTTGTAATATCATTCATGTAGTCTTGTGTGGTATAATAAGCTTTAGAAATAAGTTTACGCTTTACATAATTCTTAAATTTATTAATAGATAATTCAGTAATATGGTTTGGAAGTTTATTATAAAATCTTACACAATTACCCATGAATGATTTTTTAATTTTATGGAGCCGAGTGAAGGGCACTGCGAGCTTATGTTTATTTCTAGTATTAATATTATGAATTTCACAATTTTTCCTAAAATTTACAATATTTTTATGTACATACAGAATATTCTCATAAATGTATTGACAGTGCACTGTCATTATGTCAATTTCCTTAAATGTATCTCTAAGTGAGTCTCTATGGTTCATTTTGTATATTGCTCGAATAGCCCTCTTCTGCAGAACAAAAATGGTATTTATCTCTGAAGCACCGCCCCACAGTAAAATACCATATGCCATAATGCTATGGAAGTAACTAAAATATACTAATCGAGCTGTTTTCACGTCATTTAACTGACGGATTTTGCTCACTGCAAAAGCTGCAGAGCTCAGTCTATTCGAAAGAGTAGCAATATGGGGACCCCACTGGAGTTTAGAATCTAAAGTTATACCAAGAAAAACTGTACTATCAACTAATTCCAATTCCTCATCCTTCACAATGACACTTGTTTGCACATGCCTTACGTTACTACTAGTGACAAACTTAATACATTTAGTCTTTTTCTCATTTAACAATAAATTATTAACATTGAACCAATTTACTACTTTTGAAATGGCATTGTTTACATCATTGTAAGCTTGTTGCTGTCGTTTGACTTTGAAAATAAGTGAGGTGTCGTCTGCAAACAATACTATATCATGGTGGGTCTTAACAAGGAATGGCAAGTCATTTATGTAGATAAGGAACAGGAAAGGTCCCAATATTGACCCCTGTGGTACACCCATAGAGACCAATGACCCAGGTGATCGCTGTCCATTCACATCGACCCTTTGTATTCTACCATTTAAGTAGGACTTAAGTAAATTCAGTGCCGATCCTCTAACTCCGTAATAATGAAGTTTCCTGATTAATGTTTCATGACAAACACAGTCGAAGGCCTTAGATAAATCACAGAAGACACCTAAAGCATTTCGTGACTCCTCCCAGGCATCGAAAATATGCTTAATTAGCTCAACACCGGCATCGGTTGTTGAGCGACCCCGTGTAAAACCAAACTGCTTATTATGCATCAAATTATTAACGTTAAAATGTCGTACTAATTGAGAAAGAACTAATTTTTCAAAAATCTTGCTAAATGTTGGTAGCACAGATATCGGTCTAAAGTTAGTGGGGTCAGAGCTGCTACCAGATTTAAATAAAGGAATTACTTTACTATGTTTCATTAGATCAGGAAACTCACCGCAATCAACATTGTTGTTAAATATAACTACCAAGTCAAGCGCTACAAATTCAACTAAGGATTTGACAGCATGGACAGAGACTCCCCAGAGGTCATTAGTTTTTTTGACATTAATTGATTTAAACGCCTTTATTACATCTGAGGTACAAACATGTTCAAAATGAAGGTCTCCACAACACTCTGGAGCGTTATGTTTTAATAATGTAACAGCAGATGAGGGTGATGAATTTAAATCCTTAGTTGTGGATACTGGTACCTCGGTGAAAAATTTTTCAAATTCTGTAGCTACTTCTAAATTGGAATCTATAATTTTGTTATCAATGTTTAGTTTAAGCTCTTTAATGTGTTTAGAGCGACCAGTCTCCACATTTATAACTTTCCAGGTTGCTTTAACAATGTCGGAACTACTTTTTATTTTCTGACTTAGATAATTTCGCTTAGCTATATGACAATCTACTTTAAACTTCTTCGAATACTCCTTCACATGTTCTTTAAATTCATCACTCTGATTAAACCGCCGTTCCTCATATAAGGCATACAGTTCACGTCTTCTTTGATGTAAGTCCGCAGTAGCCCACTCACTAAAAACCGGCCAAGTGCGAGTCGGACTCGCGTTCCAAGGGTTCCGTATATTACACAATTTTTAACAATCAGTGCCGGATTAAGATATTTTGATGCCCTAAGCATTTCTAGGTGCCCCCTCTCCCTAGGGTCATCAAGATTACATTGATTTTTTGGTAAATTGAGAGAAGTTCATTGCTGCGTTACAGCTGAGAATGGAAATCAGTCACATCATTTTATCACGAATATTGACAGTGCCGCAGCAGTAATGTTGCAACAGAGTACCTAATGCTGTTGCAGTCGCCACCCGAATGTCACCTTTATCATAGCGTAGAAAGTAATAGAAACGCGAGCGAAGCGAGCGCGGAAATTTTTCATTTTTCAGCAGTAACGTTGCAACAGAGTAATGTTGCTGCAGTCGCCACCCGAATGTCACCTTTATCATACCTTATAAAGTAATTGAAAACGCGAGCGAAGCGAGCTCGAAAATTTTTCGATATAAAACGCAATTTTAGTTTTAGTCCCAACCAGGCGCGAATCCAGGATTTCATACAGAGAAGGGATGGGACAGTTTTCTATCAGCCTAGCTTTGCATAGGGCTCGATATTTAAGGGTCTCAGCGAGGTTGTTTTCATGCATAAAATATGCAAGAAAGCAGAGAGCTTGGAATTGAATTGGCGAAGTGTGAGAAAGGCAGTAGGCCCAGCTGCGAAAGAGGAAAGCTTGGATTTGGATCCACGCCCAAGTGTAATTAAGGCAGAAGATCAACTTTGCCGTAAGGCAGAAGGCCTCGCATAAGACCTAACGCCGAACCGCAAAAGAGTGGGTTGAAATCGAATCTATGCATGTAATCACGACTCTTCTACTGCTACCGATTGTTTCCCAAAGAATTACGCGCCATTATTTTTACAAATTAGCTTTTGGACAGCTAAAAAATCGTGTGGTAAAAACGATGTGTCTGTCCCTAATTTTAAAATTTGTTCACCTTTTTCAACCTGGCATTTTGGTGCCCTCCCTGAACGTGGTGCCGTAAGCACGTGCTTGTTTTGCTTATTGGTTACAAAGTCTTTATTAATTCAACCATTAAAGTCGACGAGTACAAAAAACTTTAAGCTAGCTCTCAATTTAACATTTTTTTTAAACATTATTTTTAATTTGACCTTACAATTACTCGTAAGTAGGTAAGACCGTTAAATATTTAAAATGATTATCTTATCAGAAAATTATCACCAATTACTCTAAGAAAACTACTACTCTAAGTAATCCGGCACTGTTAACAATGTATTTTTTATGTGAAACGTGAGTGAAATCTCTTTAAAAAATCCGTAGGGGTCGGATTAAAAACTGTAATTAAGTCCGACTCACGCTTGACTGTACATTTCTAATAGGTTTTCCTGTCATCTATAGGTATAGACCTATTTTATGTATTTTTTTCAAAATTTTAGACCTAGTAGTTTCGGAGATAAGGGGGGGGGAATGGTCATTTTTTGCCTATTTTCTTGAATAACTTCTAAACTGTTGATTCCAAAATTATAAAAAAAAAATATTTGAAATCCTTACAATAAGCTCTTTCATTTGATATGTAACATGATATAGTTAAAAAAATTTTTTTTTTTCATTTTTTCATTTATCCCCCAAAAGTGGCCCCCATGTTTAAAATTCATTTGTTTACGTTACATGTCCGTATTCGGGTCACAAACTTGCATATGTGTACCAAATTTCAACTTGATTGGTCCAGTAGTTCCGGAGAAAATCGGCTGTGACAGACGGACAGACAGACAGACAGACAGACAGACAGACAGACAGACAGACAGACGCACGAGTGATCCTATAAGGGTTCCGTTTTTTCCTTTTGAGGTACGGAACCCTAAAAACTGATGCACCACTAACTACGACCGATTTTGAGGTGAATATCGCATTATAATGATCCATAAAAGTGTGAAAGAATGAATTATACATACTATTAGGACTCATATCGGAAGACAAAAAGGGTAGCGCCTGAACTAAACTTAGCTTCATTCTTTCCACGCGGTCCGAGGTTACTGGTACAAAAGTTATTTGTTTTCTCATGGTATTTTTCCTTAATGCCTCAAATACCATTAATTGACCTAAGTGGTCTGATTCTAAATTGCTGATAACTTTTTTAGCAATAGGAAAAATATCTGTGAAAATATTATCTATACAGGTTGCACTAGTAGCAGTCACTCTAGTGGGCTCCATAAACATGTGGTTGAGATTACAAGATTTAAAAAGATTCAATAATCTACAAGACATTGTTGAATTTTCCATAATATTTACATTAAAGTCGCCGCATATAAGCAATTTCTTACTAGAAGATGATATTTTAAGTAGGGCAGATTCCATTATGTTTTCAAATAATTCAAAATTACTTAATGGCGGCCTATACACACAGACAACAATAAATTGCTCTAATTCTACTGCACTTAGTTCTATAGTCCGTTCAACAGACATGGATACAATGTCCTTACGTTCCTTAAATTTTAACTGACTATTTAATATAATTAATGACCCACCATGTATGGAACTAAGTCTGGTGAACGAACTTCCCGCCTGGTGATTATTAAATTGGGGCATTAATTCATTATTATTTAACCAATGTTTAGTAAGACATAAAATATCAATATTAAAATCATTCAAAAAAAGTTCTATCTGTAATTTTTTTCCTCTAATACATTGAATATTTTGATGCACCAGGTGGATATACTTTCCATGTTTGCAGTATTTTTCATTATATTTATTTAAAACTAAATTGCCAGAGACAGAATCTTTTGTCTTAACACCTAGTTTAAATCTATTAAATCATTGGTTATGACTGGAACCAATTCCATGTTCATACTGAGCTGCTCAATAGGAGCAGAAATGTCTGCCAAATTCTTGGCAGAAATGTCAAGTAAATATGATAGCGATAAAGCTATTTGTCTTTTGTAATAATTTGAAAGGCAACACTTGCCTTTAGTCAAAAACACCATAGGCATATGGTATTTACTAACAAAATTGTTAGTGTCAATTATGCTAAACTTACTACTATATGTACAAAGATTATATAGAGATATATTTAACTTATGTCTAGTGGTATTTTCTGCCTCTGACATTTGCTCACAATAGGGGAATGTGAAAAAAATAATTTCATGCACTGCAAGCGAGTTTAACTGTTCAAAAACTTTTTAAAGTAAACTAAATTATATCTACATTTACAAAATACATGAAAATTACTTATAACTAAATAAATTAAAACTACCCACCTACATATAACAAAGTCCCCAGGTCTTTCCTATGCGTGATAATAAATCGAACGTTCACTAAGTGCGCCTCCGATATCGACTTCGATCGTCAGTTCTGCCCATACTTAACAACAAACATGTCATCCACGATGAAAGATGATGACTATTGATGACGCACTTGCGATATTAGGCCTGGTTATACTACTTATTAGGTTAATTTAATGTATTATTCGACAAGTTTTTTGGCATTTTTGGTTGTCACGATCATGGTAATGTAAGGATTACCATGATAGAGTTGGTCAGTTACAGGCAAGTTTCGCTTCTATAGCTCTCTATGAACTCTTGCAGTTGTTCGCGGTGCGCAACTCTTTCTTCTTCCGACATGTTACAAAGAGGGCGATCCGCAATCCGCACGCGCGAACACATGAGCACCGAAATGAGCGATTGCCATCCACAGTGGATTCCACACGCAACGATAAAACTGTGCAAACGCAATCGACAACGATGTATTTAATATAAATTGCAACTGCCACCGATGAATGATGATCTACAACGATTTGTCATGTAGCTATCGGTTTGCACAGATTAATCGCTACGATATATCGGTACTTAATGTAGCATGCATAAGGCTGCTACATTCCCACGTTAAATGGCGATGCCAAAGTTTTGGCCTAGTGAGTCTTGTTTCTGGCCTCAATGAGTCTTTTTTTAAGCCCTGGAAAAGGTACTGAGCAACGCGACTCCAAGGCTCGCCTGATCTCTATCTACTAGAAACGCAAAAATATGATTATTTTTAGACACCAGCATATTTGCCGCTGCGCCTCAAGCCTTTTCATTTGCAATTGACGAACGGACATACGAGTGATTCTAAAAATAGTTCTGTTTTTTTTTTCGTTTTGAGGTACTTACATACTTAGCATGAAAAGCTATAAACTACATATGCATCATCATGTATACAAACCAAAATAAATAATAAATTATCTTGTCTAACAGCGAGCCAGATATTTAGTAAAAATCGGCGTTAAAATTATATTTGATTGCAACTTCAGTGTCCAAGTTCTGTTTACCTAAACTAAAACCTAAAAGTCACGGTAAAATAGATTTCATACCATTCATTGCTGAAAAGGTCTTTTGTAACATGCATGCTTCAATGTTATATGCCAGTACTTACTATTTTAGAATAGATTATTCAATAATATTATGAAGAATTAATAATCTAATACCTTTAAACGAGCAATTCTTGTTTATTTATATTTATATTTGGGGGATCGCGGAAAAGGCTCTAACGATTTCGATGATATTTGCTATATATGGGTATTCGGGGGCGAAAAATCGACCTAGCTAGGTCTTATATCTGGGAACTCGCGTATTTTTAAGTTTTTATATGTTTTCCGAGCAAAGCTCGGTCTCCCAAATATTTATAATATTTAATGACAAAAAATATTCAATAACTTCAGGATTTTTTTATCGAGACCATCATGAATCCACCGTCTCTAACACAAAATAGATTCGCCTGAAACTGAATTTGGTCAACAAAAGGTAGTTTAAAGTAAAGTAAATTTTTATTTGTAGAACACAGGTGATCCGTGATACAGCTTAGGTCTTAAGTAATGATAGAGCTCTGTAATGAAGCATCCGTAATTTTTTTTTGTCGTAGGCTAGTCGTCCAGCGGCTCGAAGCTCATGAACATCTTTATACACAACAGGTCTCGTCCGTCCTTCATTAAATAGGTCTCCGAACCAAATTCGCCGTATATACCTTTGTTAGACAGTGTTCGCGTGTCTAAAACGAAGTTCTTTAAATGGTACTCTCCCTGCAACATAACATTTCAAATTGATACTGTAGGAACTAGGCTAAGCAAATCATAAAAATACGGGAAGAGTGGCAATCCGTCTATTTCCCATTTCTCCTTTTAAAATAAACTACCTATATATGTTCCTATATTCCCACACGTTGGATGTAATACGTGTGATACTTATCTACGATAGCAGTAAGTAGGTATACTAAGACAGATGTTTTTTAATTTATTTTCTCAATAAAAAATACACAGTAATCCTTTACACATATTTTTTCGCCAAACTGCATGACAGTTTGTTGGCGAACGGTAGCACTCAACAATCTTCCTTAATCTACTGTGTAAGGTATAAGTAGGTACTATCGGCAATACACTTACCTGACCAGTCGTTAGGCTTTATCTCCTTGCAACAAAGTTTAAAACTGGTCAGATAACTGTGTTATCTATAGCTATATATATGTTATATATTTGTTAACAGGTAACATACTTAAATACAATCTTATATCTAGTACTATGCTATATTATATAATAATATGTTTATTCTAAAGAAATTTAACCAATAGGAACTGGTATCAGGTACCTATGTTGCACTTTATAGCATTATAGGTAAAGTAAGCATTATGGGGTTCATACAGACTTATTTAATCTTGCATGCATGTGTGAAAATTATTGATGTCATTTACTTGCAGAATGGGGAAGCCTGGCGGGTCTATTCCAGCGGCTTCGAGCCCTCTCTTTAAGTTATCTCCGAAGAATGTATTAACAAAAAAAGGCCCGCTGGTGCTCCTCAAAGTCATAAAATATTTGCAGCCACCGTCCATCATCTTGCATGTGTGTGAGCGGGCCTAAAAAGCAAATGTATGTAGGTATATTACTGGTTTTTGCCCCACAGACTTCGCGATGTACCAGCAACGCACAAAAACTAGTACCTATCATCAAATAGGTCTGGATCTTTTCTCATTTTTATCTACTAACATTTATGCCAAATTTGCTGAACAAAGACCTCTCTCCTGGACTTCAATAACTCTCACTCTCAAAAGAACAAAAACTCTTACTGAGACTGATTCATCGAAATCTTCTAAAAATTTGAAGTCAACATCGTACCCGTCGCGTGTGCGATTGATTTTGTACCAACGTACGTGAAACGTCCACGGCATCTCCGCGTCATTCGCACATTTCTGCACGTTGATCACCACCCACCTGCCTGGGCCCTAGAATCAGAGGACAAGTTGACAAAAAGCTTACCTACCTAAAATCAGTAGTAAAATATCCTAACCTTTTATAAACATCCAATACGATAAACATGTAAGTGACACAATTGTTAATTTCATTCGGTAACCGACGTATTGTAGAAATTCAATTCTATAACCATTGACGGACCTTATTTCTTTGCAATAAGGATTACAAATTGTCTGTTAATAGTGCGGACGATGGCACTGAATCCTGGTCACGGCACCAACTCCGTACAACATTTTCCTTTTAATAATTTGTCACTAGTAATTGTCAGTATTTATATGTGGGTAGATTGAGATGTAGGGTAGGTTGATCGGCATGCAAGAGATACTTATATATAGCGGACGCGTTATCTCGTGTGGTGCAAGCAGGCGCGGGAGTCGATGAAAACACACGGGCGAGCGACCTCGACGTGCGCGCGCAAGTTTGCGCGATTTCGGCAAGCAACCCTCTCACTGATACGCACTTCTTACAAATACAAAAATGCACGCAAGATGATGCTGAATTAAAAGAGCTGACTAAAATTATAAAAAGAGGATGGCCAGATCAGAAAAAAGATGTTAGTGATATATTAAAACCCTACTATGCATATAAAAACGAATTATCAGTTGCTTATGGCATTGTTTGGAGGGGAGATCGTGTTGTCATACCTAAATGCATCCGATCAGAAATGATTAAACGCGCACATAGTAGCCACTTAGGCATAGAAAAATGTAAACTGAGAGCGCGTGAAATTATGTTTTGGCCCCATATGAACTCACAGCTGCAAGATTACCTTTCACATTGTCAAGCTTGTTTGACATTTAGAAAACAAAACGTCAAGCAAACTTTAATGCAATATGAACCTCCAAACAGAGCTTGGTTAAAATTAGGTATAGACATATTTCATTTTAATAGGAAATCTTGTCTAATAGTAATTGACTACTATAGTAAATTTGTAGAAGTAGTCAAGGTCAAATCCCTTTGTTCTAGGGTGGTAATTAAAAAGTTAAAAGAAATATTTAGGCGGCAAGGCATACCGGAAGTGATAGTTTCAGATAATGGGCCTGAATTTGCTTCATCTGAATTTAAAAGTTTTTCTAAAGAGTGGTTCTTCCAACATGTTACCTCCTCCCCCCACTACCCCCAGTCTAATGGTCAGGTCGAGCGAGCAGTCCAAATAATAAAAAAGATGTTAAAGAAAACCACATTCAATCAATCTGATTTTAACATAGTATTTTTAGAATATTTAAATACTCCTCTTGACAATAATTTACCTTCACCCGCTGAACTCTTGAATAACAGGAAACTGCGTAGTTTTTTACCATGTTCTCCAACATTACTAGCTCCTAAAATCCCGCGAAATGTCGAACTTTATCTAAAATCGCGTCAAAGTAAACAAAAACATTATTACGATAGAGGAGCTAAGCACCTGCGAGAACTCCAAGAAGGCGAAAAGGTTAAGGTAAGAATAAACAATGAATGGCAGAACGGAACTGTGCATGGTACTGTAGGACCGCGGTCATATATTTCTTATAAAAATGACATCTGGTAGAATTCTAAGACGTAACCGCAGACAGCTGATCGATGACTCACCACAGCGCTCAGACCAACCTGCAATATGTTTTAATTATGACGATATAAATATAACTACGCCCTGTGCGCCGCAGCCTTCCATCAGCTCCCGGGGTCCAAGTCCAAACCACGAGCAAATAAATAATACTAATTATTATGTTACTCGCTTTGGCAGGATGGTGAGACCTCCTGATCGGTGGACCTACCCTGTACCTGAACCTCGTCGCAATTAGATTAAGTATTACCAACTCAGATGTAAACAATTAAATTGTTTTCGCATGATAAACATAAAAATCTAGTGATGTAGTTATAATTAAATTAGAAAGCAGTCTGATTACTTAAACTTTGAATGTGAGAAAAATAATTAGTGAATGTTATAATGAATTAAAATGTAGATGGATACTTACACTTGCGTGTGTAAGTTTATATCTCATCTTGTATAATATATATATATATATATATATACATAGGTTACAGTATGCATGTAGGTACCTATATAATGAATTTAATTAAGGGATTATTTAAAGGAAGGAGAATGTATTAATGTAGGTAATAAATAAATTGTTATTTTTTGGTTTTTTCAAAGGGGAGTTGTCAGTATTTATATGTGGGTAGATTGAGATGTAGGGTAGGTTGATCGGCATGCAAGAAAAATAATAAATCAATCTATAATCAGCTGAGGTGGTTTCATTGCACGTTTCCCAATACCTACTTTACAGTAATTACAGTAGAGTCCGGTTATAACGACGCCCAAGGGATCGGTGATATTAGGTCGTACTAACCGGACGTCGTACTAAACGAACTGCCAATTTTAATATAATTTTTAATCAAAGTAATTACATCATTTTGTATTTATTAATACTTATGCAACAATCAAAGAAAAAAAACATTTCCATTAAATATTTATTTACAACACTTTTATATTACAACACTTTGTCTTAAATGCAGAGACTTGTGTGTTTAGTTAGACTTAGAAGAAGCCACTTTTGCCACGCGTACTCACTCAATCATCCGCAAATTACTCGAATCCCGTAAAATAAAAAGGAATCTAATCAAGATGACAATCGTACATCGACAATCAAATATGTATTAAATAAGTTTTTTGTCAAACATTTCAACCCAAACTCAATTAGGATGCGTTGTTTTATGACCAGTGATCGTACATTTTCCAGCATTTTTGGTGCAGCGGAGTGGTGTTACCGGAATTGGTATAAATAATTTCAACCCTAATGATTAATTAGCGTTAATTACGTTAATATTAGCCTTAATTTACCATTTCAGATCTATACCAATTCCGTTAACACCACTCTGCTGCACCAAAAATGCTGGAAAATGTACGATCACTGGTCATAAAACAACGCATCCTAATTGAGTTTGGGTTGAAATGTTTGACAAAAAACTTATTTAATACATATTTGATTGTCGATGTACGATTGTCATCTTGATTAGATTCCTTTTTATTTTACGGGATTCGAGTAATTTGCGGATGATTGAGTGAGTACGCGTGGCAAAAGTGGCTTCTTCTAAGTCTAACTAAACACACAAGTCTCTGCATTTAAGACAAAGTGTTGTAATATAAAAGTGTTGTAAATAAATATTTAATGGAAATGTTTTTTTTCTTTGATTGTTGCATAAGTATTAATAAATACAAAATGATGTAATTACTTTGATTAAAAAATATATTAAAATTGGCAGTTCGTTTAGTACGACGTCCGGTTAGTACGACCTAATATCACCGGTCCCTTGGGCGTCGTTATAACCGGACTCTACTGTAATTACTGTAAAGTAGGTATTGGGAAACGTGCAATGAAACCACCTCAGCTGATTATAGACTGATTTATTATTTTTCTTGCATGCCGATCAACCTACCCTACATCTCAATCTACCCACATATAAATACTGACAACTCCCCTTTGAAAAAACCAAAAAATAACAATTTATTTATTACCTACATTAATACATTCTCCTTCCTTTAAATAATCCCTTAATTAAATTCATTTTATAGGTACCTACATGCATACTGTAACCTATGTATATATATATATATATATATTATACAAGATGAGATATAAACTTACACACGCAAGTGTAAGTATCCATCTACATTTTAATTCATTATAACATTCACTAATTATTTTTCTCACATTCAAAGTTTAAGTAATCAGACTGCTTTCTAATTTAATTATAACTACATCACTAGATTTTTATGTTTATCATGCGAAAACAATTTAATTGTTTACATCTGAGTTGGTAATACTTAATCTAATTGCGACGAGGTTCAGGTACAGGGTAGGTCCACCGATCAGGAGGTCTCACCATCCTGCCAAAGCGAGTAACATAATAATTAGTATTATTTATTTGCTCGTGGTTTGGACTTGGACCCCGGGAGCTGATGGAAGGCTGCGGCGCACAGGGCGTAGTTATATTTATATCGTCATAATTAAAACATATTGCAGGTTGGTCTGAGCGCTGTGGTGAGTCATCGATCAGCTGTCTGCGGTTACGTCTTAGAATTCTACCAGATGTCATTTTTATAAGATATATATGACCGCGGTCCTACAGTACCATGCACAGTTCCGTTCTGCCATTCATTGTTTATTCTTACCTTAACCTTTTCGCCTTCTTGGAGTTCTCGCAGGTGCTTAGCTCCTCTATCGTAATAATGTTTTTGTTTACTTTGACGCGATTTTAGATAAAGTTCGACATTTCGCGGGATTTTAGGAGCTAGTAATGTTGGAGAACATGGTAAAAAACTACGCAGTTTCCTGTTATTCAAGAGTTCAGCGGGTGAAGGTAAATTATTGTCAAGAGGAGTATTTAAATATTCTAAAAATACTATGTTAAAATCAGATTGATTGAATGTGGTTTTCTTTAACATCTTTTTTATTATTTGGACTGCTCGCTCGACCTGACCATTAGACTGGGGGTAGTGGGGGGAGGAGGTAACATGTTGGAAGAACCACTCTTTAGAAAAACTTTTAAATTCAGATGAAGCAAATTCAGGCCCATTATCTGAAACTATCACTTCCGGTATGCCTTGCCGCCTAAATATTTCTTTTAACTTTTTAATTACCACCCTAGAACAAAGGGATTTGACCTTGACTACTTCTACAAATTTACTATAGTAGTCAATTACTATTAGATAAGATTTCCTATTAAAATGAAATATGTCTATACCTAATTTTAACCAAGCTCTGTTTGGAGGTTCATATTGCATTAAAGTTTGCTTGACGTTTTGTTTTCTAAATGTTGACATTTACAAGCTTGACAATGTGAAAGGTAATCTTGCAGCTGTGAGTTCATATGGGGCCAAAACATAATTTCTCGCGCTCTCATTCATTGCACGTTTCCCAATACCTACTTTACAGTAATTACAGTAGAGTCCGGTTATAACGACGCCCAAGGGACCGGTGATATTAGGTCGTACTAACCGGACGTCGTACTAAACGAACTGCCAATTTTAATATATTTTTTAATCAAAGTAATTACATCATTTTGTATTTATTAATACTTATGCAACAATCAAAGAAAAAAAACATTTCCATTAAATATTTATTTACAACACTTTTATATTACAACACTTTGTCTTAAATGCAGAGACTTGTGTGTTTAGTTAGACTTAGAAGAAGCCACTTTTGCCACGCGTACTCACTCAATCATCCGCAAATTACTCGAATCCCGTAAAATAAAAAGGAATCTAATCAAGATGACAATCGTACATCGACAATCAAATATGTATTAAATAAGTTTTTTGTCAAACATTTCAACCCAAACTCAATTAGGACGCGTTGTTTTATGACCAGTGATCGTACATTTTCCAGCATTTTTGGTGCAGCGGAGTGGTGTTACCGGAATTGGTATAAATAATTTCAACCCTAATGATTAATTAGCGTTAATTACGTTAATATTAGCCTTAATTTACCATTTCAGATCTATACCAATTCCGTTAACACCACTCTGCTGCACCAAAAATGCTGAAAAATGTACGATGTCTGTTTATGACACAGTTCTTATGGCCACCTCCTGTGTCCAGCATCAGATCAGCTCGAAGGTATAAAATATTGCATTGTCACCCAACTTACATACATAATTATGTACGTGAAGTTTAAGCTCAATTGAATATTGGGAATTGTGTTTTATTTAGTTTGCAAGATTACGTAAAGTCACATGACTATTTCGTCTTACTGGGTATAGGCAAAGGGGCGAGGGAATTGGGTGCGCGGAACGGAGTAAGCTTCTTACCAACAATTTATTTGTAAAAACTACGTCGCTCGTCGTTGTAACCGGACTTGACGGACGGATTTTGTGTCAATTTCCGTCGTTAAAAGCGGTTGGTCGTTATAAGCGGAGTCGTAATAAACGGTTGTACTTTCATAGTAGCTTGTACTAAAACCAACCAAGTGCCTATTCTTACGTCGCTATAAGCGGTTGGTTGTTATATGCGAAGTCGTACTAACCGCGGACTCTACTGTACTTAAAGTTTTTTTTACTACTTCCTATGTCTTAATATAATAGTTACCAAAAGCCTTTGTCTTGAAATACCAAGTATCAAAGATATACAGAAAACAATGCCTTTTGTGACAAGTCGTACAAGCATTTTCAATAACTTAACTGACCGTACAGAACTCGCGTCGCTATATTTATTTATAACGTTAGATATTGTGTGATATCTGTCGTTTATTTTTCATGTAGATTTTATCTATTTTATTGTTTGCTATTGTTGGAGTCGATTAGGTTCAGTCGTTCAGTCGCAAGTTTTTATTTAAATTCCGTACTTACATAGGTAGATTAGGTTAGGTACGTTAGATGGAAGGTTGAAAAAGAAACCAGCATAATCTTGATCTGCCTGTCACAGCGACGTAACATATTTCTCAAAATGAATATAAACGTTGTGTTGGTTATAAAGCATTTAATTTTTCAGACGAAGCAACTGCTTGTAGTGCTGAAATGAGATTTTATGATGTCCTTGATTTGATTTCGCTGACGACGATTTCAAATAGTTGCAAGTCTGTTCCAGTAGCTCATTTTGTTTTTAAACTGCTTTTGAACTTTACTCCAACATAATTCCTTTAGTGTAGTAAAACATATTTTTCACCTCAGCAGCTCGAACAAGGGTACTTTGCTTCTTAAAAACAGTGAGCAAAATGCGATTTTGCTCACTGAGTCATTTTGTCTCACTCAGTGAGCAAAATCGCATTTTGCTGAAGATATATTTTGCAAGAATATATTTAAGCCAATATAAGGTTGCAAAACGTCATAAATTTGTTTGTTAAATATGATGGTACGGTCCAAAGCTCTTTACATAATGTCGTGTATTCTGCTTTTTCCGAACGTGTCCGCCAAAGTGGATGTACGCCCCATTGTCTAGAGGAGCACGGAACAGCCTCCTCATCCGCCATTACAGCTGCCAGAACCAAAGATCTTAATTTTATCATTTCTTTCCATTTTAACAATTTAAATTATTTTCAGAAAATATAGATGTATTGTTTAATTAAAGTTGACATTTGTCATGATTGTCATGAACAGCAGCTCGGACAGCCCGGTCGGCTCGGACTCGAGTCCTTCGAGTCTTCTACTTCAAGACTACTCAGTTTTGCAGACTCTTATAATTAAGTTTAAACTTGAGTACTTTTCAACTCGATAGAGACCCAAGTCTCTTGTAGAAACTTGAGTACTTTTCAGAGAACTCGTTTTTTTACAAATAATTTCGAAATGCAATGTCTTTATATGCCAATTAAATTAGATTTTTTCCAGGAATTAATTCCCAACAAGCTGGAAATCGTCTTAATAACTTCATTTGGTTCTAAATTAGTGTAACACGAATTTGCTCCATTCCAGGTGTGGAAAAAAAATGCTCTTTTTCAGTTTTTTGCTTGTAGTTCGAAAACGGTACGTTCGACGGAAAAATTGCACTAATCACTGATTTAAACTTTCACGATATTTAAACATTATTAAATTGCACAACGGGACTTAATCGCGTATTTAAGATTTACCTCCGACGTTTCGTGGACGGCGTTCGTATCCAGTCATTAGTAAATTTAAGCGGAAACGAATATCGACATTCGATAAATCGAATATCGTCGGCCTAAATCGCAAACCTCGTTACTCAATCTGACCTAATTTTACAGGAGGCACAAAATTTTTCATTACCAAAAATGTTGCATGAAGACTTATGAAAAAGGTGGGATGGGCGATGGACTGTATTAAAATGATAAGCGGGATTTTACCTTCGATGAGCAAGTATATTTAATTATATTTTAGTATTTACAAGGAAATAGGAAAACACAGCATTTGACACGACCAATCAATGAAATCTGAAGATCTATAATGTCAGTTTCTTTTTAAGACAATTTTGAATTTATAATAAGAAAGAAGAATAAAGCCTCCAATGAGTCTGCAATAACTGCTAAGTATTTTTTTACATAATGATAAGTTAAATTTATTATTTTTTAAATCACCTGAACCTGGAAAATTTGCAGTTACGAGTTTTTCTTGAAAATTTTAGAAAGCTAATCGGGAGTTAAGAGTTTTGCTATAAAAATCCGTAAAAAGAGGATAATTTTTTGATCTGAACAAGATTTTTTGTGGATTAAAAAAATAAATAACTGACAAATAAAAAAATATTTATTAAACTTTAAACAGAAAAGCCTCTTCTGGCTTAAAAATGTGGGTAGCAAAAATATACATTTTCTTTCAACTCTAAATAAAAACCCAAATTCAATCAATAGAAGATTGTATTCGCGTCTTGCTTCTCCCGACATAGGCAGTCAATCAATATGCGAGTCGGTTTGCCACTTAAGGATGACTCACGTTAGACCGGGCCGTGTCCGGGCCGGAGCTTCCGGCGCATCGTTTACTATGGAAAGCATCACGTGATCATCTGTCATGTCATAGAAAAGTAAGCCCCGGAAGCTCCGGCCCGGACACGGCCCTGTCTAACGTGAGTCATCCCTTAAAAGATGAATGTAATGTTGGGATATTAGTGAAATTAAAGTTAAGACTGTCCAAAGAGAGACTTTCCTTTATTATACTTTCACATACATAATTATGGAAGGTAATTAATTTTTTTGTCATTTCTTTACTCCGGTCGGAGGGTAAATTTAAATGTCTGCATCTGATGTTGATGATAAACAAATCCATTCCCCAGCGTACGCCGTACTCGGTTGCGTGCTTTTTTAAATTTATATAAATGACTATATAATGAATGGTAACGAACTGTTGCCACAAAAGTGGGTTAGGTTAGAACCGTGACCCTCGCAAAAACGGATCTATATCTGAATCCCTAAAATCTTTTCTCCTATCTTTGCATTCCCTAATATTGTTTGTCATAATGATCAGATGTCCTAACACGCGTATTCCCTAATTTTGGTTTCCCTATTATCGAATGGCCGATTTTTTTTGTCCTAATATGTTTTTCCCTAATGACACTTTCCATTTTGAGTATTTATCCTAATGTTATGTAGCATAATTCTTTTTTTGCCTAATTATTGTTAGGCCTAAAAATTATATATCCTAACCATCATGTTACCTAATTTCACTTAGCCTATCGTTGCTTGACCTAACACTCGTATGCCCTAATTTTGATTTCCCTATTGCGTTTCGTTTTTACAATGGTCGCAGTTCTAACCTAACCTAACCCACTTTTGTGGCAGCAGTTCGTTTTTGCGAGGATCACCCTCTGAGGCCGACGGAGGAGTACTCTATTGCGGCTGGAGAGCCGGTCCGCCCAGATGGGAGCTCCGTACATCGCCATACTCCGCACAACACCTGTGTATAGGCGCCTACACAGTGAGCCAACTTGTTAAAGTGCTCCTCGAAGTTCCATTTGCGGTCCAGAATGAGGCCAAGGTATTTGATGTTGGCCCTGATCTGGACCGCCTCGCCCGCAACGGGTACTTTAACTACTGCGTTTGACCACCCCACTAGTAGTCTGCCACCCTCTAAAATTTTACTGGCCGCAGTGATTGGGCATTTAACCAGGGTGGAGCCTGTTCCGTTGAAGGCAGCTCGGATGGCGCCGACCTTTACGTCTTCAGTGTTACAGTCACCTTTAGCCGCCACTGCCGCAGCCACTGCCTCGGTCGTTGCAGACTCCATGATGCCCGATATCTTAAGGCCAGCCAGTTTAACTGGTCTGTAAACCCTAGCATCATTGCCAACGAGGCTTTCTAATTTATCACGGAGGGTGTCGGCTGCTCTGCCGTTGTCTGTGCCAGATACTTCTATAAGGCGAGCTCCATCGGCTGTTTTTCGTATATGGACATGATCTAGGCCCACTTCAGCTAGCCCGAACGAAGATGTCGCTTTCGACAAGATCGTCGCATAAGTAGCCTCTGACTCGGGTTTGAGGGCTATTACTATAGCTGCCGTCGGTGGAGCCACCAGTTTCCGTGGTTTCGGGGTGGGCTTGGGCTTGGGTTGAGAAGCCGGTTGATATCCTGCTTCCGCTGGCTTATTCGCCCTCCTCTTGGCCTTACGACCCATTACTTCCGTCCACGTCTGATTATCAGTCTTGGGTAGCTCTAACCTAACCTAACCCACTTTTGTGGCAACAGTTCGTTTTTACAATGGTCGCAGTTCTAACCTAACCTAACCCACTTTTGTGGCAGCAGTTCGTTTTTGCGAGGGTCACGGTTCTAACCTAACCTAACCCACTTTTGTGGCAACAGTTCGTTACCATTCATTATGGAAAGTAATTGTTATTTATTATTTATTGTTATGATAATTGATCAATAGGAAAAGTAACTGTTATGACGATTAATCATTAGGGTAATAGCCATTAGGTCAAAACAGGTAGAACATGTTATTTTATGCCAAACATTGTTAGGGATTTCGAAGAATATGGTAAAAAACATTAGGGATCTTGATAGTTATGGTACAAATGCTTCTTATGGCGGGCAAATGAGTCTTATACTAACCATTACATTATGGAAAATAATCGTTATGACAATTGATCGTTAGGGCATGTGCCCATTAGGACAAACCAGTTAGGGCAAGTGACTTTAGGACAAACGTTGTTAGGGATTCAGATTGACACCCGTTTAGAACTCCCGAAATTTAAATGGACTTGTCTATTTTGAATGGACATAGCCTGTAGACGTCATTCAGCAAGGAGTGTCGTAAGGACCCGATTCCAACTATGTTTAAGCCTTCGACTTAGGAGCATAAGTTACATTTTTCAAACTTCATGCTTTATTTTTTTCGGTTGTCCGTACATTATTTCACTTGCGATTGGCGTTTTCTATCAACGATTGTCATTTGGCTAGGTTCTAGTGAGTAGTGTGGTTGATCGGCATTTGGCTAGGTTCTAGTGAGTAGTGTGGTCGATCGTCATTTGGCTAGGTTCTAGTGTGGTAGTGGCTTCTGTTGTCTTTTACAATGCATATTATGCCCAGAAAGTGGTACTTTATGTGGGCCAACAATGGCATAGAAAGTGCCACTTACCCGCTCGTGTGCGGGAAAGTAGTTTTTTCATTTACCAAATTCGTTCCTTACAGAATCAACTATTTTACTTAAAGAATACCTACAATGATAAAGCGATTTCCACCAATTTCCATTCCTTAGCTTGTGTTAATTGATTAAAAATACCTACACGTGGTGCCTATACACGATGCCACAGTCACTTAATTTTATTAAAGTAGCACTTATAATATTATTATTTTTGGAATCATATAATACCTCAAGCGATATTAACAAACATAAACTCCCTGCGAGCGGGCTAAGAGTATAAAGTATTAGAAATGAATATCGGACTGAAGCCAATTGACATATTTATTTTAACAGAAAACATTTTTGGTCTCTACAAAAATATAAGCACGTTTAGCAAGCTAAGAAAAACAATTGCCATCACCATAATTTCTATTGAATTATCTTTGTGTTTATACGTTCTTTATACTATTGAATTCAACAATTTTAAAAACGTATATTTGACTCTCTTCTTTCAGTTATATTCTATTGTATCTATTTTGATGTCCTGTTACTATTCAAAAGCGTATATGAAATTTATAAATTGCTTAAATTCCAACGATATACTTGTTGATTTTTTACATGACAAGATATATTTCAAACGCTTGGCTTCACATTTTAAACTTGGCCTCAAGCGCATCTGCGGATATATATTTCTTTATATTGTGACGATAATAATGTCTGTAATTTACGATGTACACGTTGTAGTCCGCAAAGGGGAACAAAAGGTTGTCCTTTTTGGCAGAGCACTAAGTGTGCTTCGTTTACATGTTGAATACAATTTTATATGCTTTACATTCCATACTATATCTGAACAACTGCAATGCATAACGAGATCTGTTGTTGGAAGAAATTTATATCATTGTGAAGATGGCGACGTAACACGAACAATAAATATAGAGAAATGGCGCCAAAATTACATAAATGTCAAAAAATGCACCGTCTTCTTAAATGAAATAATTGGCATACAGGTATATCTACAATTTTACTGTTAATTTTGATATTTTAAGAATGTTGTTTGTTTAAATGTGATTTTATTGTTTCAGTTGGCTTCATCGTTTTGTATCGTCGCAATGCGCTATATTAATACATGCTACAGTGCAGTAGTTTATGGGCTCAAAGTAGGTCTCTACCACTAAATTATTTTAAAATATAAATATATATTAATATTTTCTAATAGCCCTTTTTTCTTTTAAGGGCCACCTCAATGTTGGAATGTTGCTGTTTTACGGTTGGGTGTGCAGTTCCATGTGGATAATATATGCAACCGTACATGCAGCGCAGAGTGTACAAAACAGCGTCAGCGCTCTAACGCGTTGCTTAAAACTGCTTTTCGTACTAGAACAAGCGAATGAACATGCAGGTTAGATTAACAGTTGTAGTTTCGTCTCTTAACATACATTATAAAATTCACAAAATAAACGTTTCAATCTTTTCAGATGAAAATAAGCTAAAGATAGTAAAACAGCTTTTGCAAATAGTTACAACGCGACCAATAAAAGTAAAAGCCTTTGGTGGTATTGACGTCAACATGGCGCTGATTCCCGCGTGCCTCAGCATCGTCGCGAGCTACACTATCATCGCTCTCCAGTTCTACAAGATCGTGTAACGCGTCGCTCTCCGATTCAACAATGTCGTATAACGTAATGACTTAAAATGTGGAATGCCACACAACCAATAAAAAGAGTTCAAATACACAACAAAAAAAGGTCTTGCCATAAAATGGAAACTATTTCTTCTAATTTTAATCTAATTAAAAAAGAGGAAGTCGATTTAAAATGGTACTGCTTAAAACTTCCTGTTACTGAAATATATTATATTTAGGTATTTAATAGTTTTCTCGGATTTAACAACGTTGTGTAATACAAGGAGTCTCGAAGAGTGACACGAAGAGCGATCGGCGACCCATACAACCATTTCCAGTCGCCGTTACGACGCGGTGTTGACACATCTTGTGTCGACACCGTCTGTTTCGGTCACAATTCCAGTCGCAGAGTCGTCGCCGTGTCGACACAGTTACCAGAAATGGGGAAGGGTCGACACATGACACAAAGTGACATAAAGTGTGGTCGCCGTGTGCACACATTGTTTCGGGTTTGCGACTACTTTATGCCAAAATCATTCGTTCATTCGTTCATTTTGTTCCTGTCAAATGGAAACTGTCAGATGGAAAAATACTTAAATAAAAATAAGTGACATTAATACGCCATCTCTAAAACGGATTACAAGACGTAATTATATATTGTTTGCATTTATATTACAATATGACTTAAATTATTATGGGGAATTAAACTGCTCGAGTGATTTGATAAACTAAGTGTAATATAATCAACGCGCCACCACATTGTTTTAGTTTAGCCGGAAATGAAATTGTTTACTTCTCAGTGCCTGTGTTCATAACTATATTATTTGAAGCATTTTTAGTACTTCGGTGCGTATACTATACTTAAATAACAGAAATAACGCTTTACATACTACGAAACTTGTTAATTATGATGTATAAATATGGTTTAAGGCTGAGAAATATTGCAGTCACAAAGTAGTTGCAATGTTTCGACTTTGTGTCGACTCTGTGTTGACACATGACACGCGCTGTCAAAAGTAATAACAAAGTTACTGGATTTGCAAAATGGCTCCTTGTGTTGATTTGTTTTCAGATATTCTCAAAGTGTAAAAATGCCGTGGTCAGAGATGGGCATTAATCGATTAACTGTTTATTCGACTAATTAATGGAATAAAAAAAGTTCATTCTCAAATTTTAATCGCGATTAGTTTAGTCGACCTAACATAGATTGAAATTGAATTAATCTGAATATTAATCGAATAAATTATCGATTAAATCTCGATTGAAAGTTGACAGGGGGCCATTTTTGTACGTAAAAATAATAGAAATGTCTTGCATGCAGATGGTAGCAAAACACTTTGTCATAAAAGTCGAGATGGGTGTCGATATATAGGTTTTAGGGAGTGCCGATTTCGAAAATAATGACCATTTTGGAATCCGAAATGGCGGCCATGCACTGTGTCATAAAAGTCGTCATGGATGTCGTTTTATACGTTTTAGGGGGCCCCAATTTTGAAAATGATGACCATTTTGGAATCCAAAATGGCGGCCATGCACTATGCCATAAAAGTCGTCATGGGTGTCGTTTTATAGGTTTTAGGGGGCGCAGATTTCGAAAATGATAACCATTTTGGATTCCAAGATGGCGGCCATGCACTATGTCATAAAAGTCGTCATGGATGTCGTTTTATAGGTTTTAGGGGGCCCCGATTTAGAAAATGATGACCATTTTGAAATCCAAAATGGCGGCCATGCACTATGTCATAAAAGTCGTCATGGGTGTCGTTTTATAGGTTTTGGGGGGCGCAGATTTCGAAAAAGATGACTATTTTGGATTCCAAGATGGCGGCCATGCACTATGTCATAAAAGTCGTCATGGATGTCGTTTTATAGGTTTTAGGGGGCGCAAATTTCGAAAATGATGACTATTTTGGATTCCACTTTTATGACAAAATATGTAGCCGCCATCTTGGATTATAAAATGATCATCGTTTTCGAATTCTGCACTCCCTAAAACCTATAAATCGACATCCGTGACGACGCAAGTTATCTTTATTTTCAGATCTAACAAATTGCTACAGAATACAAAGGACAAAAAAGAAGCGAGGAGGTAATGAAACAAGCAAAAATACAGATGATTCCTCGACGCAATTGGGTGATTCTTAAATTGTGTCCAGTTTTTTTTTGTCATAAAAGTTTATATTTTTCACATAATATATTACTCTCACAAGTTCCGTGACATTTCGACCTTCTAATTTTTTAAGTAAATGTTTTTGTTTATCTATGAGGATCTCACTAGAATAGTATAATCAAGGTATGTTTATATTTGATGAATGAAATAGTAACGCAAAAAAAAATATATTTGTGTCTTATATTCCTGCCGAAGACTTTTATTTTACCTTTTCCTTCTACACAAGTTTGGCCAAGTAATAAGAATTTAGGGCTCTCAATTTTATTTTGACTTCTACAACAGTAAAGCTACGAGGCCATGTTTGGTATCGTTTTCGTATAAATTCGCAGTACCAAATTTAGTTAAGGTATCACATTGACACCATTCCGAAGTAAAAACATATAAACTTATTAAAATACTTTCTTTTAAACTCCTCTTCACGCTTAAACTGCTGAACAGTTTTAATTTAAATTTGGTACACATATATTTTGAGTCCCGAGACAGGATATAATAAGTTATCTCAAAAATCATCCTTTAAAGGTGTGAAATGAGGTGTAGGGGGGAAGTCAGAATTGACTTCTTGAAGTTAATACTGTTTAAGTTTAGGTTTGAAGTCATGTTTTTAGGGTTCCGTACCCAAAGGGTAAAACGGGACCCTATTACTAAGACTTCGCTGTCCGTCCGTCCGTCCGTCCGTCCGTCTGTCACCAGGCTGTATCTCACGAACCGTGATAGCTAGACAGTTGAAATTTTCACAGATGATGTATTTCTGTTGCCGCTATAACAACAAATACTAAAAACAGAATAAAATAAAGATTTAAATGGGGCTCCCATACAACAAACGTGATTTTTGACCAAAGTTAAGCAACGTCGGGAGTGGTCAGTATTTGGATGGGTGACCGTTTTTTTTTTGCTTTTTTTTTTGTTTTTTTTTTTGAATTATGGTACGGAACCCTTCGTGCGCGAGTGCGACTCGCACTTGCCCGGTTTTTTCATCATTTTTAACTAAATCAAAGATGTAGACCATCCCAAATTTCATATAAATCGGTTCAGCGGTTATTGATTTCCCGTACAAATTTCCACGCCACTTTTCACACCTTCAAAAAATGATTTTGGTTATAAGATCTATCCTATGTCCTGTTCCGGGACGCAAACTATTTCTATACCAAATTTCAACGAAATCGGTTCAGCGGTTAAGCGTCAAGAAGAGTTTCAAAAAAACCGGCCAAGTGCGAGTCGGACTCGCGTATTAAGGGTTCCGTACATTAAGTCCGACTCGCGCTTGACTGCACATTTCTAATAGGTTTTCCTGTCATCTATAGGTAAAGAACTATTTTGTGTATTCAGACGGACATACATACAGACGCACGAGTGATCCTATAAGGGTTCCGTTTTTTCCTTTTGAGGTACGGAACCCTAAAAAGATTTATTTTTATTTTGTGGAATGGTGTCAATGTGATATCTTAAATGGATTCAGCACCCCAGATTTATACGAAAACGATACCAAACACGGCCTAGCACCTTCACTGATATAGATCTATCAAGATAAAATTGAGAGCCCTAAATAAACTTTCAAGAGCGGATATCTCAAAAACTATTCAACATATCGAAAAAATTGACTGAATAAACTTGTAACAAATTAAATTAACTTTCATTTTGTATAAGTGGCCATGTCGCTGAGATGCATAGTTTCCGAGATATAATCGAAAAACGGGAAAATGGGACCTTCAAAGCCCCCTCTCTCCCCCCCCCCCGCAAGGGCTACTGCCGGGGACTTTTGATATGTTCACCTCCTAACTTGTCAAACCGAGTTACGGAGTCAAAAATTGTGTTCCGAGCATTTCCCTCTACAACTTTTGGAGCATTCGTTGCCTGACCTAAGTCGCTTATTGAATTTCTTTAAAAACTTTTCTGTAAAAGGTTGACGGGTGTTGGGTGTTTATATGGTTTCGGTCGATTATTATCATTTGCATTGCCCATGATGACTTACTAGAATTACGAGCACACGAGACACCAATAGTAGTTTGACAAACCTTGGTTTTCAAGAGGTATTTTATATTGACATTTGCTGTCACAAATTTGCTGTCAGATTTAGTCGCAAACCGCACGCAAAGTGCACACAAATGTGTCGACACCTTGTTACGGAAAAGTGTAGACACGGCGACGACACTTTGTTTCGAAACAATTCTAGACACATTGTGTGGACTCTGTTACGACACATCTGACATTTAGTTACCACTTTGTGATTCTGCGACTGGAATGGTTATATGGGGACGCTACGCTCTTCCAGTCAACAATTCAGCAGTGTCATGTGAAACGTCGTGACTCTAGTGCGACGCGACACTCTTCGGTTCAAGAATATATTGTTACGTTATTTCACGTAGATAACTACATACCTAAGGTATAGGTAAAAACTTAGTTTAAAGCCCCTCTTGCATGTGTGAGTGAAGCGTTCGAATTCACATTCCATTTTTGATATTTGCAATAGGTACCTATACTTGGTCAAGCAGATCTTGTCAGTAGAAAAAGGCGGCAAATTTGAAAAATGTAGGCGCGAAGGGATATCGTCCCATAGAAAATTTGAATTTCGTGCCTTTTTTTACTGACAAGATTTGCTTGACCGTCTATAACATAACGGTTTGTAAACTCATTAATTGCTTAGGTATCTTTTAAGTTGGGTTATTCCTGTCCACTTATGATTCTATTGTCATGAATTCAAAATAATATACGAAGATACAAACTAAAATTAAAAACAAAAATTAAAAACTAGACTTAATAATAAACTATAAACAGAAAATTTGCCCCAAATCGCCGTCTATTGGCAGCGTGCACAGAAGGCTGGCAGCATTGCCACGGTGTATGGCAATGCTGATCCGCTGTGCTAGATATGACCCAGCCCTCTGGTCACGCGTCAATTCAACTAACCTGCGGCTACATTCGCTGAAAACCCTGTGGGCGCTTTCCCCCCAAGGCCACATAGTCTCAACCCCAAACGGCTCAAATATGCAACCACTAAATATGGTTGCATACTTGCGCCGCGCGCTTGAGAAGCTCGGCCAAATTGGCAGCCGAGCCAGCCTTCACTGCAGTGCCGTGGAGATGGGACAGCGCTAGGGTATCGGCACAGGTTGCGTCCCAAACCAGCGGCCGTCCCATCTTCCATGGCACTAGGGTCATACCGTCGGGTCTTTTACCGTCATCGCGGGCGAGGCCGATAGGTTCCAAAACGGCCGGTGCTCCCCCACTGGCTAAGGCCCGACGGATGATATCATTGAGGCTGGCATGGCGGGGGGCACGCCCAGCGCAGCGCTTCCGCCGCAGGATATACCATTTGTCAGTAATTGTCTTTGTAAATTTTACGTTGTTCATGAATATACAAATCAACAAGTAGTTAAGTACCTACTCTTTTTTTCTCTCTCACTCTCAAGGGAATCAAAATTAATAGGATACTTCCCGTTGACTTAGAACTATCTATGAAATTTGGCAAGTAATATCGTAATACAGGTACAGGAAAAAATATGAAAACTATAAATTTGTAAAGAAATAAAAAAATTAAAAAAATAAGTTTGTAATCTGCTAAAACCTTAGAATTCTTTATTTATCAAAAGTACCTACTATTATGAATAATAGATTCTTTTTATTTCAATTATTACCTACTAACCTACATTAATATTTATTAAATACTACTTCAGCGACATTACCATTCACGACACATTAATTAATCGTTAACTTTCTGTGTACAGACGAGCTAGGGCAACCAGATATTGCAATGAATATTGGGCATAATTTTCACCACTCTCTCACATTGTTCAAAAACTGACGAGAAAGTTGTATTTTATCCACATGTGGGGCAAAGTAATCAAATGATAATTTTGAGTTGTTTCCTTATGTTAGCTGGTAAATAGTGGTCTGTGTCTAAAAATTTGTGAAATTTAAACGTGAATTTAAAAATTAATATCGAATTCAAATGGTTTAGAATACTCGTAAATTAGAGGTATTCCTGTAAAAGTGTTTGTTTTAATCCGAAAATCGCTTTTGACAGTGTTGTTGGTATGCTAGTGTTTGGTTCAATAATGTTGTCTATTTACAAATGTAACACGGGAATCTGTAGAAATTGGAATCTATAGTATTAGGAATCTGTAGTATCGGTAATCTGTAATATTGGAAATCTTTAGACGTGGGAATAATTCTGTTAAACGAGAAGTCGTCCAAACACCAAACATGATACATTCATATACTTAGGTACTTATATAAACTAATTATTTTCAAATCGAAGGTACTCTGATAAATTAATTGTATTTATTTATTTACCTACTTGAAGTATTCAATTAACTAATTTCGGTATCAATTTTCTTGATAAAATGGGTGACGGAATGAATGTCATAACCTGCATGTTTTACATCGTTATAGCATAAAATAACTCTTTTTCTGGTAATGTTAAAAAAATAATAAAATACAATTTCAAGAAAATAAACATAATGATCGATCTAACTGTTGTTTTCTTATTTACTACCTTATCATTGTATTTCTCAGTTTAGTTATACTTATTTCCGTATAATCTTTACAACATAAAATAACTCGTTTTCTAGTTTGCCGATAATGTTAGAAAATAATAAAATACAATTTCAAGATAATAAACATAATTATCGATCTAACTGTTGTTTTCTTATTTACTACCTTATCATTGTATTTCTCAGTTTAGTTATACTTATTTCCGTATAATCTTTACAACATAAAATAACTCGTTTTCTAGTTTGCCGATAATGTTAGAAAATAATAAAATACAATTTCAAGATAATAAACATAATTATCGATCTAACTGTTGTTTTCTTATTTACTACCTTATCATTGTATTTCTCAGTTCAGTTATACATATTTCCGTATAATCTTTACAACATAAAATAACTCTTTTTCTAGTTTGCCGATAATGTTAAAAAATAATAAAATACAATTTCAAGATAATAAACATAATTATCGATCTAACTGTTGTTTTCTTATTTACTACCTTATCATTGTATTTCTCAGTTCAGTTATACATATTTCCGTATAATCTTTATAGCATAAAATAACTCGTTTTCTGGTTTGTCGATAATGTTAGAAAATTAATAAAATACAATTTCAAGAAAATAAACATAATTATCTAACTGATAAATGCTTTATAAAATTATTAAATTTAAAATTATTATTTAAAGAAATGTGTACCGTAAACCGGGGATACTTTGATCAATTTTAGAGTTTGGCACCATTTTTTGACGATCCTAATATACCTACGTAAAAATATTAAATAAAAATATAATAATCGGTTTTTTCTCTTCTTACCGCCTGCCAAATAAAAAAAAATTAGGACTTATAATTTTTTCGGAAATAAATAAAAACAACGCGATCAAAGTTATATTGAGAATGGGGTACTTTGAAACCACTAATTTTTTTGCTGACAATTTAAAGTAGACTCGCTAAAAAGCCTGTAAAAAAAATCGGTTAAGTACTTTTTAAGTTATTTATATCTTTAACGTGTGGGGTTACTTTGATACCATACCAACAGATACAAATTAAAAAATTTAAGCGCTTATTACATTATTTACTATAAATAACGTAGGGATTTAACTTATCATTGCACTTAGCAACAGATTTTTGAATTGCAAGCCTTTCCGTTTCAGTAAATTTGGTCTGTACACCCGGGTTTTTGATATGTTGCCTTTATTTTTTTTTATTCGATGCGGCATGAATAGATTTTGTGCCCATGTTTGCGAGTGTTGTTCTTCTTGGTATTTTTTGTAGTCTCATTACCCGATATTATTTGTAATCTCTAGCAATATTTCTATAAAAAAACAATGCATATTTATTTATTGTAGAATTAATACCCTGGGCTGGTGGCCTTACGCACGTATAATAAAATACCTAAAGCAAAGCCGCAGGATACAATACAGCCAATTTCCACCCAGAAAGTTAATTCCATACAATAGAAACTGGTAAAAGAATGTTTAAAATCAGATGAGCAGTTCCGGAGATCAACTCCTACAATACCTACAAACTTATATGTAATTCTACAACCTCTACCTCTTTCACTGATTCAAACGATACCTATTTGTTATATAACTACTGAAAAAATACATAAAAAAATCGTAAGCTGCCAAAATAATTCATGGTGTTACTTTAATCTTTTGATCAATTTCACCACGTATAAGTGATCAAAGACACCCCGACCCATGGATTCCCCGGTTACGTGCGCATGTGGAGGTTGTCGAATTCAGGTATTTTTTTATAAACTCGCGAATAAACACTGATTGACCTAAGACACTATAAAATTTACATGTATTAATTATTGACACAAATACAGTCAAAGTTTTTCAACCAATTAAACCAGTGGGCGCAGCACGGTTCCATTTTTATCGTCTATCACTATGCGCGTCCCTTTCGCACTTACGTACTTGTTTAGTTACTTCCATAGTGTTATGTCATATGGAATTCTGTTGTGGGGAAAAGCGGCAGATATTCAGACAATATTTGTGCTGCAAAAACGAGCTGTACGTTCCATCTATGGACTGGGCGCTCGAGTATCCCTAAGAGAGAAATTCAAAGAAGTTAACATTCTTACCGTTGCATCTCAATACATACTAGAGAATATTATGTATGTTCGGAAAAACATCCACGAATTCAAGGTTAACAGTGATATCCATAACTATAACACTAGAAACAAACATAAGCTTGCCGTGCCCGCCCACCGCCTCCGTAAGGTTAGTACGTCTTTCGTCGGGAACTGCACACGTTTTTATAACAAAGTCCCCACTGATGTAGTGAATTTACCACTTCACAAATTTAAGTCGCACATTAAGCGCTCCTTGTTAAGTAAGGCGTACTACACTGTAAATGATTTTATAAACGATAGAGATGCCTTTAAGCAGGTAGCTTGATTTCATTAGTATAATAAGTAAATAAATATTGTTTTTTTTTTTACATTGTGAATTAAATATGCTAGTGTCCAGTAGAATTGACACATGAGACAATGATGTTCTCGCTTGATTAAATTGTTTAATTTAATTTTAGTTTTGGACACTTGGAGACCTTATACATCTCTAAGTATTTATTTATATATTTTATTTTTGATTGTACATACCTATATTTTTAATGTTTCTGACACTTAGAGACCTTTACATCTCTAAGTCAACTTAGGCTAGTAATTATGTGAAGCTATACTGTCTTTTTATGTAACATACGAGCACAAAATGCCGTGTCTTACAGCTACTCGTACATGTTATTACTATTTTAATATTATTATAGGCCGGTAGCTTGAACATGTCATGCTCGCTTAAAAGTCTTTGCTTACGGTGGCGTCGTTGATCGGGTCGCCACTTTCCCGAATGAAGGTTGAGGGAGGCGATGGCTGAGATACGCGTCATACTCGTGAACGGGTGCTGTTTGTGGAGACTGGTCTGTTTAAGCTAACACAAGCTATTATACTTAGTAACTTTATTTTTATTAATTAATTACAGTGAGACGCCTCATTCTGCTCTCGTATGTTTCTTTTCTCTTAATGAATGTATTAATTATACAGGATATTGACTCTTGGAGACCCTATACATCTCTAAGGATAACTTGATAAACTATATAATCTTATAGTTCTGACACCTAGAGACATTTACACCTCTAAATATTATAGTTTTTTTTTGTATTTTGTATCTGTATTTTTTATGTAATTCGACATTAAGAGACCATATACATCTCTTAGTAATTGTAATACGTTAGATTGAATTCTTAGTTTTATTTTATAAAATTGTTGATGTTATTATTTTTGCATGTATGTAAATTCAATGATGACGTGTAAAAGTGCCCTTGTGGCCTATTTGCTGAATAAATGTTGATTGATTGATTGATTGATTGATTGATTGTTAGAACGTGACAGGCATGGTGACAAGGGATAAAAACGCGACCGTGCTAAGCCGCCAGGACGAAAAGCGTACTCGCCATTAATATTTTTTTTCTAGACGAAATAATAATATTACACTCGCATCCGCTTACTGCGCGGTGAAACAACTATCAGTGTTGCCAATAAAGAAAAAATAACTGCGAAATTATTTTTCAACTCGTTAAAACAAGGACTTTAGTAGCGGAGAGAAGTTGCTATCAAAGTCGACCCGCAAATCAAAGTAACCCCGGTTTACGGTAATTACCGATACTGTTTCCGGTCGGGTCGGGGAATAGTGACTCGGCTCGGTTAGTATTCGTTACTCGCTGATTAGAAGTCTTACTTCTAATCTTCTAAAAATGCTTGTGGAGCTAAAATGGTTGGAAATATTATTGAAAATAGAAGATATCTTCGGTGTTAGCCGGTGGTTTGCCACGTGGAGTATTCCTGGAAAGTTATCTGTATTTTTAAGGTTGTTGATCGAATTCATTTTAGCAATATTTTTTATCCAGAGGAATGATACTATAAACAGCATTTTAGGGTTTATATTCCGAGCAAGCGAAAGATTCCAAAATTGAACCACGAGCGTAGCGAGTGGTTCGTAAAATGGAACCTTGAGCTTTGCGAGGGTTTCAAGGCACGAGGGTTAAACAAATTTTGCCACCAAGTGAAACACAACATTTTTCACCACACCAAACACCAACACAAGGAAAATACTAACTGTAAAATTTCAAACAAAATCAAAGCAAATCGATTCAAAATTAATGTGATTAAATATTTATCACTCAAAAACATAATTTAAAAGTCAATTCTACTAGCAAACATAAGAAACAAACTCAAAATTTGCATTAGATTACTTTGCCTCACATATGAATAAGGATATTGATTTTCTGCAAAATTTTAAATCAATATAAGTGTTACATTGATTATAGAGTTAGACCTAGAAAAGTCGCCAGCGATTTTGATAGCCCACGCAGTGCAATTGTTATTTATACGTCATAATTTCATAGAAGTTTGAGGTTTGAAATAACACTTGCACTGCGTGGACTATCAAAATTTCTGCAGACTTACCTTGGTCTAATTCTACTACTTCTACTCTATTGCGGACCGAGCGGTTAGCAACTTAACAACGTATCTGCTCTCTTTGACATTACCATTCACGACACATTAATTAATCGTTAACTTCCTGTGTACAGACGAGCTAGGGCAACCAGATATTGCAATGAATATTGGGCATAATTTTCACCACTCTCTCACATTGTTCAAAAACTGACGAGAAAGTTGTATTTTATCCACATGTGGGGCAAAGTAATCAAATGATAATTTTGAGTTGTTTCCTTATGTTAGCTGGTAAATAGTGGTCTGTGTCTAAAAATTTGTGAAATTTAAACGTGAATTTAAAAATTAATATCGAATTCAAATGGTTTAGAATACTCGTAAATTAGAGGTATTCCTGTAAAAGTGTTTGTTTTAATCCGAAAATCGCTTTTGACAGTGTTGTTGGTAAGCTAGTGTTTGGTTCAATAATGTTGTCTATTTACAAATGTAACACGGGAATCTGTAGAAATAGGAATCTGTAGAAATTGGAATCTATAGTATTAGGAATCTGTAGTATCGGTAATCTGTAATATTGGAAATCTTTAGACGTGGGAATAATTCTGTTAAACGAGAAGTCGTCCAAACACCAAACATGATACATTCATATACTTAGGTATTTTCAAATCGAAGGTACTCTGATAAATTAATTGTATTTATTTATTTACCTACTTGAAGTATTCAATTAACTAATTTCGGTATCAATTTTCTTGATAAAATGGGTGACGGAACGGATAACCTGCATGTTTTACATCGTTATAGCATAAAATAACTCTTTTTCTGGTAATGTTAAAAAAATAATAAAATACAATTTCAAGATAATAAACATAATTATCGATCTTTAACTGTTGTTTTCTTATTTACTTTATCATTGTATTTCTCAGTTCAGTTCAGTTATACATATTTCCGTATAATCTTTATAGCATAAAATAACTCGTTTTCTGGTTTTGTCGATAATGTTAGAAAATAATAAAATACAATTTCAAGAAAATAAACATAATTATCGATCTAACTGATAAATGGTTTTATAAAATTATTAAAATTAAAATTATTATTTAAAGAAATGTGTACCGTAAACCGGGGATACTTTGATCAATTTTAGAGTTTGGCACCATTTTTTGACGATCCTAATATACGTAAAAATATTAAATAAAAATATAATAATCGGTTTTTTCTCTTCTTTCCGCCTGCCAAATAAAAAAAAATTAGGACTTATAATTTTTTCGGAAATAAATAAAAACAACGCGATCAAAGTTATATTGAGAATGGGGTACTTTGAAACCACTAATTTTTTTGCTGACAATTTAAAGTAGACCCACTAAAAAGCCTGTAAAAAAAAATCGGTTAAGTACTTTTTAAGTTATTTATATTATATCTTTAACGTGTACTACTTTGATACCATACCAACAGATACAAATTAAAAAAATTAAGCGCTTATTAGATTATTTACTATAAATAATAACGTAGGGATTTAACTTATCATTGCACTTAGCAACAGATTTTTGAATTGCAAGCCTTTCCGTTTCAGTAAATTTGGTCTGTACACCCGGGTTTTTGATATGTTGCCTTTATAGGTAGGTACTTATTGTATGAAGTTCTATAAACATATTGTATGCTTTCGATGCGGCATGAATAGATTTTGTGCCCATGTTTGCGAGTGTTGTTCTTCTTGGTATTTTTTGTAGTTTCATTACCCGATATTATTTGTAATCTCTGGCATTATTTCTATAAAAAAACAATGCATATTTATTTATTGTAGAATTAATACCCTGGGCTGGTGGCCTTACGCACGTATAATAAAATACCTAAAGCAAAGCCGCAGGATACAATATAGCCAATTTCCACCCAGAAAGTTAATTCCATACAATAGAAACTGGTAAAAGAATGTTTAAAATCAGATGAGCATTGCTTTTTTTCCTCGCATAATGCATTGTAAAATATTGTATGATACAAGTGTGGAAATTATAAGTATGCTAAGCCCGTTCCATTTGCCGCACAATTTTTATTTTTATTTTTAATTATTATATTTTGTAACCTATGTATGCTTTTTGTGTTGCAATAAATGGTTTCTTATTCTTATTCTTATAAGTAATAGTATAATCTTACAGAACGGCTACGCACCGCCCCGCCCCGACTCGCATTACCTCGCCCCGCGACTGGCCGCGACATGAATCTGGCGGACTTCTAGCGAATCTAGCGTCCTCTCAGTAAAGCGACTTACTCACACATACACAATGACGCGTGTACAGACGTGCCGCGCACACATATAAACGCAAATGATTTTTGATGTACGGCGTGTCCGCCCTGTGGTAGAAGTACCATTTTCTGGCTCTGTGTCTGTGAATTGTATTGGCTAAAAAGAAAAACCGGGCAAGTGCGAGTCGGACTCGCGCACGAAGGGTTCCGTACCATAATGCAAAAAAAAAACGAAAAAAAAAAGCAAAAAAAAACGGTCACCCATCCAAGTACTGACCACTCCCGACGTTGCTTAACTTTGGTCAAAAATCACGTTTGTTGTATGGGAGCCCCATTTAAATCTTTATTTTATTCTGTTTTTAGTATTTGTTGTTATAGCGGCAACAGAAATACATCATCTGTGAAAATTTCAACTGTCTAGCTATCACGGTTCGTGAGATACAGCCTGGTGACAGACGGACGGACGGACGGACGGACGGACAGCGAAGTCTTAGTAATAGGGTCCCGTTTTACCCTTTGGGTACGGAACCCTAAAAACGGAACGCTACCAGGGGGCCGATTTTTGAATTTCAATCGTTCGATTTCGTCACCCGAAAATCGGTGGAAAACGGCGAAATGCTAATTTTTGAAATACGAGCGATAGAAATTGGGAATCTAGTGGTATTGACCACTCGTTTTCAATTCTATTAGTAGAATTTAAATGCCTAGTATGGGAGATATTATTGAACAAAATACACGAAATCGAGCGGTCGAATTTCAAAAATCGGCGCCCTTTATTTTTCCAGTCTTCTACATATTTAAGATTTATTTTTGAAGTGAAAACTTCTTTAGCGGCGCTGAGCACTTTTTGAGGTGGGGTAAAAATGATAAACTCGCAGCGTAACGTAACGTAACGCTGACGTCATGTGTCACGGACAATGTTATTCACCAAAGAACTTTAGTCATAACGTATCATAGTCAGTTCAATTATTTAAAACTGGACTTTTATATTAAGCAATAAAGCTCAATCAATGTTCTAATCTAGTACGGGCTGAAATACGAGGATCTCACAGTTACATTCTAACTTTATATCACTCAAATATAATTCAACTAAGCTACATCTTGATGAAATCGCTAATAAAAGTGAACTCTAGTACTGGTGAATAAAACTCAAAATATCATGACCAAATATATTTAGATGCGAGGTCTGCAAGGTAACTTTACAATTTCTATTCGAATTTTAAACAATTAATTTTCACTTCAAAAATAGTTGTCATTGTCAATTGATTGTAATGTCACCTGTCGACAATGTCAGTGTCACGTGTTTCTATAAATAATATTATCGTCTGGAATAGTCTGGAATGGAAAACTCGTTTATTTTGAATCCCTAAATCATTAGTTTCAAAATACCTACGCTATAAATTTGTGAAAGCGGATTCCAGAAATCTGCCTAAGTTATATAATATAACTTAGTTTTAATTGAGTATGTATCCATATAGCATCCAACTCCAACCATAACTTTGCTGAAATCAGGGGAGCAAAAACACAAATGTAAGTTACCTACATCATAGGTATATATTTTAACTGATCCAAATTTGTAAGACGATTGGATTCATAAAATCGTTACAAGCGTCCATTGCTAAAGGTAGCTTAGCACCCAGTGGGCAATGACCTTTTATTTATGTAGACGTGTGACGTTCATAGTTGACAAAACTAAAATTTGATCCAACGATTTTGACAACTTGACAGGTTGGCGTCACCCATACGACTAACTAAATATAGGTTCCGGAAGCGAATTTACAAAAGCTATACTATTTCAGTCACGACGCAGATTTTAATAGGTGAGCTTTTGTTTATGCATATTACTTGACAATATCTATACCGTTTCGGTAAAAAGTAGTCACTGATATAGATTAGCTTTTTGCATACATATTTTCAAATATTATTCACGCCAAAACCTAGTCGAGTTTAGTAAGTTCAGGCACGTTTGAATGTGATATCTAAATTTTAATAATACTCATTTACTCAAATGGTTTAGATTTTGTCGCGATATATTTAAACATTAATGCTCTCACAATACCTAGTCGAGCGGAGTCTCGCCGTCATTATTCAATATTATTCATCGAGTATTATTTGTATGACACTAAAGTTCACTGAATATTGATTTCAACAATAATTTTTTTACTAAATTACTTTTCACCTAGTATTCATGTAAATTGCCAAAAAAGTAGTTTAGGTTAGTTTGATCTGCAACCTCCAAGAAAACGAAATGTTGCTGGAAAAGTGGGTTAGGTTAGGTTAGAACTGCGACCCCCAAGAAAACGAACTGTTACCAAAAATGTGGGTTAGGTTAAGTTAGAACTGCGGCCCTCAAGAAAATGAACTGTTGCCAGAAAAGTGGCTTAGGTTAGGTTAGAATTGCAACCCCCAGGAAAGTGAACTGTTGCCAGAAAAGTCGTTCTATGTAAAAAAAAAGTCGGGTCGCTGTTTGGTCGCAGTTCACCTAACACGCTCTTCCTCGCTTCGCTCGTCGTCGCACCTATCTTGAACTCCGTCAAATGACTAGACGATATCGTATTAATAAATATCTAGCAAGTTGAATGATTTGACCAAAGAAATGTACTCCAAACGTTGTACTATGTAGTAATAATCTACTTAACAATAATTCTATAATGTAAAACGTTGTCATGATGAAAATTTGGCGAATGTTGGTTGCCAAAGTAAATCATCTGCGAAAAGTTGTCTGGCAAGTGAAATTCGGACAATAAAACTTCGGAGAAAAGGCAGAACACCGTAGTAAATCTTGGTCCTTAAATAAATCATCTACTTCGTTATGTACCAATGTATTATAAAATACAGTCGACTTATAATTGTATTACGATTTCACATTAAACATGTCCTAATAAGAAATCTCACCTGATATAGTTCTTCAATGAAAAAAAAAATTAGGCATTTTTAAGTAATTAGCACGAACGGTTAATTAATACAATACAATCGGAGTCATTACTAAAATATTATTCAAGTTTAGATCGCAACAAACTAGCATTTGTAGCAACAATATCCATATTAATTTAGCCAACAAAGTCTATACGATTTCAGTAAATTTCTGTACTGTAATGGATTAGGGTTTGGTCAAGTTTTGTCCAAACAAAAGTTAATCCAGTTCAGTTCGCATCTGGACCTTATCAGTATAGGCTTTGTAAATTCGCGTTCCGGAACCTATATTTGATGGCTCACAATCGTGCGCCTGGTACCAGATCTACCTCTTTTTACTTACATCCATGCCAGTGGGTACTTTCTACCGGCTTGTCACCATTGTTTGGATATCGTACTATACTACTATATTAGGAACATGCCAATTTTGCTAAAGATTATGCGATTTTGGTATTAAGAAAAGGTAATAGGATAGATATTTGCTGAGAGGGTCGAATGGATTTAATTTACCCGAGTTTCAAGTTAAGCGACACATTTATTCCTCCTATTCAATTGTTGCTTAGTTATAAATAAACATTTTAATCTGCGTACTAGTCACATGAACAGTGCAAGCCGTGCAAGGCACTAAATAGAATCTGGCAGGCTATAATTATGGTTCAAACCTATCAAGTAGTTGGTCGAACGAATAAAACGCAACGTCATATGTAACAATTTTTATTTTACCAATATTAATAATATATTAACATACGTGGTCCAAAGCCACCTGACTCTGATAATAATATAATACAAAGAATTTGCACAAGAGGTCACTGAACCCATAACAAAAAAACAAGAGCTACGACTATAATCACCGCAATACCAATTGGCCACTGAGCTCATAACGCCATCTCCTTTACCCTTGTTGAGACCAACCAAGAGTGAAAGAGATGGCATTATGACCTCAGTCGCCAGTTGGCATTGCGACTATAACTAGCGAGCCGAAGGCCCGCAGGTAAAAAAGGAAAAACACCCTTGAAGTAAACATTTTATAATATATTAATCGTTATCACTATTTAAAACTACTCGGGAGGCGATGCTAGGCCTAAATCAGACGGCCTATAACGGTCATATTTTTATCACTTATCGCTAGCGATAAAAACGCAACCGTCATCCGTGTGTAGCTTTGCGACCGCCCCTTTACATGAACTTCACATTACTCGCTATCATTATACATTATATACAATGGGAAATAAATATATTATATGCACGACAAAATATATAATCGTGTATGTACACAGAACCGCACCCACATATCACAAAATATAATCGCGTCCCCCACGGCCTCGGAGCGGCGGGTTACAGTGTCCATACACCACTAAATGCCACTAAAGTTTAAATTAACATTTTTGGTTTCCACATTGTACAAACAACTTCGTCCAAAAATATCTCTTACAAATCCCACCCGTGGACAGTCTGAAAACTTTTCAAAATTATACAATAGAAAAGTCTAGAAATCGTAAAAAAAATTTTGGGTCCAAATGCGTCAGAAATGAAGTCTTGGTTGGCGAGTCACAATTTTAAATTACCTCTAAAACATGATTGGTAAAAGTTCTAAACCAACTTGCACAAAAAATCTTTGATCCCGAACCCCGAACAAATATGGTGAACAATTCGATATAATTTCAAAAGTTTAGCAGAAAATATACACTGCAATAACATTCAACTTATTAAAATATTTCAATCGAAATGTTAAGACAAGCATCGATACAATAATATCCGCAGTCAAAATTCCGAATTTCTTTTGTGCAAGTGATCTGTTATCGGATTCGGTACATCATAAGACAATTTAAAGCTTACGGCGAAACTTATCGATGTGAATTTATATCGTTATCCAATATCCATAATCGGTACAAGGAGACATAACTACTAATTTAATGTACTTAACACATCACCTGTCGTTATACTATTGACTATCGCGCGGTCTTTGCCTCGCTCGAACGGGTGTATATAGCTCGAAAGCAATGCCTCTCGCCTATGTAAAAGTAACTTGTATTTTTACATAACCCATTTGAATTTTGACGTATATTCTATATCCGTTCTACGTTTACATAGACAAGAGTCACTTCTTAAGTTTAACCTAAAAACTACGTGAGCTACATTTTGGAAACCATTTATACGGTACAGCGTGTAACTGTACGGTAAAAACAGAACTCCAACTCATTTTAAATCTTGTAGCGATCAGCGTTACCTTTCTATGAAAAACGACATTTTCAACGCATGATTTAAATAGTATTCACAATAAGAGAAAAGACTAGCGTTTTAATGTCGTTTTTAAAATAGAAACCGAAATTCTAAAGGAAAACAACTAAAATAATACAGTAAAATAAGACCTTTTCGGATAGTAACGCTTGTCGCCGTAGTATTGGTATTACAAGGGCATAAGTCGTATCAGTAAATTCATTAAATTCGATGCTGTATGAGTAACGTAAGAAATAAAATTTTAGAAGCTTATTGGATAAAAAATGAAGAAAAAAAAATAAGTTACTTTAAATTCAAAACAGCAGCGAATAAGATAATGAATTTAAAGAGTGGTTCATGATCTCACTTTACTCAAGGCAAGCGCGAGACAAACTTATTTGTTCATTAAATGTTGTCATCCCCAACTTTAGCCCTTTTAGAGTTTTCGCAACATACTCGACGCGAAAACTGTAGCGACCTTTTAAGGCCACTGTTCCATCATGCTGTACAAAGATACACTAGAATGGTATAGCAAGTTTATGCTTGAGGTCAATCAGAATGGCCTAACTATTCAATGAAACCAAAGTGATAGTCATTTTACTATTTATTTTCAATTTCAATAATTTCAAAATAACTAAAGTTTGAGGTTATGAGGAAACTATCAAGTAATGCATACATTATTGGCCACTTCTATTGACACTTTCTTATTTAGACTTTTATAGAAAAGCTAAGACAACAAACTTTTTATTTGCAACTGCGTATTTTACCACTCCATGAGCACATGTACATATTTAACACTCGACATACCTAGCCGATGTACGAATGTTTGTATTTCAACGTAAACAAAACGCTTTGAACAATAACGGCCTCTAATGAAAACATACCAATGGCGAGCACAACCGAAACATATTCTTAAATAAATAAAATAAACTAATGTAAGTTGTACAACCATGAAAAGAAAATTCCTTATATTTGAGTTGCTTAACTTCAAACTTGTAACATAACATTGGTTGAACGATTGAGTCATTTGCTTTGATTTTTAAACTGAATTTAACGGACTCTGACACGGCCATCCTGCTTGACTGCGCGTCCTCGAGTTTATCAAAATGAATATCAATATTCCAATATGGAGTATAAACCTGGTTGTGCTAGCAATTGGCTACATAGATGGGTTCGCTCCGTCCACAGCGTTAATTTTGAAACTCGCGTCAGGCTCATAGCATTTCGATGGGCGACATAATTTGAACAAGACCCAAGACCTCACTGGCATGGACGTAGTCAAGGACCTTAAATTTAAACTCAATGCTGCGTCTGGGAAATTCCACTGTGGTGCGATATACGACGTCTATCTCATTTTTCATTTCTTTCTGCATGGTGATTCTCACCCTGCAGAGAAAGAACAATTCCGACGTGACCTTATTCAAGGTCATGTTCGCACCTCAACAGAATTGCCTAGACGGAACGTCCAGTTTATCCGCAGCACTGTGGAACGACGCCACACTTGTTGTTAGGATAGAGAATTTTCTGCTTTTCAAACATCTATGAAATTTGGTAAGGATCTTGGGAATCTGTTCAGGACTATCCCAAATTTTGAATATTTTTGTAAACACGATAAAACGTTATCATCGAATAACAGAAAATTCTTAAGTCAAACCACAAGTATGGCGTCGTTCCACAGTGCGCAGGTCCAGTGTACGACCGAGTGAGGTACTCTCGTTACCGGCTAGTGGGCGTGGTCGACGCGGCGGTCGGGCTAGTGGCCGACGGGCTCGACGTAGTTGGCCGGGTAGAGCCCGACGCGCCCGTCCTTGCGGCCCTTGCACCAGCCCTGCTCGTCCTCGTCTTCTAGTTTCTCGAATAGGTCGCCTGGAAATAAAATATCAAATTATATATAAGTGGTAAGTATTGTAAGAGACCCCCCACACTAGCGTCTTTCGAGCCACGGCGTGAAAAATGGTGTTGCTGCGCACCGTTGCCAACGTTGCGTCGAGCAACAGCCTTAGAATTGACTACATGCTGACGCTCGGGAGACGCTAGTGTGGGGTCTCTCGATCCGATTATGGAATTTTACCCTCATCCGGTATTTGAATAAAACGTATGGTGGTATTTGATGTCTTTGATACTTCGTACCTTGCCAAATGAAAATGAGATCCTAAGCGGCTTTTATATTGATTGTCACATACGATACAAAGTGGTATTAGACTCCTTGACTGTACAGCAGTAAAAAAACAGCTGTATGTACATAATTCTCCAATTTAATTATGTGCTATTTTATACATAAAATCGATTGATGTGTGCAGCACAATCTGTAACTAGGTATCAAATTTAAATAACGAATGAGGGTAGATTTTCATTAAAACGGACTTCCCTCTAAAATAATAGGGGCGATTACGTCATATTGCGCCGGTATGATTAACCACAACCGATTGCATATTAACCTTTACTTTAAATATATAATTTATGACTGATGGAACTATATATATGTGCATCGCCGGTGCAATGTGTTTGCGAAGCCCCTTCTTCATGGCAATAATAATCCTTTGTAAAGGTGGAGGTTCGCGCCGCGACAGAGACAGAAGACAGCGACCGGAGACCGCGACCGTCACTTGACGATAGGCAACATATAAGCGACAGTTCGCGAAGAGATCTAGACAGGAGACAGAGACGCGAGAGTCTCTATCTCTTCGTGAACTGTCGCTTATATGTTGCCTGTTGCCTACCGTCAAGTGACCGGAGACCTAGGTCTCCGGTCGCGGTCTTCTGTCTCGGTCGCTTGTCTCTGTCGCGGCGCGAACCTCCACCTTAATATGTACTAATTAATGTCAGCAATTGAAACTAATTTGCAAGTTTAAATTACGAACAGTGATAAATTCCAACAATCCCAGTATGTAACTGTAACTATGTAGTAGGGGTAGGGCGAGGTGTACAGTGCACCGTAAAAAGGGAAAGCTCGCCTCAGTCAAGGGTATAGGCGCGGTGGCACGGCACGACGATGGCGTCAGGCCGCCAGACAAGCTCGGTCTCTAAGGTACAGCAAAACAAACAGGTACAGTAAGCAACGGAATCGGTAGATAAATGCTGAAATGACCCGAGTTAGCGCAAAATCATGAGCGCGTCCCGTGCCACCATGCTTGAATCCTTTTCGGTCACTTTAATTAGTGTACTTTTATAATTATAAGCTTTTATGTGTTAGTAGGTGTTGAACTGTCATTTAAATTAGAATCCAATACACAATGAACGGATCTACATTCCGCAATAGGAGATTAAATTATACGCGTTTTTTAAAAGAAAACGGTACCTATCATACTTTCGAAGAACTTTTGTCTGATATATATATTTGCCAAATTCACACTTGTCCAAAAGAGATTTTTCTAAAACCGACAAGTTTCCACCTAATCTAATGGGGTTGGCCGGTTGAAGCATTTAGAAGATGGCTCCAGCATAGCTTGCTCTGTCAATCACTATCACATTCTTGTTTTTTTAAATAGAATATTATGCCCTGGATACCTGCACTTTAAGCCAAATCTCATAGACCTAGAGAGAGAACGGGGCAAGCTATGATGGGGTCATCTATGCAAACCTTTGACAGTTGCCAACCCTATTGCGTCCACGTGTTTTACAAATCACAAAATAGATTGATTTAAATAATGTACTGGGACAAATGTAATTTTGACAAACAAATACATCGGAAAAAATATATTGGAACATTGGTAGGCACGATGCAACGATATCTCGCAGAGTGGCACGGTTCGACGCATCTTTTCATTAACGGAGTTTTCGAAAATTTCTAGTTACTTAAATCTTCTTCGAACAAGTTCTCCTGGGGTCTGCCGCCCGGATCTTCAGCTGGGGAGATCTTGTAGGAATATAAGCCTTTTCTGAAGCTGACCTTACACGCCGGACTCCTCTCTGCCGGACTGTCCTTAGGGTCTCCCCAGATATATCGACGCGCATTCGATTAAATCCGATAGGAAAAAGCTTTATGTCCGCGCAATAAGAGCGAAAAAGCCGTCGACGCGTCGGCAGGCGCCGAGACTTTTTCGGTAGGGGAACCCTTAGATTCCTTGGATACACTAGACTGTACCCCTTACCTTGTCTGAAGCTGAGTTCATCGCTCTCCGCCCCAGTGTAATCGTACAGCGCCCGCACGGGCTGCCCAGGTTCCCCGGTATCAGTGAGCGCGCCACCGGACTCCTCGTCCCACTCGTCTTCTTCGAACGGGTTCTCTTGCGGTTTGCCGGGCGGCTCTTTAGCCGGGGAGCTCTTGTTGGATTTTGGTGCTGAGGCTGTGCCGTTCCTGGAATCGAATTGAAGCCTTTAGTCTGCAGTTAGGACACACTTTTAATAATCGGACCATTCTATTGAGCTCACAACAGTCACAACGCTGAAGGAGATGATGGAGGGAACTTATCGCAACCTCGAAACATTTTGTATCCGATGTTTCATTTGCCAAATGTTCATTTAACCAAACGCGTTTAAAAAAAAACTATAAAATTTTCAAAATGTTAGAAAGAGGTACCTTGTAGAAGCCATTAGGTTAGGTTAGATTTGTGACCTTTCTGAAAATCCGACAAAAAAAATTGGCAAACTAAACATCGGACAAATATATTTTTCGAGAGATTGTGACAAACTAGGTAACCGATAATACTCTATCGATTATTTTATTCAGGAAGAGAAACAGTGAGTGCAGGAACATGTAAGCACTTGTCCAAGGACGTTATGTATCACCTAAATAAAAAAATCAGGACATCGGGAAAGGGTAGGTACTAACGAATCCATCAACATTGGCTCCTCAGAAATGTCGGCGAAGGCGTAACGCGGATCTGCGATAGCGAGACGGAACGAGCCACCACGTGATACAGGCGCGTGCGAGGGACAGGATGCGCACGCGAATATCTCCAAGCGCTCGATACTGCAGGTAGGATAGGATCAAGGATTACGGTAAGTTCGGGGAGTACAGGTTTTACCCAATGATGTTATATGGATACTACTACTAAGGATATTATATGTATACTTTGGATAAGTACATTCCTGACAGCGTTACAGCATTATATTGTGGGGAAAAATTGTACCGACATCCGTGATTTAATACTTCCCCAAAAACTTGGAGTTTTTTCTCGCTAAAGAGCCTTTAACCCTTTTCCAGGCATAGTACGATTTATCGACCACATATGCGCCACTAGAATTTCAACTTTAGCATTCCGATTTAGGATTCAAATTAGATTGCACTTTCGGGAAATTTGAGTTGTCTTAAAATGAATCATCAAAGCTGGATTCATTGGAATATATTTGGATTATTCGGGAAAACCTTGTAGATTGCTGCGGCCTGGAAAAGGGTTACTGTTATTTTTATTTTACCACGTCTTATTAAAAAATAGTAGATACTCACGTGACAGCAATAGGCGCGCTAATGGTCTCCTTCTTGATAATGTTGTTCGTATTATTGGCGTTCGAAGTGTTGTTGTGGTTGGCTGGCGGCGGCTCGTGGTTGGCCTTCATCGCCATCTTGTTGTTTGTGATTGGCGGCAGCTCCTGAAGGTCATAGAAGAGTTAGAGCTGGTCGGAGGACGTGTACTCGATGTTTGTGTGAAATACTGCCTTTTGTTTTGGTCTCCTTCTTTTTTCTTACGAATAAGATGTAGATATATATTCGTTGACATAACCAATAATGTAGTCAAAAAAGACATCTTAATTAAATTAGAAGCCATGAGTTCTGAGGATAGAAATATTTTACAGAAATACTTTCGACACGGTATTATTTCACAGAAACATCGAGTAATCCTTCGTTATCAACTGTTATCGTTTTAAAATTCACATATATCGGGGGAATATAATATTTGTATTCAATAAATACTTTATAGGTATAAAATATATTTAACTATAAAATACAGATAATTGTTAATGGTTTCATTAATGATCATGCCAATATGCGATAAGCAACATCCATCATGCGACATCGATATAAAAATAAAATAAATAATATAAAATCGAAGCGGTACAGCTAGAATTGAAATGAGAATGACTCTCTGCCCACTCCCGTCTCTACAAAGAACTAAATCGCTTCATGCCAACTACCGAGCTCTTATATATTATAACAAAAAGATACCGTATACGTATATAACGGTAATACACGTTATACGTTTTCATTCTCATTTGAATCCCTTGAAGGGCCTACTCACGTCTGTCGGCTGCTCGGGGGGCGGGGAAGGGCCGGGACAAACTTGGTTAGGCCGCTGTGCATGTGGGGACTTAAACTATGTAGGGATACTTTTGGATGAACAATTGAATAATCAAAATTTGTTTCAGTGCGTTCCGTGTTTCGTTGACTTTGAGATAGAAACATTTTAACCGGAGTAATTTTACCCAGCAGAAAAATCTTTACATCAAACTAAGGTAGTCAGTTTTTGGATTATCAGAACAAAGTATTTACCTAACAATCAAATTGTTAATTTTATCTCTTTATACATAAAGAGAAAGGGAGAGGGAAGAAAAGTAAGCCCTTATAAGTATACTTATTGATGTTTGTTCATCCAAAAGTAAGGTGGCAGGTATGCCAATTAAATTTTAGACCCACACGTTTTGTCATCTCTTGCGTCACCTATTCTTAGAACACTTAATTTATTTCCTATAGTTTTTACTTTTTAAAACGTCTTTTACTAAACTTAATACTTTATCTATAATTGTCATACTCATAATAAAACTCACAACGAATCAACTCCGCACAGACTTAGCAGTAATAACGCGTGTAGTGCCATCATATTTTCAAAGGAATTTGACGTTTACTTTGGCACTTCCACGTCACTGCAAAGTCTTGATCTGACTGTCCCTTGCAGTTGACCAAACGGTGTGGATCTAAAACTGTCCGTGTCCGTGTTGGTGGGTGTCCGTGTACGTACGTCCTCGCTGACGGGGCGCTGGTTGAGCAGCGTGATGGGCGCGGTGGGCAGCGACTCCTTCTTGCCCTTCGCGATCTCGCGGAACTCCTCCGTGTACTCCTGCGCAACTAGCTAAGTCACACCCGGCTCGAGACAATGGGACATTCTACCGCTATACGCTACTTCCACCTAACCTCACCAGCTAGCCTCAGGAGCCCGTGGAACCGGACTCCGTGTATTCGAGTGTTTAATTGATCAGAGTGGACCTTTCGGTGATAATATTAGTTTTTTACATGTGGCTCACTAACTTTTTGAAAGTTAATATCCATGACGAAAGTCAACAATGGTTTGGTCGGTTTATACATATCGTAAATTCTTGGTCTACTACAGATGCTTTCAGGGAACAACAGCGGCAAGCAGGCCATCGATTAAGAACCACAGGGTAAGATTACTACTACTAGACTAAATCTGCACAAAAACAGATCAAAGTAGCTTTTGCTATTGACACACCAACCCTTATTAAAGATAAACTCAGATAATTTTGTTACATTTTTTACATTGCTACTGTATCAATATTGGACAAAAATAGATATTCTTTAAAATTACTTCTAAACTTTAAACGATTTAAGAGAATAACATTTTAGATGTAAGTACGCTATTTGAAAGTAGTTTGTCCCAGTCTCTGAGCAGTGCTTGGGCGAAATCAAAAGAAAACATTAAAAATAAAACGATTAATAAAAATAACACGTCCACTCAAAGCATGTTAACTAACAAGCTCCGGTCACTGGAAACATGCAGGTTACTGAAGAAACAGGAAAGTTAAGGTCCAATTGAAGGGTTATTCAAAACACAGGCGAGATGAATCGCATAATTTTAATAGTCACATATATTGCCATAATTGCCTGAGTTGAGTAAAACTTGAATATTTGAATAATCTTTCAGATCAGAACAAAATACCACAAAAAGTAGTAAAAACTAAAAAAATCTATGTTAAAATAGTGGTCGAGTAATAAAATCAGTTGCTGACACTGAACATGACCGTACGAAATAGCTGGCAGTGCTGTGCTGTCTGTGTATCGTTATTGATGATATTTCTAAGCCTAGTTTGTTCCAACTAAATTGCTTTCTATAATCGCCATCGAAATTGTCTTAGGGGAGAATCATGTCCTATCGCTTAATTGTGTCCTACGTACTAAAAACTTTACTTGGGTGTTTTCCCTATTTAGTTGTTTGCTCTGACCTACTAATTTACGTAAGTAATACGTGTTTTGACATCAAAAGACAGGCATGTATATTGTAATATTGTTTTATTATTTTGTACTGGTCTTCGTCTTCCACAGTCATTTCGATTGATTGCAAGCGCTGCTATGCGTGCTTACCGAATACCAGTAGAATTACAAAAGATTCAACTACTGCCATTACGTACGAAATATCAACCAAACTATTGCTATTAACTCATTCTAAATAGTGTTTCTGTCAATATTTCGTTACTAAAAAGGATTCATTAATTGTATAAGACTTGTATAGTCTCAGAAAAATTAGTGTGGGCAAATTTGGCGATACTACGACTCCGTATATTATGCGGTAACTCTGCTTATCAACATTTTACTTTTGACGATTGTTACCACAAAATATCCTGGTAAATTACCGATAAGAAGAGAGAACGAGTTTTTTAGTTTACAATCATCAATGATTTAATGACATGTTTTTTGGTGGTACATTCGGCACCAGATTTTTTCTCAGACTTGACACACCATATACAATCAATGATTCTTTGTTTATGCCAGTGGTTGAATCGACTGTAAATCGACCAGACCCGCAACGGTGAGGATGAGTGAGCGTGCTGTGATCTTTGCGTCTCTATTCGTCAATACTGTCGTCTTGCAACCCTCACGGTGTATGCCGCGTGTCACCGAAACCATCGTGAAGTCAATCAAAACTATCGTGTTAACCCGGTTCTTGGTTCTTGTGCTTGTACTAGGCGGTTAGCTGGTTTCGGGAACCATGTGTCCTAATGAATTACCTACGTTTTCAATCCTTAACAATAGATCTGTAGTGTTAAAGAGGTCTTCAATCAGCAACTCTTTACATTCACCTAAAAATCGCCTTGATATCATAATAATAACTATTTTTTTAAAACAACTCATATGAGACAAGTTGTATCCCTTTTGTAGTCCAAAATGAATAGCAGTGGCCGCAACCCGCTAACTAAATATCGAAAAATTAATAATCGCCATACGATAATTAAAAATGTTTTTGAAATATAAACACCAATTAAAAGTGACTAAGTGCAGTGATTGGATTTGTCTCCTAACCCGCATCAAAAGTGCAATCCTTGTTATACATTCTTGGTGCTAACCAGCCAACCGCCCAGAGGACCAATTCTTAGTTCGATCGAGATATCTTTCGTAATAACATACCTGACAGCTAGAGAACTTCTAAAAACGTAATTGGGTTTATAAGGATAAACTAAAGTCACCCGAGGGCCATAAAACGCACCCTCCGAACGTATATGCGCTCGAAGCTGATCGCCATACAATTGTTAAAAAAAAATATGGCGGTCGACGTTAGTGCGTTCCAAAGAGTTTACTGAGCGAGGAGCGAAATAATATTTGCGCGTCACTTCAAAACAAACGGACACCCGTTTGAGAGTATCTACAAAATGCGAGTAAATTTATGAGGATACTACTCAAGGACACGTCTCATCCAAAACAAAAACTAGAGTCAATAATGTCCACATCATCTATTTGGGTAGATGACATCTCGATCGATCACAGAAACTCGGGGCCCTACACCGTGACGGCGTACCATCGCGGCGTTGCCGTAGACCCAGCAGTCAGGCGCGACTCGGTCCTCCCCGCCGCCGCCGCCGCAGAACGGCAGGCTCGCGCGCAGGCGGCGCAGGCCGCGCGTCCACAGCCAGGCGGAGGTGGCCGCGGTGGTGGTGGCGGTCACGGCGCGAGTCAGCATGGCCGAGGCGGCTTCGGGGAGGAATTGGAATAGCGGCGTGGCTGACGGTTCTTCCTACCATATCACCACAGTATAAGAAGTCTTTATGAGGAGTCTGGTTGCCGGTGACCTATCTTCGAATAGTTTTTTGACTCACGTTCAAAATTCGAGATAAAATATACTTGAATGGGTAGGAATTGCTACAGCGTCGTGGCTGACTGCTCTTCCTACCATACCAGTAATAATGAATACTGTGTGCGACTGACGAGTACTTCCGATTTTCACAAAAATGTGTGACCACGCGTCTTTAGGGTACTAAGGTCTGCCTGGATACTGCGAGAATATATTTAAATCGACTATATCGAAAGACTAATAAACTACAAGTTTTTGCATTGCATGCTCAAATTACCTTGTAACTTACTAAATATTAGGTACACACATTAACGTTCAGACAAACAAATATTGTGGATCGCTAATAACTTTTTATGAAATTAACTACTGTACCTACCTACATGTCCTATTTAAAACTCGCTGTATCACTGGATTCCTTTAGATTATTTCCGAAAAGTCCCAACGGACACAATGACACAGAAGACGGACCATTTCACTATTATAATAATCAATGTAATGGGATGGTTCCTAATGATTCAATTTAGCGTAAGCCACAGGGAATAAGTTGGGTCGCTAGACTAATCTCGCCTATGAATTTATCATCCCTACTGAATATTTAAAGAGGTGAATTAAATTTCTAGATAACACGTTATTCAAAACATCAATCAGCCTAAAACTTGAGGTACAGAATTTTAGATTAGGTTTACGCACTTTGTAAAAAAAATGTAAATCCTTTTATCTGATAATAAGTTCAAATATTAATGAGATAGAGGTAAAGAATGCGAGGGCCGTCTAAAGTTTGCATAGTTCTTATATCGGTGCGGTATCACGTACAAATATGCTCAGCAAATATTGGCCAACGGCATTGGACGGTATTAACTAGATACAAGTAACTACAGATGCAAGCGTTAGAACTACTGGGAGTTTGAAATTTTTAAAGTACGTAGTGTCATGCTGATCTCATACTAGGCCTAGGTAGGTAAATATCTAGATCAAAGGAAAGCATTCGGTTAATACGATGCATAAATTATAGTTGCGTAAATATTGCTTTGCGTGGATGTCGGATATGATACCATCAATGTTCAATCAAACAAAACTTATCAGAAACTTTAGTACCTAGATTTTAATATGTGGCGTTATCAGAAAAGGTTCGTTGGTTGTCTATATGAAAATTCTAGAAAACGTCCATAAGGAGAACCGGTAATCCCCTTCGCCTGTAAAATTCACATAATATGTATACGTTTTTGTTTTACGCATTTCGGTAAATCTGCCACACCACACTTAACAGTAACAGTCTTAACAGCCATAGGAAATCTCTTTCAATTGTTTACCGTATTGCCACGCCATAAATTCCTGCTGCTGGCTGGTATGCGTTGCAGCAATACGATTTGATGTCCATTAATGGAAACTGAATTAATGGAAAAACTTAAGAAACGGATGTTTCGAACGTCTTTTTTTGATACATTTTTGACGAAGTGTCTTTAAATTTTGGTGATAAGTATTTCTGGTTGTTTGGTAGTAATCAGACCTCTACCAGAAAGTCAAAAATATCATCAAAATGTCCAAACACTTTATCAAATATGTTCTCAAAAAAAGGATAAACACGCTCTGATATTGACCCGATTGCAATTGATAGTAATCATAACCGACTTTTATAAGTATGAAGGTTCCTTGGCACATGACACAAGGAGGGGTGAGACAATACCTCAAACTGAGGCCACGCCATGGCCATATTAACGCCGTGGTTGTTGGCCCACCACTTCAGGTCCTTCTGGTGGTCCGCGTTGTTTATCGTGTGGTGGAACTCCTCGTAGATTTGGGGTAACCTGGAAACACCGGCGAATAAGTAAATAACAAAACATTCCACTGGTTTATGGAAAAAGTAAGAAAAGCCGAAACATTATAGGAGGGTCTCCTTGTGTATTTTAGCAGATTCAAACAAAACAATAATGCTAAGAAAACTAAATGCATTAAATTTTCTTTGCCGAATGTTAAACCAGTCGATACTAAGATACTTTTGAATAATGAATGCTTAGAGACGGTAGGCAAAGCACTGTTTCTTAGTTTAACATTGGACAAAAATCTACAATGGAGTCCTCATATAAGAACACTAGCAAACAAATTAAGTTCGGCCGCTTACGCTGTGAGGAGAATTAGACAATTGACTAATGTTGAAACAGCTCGCCTTGTTTATTATAGTTATTTTCATAGTGTAATGTCATATGGTATTCTGGTTTGGGGCAAAGCAGCTGACATACAGACTATATTTGTCTTACAAAAGAGAGCTATTCGTTCTATATATAATTTAAGGGTGCGTGAATCATTAAGAGAACTTTTTAAATAAATTAATATTTTAACTGTAGCTTCCCAATACATATATGATAGTATTATTTATGTTGTTAAGAATCTAGACTCCTTCACTAAGAATTCTGATGTTCATAACTATAGTACTAGAAATAAAAACAAGCTTGCTATCAGAAAGTTTCGTGTTCGTAAAGTACAGAAGTCATTCGTTGGGCAATGCATTCATTTTTATAACAAGTTACCTGAGGATGCTTTAAGATTACCCTTTCCAGCTCTTAACAATTACTTAAAAAAGTCATAGATGTTGAAGGCTCAGGCTTATTACAGAGTCGAGGACTACTTGACAGACAAACATGCATGGTCCAAACCAGAAACTGTAATAACGACAAGTAGCAATTAAAAGCATTGTATTATGTGTAGAGTTAAAGGTGACTCAGCTCAGGTAAGAAAGCACATCAAATTGTATGAAAGCATCTCATAACAATCAGTCAGATTCATATAATATGTATTCTCATTTCTTTTATTGATTTTATTTTCTTTTCCTTTTGTAAGAATTTGATATGTTTTCTGAAAGAGCTACGTATTTGTATAAAGTTATGTACTCACTGAGTATAATTGCATGAATTCTATAGTAATTTAAATTGTATTTTTCTTAATTACTCGTAATGCATGTTAATTATAAGATGTAATAATGTTTTGAAAAGATGTGTCCCGCCGAGTTTGTTGCCGGTCCCATATTGGGATACCCTCCTCCAATTGAGGGGGGATTTAAATCTTCTCGGGGCAGAGGTGTACGGTTGGAGCCGGTAAAGGTTTATTTGACGTTCATAAGCGCATTGTAATATGCCTACTTGAATAAACTATTTTTTATCTTTTATCTTATCTTATCTTTAATAACTCTTCGAAGCAACAGTGGGCAGCTCACAGCAGTACCTAAGCCAGCAAATGATTATGAATAGAGAGACAAAACTTTGGTTCTTGCTCAACAATGAGGATTGCTAATGGCAATCTTATTAAGATGGTGCGTCCACCATCTTAGAAACTCAGAACAAAGAGAAACTCAGATATATATCTGATAATGTTATGGATCCATTGGACAGTGGATGTGTCCACGTTGATCGGTTCATCAACCATCTGTTGCCAGAAAATGGATCCAGCTGATCCCTGGTAAAACCGACCTGCTCGCAATCCAGTAAGATGGTTTAACATAATCCGCACAGCCTTAGACATTAAGCAATGGAAGAAACGGCAGGACACAACCAGGGATAACTCAATGAGAGTACTCACGTAGGCTCCTGACTGATGTCGAGGCACTTGTGGAAGCTGAACAGCACGTCCTTGAAGAAGGTCAGCCGCTGGGCTTCCATCTGTTGACACCTCTCGAAGACACCGCTCATGTCCTCGATGTAGCGAGGATTGTAGGCGGTGATCTCGGCGAGAGCCGCTTGGTATTTCTCTCGGGACTTGGACACATCCTCGCGGCATTTGGATACGCGCTCCGCCATTTTCTTAACCTGTGACATAGAAAAGGGATACGATTAGTTACTCGATAAGAAGTTAAGAACAAATAAATAAGTATTTGTTAGGCACATAGCGCTACTGCGGGAAAGGATGGTATATATTGGCGATAAAGTTTAGAGAACCTAGCCAAATGAGAATCTTTAAAAGAAAACGTCAATGGAAATTGTTGTCGATAAACGATTTGTCATGTTAGCTACGGCCCAGTACAGTTTTCGCTAACAAATATACAAAATAAATGATTTCTGATGAACTTTTCTCTTAAGGATATCAACTTAGCCAGAAAAATAACAAGAACACTCAAAACACTAGCATATCTACATGACCGATTAACTCCTAAATCACTCTTTGTTTACGCACAACAAAGACATAAAACCGTAGCTCGCAAACTTGCCAATTTATCTTAACACAATGAAACAGTGCACTCAATGACCGAAACTCAAAAGTGTGTCAGTCGAAACTGGACCACATCCAACTCCCGGCAGTTCTTGATTTACAGATCGCACCGAAATCTGGGCCAGGAAATAAGTATTCAATTGGTAATGCGGATTGGATTTAATTTATTTTAAGCCAAAATTTCGCTTGTAGTCTTTATGCAGTAGACCGTTTTTTGATCAATGAAACTGCATTGCTTATGTGATTACTGATGTGCCGGCGGAAAATTTTCCAATATGGCTGATTTATCCCATGGAATTTTTTTAAGTTATTGGCTGTCCACACTATGTTAAATAATAATTATACAAGAGGATGCAAGTCTCTTGACGTGACGGGACAATTTTGAAAATGGCAAGTAAGTATCTACTAAAGTAGAAGCTTTCTACTTTAGCAACAGAAAGCCAGATGCCTCGGTAACCGGTGCAGTAGCTTAAGTGTTACTGAAGTATGAAGTGCTTCTGGTTTTATGTATAAATATTTGCCATTTTCAAAATTACTCCGCTTTCAAGTTACCATAATGAGTTTACGTCTTCAACCATTTCATATGCCGACTTTTAGAATAAGATTTGCGTTGAATAAAATTATTCCCCGTCTTTCCATTAAATTCCTCCGCCGTGCGCCGCTACGACAATTTCCGTAAACGTAACAACGTAAAGCCAGGTGATAAACTGAAGGAAATCACGAGACCCAGCGGCGTCGGCCTACAACCAATTCAATTATACTTTAAGCGCTTAGACTTAAGGTTTATAATGCAATAGGGGGTTGTGGTAAATGAAGTGGAGGAGCCAGACACTCTGTCTGCGGCCACCCCTCACTGAGCACTAATTGGATGCCATTTTGAGTTAAATTAACATAAAAATGAGCTAATTTAAAGTGGTTATTAAAATGGATCTATGGTTCGGTGTGCAATTATCAGAATTTGGTATTGTAATGTATGAAGTATTGCTTTTGTGGATAATAATTATTCCGTTTTTAGGATTGTGTTAAGATGCTGTTTATACGGCTTGCCAATGTCGATTAGAGATTTCTTTACTAGTAGGTGAATTAGAGCGATTCAACTTTTATCCACTATGTTGCTTGCAAATGGGTGTCAACTGTCAACTAAACACAACCTCACTTAATGCTTCATTCTTTCCAGATTCTCCGTAAATTAGGGATTATTTATCTAAACCAAACTATTAGCAACTACATTATATACCTACATAGCATACCAGCATGTAGATTTAAGTAAATGAAAAGGGATAATTTTACGCCAATAGACCGCATGCATAAGATTAAAATGCACTCCCTTAAAAATATATTTATTTTAGGACATCATCTTCTAGTTATATTATAACCTATGTATGTATTAGCATATAACACAGAACTCGAGGTTCATTACTGGGACTCGGGAACAATAGATAGGCATATGTACCTAAGTACTTATACATAATATTGTAGCGACACATATTCACACACTTACCAGTAAATGACGCTGCGAGAACAAAACGATGATGCATTAGTGCGATCTTATTTGGCATTAGAAAGCTCATCATTTTTGTGGCGTAGGATTAAGTTCCGCGTTTTAATTTTAATTGCACTATTTTTCTTCTTATTTGCCTAAACAATATCGGAATAAGTAAATGACGCTGCGAGAACAAAACGATGTTGCATTATTAGTGCGATCTTATTTGGCATTAGAAAGCTCATCATTTTTGTGGCGTAGGATTAAGTTCCGCGTTTTAATTTTAAGTTCAGTACTTTTCTTCTTATTTGCTTAGCAATATCGGAATATCGGTAAACCGTCTATTAGTATAAGGTGGCCAGTTATTGGAAAGTGGCCAGTAATAGGCCCTAGGTCGTTTAAGGGACTTCTTTATTCACCCATGACAACTTGTTCTTATAGAAAGTCGTGTTGACAGGGTATTTTCATTTTAAGTTTTTAACTTGTACTTTAAAGCGCGATTTAAGTCGCGTTTCAGTAACGTCTACCCGTCACATTCCTGACAATATGTATGGAGTTTGACATTAACGGTCAGTTCTGTGACGATTGCTAACCGGCCGTTAATGGTACACAGTTAAGTGAAAATGCCCGTCAACATAAATAATCGTACTTTTTTAGGGTTCCGTACCCAAAGGGTAAAACGGGACCCTATTACTAAGACTCCGCTGTCCGTCCGTCTGGCTGCACTGAGAGAAAAATCATCACCAGGAATTAATAAACAGTTCTGTACTGGGGGAAAAAATGAAGTTTTAGTAGTAATCATGGAAGTTTCACTATTTCTGTAAAATTTATTTATTTCTACAAACAGCTCAGTAATACTAAATCTAATTTCAGCAAACAGACTTTAGTAAATGGAGCATTAAACAAAGTTCAGTATTTGTTACAATCCATTTTTATTACTACTAAAATTCTCCGATTTTTACTAGTAAAGTTTGTGATTTTTGGAAAAAAGCATCTGTGATTTCAAGTTATGATTTTAGTAAATGTCTCACTTACATAGTTTTGTAATATCTAAAAAACGAGTTCGCGGGAATAACATTACCCCATTTAAAATAACAATTCAGTTGTTACTATAGCGACATTACAAAGTTTACTGGTATTTAGTAGATAGACTTGTTGTGTTTATGTTCATTGTTGTACCAATCACTAAACGAGTTTTGTAATACCAACACAGCGAAACGAATGTTAGTGATTTTAGTAAAATTTACTACTTGTGCTACGTTCATTTGGTTAGAGTTAGTATTGTGTCGGATGTCGGGCGGGCGTGTCTCGTGTCTTCTTTGTTTAAAACATACTTAAGTTAAATAATAAATTTAGGATATATTGTGGGCCATGGACATATTAACCCGCGACCTACTGTGTAGTTGGGGTCTACAGGAATATATTGTTCTGCAACTTCGAGCTAGCTGTTGTTATTCTAGTGATAATGACATCATAGGTAAATCTAAACTGTTTGCAATTCCAACCTCCCTAGCACAGGTGCGCCGCGAGAGCATGTTGCGCGCGTAATAACTACTAGTCTCTTTCTGACTGTATGAATAAGAAAGGAATGGGTAGAATATCTCGACAGGCTTTTATAGTGCCTCTTTAGTACAGAGATAGGTATACTACCAAATGCTTTTTTATTCATACAGACAGAAATAGAGACGGGTAGCTACCACGCGCGCAACATGCTCTCGCGGCGCCCGTTTGCTAGGGGCGGAGGAATTGCAAACAGTTTAGTTTTTGCCTGTGACGTCATTATCTCTAGAATAACAACAGCTAGCTTGGAATCGCAGTACAGTTTAGTAAAACCTATGACGTCATCGTCTCCGATATTGCTAAAGCACGCTTAGAATTACAAAACGGTTAGTTTTCACCCATGACGTCATCACCTCCGATATTGCTAAAGCACCTCTCGGAATAACAAAACCAAATTTCTGAAATTACTCTAGCATACTTCAAATTACAAATATAGAAGTTGTATTTCCTACTAAATGGAAATTGCAAAAGTCAATTTGTTCCTATTAGTTGACTCTCCTTGTCCCCGGATTAAGTTTTATTTTTGTAATTCTAAGTGTGTTTTTGTTAGTTTTTTGTCTCAGTGTGTCCGTCTGTCTGTCACCAGGCTGTATCTCATGAACCACGACAGACCTAGACAGTTGAAATTTTCACAGATGATGTATTTCTGTTGCCGCTACAACAACAAATACTAAAAAGTACGGAACCCTCGGTGGGCGAGTCCGACTCGCACTTGTCCGGTTTCTTCAAACCGTTTGTCAACACACAAGCAACAAAATAATGTTCCAAGAAAAATACTGCAAACTTGTTTCATTAGTGTTGTCGAGTTGACTCTTAACAATACCTACACTGAGAGAAAAATCATCACCAGGAATTAATAAACAGTTCTGTACTGGGGGAAAAAATGAAGTTTTAGTAGTAATCATGGAAGTTTCACTATTTCTGTAAAATTTATTTATTTCTACAAACAGCTCAGTAATACTAAATCTAATTTCAGCAAACAGACTTTAGTAAATGGAGCATTAAACAAAGTTCAGTATTTGTTACAATCCATTTTTATTACTACTAAAATTCTCCGATTTTTACTAGTAAAGTTTGTGACTTTTGGAAAAAAGCATCTGTGATTTCAAGTTATGATTTTAGTAAATGTCTCACTTACATAGTTTTGTAATATCTAAAAAACGAGTTCGCGGGAATAACATTACCCCATTTAAAATAACAATTCAGTTGTTACTATAGCGACATTACAAAGTTTACTGGTATTTAGTAGATAGACTTGTTGTGTTTATGTTCATTGTTGTACCAATCACTAAACGAGTTTTGTAATACCAACACAGCGAAACGAATGTTAGTGATTTTAGTAAAATTTACTACTTGCTACGTTCATTTGGTTAGAGTTAGTATTGTGTCGGATGTCGGGCGGGCGTGTCTCGTGTCTTCTTTGTTTAAAACATACTTAAGTTAAATAATAAATTTAGGATATATTGTGGGCCATGGACATATTAACCCGCGACCTACTGTGTAGTTGGTGTCTACAGGAATATATTGTTCTGCAACTTCGAGCTAGCTGTTGTTATTCTAGTGATAATGACATCATAGGTAAATCTAAACTGTTTGCAATTCCAACCTCCCTAGCACAGGTGCGCCGCGAGAGCATGTTGCGCGCGTAATAAATACTAGTCTCTTTCTGACTGTATGAATAAGAAAGGAATGGGTAGAATATCTCGACAGGCTTTTATAGTGCCTCTTTAGTACAGAGATATACTACCAAACGCTTTTTTATTCATACAGACAGAAATAGAGACGGGTAGCTACCACGCGCGCGACATGCTCTCGCGGCGCCCGTTTGCTAAGGGCGGAGGAATTGCAAACAGTTTAGTTTTTGCCTGTGACGTCATTATCTCTAGAATAACAACAGCTAGCTTGGAATCGCAGTACAGTTTAGTAAAACCTATGAAGTCATCGTCTCCGATATTGCTAAAGCACGCTTAGAATTACAAAACGGTTAGTTTTCACCCATGACGTCATCACCTCCGATATTGCTAAAGCACCTCTCGGAATAACAAAACCAAATTTCTGAAATTACTCTAGCATACTTCAAATTACAAATATAGAAGTTGTATTTCCTACTAAATGGAAATTGCAAAAGTCAATTTGTTCCTATTAGTTGACTCTCCTTGTCCCCGGATTAAGTTTTATTTTTGTAATTCTAAGTGTGTTTTTGTTAGTTTTTTTTCTCAGTGTAGGTACTTTTAACGACACTCACAAGAAACAGTAAAAGTTATCCGTACAAACTTCTATTTTATTTAATACGTGACAGCAGAGTTATTAATGGTAGAAGTGGTAAAGTTTGAAAAATACATGCCTCGAATTTGAAAGCTGAATGTACAATTTTATTGTACACTGAGCCACCGAGCTACAAAATTTCTTATGAATCAAATTGGCTAAAGTGGCTATATGCGATTTTGCGGCCGGGTTTTCGGTCTCGAAAATTATGCAGGAAGGTTGTGAAAACTCTACGTTTGATAAATTATTAACCTCAATTATATGGAGCATATTTTTTAGACTTTACCTTTACCTCTTCTACAACCAATAGTGTCTGTGCGGAAAGAGAAGAGTCGTGAAATGTATGGGATCCAATACATTCCACGACTTCTCTTTCCGCACAGACTCTAACACTTTGGTGACATAAATGACAGTCACGGCCATGTTCGATAACTGCTGCAATATCGTAAGTCGTCTGAATGACATCGGAGTATCGTATTGTTACGAATGAAACAATGGCTCATAACTACGAGAATATAAAGGGGTACAGTCACCTGCAATAATATGTTACTCTTCGAAGGCCGCAAAAATATGGGACACGCTCTTATGGCCCTATAAATAAGATCGTGTCAGATATTTTTGCGGCGTTCGTTGTGTAACATATTATTGCAGGTGACTGTATACAGCGTACCTCACACGTGCATACGGAGTTGTACCTATACTTATACAAGTCTGATTGCAGTAAATTTGCATATTCGCCTGCTGAGTCCTCCAAATCATTATTGCAGTATTGAATTTAGATCTTTCTTGTATTCCATTTTAATTCAAAATTACGTTTGGATTAAATCCTTTATAAAGGCGTTTGGGACTCGGGAGGATATTCTAGATTTTTAAATGTATAATTTATAATAGTAGACACAGGGCCGGATTAAGCATGTCGGGGCCCCTAGGCAGTGCAAGGCCCGGGGCCCCCTTACAGTCAATTCTGCATACAGCATGTTCAGTTACAGGGAAAAAAGTTTGCGTTTTTAATTTCAATCTTCAGCCGAGCCGATCCGAGTCTAGTCAGAACGATGTCTTTTTCGCACTTATTGCTTGGACATAAAGCTTTTTTCTAACACCGACCATAAGACTAAACGCCGAGCCACATTATTAGGAGCTACATGGTAATAAAGAATTTCCATATGTTAAAATTATTAGTGTTAGACCAAGATAAGTCTGCAACGATTTTGATAGCACACGCAGTGCAAGTGTTATTTTAAACGTCAAACTTCTATGAAATTCATCATCTTCCCCGCGTTATCCCGGCATTTTTGCCACGGCTCATGGGAGCCTTGGGTCCGCTTGGCAACTAATCCCGAGTGCGTAGGCACTAGTTTTTACGAAAGCGACTGCCATCTGACCTTCCAACCCAGAGGGTGAACTAGGCCTTATTGGGATTAGTCCGGTTTCCTCACGATGTTTTCCTTCACCGAAAAGCGACTAGTAAATATCAGATGATATTTCGTACATAAGTTCCGAAAAACTCATTGGTACGAGCCGGGGTTCGAACCCGCAACCTCCGGATTGAAAGTCGAACGCTCTTACCGCTAGGCCACCAGCGCTTCAAACTTCTATGAAATTATAACGTATAAATAACACTTGCACTGCGTATCTTATCTAAATCATTGTAGACTTTTCTTGGTCTAACTGTATTAATTCACCAGTCAAGCTAACATGTAGATAGAGGGCCAACCAAAAAACTTAGCAAAAACGCGAGCGCAGCGAGCGCAAATTTTTTTAACAATATCGCAAATTGTGAAAGCCTGTTAAAAGGCCAGGCCGGGTACCGATCTTCACCTGGGCCTAAGAGTCCGAAGTGCCCCAGTGAGGCGAGCTTTCATGCGAACTCAAAGCCGTTCAGGCTTCGGGATAAGTAGTTGAGCACAGACACGAACCAAATTCCATTGTATTAAAAAGCGAGACCGCTGGCCGAGCTAGCCGCAGCGAGGCCAAAGGCTAAGCTGAAGTAGAGGAGATGAGAAACACTGAATGGTAAAATGAGGTAAAAAGTGAGGCTGAAGTAAAGGTAGAGCTCAGCAATCTCCGCATTGCTCGACAAGCCCGAAGCGTTACAAATACAAAATACAAATACAAATTCTTTATTTTTTTTCTTCGTTTTTTAGCGAAGTGAGCTTTCATGTGAGGCAAAAGGCCAAGCTACTGAAATCAATGTTGATATTTATTAAAAAGCGACGCCGAAGGCCGAGATGTAAGGAAGGAGCGCTCTAACATGAACCAATCGTCGAAATAGGTCACTTTTGTGACGCGCATTTTTACATACATACATTTTGTATGGACCGTCACTAAACTGACACCCAAAATTCGTATGAAAAACTGGGGACACTTTTTTTCTTTGTTTTAATCAATAGTCCTCGTGATTCTGAGTCGATATAACCCAGTTGTTCGAAAAAAAAAATGTTAAATTTTTTCAGAAAACCTTTACAACAGGGCCCCGTTTCTCAAAAACTTGTAACTTGTAATACAAGCGGATGTCACTTTTTGACAGCTTTTGTTAGAAAGGGACTTCCACTTGTATTAGGTACAAGTTACGCTTTTAAGTTAAGCTTTTGAGAAACGGGCCCCAGGTACGCATATATGCCCCGCAAACTGTAACGTATTGCTTCCATTTTATTACAGTTTCATTAAATTAAAGAATGGATCAAAAAAAAAAACAATAACAAAGCATACTCATTATTAATAAGAACAAAAAATTTACGCGTGAATTTTGACCCTATGAAACATTTTTTTTTTGTGATGGTGCGCTCTGAGCCGCCGGGGCCCCCTAGCCGAGGCGGGGCCCCTAGGCAGTTGCCTACTTTGACTTAGGGTTAATCCGGCCCTGAGTAGACATACTGGATTGAAGCCATAACAATATAACAATCAGCTAAGTAACTAATTGGCTAACAATTCAAAAGAGTACAAATTAAGCATTAGGCAATTACGTAACAAAAAGAAACATAAGCGTCTTTACGCTTTTGAGAATCATTTCGCTAAGCGCTGTCTTGACAGTGATTGTTCGCATTGATAATACATGTGGAATGCCTCTCTTTGCCTTCTTAGATAATGTAGATATTCATAATATTTATATTTATTTAGTTTAGACTCATCGATGTCTTTAATACTAGACAAAAAGAGAATAATTTGCAAATTGTAATAACCAGAAACATCTATATGACCAACAACAGGACTTCGCTTTACGTTATCACTAATCCAGACTTAATCATACATTAATCCGTACATGCGTTACATACGCACGTATATTATGATATTTAAAGTACACGTGATGCCTTTGTGCGCACCCTAGCTGCCAGCCGGCTTGAAGCGTCATCCATCAAGAATGCCGACTCAGCACTCCTAGGGCTGTCACACAGTTTTTTCATTATATTTCGAGTAACATCTAACGGATTGCTCACTATCACTTTATTTTACGCACTTTAGTAAATTAATATTGCGTCTCTCTTATAAAATGTAAAAAATATAAAATTTTACAATGGAGACGGGGCCCTTGGAAGACAATTTTCATGGTGCTATTCAACTCAACTTGAGCACGTCCAGCCACCCTCTATCGCTACCAATCTTATCGACATGTCTTCCGATTTTAAAGGACGGCCAGAGGCAGATTTCCCATTTTTTAAATTTTGATTAAAAAAACTAAAACATATAAACCAAAACTATTTATTTTTTATGAAATGAAAAGAAGGTGAAATCGGATATCTGCCGGACATCATGTTTTACACAAAATGCAATATATATGATCGATTGAGAAAGTAAAGTAAAGGGATACGAATGTGCAAGTTGGCAACCCTGATATTGTTTCAGTTGGCCTGATTGATTATCTCTATCATCGCGAAAGGCATGTTCGTTCACACCAAGACTATTTATACCTGCTTGTTTTCAGGATAATGTTTTGAGGAAAAGAGTTTCAAAAATACTATATCTTATTAAAGTATCATATAATTAATTGGAGAATGATGACATAGTATTAGAACTGCTCGCACGTACATAGTTTATTCTATCAAAAAAAGTTTACGAATTTCGACCACAAACAAGTCACATGTGTCCATAATTGAATGAGAAGAAAATTAACGCTTATGTTTGCTACTTTTACCCTATTTTTGGACTTAGCTAACTCAGCACATAATTTGAAATGACAAAGTGTGTAGGTACTTACTGTAGGTACGTCAAAGTCAATTAATTATTTTCGTAAGCCGAATGTATAACCAAAGGGCAGCCCTACCAATCTATTGGAAGCACGTCTAAATGAGATTCAATAAGTCCACAAAGCTGGCGTATCGCAACACCTTTGTCACACTTTATCGACAATCACTTAGCGGGACCCACTCCACGGTGGCGAGTGATTGAGCCCATGTTGAAAGGTTGGGAAGAATACGAAGCCTCAAATGGACTTTTTCATTAGGTATTGTGCTACATCAGTCCCTTTAGAGGCTATTACATGTTCATCTAAACATCTAAACTCCACGACCTCGAAGCAATGGCTTTTCACATTTCTGTATGGGAAACGAAATTTCCAATTGCTTGTGAACTTTTTTAACTCTATGGAAACATTCTGCAACTTGCATATTATCAGTTCGATAAGCGTGGACGCCTAAACAAAAGTGCCCTTATTTGAATGCAAAAATGTTGTTTTGTTTTTACCTTGAAAGAGTAGGCAATACGGTCTTGTTTAGCCGTATAAAGGCCGGGTATCCCTACTGATCTATACGAAGCGCTCCTAAATGAGATCCAATCAGCTCACAATACCTCGCGTATCGCAACACCTCCCGCCTTTGTCACATTTTATTGACAGCCGCTAAGCGAGTGGGTACGGTGGTGAATGAAACATCTTGAAAGGTGTTTGAGAAGAATGAAGGGGTCCATTTGTGTTGCTTTTGTCAATTTTCGAGACAAATAGATGTCTTTGATGATTATTTAGGTTTGTAAGACTAGGCGCTCATTGCTTAGCTACTTCTCGTTAATACAAGCGAAAATTCCTTTTCAACTTTACTAATATACGTATACCTACTTTATGTATATTTTGAAATAAAGAAGCACATTTCCTTATTAAATATGAAGTGGTTATGACTGTTTTGAATGACTTAAATTACGTTTATCATAAATTGCCATTGCTAACTCTTATAATATAATATCCCAAGAAGCACGAGAAAATTTATATCTCCACAGTTTGACAAAAACTTCACATTTTATCATGTCGACTACATTCGAAATTCGAATTTTCACATTGCAATGCTTTGAGCATGATTATATAATAGTTCAAGTTCAAAGTTCGCAATAGGACTCCGAGTATGGTTATGCAAGCGGGCAGGTGCCGGCATTCAATTTCCTACCTCGCCGTCTGCCGGACGCTTTCTAGGTCAATGTGAGATATTAATAAACCACTTCTTTCAGGGTTCCGATGTGTGTAAATATGGGTTGACGTGTAAACGGTAAAGATGTCACATCGTTCTAAATATAAATGATGAGGGGGCCGCTCCCGGGAAAAGGGAGAGGAAATGCAATTTACTTACAAGTACGATTGTCTTTATCCCCCTGAATGTGGTATTGGTACCCTAAGAATAAATTTCATAGGGGAAAAAATAATAGCACTCATTATTAGAACCAAGAAATTATTTATTAATTTACAAGTCGTCAAGTAACTTAGGAAATATGTAGGTTTACCGTAAGTCTTGTTAAGGATAATTCTGTACCTGAGCCGCGGAAACCAGTAGTTCAATCGTGTAGCGCTTCCGTTACAAAACGTTTCATTTAGGTCCCCGCGCCGAGTGCAGAGCGAAATATGATATCTCTAAGTATCCATCAGGTGATTACTTGATTAGTTTATAAAAGTTACGAACATCCTGGTCACGGCACCAAATTGTCAACACTCCCTGAACTCAATCTATTTAAAGCGGCGCTAAAGAGGGCGACCTTGGTTGGAAAAACTTGTTATATTTTCATCTGTTTATACGCGGTGTCACTGTATCTCGGTCGTAAATTGAAGTAGAGGGAAATTTAAACCTGTTTTAGTCGTATAAAATAACAGTTTTACTATTAATGCGATTTTAAAACTTCTTTAATATATTTAAGAGATTACAAATTTAAAGGTTTGTATGTTGTAAGCTCGTATGCATATCTAAATAGGTACCTATATTACCGGTTGAACCGATAGCAAAAGTTGCAGAAGCTGATTTTCTTAAACTGCTTCCATGTAAACAGGTGCAGCATACTGAATTTTGAAATTTTCTAGTGCAGCGCAAGTAGTTGCTCAAGAAATGGAAGGAAATTCTTTCTGCACAGACTAAGGACAGTCTTTGCACAGAAATTATATACAACAAAATCCGCCTAAACTTCAACGTTTCGTTTTCTTCTTATAATGCTTATTTAATGTCGGTAATCAACAGCACAGACACGCTAAAAGTTTTCAGACCGCATATCTGTGTGTATTATAAATATAAGATTATACAAACGCATTATTACGTTATACAAGGATTATTCAATTAATGTTGCGTACAGTTACCAGGTATATATAATAACTTTCCTAACGCTACTCGCAAAATTAAGTTCTCATGATTGAACAAATTAAATCATGTAAAATGTTTTTGACGCTTCTTCACATACAATTTTATTATTTCAGATGTCAGTACCAGCCTGACACCCCTTATCTACCCTTGGCTTTTCGTTAATGACTCTAATTAATCGTCTGGATAAACTAGATTACGGCGGGACCGCTAAGCACAGATAAAAAAGATTATCCTGAGCGTAAATATGTCAAAATACGCAGCTGTGCAACTAGCTTTTAGTTAATAAGTGTCGCATTTTAAGTAGGTACATATACTAATACTTACTATACTTAGTCTGTAGGTAATCGAGATAAAACCCAGGAAATCATAATATCAGACTTTAAAATCCGCATCGGCGGTCGAATCTTCTAGCAAAAACATATTGTTCGTCATTTGTACTCATGGAATTGTTCTTACTGTCCATATCATTTGTGCTAAAATATATTATCTATTGTACGAGTACATATGGTGATGTATGGTGATTACCTACCAATAAACACTAACTAACCGCATCGTGAAGGGATAACTAACAGCAAAGACCTTGGACAAAACAAATAGGTAATAAGTAATAAAATACGAAACGCAGTGGAAGCAGAGCGTAACAGCCCTCGATACTGTTACATTACAAATTGGACACGTCATTGGCTCCCAATCATTTTCACACCGCACTTCATTTACCCGGGCACGTGATACCGCTGGTAAACGAATGTGCTATACGAGTAGTTACTGAGAACCGTTGGTTTTAAATGAAAATTTATTTTCCATCTTTTAAAACGCGGAAGGTTACCAAAAGAGGTGCTTCTCATTCATGTATTTATATGTTGGCATTGACATATTTTAAGAATAATTTTTGTGTGGATGTGGACACATTTTAAGTACTTACTTCAAGGAGGATCCGAAATTCATTTATAGGATCAGATCTTAACATAATTTTTTAGGTTACAGAGAAGGTTGTATGTAAAACCTTTTGCATTGTTGTCAAGCTATGCTAATATTTGTCATGTTATGACGACAAACGACAATTCACTAAAAATTTAAATGCACGAACCGATTTAATTTCGCCTCCGTTGAACAATGACGCAATCAAACACCGCTGTCTCATAACCGCTAAAAGTTCTCTATTTTCAATTAAATAGCGCTGGAAACTACGCCCATTTAGCGTTCTGGCAAAAGTTTCATTCAAGTCGGTTCGGAAGGCACAATATGAGCCAATACCAAGCGCTATATTTGGCTCACTATTCTAAAAGTAAATACCTACTGACTAAAATAAACTTTGCGAGAGAATATATACTCGAGGTATTGTCAGTTGCTTTGTAAACAATCTTATACAGACAAGCAAAAGAAAATTGATGCATACAGATTAACTGACTTTACTTTACTGGGCTTCAACTGTGAATATTTGTATGAGACACGAAATATTTTCGAAATAAGTAGCGACGATATTTAAGTTCGTGATAGTCCTGGCGTTGCTATTTAACTACTTTTTTTCTACAATGTACGAACATTGTCACGACGGGCCAAGGCCTGTCCATAAACAGCCACTTTGCTGTGTCGTGCACAGTATATGGGCCAGGGGGGGGGGGGGGGGGGGGGCAGTTACATTTTGATAACTCGGTGAGACACAGTTAGTTTTTATATGGAGTGCACGGGTGAAGGGATTACCTATATGGCCCGCACGGCCGAGGACCGGCAGAGCATCCTACCTATTATTAACCTACACTAAAATAAAATCGGTGTAGGTATTTAGGTAGGGTTTATTTATTTAAGAGTACTTACAAACAAATTTGAATAGTGGAAAAATGAGCCGTATGATTTTTCATCTTAATGGACACAAGAAATAAGTAGTCTGATGGTTTAATAAATGTTAATCCACCATCATTTTTGCTATTAATACAGTAATAGTGTAATGGATCTGTTCAATACTCTTCGATATAATACTAAAAATGATAGTGTGCATTTGAGGTACCACTAAGATAATCTTTATTCTTTTTGCACCAAAAATCGTGCGGCACACCTAACTTGTGGGTCTGTAATGAAATGATCGCTAAACTTATTAAATTTTCTACGAGTAACGGATCGAATACAGCTTTTCGATTAGAATTGTCATTAGATTACAAACGCATTCGACAGCCCATCCAATCCCAAGTCGATATTGGTCCAAACCGCGTCTGCGGTGTTCTCGCGAAAGCGGGCAAGTGTGCCACGGGCACACACCATGGGAGCGTGGGGAAGGCAAAAATGACATTCTTACCATTCCGCGCCGGTTTCACTGCGGGTGGATTAGATGCTTTATTGTTTTGTTGATAACTGGTGTTTGTTTATAATTATGTTAGTGGTATTTTATGTCCGGCTCGCATCGGTCTATTCAGCCACGACCGGTGTCTCTCCGGTGTTACACCATAAATCGTCTGCAACAGACGCAAAGGCCAATGATGATGATTTTATGTGGTTAGTATTAAAGCGAGTAATTAGCAGTACCTATTGGACATTTTTTACATATGTCCGCGAGCTTATCACACGAATCCTCCAAGTTACTTAGGAGGCAATGTTTATGAAATGGAATGTTTTTTCTGTTTCGCGATGGTAGTTTTTGTAAGTTTTTACACAAATATAAAAAAGCACACTTGCCTTCGCCCAATAACTTTAAATAACCAAAGTAAATTTTTAGCACAAGAAAAATCTACACTTCATGAACACGCTTTTCATACTGCCCTTTTAATCACCCCTGTCCGATACACGGACTTTTTTAATTACACCTCTTGTTTCTACCCACCACGGCTTTTATACTGTTCTCTGTTATGATCAGCAAGGTTTTGTGAAGCTTTGTGTGGTACAGAGTAATTTGTGCGGTGTTATTGTATGAAGTGCCTTTGGACAACGCTTTCAATGTAAGAGTTGTTTTTACACCTGGACTTTTGATTGTATGCCAATTAATGTGGCCAATCGCGTAAACAGAAAACTTAAAAATAACACCCCACCTAAGATGGTGGTTTAATTTCAAGCATTTTATGCGGTTTTATGATAAATGACAATATTATCAAAATAACAGATAATGAGTTGATAGGTGTATAATCATTGCATTAATCGATACTGATAATGATTGCTTATCAATGCGAAAGTGTATCAGTGGGTGAGGGCTACGATTCGTAGATAATCGGAATAATCGGAATTAGCCTACTTATTGAGTAATTTGATAGGCAGACATACTTATATGTGTAATCAATTATTGAATTAACTATTGCTGGCTGAGTTGAACATGTCAGAAAAATTAATGTAACTGATATTTAATTATTTTTATTTATTTATTTATTTTTAAACTTTATTGCCCATACAAAAAGTACAACAGGCGGACTTAATGCCGTTATAGGCATTCTCTACCAGTCAACCATAGGGCGAAACAGAAAAGAGTCCATGTGGGTGCAGTGAGAAATAAACAGAAAAAAACGTAACTTTTGAGCGACGAGTACACTAAATACATATATATATATATATATATATATATATATATATATATATATATACCCTTAACACGTATATATATATATATATACGTATAAACAAGGATATATACAAATACATATAATTGCACGTGCGTTAAGGGTTACCTATTACCTACTAATTCCTACTGTGCCTGCCTTAGCAGGTGGTTATAAAGCAAACGTTTGAAAGTTAACTTGCTTGGAGCCTGTCTGATCCTCAGAGGGAGCGAATTATTACGTAGGATATTTAATTATTTATGTTGTTTTTATCTTATAACCCGAAATTATTTTAAAACGATTCGATACTTCTTCGAGACAAAAACCTGTGTTGAGGAAATAATTATTTAATTTTTTTCCTGAAGATTTGTGTTATCCAGGTTCGATTGTATGATATACTTACCTTTAGAACGTGATTTCAATCTAGTATGAATAACATATAAATATAATAGCGAATGCCGAGCACGAAACAGAAAATTATTGGTACGTCAAATATTTATTGCATGGCAAAAAATACGCAATAATAATCTAAAATTCCGAAACGTGCCTTGACCGATAAAGTATAACCCATAGCGTGACAGTTATTATTTTTAATTATACTTGCAGCTAACCAATCGACAGCGTCGGCTGAACGCAAGCAATGTTGTTATTTTATTTGATACAAAGTGCAACGGCTTAAATAAACAGTATTTAAAGGACTCCCTGATCTCACTGGTTTGGCGATAAAAGACATTGAAATCCGGCGATTTAAGGTAACCATTGGTTTTTGGGCATAACTTTTGTGTAAATTCATAAAAAACAATGAACATAAACAACACTCCCGTTGTTTTATTTAAAATTTAAATGATCAGCGCATGAACTTAATACATTATATCTATTGCCAAAGAGCTCGACTAATCTTGCATCCAGAAATGTAAATAATACGACGTTATGGTATAATTAAAGCTTTTCTACATTATTTTGGCCGCCATAGCCAAAGATCTCGGCTAACCAGCGCTCGCGCACTTAATGCGAACAGCCAGGTGTCGTAGCCTAGATACCACGACTGTTCTACACACCAAACGCAATGTCATAGCGGGAAAAGTGTACACTTACGCCCTTATACATGTAAGTCCGGTTACATAACGCACATTCGCGGTCATAAGTGTTACGCGTTGTGAATGTTGTGATTAATTGAACACTTGATCTGTTAAGTGGAGGTTCTTGTGGTGTTATAAATATGTGTTAAGCGTGTAACTGTTAAAGTAATACAACATGGGTTAAATCACATTTTAAGCGCTAAAAGCTCTATACTAGAAAATAGGTTTAAGTGAGTAATTCGTTTCTGACAGTATAAAAAATGATGTAACTTAAGAAAAGGTAATCACGGTCCATATCCCGGTCGATTTAATGCAACGTAATACCAGTAATGTCTAGTTATATAAACGACCAAGGACCGAAAGGTTTCAAATATCAGTAACATACGGATCATATAGCTACTGATAAAAATGTCAGAATAGCGACAAGACGTCACAACATATCAACGTAGTACAAGTTATTATCGACCGTAATATAGATCGCTAAGCCTTTATTCCGGCTCCATTCCTTTGCATTCCCTGTGATATGTGGCTTTCCATAGAAGGGTCCTTATGCTTCAAGTGTTATAAGGACGTTTCCATCTGAAATTCCAACAGGAATTCTGATAGAAACGTCCTTATTGCAGATCATTGATACGTAGGACCCTTCTCTAATGGAAAGCCACATATAATAATTATGTACTACTAGAACAGCTAACGAGAACAACATCTAAGCGCCATTTTGATAATATTTTGACAGCATGCGTGGCACACACTTGAATAGCCAGCGCTGCATTACAATTCTGAACGGATATTTATTTGAGCGCCTTCTCCTAATACTCTCAATGGATATCATTCATCATTTAAAGTTAACCAATTAACATTCTTTGAAATATACAACTACTATTAAATGAATATAAACTTAAAAATCGATTAAAGGGAAACATTAATCACCAGTAACCAGTCGAGTGGAACGTCAATTGGATTCCATTCCAAATACTATTACGAAATATCACGCCATTTTGATTGACCGGTACCTATTCAATCAGACTACGATTAATATTATATCAAACAAGTATGACATATTCGCTAGCGATTGCGTAAACTAACACACAATACATCTCCCTCGTACTGACATTGGTGCAAGTGAGATGCACAGCATTTGAGTTGACGCAGTCGCTAGCGTTTAAGGCTGCGTAAAATTCATGGTGAGGGTGACGATGACGAGGGATAGACGCACGTGACATGGATTATGGAATGGACTATATGTTTAACCGAAATTGTAAGACGAGGAGGTACGAAAAGTTTTGCTTCTTCATACCTTCGTTTGGGTTCCATTATTTGATCTGTGGTCGAATTAGGAATGCGCAAATGGGCAATTTGTCAGTGGAAGCAAAAACGTGCTCAAGTTAGAATTGCAAGCGTCAAAGCATAAACACATTCGAACCTTTATTCGCAACCTTATCACAACGAGTTAAGAATTAGTTTTGCCTCGTTAGCGTGGTGTTTATTGTGGTTTTTCTATACATTAAGATTATCGGGAGCGCGGGAAAGGAATGTTGCAAATGCAAAGCGACGTGCGTCGAGCATACGATATAGTCATATAAAACATCTATATTTTCGTATAAAATCTATACCTAAGGTTGTTTCTCATCGATAAGCAGAAATACACGCGTCATTCAGAAGTTCATTCAGTAGAAAGAAGGGCGGAAAATTCACTGAGGCACCGGAATAGGTTTAAAAATAGTCCACTCTTCCGTGTACGTTCGGTGCTCGCATGTGGAAACCCTCTGGAACAATTTGAACCGCAGACTCATAATAAGTATTCTTTGTCCGAGGTCTTTGTATTTAGTCAGATGTGTGAAAGCTCATATGAGCGTATTTCATGTTGTTTTTGGTTTGGTCAGCTTTTGACATGTTTAATCTTCCACCATGGTAACCTTACGTATTGAATAAACGTTCTTGATTTAATTCACTTTGAATGGTTATTTTTCTTAGACTGCTGCAATATTATGGTGGCACGCTGAGTCTCCAAATCCAGACATTTACGTAATAAGTTCGTTAAATTGTTATTCGTTTCACATCAAAATTAATCCGCGGAAGGTTTTGCGACAATGACCATCACAATACATGGAATCATTTCACCGAATTTCCTCCTGAGCGTCGAAGAGAAAAAGCGCACAATACTTTCGTTTGTAGACGTCTGCTACACTAGACACAGGTTTCATTCCAATCTCTTAAACACAGTCGAATCAAACCAGTATATCTGCGCTTTCCTACGTCTAGTTACTACAGATATCGATATCAAGATACATTGGTAGGCACCTACGGCCCAGAGCTTCACTTTGAGCAAGCGATGAGAGTATACGGTCTGTTTTTGTACTAACGATCGCCGGAACTTTAGCGATGAAGCTCTATTGCTCTCAGACTGGACGGAGTTGCAACTTGATCGGAGGCGATAGAAATTAAGTGCGCGAACGGGGAAAAATACAGTATACGGTAGTAAAAGTATAGTCGAGTTGTCGAGTAGTTAGTACCTATTGTGAGTTTAAGTAGGTACGTAACTGAACTCAATGTATTTTATTTATCCATAAATATAGTTAATTACAAAAAAATACACCTTAAATTAATAATATTAGAAAAAAGCAGCATTCTTCTAAAAAACAAGATGTTATTTTCAACCCTTCGCGAGGTCATAAACATCTTAGTCATCGCTGTACGACGTAATTAATCAGCTTTCTTCATGGGAAGAAAATGCTGGGTATTCCGTAAAAAAACACCGTCTTCTGGGACGGAGTGTATGAAACAGCAATTTTTTTCGTGTTTTCAGTATGACCTATTTATTATTCAGTATGTCCTTGGGATGAAAAAATAGCCTATAGGTATTCGTAGAAATATAAATAACAATACTCGTAAGAGGTCAAAAGTCGAAATTAAAATTCTAAGCCCGGAACCCAGCGGTATATATGATGAAGCTTTAATAGTCGACATGTAAGCGACAGCAACATGCATTGAAACTTTACATGGAGGGTGGGAGTGTGGTGGTTTTCAATTATCTGCAGCCTAGACCACTCAGCAATGTTCACTTAGAGACGAATGTCATATAGAGCATTTAAGTAGTCCGCTGACCGTCCATAGAGAGTATACAGTCACGTTAATATTTGATAACGAATTAAAAAAAAACTACAAATATCCTTACTGTCCTTAGCAGTGGAATATTGAGTTGCAAGTTATACAGATGAGTAACCAGTTAGTAATTACATCTCATTAAACAGCTCTCGATTGAGTCAAGCGGTTTGACTTGAACCTGTCAATGATGACGTCAAGAGTATGCGAAGATCGCGGTTTACAGGTCACGGCTTTTAGGTGATGATGCCCTGTTTACTACTGTAATCATTATTTTGAGTAGATTTAATGTAAAAATTTACAACATATTAAAAAAAATAGGTAGTCTACAACTTTAAATAAAATGACTCGCATACGAATATGAAAATGTGATGTGTGGTAATATGTAGTATATGAGTTAGTAAAGCAATAGCGTGTCCACATTTCGTGATATACTTATAGACAAATTAATGATTATGACATGTGCTCATTCGTTTAAAACAGGTATAAATTGTGGATTAATGTCACTAATTCATAGATAATTCATGTTCCGAAAAAAGTTCTTTATTATTCGCGTGTAAACCGGTCGTTTAGCGTCCTAATTGAATCAGAATATATTGCAATTTCAATCAGTAGTGTGCCAAGTCCAATGTACTTCCAATTTAAATTAAAAATGTACAGTCAGTCTAGTGTTTTTAGTACGCGTACAAGTTGTAAATAATCCTTATTGGTTAGAGGTTACAATTTCAGTCACGAGTAAGTAGGAAAATAACACAAAGCATTAAAAGATTAAATAAGTATTTAATGTCAAAGTAGCCGAGACTAATTTAAAACTGTCGTTTTACGGTGGTCACAACAAAATAGGTGGTCGAATGACTATGTTGTAAAAGTCACCATACCATTAAACAAGTTTGCTTACATGATGCGTAAAGTTCCATCACCAAATTGTTCTGAGTGTGATGTAGAGGAAGCCGTTTATCACATCCTAATGGAATGTGTTCGCAACGAATCAGTTCGCCGAGAGATTGAAGACGATAACTTTTTTAAGATTGGTGGATGTAATTATATATTATCCCAGCCGTTGTCAGAGACTGCAAACTTAATTTATAAGCTGGTAAATGTAGGTTTAAGTAGACCATAAAATATTTATGTAGTATATACAGAGCGACATCGTCACTCAGTGACAAAGCTCTTTCAATAAAGAAAAAAAAAGTGTTAATTATTCGTCATAATTTCATAGAAGTTTAACGTTGAAAATAACACTTGCACTGCGTGTACTATCAGAATAGTTTTTTGAAAGTTCCAATGCTCTAAGGTGTTGAACGGATGCACCTCTCCGCCTCCATCTTGCATTATTCTGGTATTAAATATAACCTCTTCATCATAGCTCACTAACGATCTCTTATACAAGTTATTACCACCTCAATGTCGAAATAAATCACAAGTAAAGTAAACAATATTAGCATGACCAATATTACCATACAGTAGAGGACGTATTACATAAATCTTAGATCATACCGTGTCAGGGCTGAGCGCATCCTAGCGTGGTTTGTTTGCCTAGTTTTTGTTCCTAGGCTAGGCATAATCTAGTGCTTAACGCTGATTATTTATGCTTAGTATTAGTACTGTTTACATGTTTTTGTCCACTGAATTGTTGATTAAAGTAAACGTTAGTATTTCTGTGCCATGACATAATCTTTGAAAATGAAGAGGAAGAAATGAATAAAATATAAATTAATTTGCTTAACAATTACAGTTATTTCTAGACGTGTTCCATTGGAACTTGCAACTATAAAATTATCAGATAAGTACCTTATTCCATAAAGATAAAGTGCATTTTCTCTTGGTCAAGTATGTCGATTGTTCGATATGAATGGGATCGTAATTAATTATAATGGCGCCCGCGTCGATATGCTTTTGTACTGTCACGTTGTGACACTTAACACTTGAATGTGCAAGCGACAAGATGACGCCTATTCAGTTGGGTTAGGAATATAATTATGGACGCGACTCTTTCATGGGGAGAAGGTTCTTGAAGAATGTCTAGTATATATTGATAGTATAGTATTAAGGTAAACGTACTAGTACAGTCATCAGCAATAGTATCTTACACAACTAGGGCCGCAAAAATATGTGACACGTTCTTATTTGGAGCGCAATAAGAGCGCGTCATTTTTGCGTCCCTAGTTGTGTAAGATACTATTGCTGATGACTGTACTAGCTCGACATGCTAATGCCCAATAGATGACACCTGGCTGTCACCTCTATTGACAATGACTTAAGTTTCAAGATGACATGTGATTATGAGATGATAAGGTGTTTCAAGAAGACGTACCTCGTGGCTCAAAAACCTCTGACCTGACCTGAAAATAGCCCTAATGATAGCCAACCTCCGGCAGGAGACGGTACCATAAGAAGAAGAAGTGGATTTCTTAGATATGTTTCAATGTAGAGTAGGTTTTCAAAAAATAAGACTGGAAAAGAATTGAGAAATCCAGAAAATAAACACGGTGGAAAATCTTTAAATCCGCTGGAAGGTAAACCAATTTCACTGGTGGCTTTTATTTACTAGAGTTAACCCTAAGCTAACCCTTAGTAGTAACATAGAAATGTATACTTTAGTAGGTATTTTACCATGAAAGGGTCGCTTTATCTTTATCCCATGATTACGGAGCTCAAGTAAGTGGCTTCTCATTAGATTTACTTTTTGTACGATTTTCAACTCTATTCTTGTTACGTGTCGTATGGATCAAAAGGAAAAATTCTAAAAGAATGTTTCGTATTTTCCTGGCTATTCACACCGCCTACGACGCACCAATGCAAATGTAATTTTCTACGCACGCCTTTCATACGAATCCACGGGTCAAACTAGACTGTACCATTTGATCTTCAAGACGAAATACTTCGTGGATTGGGATAAGAGCGGAATTCAGAAACAATGAGACTGAGAGCCGGATTAAGGAGGATTTAAGCGTGGTCGGCCCCGGACTTTTATACAGACTCTTTCCGACTTTTTGTTACTCGTACAATACTTGTTCTGAAATGCAAGAAGCGTAGAAATTTCTTTGTGATTTCGAGATTAGGACTTTTAATAATAATTTAGGAGCATGGACCTCAACATTTTATGCATTAAATCCTAAGTTAAGGTATTTAACTGATTTGGAATATTCTAGAATAAGTAATTACACTCATAATGTTGTTGGAACTCGCGACTGCGAGATACAAAGCAGGTTTTTTTCCTTTATTTCAATATAATTTGCATTAAGTAATTTTAGAATGTTGAAACTTTTCAAAGACAGGTCCAAAAATATGACCTACTTTTTAAATTTTTCCTCCTGCTGTAAACATTATTGAATACTTGTAAGTTTGATTCGTAAGGTCACACATGGTTTATTTAATACGAGCAGTTATACACGTGTTTAGTAGCTATACTAACATGTGTACATATCTCGGTGCTAACTGTTAATTGAGATTTTTTAGGCCTTATCTCGTTGAAATAAGGTTTAGGAATGTATAGGCAATTAACAGTATCTAGTAGAGTTAGGTACACTCATTTTAACAATTTAAAGTATACTCAGCGCGTTTTTATAACCATTCCACCCCAAAGCTGTAACAGATGTTATCCAGAAATACCAATCATGACGTCACAGCTGTGAAGTATTTTATTTCGGGAACTAACCAGACGTCCGCATTTATTTACTCGCCTAATGCCGTATCGATGAAAACGATATTTACAATGAAAAAACACCTCGACAGTACACGCTGAAAAGCACATTATCTTGATAGAAACACGGTGTATTTCAATATGTTAAACGGCTAGTTATTTCAAGTGTTCGAATATTAAATGTATCTATTATTACACGTAGTACCTACCTAGAGCATTAATTTTAGTAATTACCAATTTTTATTAAATTATTGTACGTACAAACATATTACCAAGTTGATAATCATGGATTATTACAACATTTTCCTTAAAACCTTACAACAATGAAAATGATAATATTATAATGGCCGGTACTGTATGATGCAACAAGAAACAAAGATGAGCAAAGTAATGAAATATGAATTCTAATTTCCGTGATTTAAGGTCGAGTTTCCTTTGCCATGTTCACGGCGAAATTCAGTACCTGAGTACTGAAGTTTCATGGTAAAGTTAGTATCTTAGGAGTAACGTTATCAGTACAACATAAGTCTTGTTATCTCGGGTACGATGACGCAAGTCTGGCGAGGAGAATGTGTAACACTAGTTGCTAGCAATAAAATATGATTGAATAATACCTTTAATATGACAGAAGTGTAAAAAACTAACAGTTTATACACATATTGTTATGGCGTTGTCATCGATTCTGCATATCGCTGGCCCAATATTACAGGGTTCTATGTTACATTTTCAAGATAGTTGAAATTCGACTTAATGTCACTATGACAATGTTCAAATTTCAGTATTATAAAAGTGAAACATAGAACCCTGTAATATTGGGCCAGCGATATAACGTGACGACTATTTTGACTGCGTGTGACGACACGGTCAAATTACCTAGTTTACCTACGTAGTGTCTGTGTTCAATCCGATTTTGCCTAAGACATTTTGTTAAAAAATAATTACTGTGTTTCACTGTATTTATAATAAGTAGGATTTCTAGTTTATCATACATGTTCGCTTCATGCATAGTTGTTAGGGTTCCGTACCCAAAGGGTAAAACGGGACCCTATTACTAAGACTCCGCTGTCCGTCCGTCCGTCTGTCACCAGGCTGTATCTCGTGATCTGTGATAGCTAGACAGCTGAAATTTTCACAGATTATGTATTTCTGTTGCCGCTATAACAACAAATACTAAAAACAGAATAAAATAAATATTTAAGTGGGGCTCCCATACAACAAACGTGATTTTTGACCGAAGTTAAGCAACGTCGGGCGAGGTCAGTACTTGGATGGGTGACCGTTTTTATAGATAATGGTACGGAACCCTTCGTGTGCGAGTCCGACTCGCACTTGGCCGGTTTTTTAAATAATTACTTTAAACAGGTACAGTCAACATCCCTAACCTCAAGTCTGAAAAAGTCTTCAAACGAAGACTTCGGTTAATAGTTAGTCGGTCCTAAATGTTGTCAAGAAAAGGCTTTAGCTGACGAAGCGAATACGAGTACTCCCATACCCCCAAGCGAAGCACCACTTGAGATCGGGACTTGGCATTGAAGTATGATAAAGCAGAGCTATACTAACGACGTGCTTGAAGTATGCACCGGGCCGGGTCGGTTTAGACGTACCATTTTTGAATTTATCCCCAGAGTGTGATAAGTGTTTCTACTACTTCGATTACTTATATAATTCAATATTATTTATTGCTTAAAACTACAAATTAAAACGTTTCTAACTAGACAATATAGATTAGGTAGTACATAATACATATTATAAAAACTAAAAAAAATACAGATTGCGATAAACATTTACATGGTTTGTGACGTCAGTTAAGTCATTAAGTACTTAGCTTAATGGCTTAACTGACGTCACAAACCACGGATTCAAGTTTTAAAAGTTATCAGTCCACTGGCTCAGATCCGTTAATTAATCTCTTTTAAGGAAGTGTAATCAATTGATTAGATGCTTAACGCGTTTCACCAAGTACATATAAATATCACGTGTATCGAATGTGAAATTTGTAGATAAGCAGAAATTACACGTGATTTTACTTACAACTTCATTATAGCTATTACCTAAAGGTAATGTCTTGACGCGCCGCGAAACTCATTTCATTAACAACTTATCAAGTTTACGTCGAGCGCAGTACCTTTTATTAACCGTATATAGGCTGTTAATAGGCATTGGCAGTAATTAACAAAGTAACAACCTACCGTATGACCTTTCAAAATCAAATTTGGAAGCGTAGGTGTTATAATAACAATAACAACTAACGATGACGATTCTGTGGAACATAAACCGGACAAGTGCGAGTCGGACTCGCCCACCGAGGGTTCCGTACTTTTTAGTATTTGTTGTTATAGCGGCAACAGAAATACATCATCTGTGAAAATTTGAACTGTCTAGCTATCACGGTTCATGAGATACAGCCTGGTGATAGACAGACGGACGGACGGACAGTGGAGTCTTAGTAATAGGGTCCCGTTTTTACCCTTTGAGTACGGAACCCTAAAAATACGTTGATACAAACGCTACGCTACGAAGCGCTGATAGCTGAGCGCAGACATGATGACTGTAACGTCGTGGGTTCAAATTCCAACCCCAGCTAACACGGATGATTATCTCGAATATTATGTTATGATACCAACACTACATGTTTACTCAAATCATCGTATATCCTCCTAGCGATTTTCATATGGCCACTGTGACAAGATACGAGCACACGAATCGCTTGATAGTAAGCAATTACTGTCACTCATTGGAGCCAGGGCTAAGTATAACCGCGAAAATCGAAGTTCGCAAATTGCGGGCATTTATTGGAGTAAAAGAGAAATATCCCCGCAATTTGCGAATTTCGGTTATCGCGGTAGGTCCCCAGGATGCACTCTCCGTATAATAACACATTTGATTTCCACTGCGCTCTTCTTCTAAAAACAGTTGCACTAACTTCATTGAATACAAGAAGTTGAATTATGTTATCCAATCCAGTCTAGAATTCTAAAGTAGGACGAAACACCTACCAGGTCTATATTTCAAGCCAACGGCGTGAATAATTCAGTCCATCGATAAAATGTCTATCGTAAAGAGGCCGAGTCAAGGAACTCGATCGATCGAGTTTGTCTTGTAAATATTTAAGTTAAGAGGCGGATTGTTTGGTGTTACATGGTCGCACTTCGGACATACGGTTTCTAATATTTCCGTTGCTTAGGGCCGATACAGATGAACTGCAACCTGACTGCAATTTGTATGGGAACTGCACGCCGACTCCACGCAAACTGCAACGTCGGGGTGCAGTTCCCATACAAGTTGCAGTCGGGTTGCAGTCCATCTGTAGGTACCGGCCCTGAGATATGAATGGACAACGCATGGACTAAACCAGGGATCGGACTTAAGTGTCCAATACCTATAACATAGGTACATTTTTCGTTTCTTCCATTCTGTTATCGTCATCATACGTCAGTCGTTATAAAACTTTTTGAACACTTTTTTTCTCCTATCATATCCAAATAAAAAAATATTAAGAGTGTTTAATTGATTTTAAATAAAACGGCCAATTTAATCGTCAGCGATGAATTCTAACTTAATCGCGTAGGAGTTAAATCAAGAAAGTTAAAAATAATTATTTCCACAAACGCAAAGTTTTAAACACGAGTTAGCTACACTGAATATAGCAAAGCAGTTTGATTGATTACGAGAGCCTTAATTGTAACATTTTGCAAAGTTTTGAATAAAATGGAATTAATCGTAAAATAAACGCTAAATATGGCATTGACAAATCACGAAAGTTAGATGTAGCAAGAATACTTAAATATAAGGAGAGGATAAGTTTCCAGGTTTAGACGTTACCTCCACTAACCTTATCTGACTGGGAAAAGTACCTACTCATGTTTGATACCCGTCTACTTTCCCGAGTTACCTTTTTATTTGCACCAACTTCTAAAATTAAGATTGAAATACTGCTTGTAAAGTACAATAAACTAGGTACACTTGGTTGCATTTAAAGTGGAGCTCGACGACGGAATTTCACAAATATATTTTCATTCTCAAAGAAATACTGCCGGTTATAAAACGCGTAATGGTCAAATACATTTCTCAGTGATATTTCCATCTATTGCGTTGTTGAGTTATGCACCTTATACCATAGATTGTTAGGTTGTTTTTACAAATGTTACCTAAATAAGATACGAGATATGTAAAGTAAGCAGTAGATGTTTCTGCTTGTTCATAAATTTAAGAGTAGACAAAGGTAGGGTACGTTTGTGTACTCTTCAATGTCCTTTTCAATTCATGCTATGAATTTTTGAAATGGAGAATTGAAATATAGGTCGGTTGGAGCGTGAATTGTATTGAATCAGTTGTGCCTTTCATAACTAATTCGAGATTGGTTTATATACCGTTTATATTACTAAATTTTTTTTTAAGAAAAGAGGCAAAAAGCGGACGATTCACCTATCTGCGACACCAGAGGTTTGAACATGGTATCAGTCCGGAAATACTGCGTGCGGTTCATTCCACATTTTAGCTGCGCGATGCAGGAAGTTTCTGGAGAAACGCATATTTGAGGACTGTCAACCATCTAAGTATTCTAAGTGGTGAAGAGTGGGTAAGCTGTAAACTATAGGTAAGTAGGTAATTTACCCCGTTTAGAGTGTTATGGTCCCAAAAAACTTGCTTGGTAC